>NC_066323.1:22049265-22657804 GCF_022539315.1 Serinus canaria | reverse complement strand
TTGAAAATTCCCTCACAGACGTCATCCTGTGTGTGGACAGCAGGGAATTCTCCTGTCACCGAGTGGTCCTTGCTGCAGCAAGCAATTATTTCAGGTAAGGTTTGTAACAAACTAAACCAATACACTTATTTTGCTTTTTAGACTTGAACTGTAGGTCTCCAAGGAGTGAAAACTGGGCGTTGAAGTCTGCAAATTCACAGTGAGCCTCTAATTCCTTGTGTCTTTCAGCTTTTTTAAAGTTGGAGACTTAAATAACTTGGCAAGTGCAAAGTTGTGGATTTGCTGGAGTTCTGATACCAGCACTCAAAAAGTCTGCTGGAGGCATGCAAAGGAAGACAGAATATTGGCAGACAAGTCCATGAGAAAAGGGTGTTTTGACCAAATATCTTTAGCCACTTGTCTTGTCCCGTTGGGACCTGGGCAAAGAGGAATTCAAATAGTAGGGTATTTTTATTGAAATAGGAGTGGGTTTCTGGAATTTGCTAATTTTTCCTATTACCATTCTGGGGTAAAAATATATATTGCGTTAAATTGTTGAGGAGGAAAGAGAAGGAATTTTCCAGCTGGAAATCAGTTGCAATGGGAAGTATCTCCTTGAAAGCAATTTTGCCACTTCACTGTCTCCTCCTGGTCTGCTTGAATTTTTCATTCTTTCAATACAATAGGTATTCTATCTGAGAATACTGGCCAACAAGAACAAATTTTAGACACACAGAGGAACTTGGTATCAGTTTTAGCACAGATTTTCCATTATCATTTAGACAATATCATTTAGACTGTCACATTTGCATGGCTGGGATTTTTCTTTCTTTCTTTGACTGCTAAGTGGTCAGATGACTGAACAGCTACAGAGGAAACACAAGAAAAAAGGACCTGTGACCCCTTGTGACATGAGCAGAAAGCTAATTTTAATGGAGTCTGCTAAGCTTTGCTGGTAGTGCCAGAACAGTTCTGCTTTTCTAATCTAGAATAGAGATTGTGTCTGTGAATATTTGGAGACAGGTATTATTTCTACAGAGAGACTATATTTATGGCATATGAGAAAATATACAGCTAAAAGCAGAGATACTCAAATATTTCTTACCAGCATTGTGTGCATAATGGACAGCAGATGCACAAATTAAAATCAAAATTATCATAATGATACTTTGACAAAAAACCCCAATTTCACTATAAGTAAAGATGCTGCAATCAGAAGGATTTCCCATTTAAATCCAGGCAAGACAGTTTTATGACAGCAGCTGTTGGCCAGCTTTCCACAGAGCTTTTCCTGAGCTACAGCCTGTCCCTTGGAAGGAGGGGGGATACCTGGCTGGAGGTCATCCCATCCCAAGGCAACTGCACATGTGTGCAGGGTCTGCTCCTCTGGGTGCTTCTGTTTGGCTTGGCTTCCCACAGAGCTGAGATTTATTACATCTCACTGTCTGCCAATGCCTCTTGTCACGACTCTTTGGGTTAGTTTCAATCACATCTGGCACAGGATGGAAATCTCAAACCTGAAGTTCCCTGAGTTTGATGGCAATCTGCAGCTAGGAAAGAAGAGATACTGGGCTGGCACCCTTGGTGCTCTGCAGGGTAATGAGCAGGGTGTCCCAGCCAGCACACAGTGCCCAGAACAACCACACTGCACAGCCAGCACAGAGCTGAGCTCCTGGGAGGGACCCTGAAGAGAGTGAGAGGAATAAGGAGGGAGAATGGAGGGCTCGGGAAGGGGAAGCTGAGGTTACTGTAAGGAGGGAAAGAAGAATGCAAGTCTGCAGGGAACTGAGCTTCATTGGTTCTGCTGCTCACAAGGAGCCTTCATTCATTTTGCCATAATTCTTTGGAAGCTGCATGGCCCTAGAGAAAGAAGGAATTCTTAAATCCCACTGTTCCTGTGAGTGCTTTCCAGGCTATGACAGGACCTCTAGCAGCCATGCACAGGAGCAAAGCAAAGGGACCCAGTGACTCATGGGCTTCATTGCCCTGCAAGTTACACAAGCCCTTCCTGAAGGCTGGGTGCCACAGTGTGGGCAACCCACAGCAGCTGACTGGAACACACTTAAACAAAGCTAACCCCTTCTAGGCCTTCTTCAGCACTGCTGGAGAGTAGATAGACTAATTCTTGTGATGTCCTGCACCCGTAGACATAAAAACAATTCTCCATTTACCTCCTTGATGATAACAAAGCAGAGAAGAGAAATGCCAGCTGACTAAGGTGGAACAGTAGTTCTTTAATCCTGCACTGCCCAAGAGTAGTGGAAAACTGGGGCTGGGAGAGGTTGAAGCCATTTTCCAGAGCATCCTCGAGCTCCAGCATGGTTGTTTGAAGTCAGGTTCATAATTCCAAGCACAAGCATTCCAGTGTGGGAGGATGCTTAAAAAGTGCTTTACGAAACTGCAACCTATCATTTATTTTGCTGAGATTTCTCTGCTTTTAAATTAGAAAAAACTTTTATTTTTTTCTAAAATTATGCATTTTTGGGTATCTAAATTTGGCACTGGGCCCTCAATTCAGATATGCATTTCTGAGAGTACATGTTGGTTTAAAAATGCAGTTTAGAATTACATAGGGACAAGAACCAAGGAAACATACAATTGAATTAGTAGCCCAATCTGAAGGATTTAGAGCCTCCTGAGGGTAAGATCAGAAAGATTCAGAGGCAGCATTTTAATCCCTAGGAGAGAAGCTCAGCCTGAGTGGTGTCAGGTGTTCCCCCTGCCAGCACACAGGGTGGGAATGAGAACACTCCATTTGAGCAGAAGAAAGGCCACAGGAGTCAGCTGTCCTGTGCAGCACTGCCCAATTCAGAGCAGAAGGAAGGCCACAGCAGTCAGCTCTCCTGTGCAGCACTGCCCAATTCAGCCCTGCCACGATCTAGAGCAAAGAAGCGGTGGGAGAGCACCGTGCTTAGAGGTGTGATGTCTGCAGCTCACAGCCACGTTACATCAATCCACACCCTACGAAATTGGGAGTGGATGGCAGCTCTAAAGCAATTACAAAGATTAGGAGACAGATAGGCCAAAGCACTTTGACCAGACCCCTATGCAAAGCCACCAGCAGAATGCTGAGGCTGGTTTCTGAGCAGCCTTGCACAAATGTCACCCTGGGTATCTCTGACTGACCCCAGCAAACACTCTGGTCTGTGGGACAGAAGTAAGACTCTGACCTCCCCGACAGGGATGGGTCAATACAAGTCTGGAGTCACCAGCTTAAGAGATGAAAGGAAGAAGAGCAGACACCACCTGCACCCTCCATGGGCCTGTTTCTCATTCAGATGAAACATCCGGCACCCGTCAATCCCGCACGACTGAAACAGCTCTGCTGTGCCAGCCTCCCTCTCCGTGCTGAAGCCTATTCCCAGGGAGAAGTGGGAACTGAGGGCTGCTGTATTCAGATGGCCACCTGCCCACACATCCCCACTTTCATCCCTTGACTGTGCCAGACGGAGAGACGCTAAATGAATTCCAGTCTCGTGGTCACCAAAGTTAAGGAGTGTTTGTTTAAATGCCTTTGAAATAGTCTGATTTCAGTAGCAGCAGAAGCTGGATCATGAGGCAGGGCAGTGAAGCCCTGCTTTGCTGGCCTGCCTCATGAGATGAGTGAAAGGAAAAATGAGGATTTTGGCTGAACAACTTTGCTGACAAGTAACTTCTCTGCCCAAATTTCCTGCTCAAAAGTTAGGCCTCTCTATCCAGAGGCAGTTTTGCACACTGAGGTAACTAAGACCTTGCTATAAATTCCTGCTGAGGTAAGGAACAGGTAGTTCTTAGAGCAAGTAGCAGCTGGCATCTTCCATCCATTTGCCATTCATCGTGCCTAACTGCTTTGCAATAAAATCTGTTTACATCTTGGTTCCAGTAAGATGTGTCAATCAGACAGCTTAATTCAGGTACTTCTTTTACAAGAAAAGCATGGCCTAAGACTTGGGACCTCCAGCCATTTCCCAGGTTGCATTGTCCTGTCAACATTGTGTATGACTAATAAAGAAGGGCTTGGAATGCAGGGTAAAGAGTGCTTCTAATTACACTTTAGATCTGCACATGTTTTTCACCAATGCAGTTACAAGTGGACTCATGTCATTCTGATCTGTTGAGACAGATTCCAAGTGATGTGACATCTTGTTCTCTGAATGCAGTGAACAAGAAGGGGCTGATCAAAATCCTAAATGAAAGCAAAAAGCATTGGAAGAAATACTTAAATCTATGAATTGAAAATGCAGAGGAAGATGTGTGTGTTTGTCTTGCAGCTGTCACAATGCAAAATGGATTAAAATAGCCCTTAGAGAATTTCTGATTTATACCCCACATGAAATATCTGCCTAGTGCTAAAGGTATGAAAGGTGGTCACCTTTCAGATGCAGTAGTATCCACCAAAGAAGAGTTGCTATCTACGTGTATGAAATCACTGCACTTTCTGCCTAACAGTAGTTCCAATTCATGCAAATTCAATTGTTTCTCTAGCCAAGAGGTACCAACTTTACAATCCCAAAATTTAGCAGAAGAAAATTCGGACTCTAAATTAGAAGAAAATCTATAAGCCATTCTCCCCTGGCCCACCCCTGCTATTAATGCCTTTTGCTACCATGGAGCCCCAGGTCTGCTGTAGAGCACAGAGGAATCCATCATGTATGTATGCCTTATCAAACTCAGGAGTACAGAGGTAAAAGAGCAACAAAAAGATATTTTATTGTTTCTTTTCAACAGGAGTAATTGCATAAAATATGAAGCAATCAGAGTATTCTGTGTTGTAATCTAAATAGCCCAATGTTTTCAGAATGCCTCATCCTGATTGGAATGCAGTAAAAGATAAATGTCTTTCTTTCCAGGGCCATGTTCTGCAATGATTTAAGAGAGAAATATGAGGAGAAGATCATACTAAAAGGAGTTGATGCAGAAACCATGAATATACTCTTGGACTACACTTACACCAGCAAGATGCTCATCACAAAGCAAAATGTACAGAAAGTCTTGGAAGCTGCCAGCCTCTTTCAGGTACAGATAACTCAGATGCACTGACCCAGTCTCTCAGTTCTGGCAACACCATGTCTTACCCTGGTTAGCACACTGCAAACTTCCCTGATTTCATGGGTTCTGGAAGCATTTTGTTTCGTATTTACTTACATTAGGTAAAAAATGGCAGTGGCAGCCACGTACTGGAATTTTGCTGTGCAGAGTGCCACGCAAACAGAAAAAGAGCCTGGCTGTGCCTCCAAGAGCTGCTCCCATGTTCTGCCTGCCTGGCTGTGCTCCCCAAATTTCAGGTCAGTGAAGGCCAGTCAGAAGGGTTAGTAGGCAGCAGCTGGCATGGCTGGCCAGAGCAGGAAGTGACTTTGCCTCTCTGTCTCCCCTGCCTAGAGACGAAGGCTTGCCAGCCAAAGTTAGCATCCTCCTTTGTAGAAGTCATGATGTAAAAGGTTTTAGTCATGGCCTGGGACTTGTGGGAAGCCAGAGTTGGGCAGTGTTACTCAGCCTTTGGTCCACGAGGTATTCACGTGTCCTGGAAATCACCTGTGAGGTCTACCAAATTGCAGTGTCTGGTACCATGCTGCAAATTGCTAACAAATTGTAACCAACAGAACCTGCCAAGTGCCAATGTGTGTGTGTGTCCATTCCTCTCATTAGGGAAGGCAAGAAACACCCAACTTTGTGACCATCGTGGTTCATGAGGAAATTCAGACTCTTGAATCTTACATGGAAATTTTGCTCTTCAACTCTGGAACTCTGGGTTTTTTTTAGGACACAAGTCCTGTGAGGAACTGCTTAGGGAGCTGGGGGTGCTCAGTTTGGAGAAAAGGAGGGACCCTACTAAAAAGAAGGACCCAAACAGGGTATCCTCAGGGGGTACCCTATTGCTCTCTTCAACTCCCTGACAGGAGGTTGTAGCCAGGTGGGAATCAGGCCCTTCACCCAGGTAAAAAGTGATAGGACAAGAGGAAATTATCTCAACTTGTACCAAGGGGAGTCTAGATTAGATATTAGGTAAAATTTCACAAAGGTAACTTTAATGTCACCTGGGCCTGCAGTGCATTTTCCATGCACCAACACTACCAACTGATAGCATTAAGTGGCTACATTTGGTTCATTTTCAGGACATTTTCTATCTTGTTTTTGTTTTCCTTTGAACCTTTTTTCCTTAGGATCATTCCTCATCTTTTTTTTTCTTTTTTTTTTTCCTTCTGGATCTATCAAAAGTATAAACTAATGGTTTTTTTAATGTATCTTCCCTAATTTCATTAAAATTAAGATTAAATTTGGTTCCCAAGGATGGTTCTTTAAGAAAACCATCAAACTCTGTTAGAATAATGATAAAATTGTGAGGGTACCATAAGTAAGAATAGTAAACTAGAAAAAACTAGATAAACCTGGAACACCAGGAATGTGCAGCTAAAAACAGTGGTTGTCTTGGATACTATCAAGTTTTATAAGGCCTCATTATAAATTTATAAGTCCTCACATTTATAATGTGAGGGTTTGAGCTGAAAAATACGTTTTGTGCAAAAAAGATTCAGCTACTGAATCTTTAATAATCTACTATATCAAGCTGACAGAACTAGAGTTGTCCCAGCTTGTCCATGCTGCTATTTATGCTGAAGAACAGAGTTGAAAGAGTCAAATGTTTCATTTTGATATATCAACAGCTGAAAAGATTATTTCTGCAATTTATTGTAACATTTTTGTTTGATAAATTCTTTCAAATTAGTGACAAGTGAGAAATTCAAATTCCAAATAGGATCTTTTTATTTGACTTAGCAAGAACTTGTGGCAGAGCCTCTTATTAACCTTGGGGGCTTGGCAAAGAACCAAAGAAGAAATACCTTGCACAGTTCTAGATATTGCAGTATAGATGTAAATTATCTCCTTTTCTCTAGAAACTGTTTTTGAAAAAGTTTTATGTAATTATGCCTTTCTTTACTCCTTTCTAGTAAGTTTTGACCAAATGCAGTCAAAACTGACAGTAGGATGAGATGGAAGTCTGTTTGGAGAGAGCAGGCATCCCTGCCACGGTGGGGAAAACAGGTGAAGGGTTTGGAACAGCTGAACAGCTAAGCCTCACCCTCAAGTGAGCCAGACAAATTTTTTCCACCTAAAGCACAGTTGCAACACGAGTTCAATAGTCACCTCCTCTGTCTGGGCTGGTGGCTGCCCAGCCACTGCACTTGCAAGTTTGGTGCCCACCCTGGATCCCGCCCAGCAGCCTCTGCCACCCACACTGCCTGCAGAGCTGCTCGTCCTTTCACCTCTGGGAAGGGTCAGGATCCCAGCTGCTTTCCAGGGCCATGGCAGGGAACCCTGCTTCCCTCACCAGAACTCAGCAACCACCTCCAGACCTGTCTACAGTGCTCCTGCCCTCCCAGGAACCTCTGTATTACCCATTCCCTCAGCAGGGTTTGGGTGAGGGATCAAATAACTGTGGTGGTGGAAGCAAAGAAATGGTGAGAGGGAAGCACGATTCTGAGCAGATGGAAAAGAAACTATGGTCACCAAAGGCAGTGATACCTAATGCCATGGAAATACCAAAGGCTGTCATGCCCACTGCCATGTAATTCAGTGCATGCAGGTGTACAACACCATGCATTCCAGGTGCAGTGGGAACAGTGGAGGATGCCCTGAGCTGCCCCCTCTTTGCAGAGCAGGCCTGCTCTGCCCTCAGGGCATGGCCAAAGCAGCACCAGCCTTTTGGCCCTGACTGACCCCAAAGCACCTCTCATCCCTGGGTTAATCCACTTTACATGAGCAAGACACTCTAAGGGAAATACCTGACAGCCATCCTGAGGCCGCTGGGCAGGGCAGAGCAGGGTGCCAGCTGCAGACCACGCTGGACAGGAGGGCACCGTTTGCTACCAAAGGCCTTTAGGGCACTCCGGTGGGAGAAGGGCTGGTGGGCTCAGAACGCCTCCACTCCCGGGGAACAGCCCTGAAGAGGGTCTGTGCCCCTCAGCTACCTCTGGCAGGCTAAGATTGCCATCACTCCCGGGGAACAGCCCTGCACGGGTCTGTGCCCCTCAGCTGGCTCTGGCGGGCTCAGATCGCCTCCATTCCCCAGGGAGCAGCCCGGCAGGGGGCTGTGCCCTTCAGCTGGCTCTGGTCGGGGCTCAGATCGCCTCCATTCCCCAGGGAGCAGCCCGGCAGGGGGCTGTGCCCTTCAGCTGGCTCTGGTCGGGGCTCAGATCGCCTCCATTCCCCAGGGAGCAGCCCGGCAGGGGGCTGTGCCCTTCAGCTGGCTCTGGTCGGGGCTCAGATCGCCTCTTTCCCCAGGCAGCGCCCGAGGGGCTGTGCCCCAGCGGCTCTGGCCGGGTTTAGACGCCATCACTCCCCAGGGAGCAGTCCTGCAGGGGGCTGTGCCCTCAGCTGGCTCTGGCGGGCTCAGATCGCCTCCATTCCCCAGGGAGCAGCCCGGCAGGGGGCTGTGCCCTTCAGCTGGCTCTGGTCGGGGCTCAGATCGCCTCCATTCCCCGGGGAACAGCCCTGAAGAGGGTCTGTGCCCTCAGCTGGCTCTGGCGGGCTCAGATCGCCTCCATTCCCCAGGGAGCAGCCCGGAGGTTGGCCAGCTGGCGGGCAATCGTCTTCCGGGAGCCGCAGGGGCTGTGCCCCTCAGCTGGCTCTGGCCGGGGTTTAGATCGCCTCCATTCCCCATCGAGCAGCCCTTCACGATGCTGTGCCCCTCAGCTGGCTCTGGCGGGCTCAGATCGCCTCCATTCCCCAGGGAGCAGCCCTGCAGGAGGCTGTGCCCCTCAGCTGGCTCTGCTCTGGCCGGGGTTTAGATCGCCATCACTCCCCAGGGAGCAGTCCTGCAGGGGGCTGTGCCCCTCAGCTGGCTCTGCTCTGGCCGGCGCACCCTCGGGGCGCAGGTGTCACCGCTGAGCCGGGGCAGGACGTGTTTTCCCAGCCGAGGGTCACCAGCTGCAGGGTGCAGGGTCCGGCCCCACAGTGTGCTGCACACACAGAGGGATTATGAATGAGAGACCTTTCAGTCCCCATTCCCTTCCCTTTCTGGGGGTCTAGCTGGAGGCAGGGCTGCTGGCACTGCTTACGCTCCACCATTGAATCGAAGACAAGCAAAGGCTCATGGGGAGAGCAAATTTTACTAGTCAGAGTGAAAGCCAACTGGAGGCCAAGTAAGCATATGGGATGTCTCTAGCAAGTGAGAAACTGGATTCAAATGGGTATTAGGAGAAGGACTAACTTATTGAAGAAACTGTCCTGAGGGAATAGGGCTTTTTAAATGCCTGGATTGGCATTAGGAGGGGTACTCACAGTGGACAAGCAGAAAATTCAGAGCTCTGCCAGAATAATCAGAGCAGATGAAGCAGAGGCTCAGGGTTGTCTTCCTTCTGATGCTCTCTTGAGTCAGCCACCTGCTCTCCTGGGACTGACTGACATATACCCAGCAAGTTTTGGGGGAGTTTTGTGGGGAATTTAGTGTCTAAATGAAGGCAGCGGTGGGGAGTCAGTGCAGCACAGAGATGAGGAGCAGAGCCAGGGAAAGTCCTGCCTCGATTCGCTCCCAAGCAGCCCAGCCTCTCCAGTGGAGCCCTCAGCAGGGCTGTTTCTCACACCCACACCTCGAAGTTCTGCATTTGCCTGGCCACAAACAGCCCCGCAGGGAGGGAGTGGGGCCTGCTGGCCGTGAGAGCAACATGCACCTCCCTGTCACCTCCTCAGCACCGCTCTTAACAAGCCATGTATAAATAATTAGAGAACTCCACAGAGGTTTGCTGCAGGTTGGTGAGAACGTTGATTTGGGGTCTATTCCCAGACTCACAGATGACTCGATGAATGACCTTGGCAAATGCTAGGTTTGGTGGTTTTTGTGTCTCATTACTGACAACTTTGAATGCTTATGCTTAATAAGCTTAATAAGGCTGATGCTTAACCTGCCTCAGGTCTGAAGCCTACCTGGTGGCAAAATCCTTTCAGATCCTCAAGGAAATGCCCGGGTGAGTTCAAAGTGCTTGCCTCGTGCTAGCCCTGAGAGCAGGCAAGGGGAATGTGGCAGGTGCCACGGTGCCACCGAGCTTTGGCACGGTGCCACCGTGGGCCACTGATATATTTTTATCACAGTTAATGTCAGTGGCAGCAACACATTCTGAGACCTCACATAGCCTCGTTCATCAGTCAGTTGCATTTCCCTAAACTTTTGACCACATCTAAATGTAAAACAGGAACCAGGCAGTCTGTACACAGTGTCTGCGATCGCTCAGCTCTGATAAACAGTCTAAATATGCCAACACAACACCGACGGGTCTGGAAGATTCTACCTAATTACTGCAACAAATCTACATACTACAGTGTTTAAAAATGTTTCGCTTCCTCTTTGCCCCTCAATTACTATTGCACAACTTTCCCCAGTGAGAAAACATGACTTAAAATGGTTTGCTTTCTGACACTGGACGGAAAAACAACCCAAAAAGCATAGATGGAAATGCACAACATTAGCTCTGACCCATCTTTATTGCACTGCTCAATTTTTACCTGAAATCACAGAGGTGATGGGAAATCCATTAAGATGAAGCACTGTAACTGATCAGTTCTACCCAAAACTGGTTCTCAGTTCCTGAGTAATCATCAGCAATCCAGCTCAGATCACAGTTTTTAGAAATACCCGGCAGACACCTGAATATGTGCACCTGGGACCCTCAGGTGGAGTTATTTTGCCAAGGAAATTTATGAGAGTAGTTGTGATGTCTTATTGAAAGCAAACACAGCCAGTTCTCTGATTAAGGAGATTCTGTGTGTAAAATGCATATCAATATTTTTTTCAGCCAATGGTGATGACAAAGTTCACTAGACCCTCTGAAGGCCTCCCCCACAACAGATTCTTGCCAGAAAGTCCTGTCTGTCAGAAATCTCAAAAGAATTGCTGATGGTCAATCTCTTCCTGCCACTCACCCCAGTCTAGGACTGCTGCCCTCCCAGACCTCAGCGCTCATTTCCCACTGCTCTCACAAGATGCATTTGGAGTTTGATGGTGAGAGCATAAATGCAGGCAGTGGAGCCACCTTCACTCTAAAACCAGACTCTGTTCTAGCTGGTCTGAGCTGACATGCAAGATGAAGCAGGGAAAGCAAACTGGATGCCTGGGGTCCTTATCTGTCCTTTGTAACTCCATGATTGCCAGTGCTTTGAGATGTCATGGAGGAAAAGGAATAGTAGGAAACCCTTTTGTGAAACAAATAAAATTCATAACTGTCACAGGTCTTGGATCCTGCAAGAGGGGAAGGGAGCAATTGGATGCAGAGGGAATAAAGCAGTGGGAGGAAGAAATTCTCATTTCAATTTGGATCTTGGGAGATACCTGTGCTCAGATGATCCAATTCCTGTCTCCCCCAGCTCTTTGCTGCATTGGGCATGGCTGATTGCTCCATAGCTTCCGTGACAGTTTTCATTAACCCTTCTGTGCTTATACAAGCTTTTTGTGCCCACAGTTCCTGCGCATGGTAGATGCTTGCGCCAATTTTCTCACCGAAGCGCTGCAGCCAGAGAACTGCGTTGGCATCCTGAGGCTGGCTGACGCCCACTCCCTGCACAGCCTCAAACAACAGGTACAGAACTACATTATCCAGAACTTCACCCAGGTCCTGAACTACGAGGAGTTCCTGGAGCTGCCGGCAGACATCCTGTGCAGCACGTTGAAGAGCGATGAGCTCTGTGTCACGGAGGAGGCGCAGGTGTTCGAAACCGTGATGAGCTGGGTGCGTTACAAGGAGTCCGAAAGGTTTTCCCTCCTGCCCTACGTGCTGGAGAACGTCCGGCTGCCCCTCTTGGACCCTTGGTATTTTGTAGAGACTGTTGAAGCTGATCAACTCATTAGACAGTGTCCAGATGTCTTTCCTTTGCTCCAAGAAGCAAGAATGTACCATCTGTCAGGCAATGAGGTGAGTAAAACAGGGAGGTATTAGCCACTCTTTGTAAATGCCTCATGCTTCAGCTCAAAAATCAATTTGATTTTTGAGTGCCATGGAGCAGAAAAAGGTAATCACACTGAATTTCCACTAACTGGTGCTACTGAAAAGTCAAAATGAGCCTCAGAATTTTTCCTGCTCTCTGAGACAGTTCAGAAGGTTTTGGCAGGTTGTTTTAAAACAAAGTGCACAGCTTCCTGTTTATGAACATCTGAGCTTGCCCCTTCAGACACACACTTGCTAAATGAAGACCCCAGGTAGCTTCCCTAGTAAAAAGGAAAATTGTGTTAGCCCTGACACATCACCCTCTCAGCTATTACTTCAAGCCTAAGAAAAGAGGAATAATTTCCCCACCAAACTGTGCCACAATCTGTAATGACTCTTTCAAATGTGAAATGTAACATCTTTCCCTGTTACTTATGGGGGGAAATGTTTCATGAAGGAAATATTCTCCCTCCTGTGAAGAAGACAGTCTCTTTGCAGAGGAGAGGACTGCCTATCTGCCTTTTGCAGAGGTCCCTGCACCCAAAGAGACAGATTAATCCTGACACCCAGTCGAGTCCTGTCCTGCCTGCTCAATGCAGGATGCGGTGGATATCAGGTTCTTCCATTCCCTTTGGAAAGTGAGGTATCAGTCACATCTCCTTGGCCAGAATATGGGGGAGAGGGGAGAGCAACCAAGAGGTCAGATTTCACAACAGGAGCAAAGTTCGTGAGTGTGTGAAGAAATGTGTCCCTCCTGAGTGGAGTCACAGGAGGGCAGGAGGGCGTTGTGGGCCCATCACTCACGGCGGATGTGTCACCTGTGTCACCGGCACGGCGAGGGGGGACAGACCAAGTGCTCCTTGTGCTGGCCACTGCGTAAGGCACTGCTCGGTGAGCTGGGGCAGTGCCTGGAGGGAGCTCCCTGAGCAAGCCTTGTCCCACTGAGCCGCGCTGTCAGGTGCATGCGGACAGATAAAGGAGCGTTGCCCCGGGCTGAACACGCATTACTCTCATCTTCAAAGGGACGGCCGCAGGAGGCTGCCTGCCAGCTGCCCTCCCCCGGGGCTGACGCCTGGCAATGGTGGCAGGCAGGCTCAAACAGAGTCCTGAAAGCTGGCAAGTTTTGGGACTCATGTTCTATAAAAATGTGCTTATTCATTTTCTGGACATAGTCAAAATGCAAGATTCGTGTCTGTGTAGATAATATTTTTAAACACAGATTAATTATACCGAATTATAAAAACATGTTAAAAGCAGAAAGAGAGGTAAAACTTTAGGCAAGTTGCCTCCTGACACAGCATTTAACCTGTGAGTCTTGTTTGCAAGCATTTCCTCCAAGGAGAACACAAGTTTCCAAGCACCCCTTGCATTCTTTTCTCCTGGTGAACATCTACCTGGCTAGTGAACTTTTCCTGGTCAATAAACGGAGCCACCAAGCAGTAAATTAGAGCTAAGCACATTTCAGAGCCTGGTGGTGGCCTTAAATAAATCTTCTAATTTTGGCTTGAGGTAAGAGCTTATACACAAAGAAACAAATAAAAATAACCCCATCCACAGTTGAGAATTGTTATTGTTCTGACACTAACATATCTCTTCAGGACAAATAATGAGATCACTTACTTTTTGCTACCACTAACTGCAGTTTTGCTCTCTCTGAGCTCCCCAAGGCATACACAATCCTTGGGGTCCCCCTACCCTGCCCTCACTCTGTCAACCCAAATAAAACCTGTCCTTTTCAGCTACCTGACGTGCACCCAGCCTTGTCACTACTGCTCACCTGCATCGCTCTTGGTGCCATCCTGGTAATTCCTAAAAGAATCTGAAAGGATCCTAGTAGGTAGGCAAAAGCACCTAAGTTCAGAGTTGGAAAAATCCTGCTGAAAGAAGGACACGGCAACCTCTACTGCTTCTAGGATGCCTTTCAGGCTTTCAACTTAGAAAGCCTTGGCTAATTGGTTCAGTTGATGTAAACCTGCTGTGATTTGAAAAACAGGTAATCAAAGAAAAAGTCATCTGGCCTTTCTGTAATTGTAGGTGTAAGTGCCCTGTGTACTCACTCTGTCTCACTTGTATTTAGATCATTACAGAAAGGACCAAGCCCAGGATGCATGAGTTCCAGTCTGAGGTGTTTATGATCATAGGGGGCTGTACAAAAGATGAGAAGTTTGTAGCAGAAGTGACTTGCCTGGATCCTTTGAGGCGAAGCCGTCTGGAAGTAGCAAAATTACCAATCACAGAGCAGGAGCCAGAGAATGAGAATAAAAAATGGGTGGAGTTTGCATGCATTACTCTAAAAAATGAAGTCTACATATCAGGTAAGGAACAAGACATTGACTGGAAGTGCAAGAGGGGATCAAAGTGTTCTCACAATTATTTCTAGCTTTTATCAAGCAGCTTTAGAAAAATTAAGCACTGCAGGTATTTTAATGCTTTGGCTTTGGACATGCTCCAGAGAGCACTGGATGTGTAAGACACTGTCTAGCTCTGATTTGAGCACAGGATTCCTTTTCAAACAACATTGATCTATATGCATGGATATTTGTGTGCAGCACCCTAGACAGTGAGGTCACAGGAGGGTTCTTGGGAACAGTTTACCAAACATAAAATGATAAATTGCTTCAGCATCTTCTCATGACAAGTTCCTTTGAAGCTCCACATGCATTAGCAAAATCCTGCCAGAATCTGAGTCATTCTGCAAAAGTCAGTCAAGAACCTGCAGGGAACTGTCACTCATGTTTGGCTGCCCCCTGAAAGCTGCCATCACAGAGGGCTCTAGACCTGCCCAGCCACAGTTATTAACTTGGCAGTATAAACTGTCAAAGCCAGATGAAATCCCATGTTCCAGATACCCAGTGTGGGTCTGGACAACTCATGTGCTGATCATCATCCCAAGAGTTTCAGGAGATGTATTTAACTTCCCACACAAATACAGCTGAGCTCCACACAGGGGTTTGATCCCAGAGCTACAGAAATTTTACTCTGACAATCAAGCTTGTTAACCAGTTTGACAGCTGCTTTTGATAGCCTGTCAAAAAACAAGTTGGATGATCTTGTTCTGCTTCCAGAGGAAAAGTGACAGCAAGGTTTTCATCACTGTGACATTACAGACCATGATACAGAGCAGGGCCTTCATAGGTAGAAGACTTCCTTTCTGCAAAACTGCCCACCAAATTCTGTACTCCATCAAAACAGGAGAGTAGAAAGGAGGAGAGTAGGCCAAAGTGTGAATGCTTTGCTTAAGTGTGAATAGTGGTCCTTTGCCTTTATTCAAATATCCTCCATTGCATTCTTTCTTTTGGGAATCCACATATTTTTGATACTTCATTCCAATTAAACATTTATTAAAGCTTCATCCTGAGATAAGAAATAGATTAGTGCATTCATAACTACAAATAAAGAAGGTTTTTCCTTTCAGTCCACTATAGAGAGTTTCTGGCATTAACCCCTCTGTTAAAAGGTAGCTGTACAGAGAAACCTAAGTCAAATATTCCAGCTAGGGAATATTCACACCCTTGAGTTGAGAGATCTTTTTTCCATTTGCCTTCAATTTGTTACCCTTCCCTCTTTTTCAAGGCTTAATGCATTCTTTTAGTCCTGATATCTTTTCCAATGTCTCTTCTCCACTTTTATTTTATGTTCTATCCAGGCTACCTCCAGGCCAGGCTAACACATTCCCTGCTGTGGTGAGTCTAAGCTGGCTTTCCCTTTGCTTCCATTCTCACAGCTTCTTTTTCTTCCTTCTCTGCTTACTTTCATATCTCTGAGTCCCTCTCTCCATTCCTTCATTGCCTTTCACCTTTTTACCCTTTGCACACAAATAAAAGGCTGAGTGGACCAAAGCCATTAGCACGTTTTTCTCAGCTAAACCAATTAGTGTCTCAATCCTGATTAAAGAGATGCTTCCTCCTGCATGTCCTTCTACTTTTGTTTGCTTTCTTTACTCCTCTAATTTGCTTCTACTCTGACTTGACTTTCATTTTTCCTAACTTGATCTCCCTTTCCATGTGCTCATTTCCCTCCGTATCTTGGAACAGTCTGGAGTCTTCCCTGCTCCTTTAGCATCTCAAAAATAGGAAAGTCCTTTGCACAAGATTATGACTACTGTTAGATCATGATTTCCCCAAAACTGTTTCAGTGCTTTGACTGGATGGCTCGAAACACTACATTTGCAGCATAAATGAAAATGACAAAAATTATCATTCACCATTCTGATGCTTTTACTAATTTAGGTGCAATTTCTCTTCAAATTAGGAAGAATTGTGGTCCAGAGGAAAAAACAGAAACAAAATTAACTTCCAATCCTCTCAAAAATCTCTCCCTGTCCCCTGATGTGCAGCAAATTCATCCACTGTTCCAGCTCAAGTTAGTACATGGGTTTCAGCCTGTGGAGGAAAGCACAAGCTCATGTCAAAGGGAAATTTCAAGTGAGAGTAAAGGGAACACCTGCAGTCTCTCAGCCCCATTGTAGCCATGAATGCTGCATTCAGGCCCTTTGGCCACTTCAGCTATTTGAGTGCAAATAAAATTCACCACATACATGTGAAAAATACTGGGACAAAAGCATTACAAACGACTCTTTCTAGCATGCTAATTATCTCCCATTCAATCTGCTGTTTGGCCCAGAGATAGGCTCCATCAGTTTGCAGTGATCTGTCTGCACCACAGAATACCAATGAAGGCAGACATTTTCTCAATGGAATATGAATTCTCTTTTCAGTATATTCACCAGTGAAGCAAATGTTTAATCAGGTTGCAGATGATGGAATCAGCTACTCAGTCTGTAAATGCAGTTTCAGGCTTAACTAGATCTGTTTGTATTACAGTTACACGAGAAACTGTAGGCAAACAACAGCTCTTGTTTAAAACACTGCTCTCTGCTTTAGCACAAGCAAAGATCCACTTGCAGGTCAACTCTAGAATGAGTTTGCAGGGTCCAGTTTTGATCTTAAACTATAAATATGAAGCTTACCCAAGTCTGTAGAGAAAGAGACCAGAAGGAGAGGCACAAAAATGAGATCCCAGCCATATGGTCCCAAGGTTGAATAGTAAAACTTCCAAGTCCTGCAGGACTATTGTTGGTAGCAGTTCGGTCAGGTCTTTTGCTTTATGATGCAAACCACAGGGCTGGCTGGATCTGCCCTGCACAACCTGGCAGTTTTCCAGCGCATGCCTGTCTTCAAGGGATTTGGAACTACCAGCTGCAGCATCCTCCACTATCTTACTTAAATCACATTTGGTTTTTTGTCCCTTTGCAGCAGATCTGTAAAGCCCTGGTGTTCACATGTCACCTTGCTGTGTGGCTGGTTGTGCACTCAGTATTGAAATGGAAGTGGTTGTGGTCTGGTAAAGTGAGGAACAGTGATTTATCTTCAATGAATGTTTGGCTGTAGAAATTGTTCCGTTTCCTTCACTATTAAGTAAACTAATAATTTCTTATAACTAATTAAACTTATAAATTTCTAAATGCAGAAATTTTCTTCTGTTGTAATAGGACCAGTTAACAATCAATAATAATGATTGACTTTCCATTGTGAGAGAACACACTTAATTTTAAGCCTACTGGAGTTTTTAAATAAATACAAGCTGTGCTATCATATTTACACGTCATGTACACTACAGGTGGCAAAGAAACAAAGCATGATGTCTGGAAATACAATGCCTCCATCAACAAATGGATACAAATTGAATATCTCAACATTGGGCGCTGGAGACATAAAATGGCAGTGTTGGGTGGCAAAGTGTATGTCATTGGGGGCTTTGATGGCATGCAGAGAATCAACAGCATGGAAGCATATGATCCCTTTCATAACTGCTGGTCAGAGGTAAGAGGCTGTACCATGTAACATTTTAATTATTTGGAATATTTTATTTAGGAAATCTTAGGCTTGGATTCATCAAAATGATCTTGTATAGTTCTTTTAAGTATTTCTGGTCTTTAAAACCCTGTTTTTATTTTTTTTTTCTATAGAAATGCATATGATTTAAAAGTCCTCAGATTGCCAGCCAATCATTTCCTGTGAGACATCTAATGCCCAACTTTGTTAGTTGGCTTTAAAAGCCAGTAGTACATAAATCAAGGAGTAAGAATATAGTATGCATGAGCCAGAGCACAGGCTGAAAACTACTGCTCTGATACGTTTTATATGTATACAAAATGTGTCTATCAAGCTGTGCCTTATCTATGGTATGGGTTATACATTAAAGTGAAAGTTCAGGTTTGAAGGTAAACAGGATTAAACCCCCCCCAGTTCTACTCACTGTACTTCAAGCCATGAGAGGAGAGAATTAGGCAACCAATTAATCCATGACAGTAATGAGATGAGGCATCATAACAGCAGATACAACCCATTGTCTCTGGATTATACAAAGCAATGTGGATGACTAACAGTCACAGCTGCAAGTAGCATGATCAGTAAAAACAAACCTCTTGTGCTTTTTTGCAATGTATGGAAACATGTAAAGAAGATTTTTGGCATTTCTGATATTTCCTAGCTTTTGAATTATTGATAAAGTAATTTTAATTTCGGCATTTGAACAGAGCACATTTTTATTAAGGGTTTTTGCAGTCTTAAGGAAAAGTTGAAACATACTTTTCCCTTATCCTTAGAAACATCATTCTCTGAATCCTTCTTAAAAAGGGACGCCTGACTTAAAATTCTGCAGGCTCCCTCCCCATGCTAGAAACATAAACTACATTGATTTCTTGAAGTTCCTGAAGTTTGGAAGGAATGTGGTTAGCAATACAGTCTGTTGGCTCTGTTTCATGAGAGATTTTTTTTTCAGTTCAGCTGTTAAAAAACGAAATTCCCATTCTAATGCTCCCCATGGGCATCAGTCTGACTGCTTCACATGGTTACTAATGATTCTCTTTGGTCCCCAGGCTGCTCCCCTGATGGTCAACGTGAGCTCCTTTGCAGCAGCCAGCTACAAGAAGAGGCTGTACGTGATTGGGGGTGGCCCCAATGGGAAGCTGGCCACAGACAAGACGCAGTGCTATGACCCGGCCACCAACACCTGGAGCCTGAGGGCTGCCATGCCTGTGGAGGCCAAGTGTATCAATGCTGCCAGCTTCAGGGACCACATCTACGTGGTGGGTAAGTGCAGCACCCATGGCTCTCCTTGTCTGCACCCTGCAGGGCTTGGTCCTGTGCTTCTGTGAGTTTCACCCACATGGAGTGTAATCAGTGAGCTTAGCGAGGGGTGGGAATCCAGGAAGGATGTTCACAAACAGTAGGGAAAGGTCACCAAGTCCAAATCCCTGTTAGCATGGCAGCTATCTTGGAAAGCTGGAGCTAGCCCAGAAACAGCTTAAAGCCATCCAAAGATGTGTTCATAGTGGCAAGGGCATGATCTCATGACTACATTGTGTCCCCTCTCCTCTCCAGGGGCATTACACAACCCACTGCATACAGGATTTATGCAGGGATAAGAGTACTAGGAGGCCCAAAGACCCAGAGCTCTTCACTAGATTGCACTTGGGGTTAATTCAGTCAATCACCAGAACTGGAATTAGAAATGGAAGAAAAAGAGTTTGAGCTGAGCTGTGGGGGTAGTAGGGAGCCTACATACATCTCCAGATGGTACTGGGAAAACCAAGAGAAAAAGAACATTTGTTTTCAAAACAGGAGCTCTGAAAATTTTCCCCTCCCTCTCTCAGCCTTGGTGCAGGGAATTTCAATGTAATTGATATGGTGCTGAGAGCTGGCATAGAGCTGGAGTATTCACCAAATAATTAATGGTGCTCTGGAGGGAGATTTATAATCTGCATGTGTGTGCACATACACACACACACACCCCTTTTGTGTACATAAATACCGCATGCTTGTCCTCAGCCCTGGAGCTGACCTCTCCCTGTTTGTACATGATGACAGAGAGAAGGCACATGACTTATGGGCTAGCTGATGTAACTCCTGATAAAATGGACATGATACCCCAGTCACACTCATTCAACATCTTTCAACCAGCAACATCCACTAGTAAATCTCTAGTTTATCTACCTGAGAAACAAATCTACTCCAATTGGATAGAAATCAGCCCCATCTGAAGTTTAAAAGATAAAAGAACATTTGGTTACTGCATCCAAAGGAAACAAATTACCCAGACTGATGAATTACCAACTAACAATGTCTGTTTTCAGTCTGTTCCAATTAGGTCACCTCTGAATGACTTGATCAGCCCTCAGGTACTGCACTAGTATTGTCAAACTCAGCATCTTTTATAAGTACCACAGATAAATGCTCAATAAGACCATGGCTTCAAGGTTTCCCTATTTAGAAGGACAGTGCCAGACTCTTTGCAGAGGTGGCCAGGGACAGGACAAGGAACGATGACCATAACTACAACATAAGAAGTTCCACCTCAGCCTGAGGAAAGACTTCTTTATGTTGAGGGTTGTAGAGCACTGGAACAGCAGCCCAGTGAGGCTGTGGAGTCTCCCTCTCTGGAGACATTCCAAACCCACCTGGATGCATTCCAGTGTAACCTGCTCCAGGTGACCCTGCCTTGGCAGAGAGGTTGGACTGGATAATCTCCAGAGGTCTCTTCCAACCATAACAATTCTATGATTCTGTACAGCTAATACAGAATACACATTCAGTGCCTGCAAATTTCAGAATAACAACCATTTAGCTGCTGGTAATCTCAGGAGGGAATATGTTTTCATAGCCTTTCATGAGAATTGAGGTATTGACCATTTTTTCAAGAGAAAAAGGACACTGCAAGATTGAAAAGGTGCACTAAGAACCTTTACTAAGAATCATTAATAACTTCAGTTTTGGGAAACACAGAGAAACTGAAGGTCACTCTCTGTTTAACCAACCCCTAGAAAGATTATTGATTCAGTCTGACAAACTCTAAACAAGGAAGGGTTTTTGAAAGCAGCCAGTTCCTGGAAGAAGGAGGGCTGATGGACAGAGGAATGAGTGGAAAAATCCTGTTCCCATTTCTAACAGAGATGGTTTACCACAGCTGGTCCTCCGTGATCTAAGCTCTTTTAAACAAAATAGCATTTTTCTGAAGCTGTGTCCTTAGCTGGAGCAGCAGGTATGAGAATGATCTGTTGCTGAGTGTACTGTGGTCACACTGAAGGATCACAGCAGTTTGTTCTGGCCCTAAATTCCACAGCCTTGTGAACAATAAGTAGCCTTCTGCAGATCAGGCTTCCAAAACAATAAAGGATCCTGTGACCTTGTTTTTTCTTGGCTTTGGGGCACAAACCGTTCTTACAAATGTCAGGAACAGAATCTTGTTGAAGTGGATGGTTGAATTAACATCCCCTACAGGAATGGCCAGTGCAAACCAATGTCCATTTCCTTCCCAGGTGGGGCAATGAAAGCTCTGTACTCGTACAGCCCTCAGGAGGACACTTGGTGCCTGGTGACTCAGTTCACCCACGAGAGAGCCAGCTGTGGCATTTCTCCTTGCAACAACAAGCTGTTCATCACCGGCGGCCGAGATGAAAAGAACGAAGTCATTGCGACAGTGCTCTGCTGGGACCCTGAAACCCAGAAGCTGACAGAAGAGTGTGTCCTGCCCCGGGGGGTGTCTCACCACGGCAGCGTTACCCTCAGGAAGTCTTACACGCCCATCCGTAAGATCGTGCCCGGGGCAGTTTCTGTCTGACCCGCAGGAACTCCTGGCACAGACTGCAGTGAGGATGGGTTTGAGCTGGGGAGCAAAGGATGGGAACACCACCACAGCTCCTCTGGGAGTTATCTGTATATATGCTGAGTCCTTGTGTTTCCTCTGTACATTACATCCTTAAATTATCTTCATTCCTTCCCTCCACAGCAAAACGAAGGGACCAGCTGTAGTTTACTCCTGCCAACACAATACCTCGAGTCAGGCAAAGAAATGTAGGTGGGAATTTTACTTACCAGCTATATCTACCCTGGAATGTGCTTGAACTGGCTCAGTCTGGTCCCAGAGTTTGGTCAACTATTTATTGTGAGATGTTGGATTTGCAATACCTACTAGTGAAAAAAGAGAAGTTGCTTTTGGAATTAAATATTTTTAACTTTGGTAGGTCATAACATTGTGTCTTCCAAAGCTGTGCTGTTTTTCTCCCAGTGTTTGGCACATTAGATTAAGTCTGAACCAGTTTGTTTGTTTGTTTGAAGATACTTTGTTGATTTTTCAGTTCTGCATGACCAAAAAAAAAAATCCATCTCAGTTTGCAAACCTTGCTGTCATTTCCAAGAAAGAGACTGCACAGGCTGCAAATGTAAATGAACGCTAATTTGTTTCCACGGAACATTCACCGCGGCAGTTTTCTAAATAAAACAGGCCAAACCGAAGTTTCCCTTCCCTTTGTTGTGTGCCGGGTGCCTGTTGTGCCTGGAAGCCTTTTCCCCTCCCATTGCTGCGGCTCCATCCCTGTCCCCATCCCCACTGGGTGGCACTGCGCTCCCAGCGTTTTCCGGACGGCTTTTGGCTTCCTGCAGCGCAACCGGACCAAACAGTCTGCTGGAGAGAAAAACACTTCCAGGTACTGTTCCCAGCCTGGTTCATGCGACTGTCACATGCTGTACCAGAGGGGACAAATGTTCAACGGGCCAGGAGGGCCCAAGTCTCAAATCCCGGCATCTGGGTCAGTTGTAGGGAAAGAAAAACAAACATTGAAGAGGTCACGCCCGGGACGCCCTGGGACACTCTTGGCCAAAGACTGGGAACATATTCCCGTCCCTCCTCCCCTGCCTAGTTGCTGGAAAGAGCCAACTCACTATTAAATCAAGACAGAAAATACAGTGCAAAACAAATCTCTCCAAGCAGAGAGCAGTGACTCCTTCCAGTTTCCCTCCCTCTCTGTAATGTCTCCTTTTGCCTTATACAGTATTAAAAATAATATTTCGGTAGTGTTAGGCTGGGAAAAAAACACGGGTTCCTGAATTTCAGCACACTGATGCCAGAGTGCTCAGTGGTGTGGCAGGACCTGCAGACAGTCCTGGTGCAGGCTGGGCAGGGTAGACACAGCTCGTGGGGTGGGTCAACCCTCCAACAGCTCTGTGTCCTTCCCTCAGAAAGACTGCAAGAAATCCTGTTCCTTCTGCAATTTGCCCCATGCCTTGACCACATCTCTGCAATTTCAGCCAATCCCCACAATTTCTCATTCTAATTTCCCACAGGCCTTCCATTTTCAACTACTTTTTAATTGCTCCCCTTCCTTCTTTATGTTCCTGTCACTCTGCAGGTCAGCACTTCTCACACTTCCATGCTGGCCCCCACTCTCCCATCCCACTCTGCTTTTCAGAGGGCATGAAGAAGGACCCTCCAGACAGAGTATTTTATTTCAAAAGGTTTTTGTGAAGAACAGTCTCCACCTTTGCCTTGGTTGGTAGCACTGGCTGGTCTAGAGGGACAGAGAAGGTGGATGAATGGGAGGGTTCTCCCTTTCCTCTTGAGGAGCTGCATTTTGTATCTTTAGCTGTTGGAAAAACCAATTATATCAGCTGTTGAATCTGACTAGTTCTTCCTACTGAGAATCATCCGAAAAACCAGCAGCCCTCAGGATCTGGTTGCTGATTTTCTCCCTGTAATGTTTGCAGCAAAAACTTTTATTTTTTTTTTTATTTCTTGAGAAAGATAAACCACTGAATTCTCCAAATAAACTTCCTAATACAAATTCTTAACTCCACATCTCCAAGGCAGGAAACAGCCTTTTGTCTGTCCTAAGGTGGTTTCCTAGTCACATGTGCAAACCTTGGGCAATCGTAAGCCAAAACAGCCCTCACTGACAAACACAAGACAGCACAACCACAGCTTGGCTCCTTTCCCCTCTCTTAACTCATGAATCGCTCTCAAATTCTGACATTTTAATAGCAGTGAGGGAAGAGTTGTGGTTATTTGCCTCTCTGCTCTTTGTACCTTCTGGATTCATGTTGCAATCCGAAGGGCTTGAAATACATTGAAAAACAAAAACATTCAAATCAGTAGTTTTATACAGACACCAAAAATCACAAGGTTTGTGAAAATAATGGTAAGAACCAGAAGTGCTGGGGACTCATTTGCCAGCAGCGAGGTGGGGGTGGAGACAACAGAAATTAAGTTTCAAAACCTTGCAATTTCCATTTCCTATCACAGGCTCTTTCTCATCTGCCGCGCATCCCCCCCTCCGGCAGGGAATGACCACAACCACAGTTTCTGCCCAAGGAACACAGAGTATCAGGTGTACAAAGCAGTGAGCAGCCAAGCACAGAGCCGACTGTCCCTGCCTGAGCTGCCTCGGGGCAGCTGGTGCTGCTCCCCAGCACTGACACAGCCCCAGGGTTCCCGGGCTGCCCCCAGTGCAACCAGGCAATGGCACGTTCCTTCTGCCCTCTTCCTATATTACAGTTCCAGTAGAAAATGACACAGCCAATTGATGGAGCAGAAGTAGACACTCCAACAGTAATTACTAAAACTGCAGGAGGTTAATTAGTTTTAGTGAATAATTACTCAAATGCTTGCGATGAACTGTACCTCAGATCGAAAGCTGAGCGCTTGTTTACCTGCATGGAGATCCTCTGTATCTCCTGACAGTGAAACTGATCTCATTTGAGGCACAGACATATCTCTGATGTAATTATGTCTGCAGTGATGCATGGCACAGCCCCAGCCCCTGGAATGCAGGTCTGACTCCCTTCAGTCTGCAGGTTACAGACAGCAAACTGCACTTTAAATCCAGCTGGGAGAGGGAGGAGAGCAGAGGTAAACGTTGTGACGGTACTGGCACAAGAAAGGAGGGGGAAAACTGACCAGGAATATATTTAGGCTATAAATTAGAATACCTTAAGTGATTCATGCTTTTGCAATTCATTAAAGGATTACTGTCCCCAGCTGCCAAATCACATGTTTAGCCAACTGCTCTGCATTTCACTTCAAATTAAAATGCAGGGCAGCCAAACTTCATGACGTCTGAGGAGTTCACTTATGTGACCTGGGAGAGGTCGATTACTGGGCTCTGGTAAACAGTCTCAGTATGAATTTCCAGAGCTTATGTGGAGACATCCTTAAAAGGCTGGTGATCACTACACCCAAGAGGTTCTGAAAAATGCAGAAGCCTAACAGTCTTTGAGACAGAACTCATGACATTTATGAAAAGCATTATAGGAACCTAGTGCTTGTGACGTGTCCCTGGTGAGCCCTTTGATCCTGTTCTCATAGACTGGGGAAATCCCAAAGGCAAATTGTCCAGGCACATGGTGTGTTTCTTGTTTGCACACTATAACCTGCTACTTTTGTACCAAACAGCACACTAATATTCCACAGGAAGAAGTTGTTTACAAGCAGCCACTTAAGAAAAATGTACCTATCTAATGTTAAACCATTTTAAAGAGAATTAATATTTGCTTGAAATATCTTTCTTAGAAGACCATCTCCACAGAGCAGTGTTTTGTGTGCCCGGGCCTTGTGATGTCACTGTGGGCAGGCTTTATATATACATAAACTTCCCACAGTCTCTGATTCATGTGCTCTGTCTTTCAGCATCCTTCTTTATGCTACCAAAATTCTCGTTGTATCCAGGACATGTGCATGTAAGAGAGAGCTACAGAATCAGCAACAGAATCCTGTCCAGATTATACCTTCATAATTGTCAGAGGTCAGCAGGAGGAACAAGTACTGTTAACTTGCTGTTACACAAAGTCACCTATGGCTCCATATAGAATTACCTTACTTTTTGCTATTTACACAGTTATCTTTACTACTCACCATGAAAATTTCCAATAGAAGTAAACAAGAATGGACCTTTAATGGACAAAACAACCTGTGAGTTATCAGCATCCTTGTCATTGGCACTGGCATAAAAATTTGGCTCAGGATATGAAAGCCTGGGGATTCACAAATACCTCTTCCATTCTTGATTTTCCCACATGCCAAAGGGGTTCAGCAGAAAGACCTTGATCCAGTCTGCAGACATTTTCCCCATCCTTCCTATGTGTTTTGGAAGACCCCTGTTACAGGTTGAATATAAAGTACACAAACATACTTTCTGTGATAGATGTCCATGGTACATTCATCTTGGAGAAAAATAAAAGCAGCCAGTAAAAAGCAACTTCTAGATCCTTTTATTGAAGAGGACTGAGAAGCACAGAACCACGGTTAAAGCAAATATGCAATATTACAGTTCATTCACTTGCCACAATTTTGCCTTAGAGATACTTCTCACACAAGAAGTGTCCCTTAGCAGCAAAGCCTCTAAGAAGTCCCTGCTCATCCACCCACCTCTGAACTGGAATTTGTTACACCCTCAGTTGTGCTGATGCAGTTGTTTTCAGAAGATCCTATAAAACAGATCGCTGGGATAACCTCAGTCAAAGTGAAAACACCGCTTCTCTTTGAAGAGATATTTTTAACCTGCAACCTCAGAAGCAGTTGCATCAGCAAACAGGAGAGAGTGGACACTGCAATGTGAGGAGAATAACAAGCAGTTTGGGAATGAGAAGATCAGCAGGAACTGCTCGAACTGACTTTGCTGCCAAAAACATTTCATGTAACCAGACACTGATCTCCTCCTGGCTCACACGTAGTGGAATTCTTCAGATGTGTGTGAAATAGCCAAAAGCCACATTCAGCACTTTCTGCGTATTGCTTGAAGCAAACAGAAGGTGGAGGGAGTCTGCACAAGGAAAATACTGCACAGAGTGAAATCAAGGACCTTTTTAAAAGTCCAATGTATTTATACATAAAACGTAACAAATTCTTCTAAAAATATTATCTTAAGAAATACAGAACTGTTTTCTCAATTCCAAGGGACAGAACAGCAATTTAAATTGCCCACAGTGATGTTTATATCTAATGATATTTTGGTCTCTTCAAAGGTCAGATATATGCTTTGCTTGTCTTCTATAGGTAGGTGGCTGATCTGGAAAACCTAAAATGCTCTTACAGGCTCTCATTTTTCTTACCCCAATACACCAACCAGCTCTGCAGCCTCTCCACCTGACCTTCCCAAGGCTTTGGTGGCTGGTACCCAGCAGCAGCTCTGACATGGTGTGGCTGTGAGCTGAGATCAGGCTGCTGGAGGAGATTTTTGTGAGGCAGAACTGAGAGCTGCCTCGGCAGAGATTCAGAAGTGGTGTTCACGCTTAGTCCCTCGCTCTGGATCCTGTTTGAGCGACGGTGTGGGTGCTCCTGTGTCAAGCCTGGCACCTCTCTGCTCCTGCCCTGCTACCCCAGCTGCTGGGCTCAGCCTTGGCCGAGTTACCTCAGCAGGGCCCCAGCAGGGACTCAGGGTTTGAGCTGGCCCAGGCTCCCACAGCACCTGCTGGGCTCCTGGGCACAGCACCTCCACACCCAGCAGGGAGGGGATGCCACCTGCTGCCCCCGTCCTCCCTCAGCCAGCAGCACGTCCACCTCTGTAGTGCCTGGCAGTGCCATGTGCTGGGCTGCCCAGCAGACACTGATCTGAGGTGGCTTCCCATCAGGAGGAGATTTTATCAAACCATCAGTGTTTTGCAGATTGTCAGATAGAATCCATAAGGCAGCAAATACACCAGCACACTGCACGAGCTGAGCAATGGTGTTCCACCGAGTGCAGCAGTTTCCAGAGGCACCTCTCAGTGCATGTTCTCAAGAACAGGACTTTGGATGCCAAGCTTTCAAGAATATACCGTGTGAAAGAAATGGTGGTTGTTTTTACAGCACATTTGCCTAAAGATCCTCTGCTGCAGGTGATGCTGTCACAAGATCTGTGGTTACTCCTTTGCTTTGCATTATCTATTTTTAATTTTCTTTTCTCCAGAAAGGCATCTGCAACAGGTGGTTGAAAATGACCTTAATTCAATATCTCTTCCAGAAGGTCTTGCCTTTGACATCAGAACAAAGCTTGGAAGCTTTCAAAGCTTCATCCAGGGTAGCATTCACTATATTCTCAGCTGTGTCGTGATGAAAGATCTTTGGCCTTTTGGCACAAATGAGGCAGTGATGAACCCATGTCTTCTTACTATGGATTGATCACTTCTCCACTTCAGAAGCTGGGTGATTTCCATCAGTCTTGCATGATAACAAGGTGAGGACAGCTCCTCTGCTGTGACTGTGCTCTGCACTGCCTCAGGATGGTGGTGGGACAGGTGGCACAGGGCGAAGCTGCTTTCTCCTGACAATGGATTTGAGAGAGGCTGACAATGGATTTGAGATCTCTCTGTAGCGAAGCCCATAGAGAAAAGGGAACAGAACTTTAGGAAGAATCGTGAGGATATTGCAGACTGTCAGGGAGACCAAGATTCCTGTCTGCACTCTGATGAAAGCATTAACGCTCAAGAATGATTCTACAAAAAGGGCCAAGAGTGGAAAGAAGTAAAAAAATAAGACAGTGTTGTGCATTACAAATGTCACACTGGCTCTGGAGCAGATGCTCTTCCATATACCTGAGTGTTTGGTTTTAAAATACAGAATAGCATAGCAACAAAATATTACAGACAGGCAGAGAATGATAACTGTGGTAGAAAGCCAGAAACAGAGTTTCACAGCATCAGTCTTGTTCAGAGTTAATATTAGTATTACTGGAATTGAGCACATTTCCAGGACACAGGGCACAAAGCTGTGGGTAGTCCATAGCACCAGGAAGAAAATCCCAGAGAAAGCTCCAGAACACATCCACAGTAATACGAGGACTTTTTTAGTTCGTGAAGGAGGCAAAATAACAATGTAGCGCAAAGGAAACAAAACAGCGATGTACGTGTCCAACACTATTGCAACAGCTGTGAACAGTCCTCCACAGTAAGCCACTGCCAGCAAAAATAGGAGGAGGACACAAGCTTCCTTTGGGAGGTGTAGATGTGCTGCATTGAGAGCAGCTAGCAGGGTGTAGAAGAGCAGGTAGATCAGATCAGAAAGCAGAGTGTTTCCCAGCAGCATGTACCTCGTTTCCTGGCGGATTTTAAGCCGAGAGAAGATCACAAATAAGATGGTTGGGATGATGAGGACGCCTGCCACGAGGCAGACAACTGGAGAGATTAAGAACATCTTTGTGTTTGTGCCTGATGGGGTGAGAGACCATTCCTCCAGCAAAAGCAGCAAAGTTGTGTCATCCAAATTTGAGGAACTGTTGAACTCTGTTTCCCTGAGGCGGATCGCAGTTCTATTCGCTCTCCTCACTGAGGCACAGCCAGGGAAGTCCATTTCCTTAGGATTTTGGGAGGATTGTCTGACTTGGAGAAAGCAAGATCTTCTCTGCTGAGTCCTTAGAAAGGCAAATGAAGCAGAGGATGCAGAAAGGCCATGGAAGCAAAGTGATTTCTGTAGCCAATTCTAGCAGTTCTCCTCAAGGACAGAAAGTTCAGACTTTCAAGTGAGTTCTGTGGTGCCAAAAGATGGTTCTGCCTAAAAAGGAGATTTTAATTTCTTTCTGCAATATCTAATTAGAAAAGAGAATGAATCTCTGGGTGGCTTAAAAAAGACCAAATCCCTCAGCTAGCTCTTTGAATTGAAGTGAATGTGTCGATCAGTTTCAGTAAGTTGAGTTTTTCTCATCACATTATCAATCCAATGAGGCAGATGAAATATTAGCCTGATTAAAACAAATACACAATGATACAGATCAACATTCCACGTGTACTGATGTAGGAGAGTCATAAATGTGATTGGTTGGTTTTGCACCAATTTGCATGCAACAACACAATTGATTTGAAGTGATCAATAAAAAGGCTCTCAATCCTGTTGTAAAACTGCAGCACAATCACTCTAGTGAATGAAATTATCTTATTTGCAGATGAAAACCATTTTTGGTTCAGTGAATCAATCCATGTTATTCATGAATGATAAACCTTCCCCTGCCTTTTTTCATGCATGATATACTGAACTCTCATCTGTTGCAGCCTTCCACTCAATCTGTGCATTGCCTGGGATGAGTGACATACACTGTCCCATACCAGCATAGCCCAGGGCAGATTTGTCACTTCCAGTGTCCATTTGGAGACCAAATGGTTCCTGGTTCCAACTGGCTCCTGGTTTCCTGGCCCACACACTGTTGCTGCACTGTGCTGTTTTAATGCCAGATCTCAGTATCAGAGCTGGGGATGAAATGACAGAATTGTGAAGGATCTAGACTACAGAGAAGGAACATTTCAAGTTCTTCCAGGCATGGTGTGATTAACAAAAAAAAGCTGTGGTTTTTTTTTTTTTAAGGCTCACTTAACCTGGCATTATTGCATTCATTTTCTTCCCAGTGCTACCTGCACACAGAAGTGCAGCTTCCCTCCAGAGGAGCAAGGGTACAGCTCACCACACAGAAAGTCAGGAAGTCCTGCTGTGCCATGGACATGCTGCCTCAGGGCATGCCAAGTAATGAAGCAGACAGCTCATGAAACTCAGCATCACTCACCAAATCTTGTACACATTTCATTTCCTGTCACACTGATAGCTGGCACCCAAGGAACTGGATGTTGAGACAGCTGACAGAGTGTGCCATATGGAACAAAAAGATAGAAGGAAAAACCAATGATAATTTTAAGCAGGGCATTTCAGTTGCTACGGTGGCTGGGGTAGGCAAAACAGAAGGTGATTAGTTTTGCTGACTCAATCCTGCATCCACTGAAAAGTGTGTGAGCAATATTGATATAATTATACATTTGGTGTCAGGGTCATGCCCTGCATCTATAATTGAGTCACAACACAGGTAATACCTTAAGCAGACTCAAAGCACTCAAAACTTTGAATTATATTTTTGTATACTCAAAACTTTTGAATTATACTTTTGTTGCAAAATGGAAAGGAGGGAATGAAAACTCAGGTGCATAAATCACCTCCAACTGTAATTTCAGATCTCTGTTAATAGTGGAGGGGTTTGCTGCCTCCCAGCTCCTGCCACTCCAAGGATGTCCAATTAATGGGCAGACTCTCTAATTTCCATATAAAATCACAAATGTATTTTCCACCAACTGCTTATGATTCAATGTGAAAAAAACAATAACTCATTGTCACATCAACTGCACACCTTTGGCTGATAGAAAAATAAATCACAGAATGGTTTGGGTAGGAAGGGAACTTAAAATTCATCCAGTTCCAGATGGGTGACTGAAGGCTCAGTCTGTTGACATCCTCATGACAAAGGGATCTCATGTCTCTCTTGTTCAGCCCACATACAAAGAGTAGCACAGAGCTCAGAAGGCAGCACAAGCCCACAGCCGTGAGTGTCCTGTGCTCAGCCATTCCTCTGCTCCCTCTGGCAGAGTCAGCCCTATGGCATGAGCTTCTTCAGTTTCACCTGTGCTGCTGTAAAAGCCTTAGGAATGCAGGAGGGCTTTAGTTTTACAAAAATGGACAACAGCAGAATCTCTCTTCTCTACTGGGAAGAGAGATTCAACCCCATCAGGCCTAGGCAGGTCCAGCCAAAGGCACTCCCCTCAGATTTCCACAGGGGCTTTTAACTGCTCAGTAGAGTTGTGCTAGATTTAGAAATGTGAAAGGTTGGTGTCTTGGCACACTGATAGAACCCAGAACAGGTGGTTCTGAAGAATATATGTTTGTTGTCTCCTTTAATTTTCTTGACCTTAGGAGGCCTTTCCACATCTGGGCGTTTGCAAGGGGCTGGGAGCTCTGAGCACCACTCCTGAGGATTCTGAACTGAGCTCCTTTTGCCATTGCATGTCAGTGTTCAATAGTTTGTGGTGCCAACCCGAATGACCCTCTTGAAATTTCCTGTAAACCTGGCTTTAATGCTCTGGTTATTGATTTCTTAAATGCTCTCTAGTAAATTTATGTTGGGTGGACGCATTGTTTACGTATCTTGCTGATGCAGACAGCACAGTATCAGCAGCCTTTCTTCTGGCTCTTACCCTGGCTCAATACAGTCTGTATTGATTTTCAAGCTGAACCACACACTGTTAATTACTTTACTCATTTCTGCTTCAATAAGCATCCTGCTGAAAGCTTAGTTAATTATCTGATGGGTTTGGGAGATCTCAGGCTGTGTGCTGAGCACTGTAACTCCTGCAAAGACTGCACTACATTGTATTCTGTCACTGACTATACACAGGCATTGTCAAACTGAGCAGAAAAGGTTAGAAATGTTACTGACCCTTGTCTGCATACACACACAGAGAAGTTTCCTACTTCCCAGGGTTTACCTGACTGATTCAACAAGTTGACAGGAACACTGCTGCTGTGACAGGGAGCAGCAGACAGGAAAGGGAAGCAAAGAGAATCACGCTAGGATTTCCCCAGCCCTTCATCCCAAGAGCCTGTGTTAGAAGGGGATACCCAGAGGAATGCTCACATTCACCTCTGAGCCTCCCTGGGTGCCATCATGACACTGTCTCAGTGTGATCACAGAGTCTTTGATGTAGTTGCCTATTCCAGCAACTCACACCATGTCCCAGCCTAAAACATCTATCCTGTGCTGTGGGTCTGCTCCAGAGACTGCAGCTCCTGCCCAGGGGCCTGGGGAGAGTGGGGTACAAAGGCTGTCTCATATCTCCTGAGACAGAAGTGTTTTGGATGAGACAAATCAATATTTTTCCTGGAGTGTTGTTTCATGGGTCTATTTCCAGCCATGTTTAGTAACAGAGCCTTGGCCTCAGGAGCCTTCGTGTGCTATTAGAGTTTCTTCAGTTTCCTTCCATGAGTGCCCCCTGCCCCTTCTAGGCTTATGTAGGACCAGAGGCACCTCCCTTGCTGGTGAAGCTTTGCCAGTCATGAGCAGCCAAGTGCCCATGAGCAGGCCAGCTCCTCCCAGAAGGGCAGGAAGAACCAGGTTTCCTGCCTGTATCCATATTCTCACTCTGGGCAAATGAGCTGCTGCTGTCAGTGAAGAAAGTAATCCAAGCAGTTTAACTGAGGTGTTTTTCTGGCTGAGCCTTCCCTTTTTCTTCTTTAAACAGAAAATCAATTAGAAGATTTCCTAGACCTTTAAGAGTCCCTCTAAACTTTTCTGCAAGCCACAGGGAGAGGTACAACTTGTCCATGCCTCAGCTATCTGTCCCCACATGGCTCCACAAGGATTGTTCAGTGCCTTGCTTGTTATTTGCTGTAGATAAGAGACATACACACTTGCTCTTGTAACTGTACAAAGTTCACAAATCAGGCAGAGCAATTACTAAAGTTAAGGAAGTAAAGAAATGGGTGTGAAAACTAAGCTCAGATTACAATGCTTTGAAAGGTCAAAAGGAACATGGAACAAAAGAAAACAGGATTAGAAAGTGCTGGTTTGAAGACGTTTTAATGAGGCTCCCAAACAAAAGAGGACACGAAGAGAGACTGGGAGGACTCATCATTAAATCCCTACATCACTTTTTCTAATTCCAAATACCATCAAGCCATGGTGATGACAAAGTAAAAATAAATTTTGTACCAAATTATTTTTGCAGGTGCAATATTGAGAAATAAGCTGGATGTCAGAAGAACAGAATTCCGAAATATTTGACAAATATTTCAATAAAAGTTTAGAGAAGTCACAGTGTAAGGCCCAGACACCTCCTGCTTTCCTGCAGGTTACTGCATGGCCCTGACTGCTGTGAGCTGCAGCCAGCAGAACTCACCTATTTTCATTCCCCAAGCCTGGCAAGGCAGAAAAAGACTGGTTTTCCTCTCTTGTGCTGAAAGGACACACAAACATGTTTTCCTGTGACAAGCTGCAGATGTGACCAGAGATTTATAGCAAACAATTCCACTTTTCATGGTCATTTTTGGACAGACTCATAGGACTCCAAGAGAAGCCATCCTAGACTGTTCCTTTGATTTGATGAACTCTCCTGCCTGCCTACTTCTCATAGCAATGCATTTGTGAAACAGGAAAAATAGCCTACTAAATAAGGCCTATTATTAGTTTCTTTCCCAAAGCAGTTTAATTTATAAGGAGAAATCTTGCTTAAATTTTGAACACTATACAACTACACTGGTCCTAACAGGAGTTACCTGCAAAAATCGAAGTCCTTTAGATAAAGAACAATAACATCATTCTTATCTGAGTATTTAGCAGCTATCAGAAGAGATTTAACCAATTTCCAATACCAAGAGAGTGATGAATAGAACTAGAAATACACATCTGAATTTGTGACTCCTTGACTCCTCCTTTAAGACAGGAGAAAGCTCCTTGTCCTGAGAAAAAGCTTCTCAAATGGGGGAGGTACATCCACCAAACTCCTTAGGGCACCCATCCATCTCAGGCTGTCTGTCTTTCTAGTGGTGGCTGGCACCAGAAGTTTTATGTTCCTGTCCTGTCTCACCTGCAGTGATTTCCAGCATTGCCTAGGAAGGGCTGCTGCAGGCAGGCAAAAGCAGAAGTTATCTGGCTCCATCCCTGTTTTACTGTGCTTTGTCTCATGTAAAAAGCCCAGGAGAGGTGTAGCATGGTAGTTCCTCAAAGGATGCCTTGCTGAGAAGGGATACAGATGGCTGCAGAGTGTTGGGTGCACATTGGAATGAAGTACCAAACCAGAGCTGGAATTAGAAGGGGGGGAAGAGACAGGTTGGCACATACAGGCTGACAGGGAGAACCCCAGCCCCAGGTGCACAGCCACAGCTCCTCCCTGACAGCTGGGAAGTGCTCACCTGACTGTACAACCTGGGGCAAAGGCAGAACAGGAATCAAGATGAAGGGAAACACTCTAGAAGTGGAGTTGAAACAGAAGAGGCAGGAAAAACGCACTGTGAAAGAAAATGTTGGAATTCAGGACATCCCTCTGTCTGTCCTGGATTGCCAGAACCCCTGCCAGGGGGCTCAGAGACCCTGGCACAGAGCCCAAGATACCTGTGACTTTGATTATGACCCATGGAGCAAATTACCAACCTTATATGAGGATTCACAAGCCACAAAGGTCTAAGTAAAATAATAATTAGTTTGTCATGGGATGAAAAATATATTTTTTAGGGTTTTTAGAATGGGGGTTCAGGGGGCAATATGCAGGAATCTGGGCGTGCCCAGCCTTTCTCCTTCTTCTTGGCCTCCATCTTCTGCTGTGATGTTGACACTTTGGGATTGGTTTAGAGTAGGAGCTCACTGTCTAACACAGGTGACAGGTATTGGGAAGTTATGGTAAATAATGTACAGGTAGTTTTTAGTATAAAAAGATAACACCACCCTGGGGGAGGCAGAGTGCCTTGGGCTGTCTTGCTGAGCAGACCTCAGCAAGCCAGGAGAAAGAATTTTATAGATAAGATAAAATAAACAACCTTGAGACCGAGAATAGAAGAGCTCTGACTCCTTCTTCGACTGCTGGGCTGGGAAAAGAGACTTTCAAACACATCTCAGGGTCACTGTGAGCAGCAAAAGCCCTGAGAAGAAAATACATTCTATGATTTCCTATTCATGCCTTTTGATGACAGGCTGTGAATGAAGTGAATGAGTGTCCATGGCACAGAGCAGCACAAGGCACAGCACCATCCTGGGCAGGAAGAGCCTCGCTGCCAAAGTCAAGATGCTCCTTCCCAGTTCCCAGCACTGTACCTGGGAATGGCAGTGGCTCCCAGGTGGCAAAGACACTGAAACAACATTGATTCTCTGCAATAACTGTGCCCACAGGGAGATGCTGACCTTATCTCACACTGATGGAAGCAGGTGCCAGGCACAGCTGCCATATGGCAGAGAGATTAACTGCCAGCATGTGCTGAATAGTCACAGTCCCTTATTAGCCAGGCAGGGAACATGCCCTGTGTGGGCTGCACACACACTGCCATTCACCAGCTCTGTTGTCCCTTCCCAGCAGCTCCTTTGTTACTTATCCAGCACAGGTGCTTAAAAATGAGATTTTCTCCACATGAGGTCTGTCTCTGCCTTATTGTTCTAACAATGGCTTTGTACTGCTCCCACTTATTTCCATAGCAATACCCTGTCCTCTCACACTGGAGGTTCAGACTTCATGATAGGAAAACACTGTTAGGGTAAGAGTATGAACACAAATGTTCCAAACTTATAAAGAAAAGAGATTTTTTTTGGGGGGGGGGGGGCACAGGGGGCACAGCAAGATGTGACTTTACTGCTGTTATGTAAACCCACGTCAGTCTTACTCTCCTGGTGACCTCCACAGGCACAAAGAGGAGGGCACATCACCCCCTGGTATGTCCAGAACTTCTCACTAAGCTGGCAGAGTTACAGCTCACAACAGAGTTTGAGCCATGGACAGAACAGCAAGCTGAGATCTTCACTAAAATACGCAGTTAATTTCATTTCTAGTTTAATTATTTGTTTCTTCTCCAATTCAAATTCCTGCTCATTAAAAGATGTTCATGAGAAGCACCAGGGAAGAGATCCTCTCTTTTCCTTTATTGTTATCCTAAGCAGCACCTGGAGCCAAAAGCAGCTGCCAACTGCTTCCAGGTATCTCAGAGGTATCTCAGAGGTAGCTCAGCTGTTCACAGGCCTGTCTTGTAGGAGTTCATTACATTTACAGCTACTGGAGTGACTAGAAACCAGACTATTTTTCTAACCCATTCTCAGCATTTTCTCATGAATTCCTAAGTCCTTTTAATTGAGCTGTTTTTTCCTCCCATAAAGCAGCAGTCTCTTGCTCCAAAGAAAACATTTCAATGGCAGCCCAGCACAATGGATAGCAACTAAGGGAAATATAAACATGCACAGAACTGCTATAGATCACAAAATCTTCAAGGCAACATATACAGGAAGAAAACTTCACTGAATTAGCAACCCTTTTTAGTAAGCAAGTTTAACAAGCTGTGAGTTGAACCATATCAGAATGGCCCCATTCCCTCACTGAAGTCCTGCAGGGATGCTCTGGGGCTGTTCAGGGGCACACACTGCTGTGCAGCTCCCATTCCTGGAAGCACTACCACCATCAGATGTTCTGGTGGTCATCCTGATACTGGCTACCCCAGGATTCCTCTCCCTTTCAAACACCTCCTTTCCCTGGGAAGCCCATAATAGTCTCATGAATTTGGATCTTGCCTGAGCTGTGTTCAAACCAGCAGAGTGACATCAGTGCCAGCTCCAGCCCAGCAGCTGTGGAATTATGTGTGCCATCCCCCAGGACACCACCTCAACCCCTGCCACTTGTGTCTCTTCATTTCCTGCCAAGTGTCATGCCAATTTCTTCCACATCAATTTCTAATCTGAGACCACTTCTCTACTTATTTCTCTCTCCTGACTGCTACTGGAGATTGGAATGATGATGAAAATGAGACACACAGTGCCACTTGTCATCCCCAGCTCTCTGCCCTGATAGTCTCCCACAATGCCTATTTGTGAACCTCCTCAGACCCTCTGCAGGGCAGTTTCTGACATGCAGCACTGAGCCCCACTTTTAGTTGAAGCCATCACATGTCTGAGGCTGTTTCTGCTTTTGGCAGCCTGGGAAGCTGAGGAGTCAGTGTAAGGGGAGACGCCCTGCTCCCACAGCCTCAAATCTGCACCACCAGTCTCACAGAATCAAAGAATGGATTGGGTTGGAAGGAGCCTTAAAGACCATCTAACCTCTCTGCCATGGGCAGGGACACCTTCCACGGGACCAGGTTGCTCAGTGGCCTGTCCTGCACATCATTGTCCGAAACCCCTCTTTGAACTGCTCTGGATGCTGGAAGGATTTATAGGGTATTCCTGAAGCCTGCTCTTCTCCAGGCTGAACAACCCCAATTCTTTCAGCAACAAATACAGGCTTTACACACAAGTCAGGAGTTCTTGAAGCCCAGCCCTGTGCTTGGGCTGACCCAGGAGCTGCCTGCCCCGTGGTCTGCACTCGGTTTCACAGCCAGTGTCTCACTTAGACACTACTAAAAGCATCACAGAAGCAGTGAGCTCAGCCCTGAAGGGAGGGAAAGGCATGGAAGGACAGACCACAGGAAGGCAGGGGCCCTTGAGGATACACCCCAAGCTGTTTACTGGCAAGATTCCAGGCCCACTCTTTCTGTTCCCAAAATAGAGAGAAGTCTGTCCCATTATTAACCATCAATAAATACCAGCTTGGGGACTTTCTCCCCCAGCAGGCAAAACCTTTCAGCCTGCAAGGGAACAGCTTGCAGTGAGTTAACTCCCTCTTTGTCAGACTCAAAATGAGGTCCTTGGAGCCTCACAGGGTGTCTGCAGGGATACAGAATTATAAAAAGGTATTTGTTTTTGTAAATGAACTGGAAGAGAGTCAGCTCCTCCTACCCACCCTTCATGCTGTCTTTTCTGGTTTTAGCATGCTATAAATGACCACCTTCTCTGATAATTTATGCATAATTGGGACTGATTTCAGCAAATGGCCTAACAAAAGCTGCTCTGAACTACTGAGTAATTGACTGATTTTGTTTTCAATTAATATAGTAGCCTTAGGAATAAGCAGCCTGTGTTCCTTTTTTAGGCACAAGAAGATCTCCAGCCTGATGGAAAGACATCCAGAGCTTAAGCAGCATCTAATCAGCTGAACACTGGGAAGAAACATGTTCCCACACTCATGTACCTTATTTATTTTTCAGAAGACCCCTCCTAATCTAGAAATGTGTATCTGCTCTGGAATTTCCATTTCTCTCTCTCTAGATGATCCCTTTCATGGGATGATCCCTTCTCATGGCAATATCAATCCTGCTCTGATCTTTTCCTTGGTTGGGTGTTGGAGATTATTTTGGGTGGAGGGGTGGTGGAGGGAAGGGCTTTTCTGTGCAAACCTGTCCTAGGAGCTGATCAGCCCAGGCCTCCTGTGTCTCCATGCAGTCCAATCAAGACAGCAACAAATGCAATACCCCAATGTACTGTGCCCTGCAATCTGTGCAGGAACCAGGCCAACCATGAGAGGATGCCCAGAGGAGGACAGAGAGAAATTGTGGCTGTCTAATTCAGTGTGCTCTGAGCAGGCAGAGCGTGGAAGGCGCCTCCAGCAGATCCAGTTCCATTTCTGCACTGATCCCTTGTGGGCCCTGGACACGGGTGGGTCATGGCTGCTGGGAGTGGCACAGAGAAGCCACTGTCACCTGTCCCCTGCTACCTGCATTCCCCCTGCAGGCCAGAGCACAAAGCCTCTTGCTCCTGGCCCCCAGCAGAGCTGTGACTGGCACCTTGGGGCGCTGAGGTGCTCTTGGAACCACATCTGCCTGGAAACCCTGAAAAGGATAGGGCAGCCTGGCTTGGACTGGGCACAATTTGTGGTTTGTTTAACAGACCTGGCCTGGGTTTGGCACTGCTACAGTATGAGTGTGCTGACATTTATTATGTCAAGCCAAGACTCTGTACAAGTACACTTCACCACAGACCCAACTCCCATAATTACAAATGTTGGGTTAACCCCAAAGCTTGCCTTTCCCTTCACAAATCCACACCAGTAGTAGCATTTAAAATTATTCTGTCTGCAATTCACATGCCCACATCTATTCTCAGCTTCTGTTTCCAGCCTTGAGGTTGTCCGGATTGTCCCTTTGTCCTTTTAAGACCTCTGCACTACCCACAGTAATCCTCAGTAAGCAATCAAATCTCCCCATCTGTGCTTTTACTATTTCCCTTGGCACCATGGGATGACTTCTCTATTTTAATTAACTCGAGATGGATGCCTTGTCAAGACTTAGCTGCTCTGATTTCTCATTATGTTATCATAATACCATTTAGCAACATCACCCTTCTCAGCAAGGAAAACTGATTCCAGCCCCTTGAAGGCACTGCAGTGAAACACAGAGCACTCACCAGGGCCCACAGCAATACTTGGTCTCATTCTTGTTAACCTGCTGCATTTCCTTCCCAGTGAATGCAATTCTGCCTACTCACAAAGGCACACTTTAGGGTATGTTTTCTTCTTTTGTTTTTCTTAGTCATGATCACTTAATTTCAACTTTTAACCCTACTGAGCACTGCTTGAATGCCAACCCCACATAAAAGCAGTTTTAATTTACTCATTGCCAGCTGCAGTTGGTGGTACCCCACACCACTGTTTGCCCTTTTTCTGCCAAGCAACTCATTCCCTCAGATTGTCCTGAACCTATTTCATATTTTGCAGCCATTTAAGACCTGAAGTCTACAGGTCACCTCACAAATGAGAAGGAAGGCTTTTGCTTTCATGTCCTTTCAAACCTGCAACACCTCAGCCTCTATCACTTCCTCAGGCCTGTTTTCATCTCTTAAACTGCTGTGTGATCGCTGCAGGTGCTGTGAGATGCCATTTGGGCACAAGGCACCAAGTCAGCACCAAGGACCTGTTTCACATGGACTCCTGGTCAGCTCCTTAGTGAAACTCCCTTTGTGAGCACCTGCAGAGCAGCAGAATGAGATATTCTGTGCCACACATCCCCCCTCAGGCTGTAGCCAGCTTTGTAGTGGTTGTGAGCCCCTAATGGGCTGTGAGTTGTCCTCTGGGAATAAGGAGCACTGAAAAGGCTGCTCAGGGCTCATGGCAGGAAGATGAGACTTGTGTCAAGCATCCATCAATTTAATGCTAGGCAGCAGCAGCAAAATGCAAGGAAGGTGTAATTTGGACAAACAGCAGGGTCTTGGAGGAGCAAACACAAGGAAATATTCTCTGGTACACTCCAAGGAAGATGCCTCCAAAAACAGCCTCCAGTGGGCCTGTCATGGGCTGAATCAGAAGGGATCTCTCACAAAATTCCTTGACCAAAATCAACACTGAGGTTATATATTGCAGTTCTTTAAATGTTAATAATGCTAGTTTACATCCTCTGAAAGTCTAGTTGTGTGTTTTTCCACCCTAGGAAACCCTGCCAGATGTAAATATTTTAAACAGGACAGGTGCAAGAAGCCAACTGAGCAGGATGGAATATCCCTGCTCTCTCTTTTGCTCATGGACACACACATGAGGGTCTCACAGCCTAAACTCTTAGGTCTCAATTTGTTATATGGGGATGAAAAGCACATTTAGCAGTCACTTTTATGTCTCCCACATGGGAGAAGGCAGGATTTTAAGCATATATCTTCATGGTACAGGTTGACAGTAAAAAAACTCAAGGTATATTAATGAAGGAAGGCTGCCCAGTTTCAAGACTTTAGATGACTTGAGCTTGCCCTTTGCAGATTGTGGAAAAGATGGTTTGTTGACAACAGTCAGTGAAATTCAGAGCCAAGAATATTTTTCCGTGTGCTCATGGACACACATCCAATGTTGGATGTGCAGGGCCATCTAGTGGGAAGTGTGTGTGTGCAACGAGATCCCAAACACGGGCAGCGTTTCACAACAGCCAGAACAAAGACATCTTTGGCTGTTACATCTCAGAAATGCATTTTATGAGGTTTTCTCTCCAGATGGAATGCTTCCCTGCTGAGCCACTGGAGCATCTCCAGGAGAGCCTGTGGAACAAGGAATTGAGCCTGTCTCCCTGCAGGATCTTGTACTGCTAAAGTGTGAATTTCCTAAAATTTATTTCTTATGACTGATGGCTTCGGGAAGCTTTGCTCAAAAAAAGGAAACAGCAACAAGAAGACGATCCCAACCCCTCAGTTTCAGTTTTTGTTCTCATCAATACAAGTGCAGAAAGGCTCAGTGACACTACCAGGCAGCAGTGATGGAGAAGAAAGGCATTAGTTTATGTGTAACACTCCTTCTCTGGTGTTGGATTGAATTAATCAGCTAGAGGTGCTGGCTGGGACTCAGTAATTTTTCACAGAAATATTGAATGTTCTGAGTCAGATTCTCTGGTCAAATGACTGTTGATAACCCAGGAAATACTGTTCCTTCACATTAATTCCCCCATCTGTGCAGTGAGGAGGGTGAGAAGTGGGGGTCTACAGCACTTGCAGGGTTACCTAAAAATCCCACAGTGAATCTGGAAAACAATTAGGCTTTCCAAAAGCATGGGAAAATAGCTCATATTTAAGTTTTTGCAATTTTCTCATGTTTTATTTACTACTACATCAAATGCTATAAAAGCATTGCTGCTTAACAAACAGGTTTTCCCCTCTCTGATTTACATATGAAGTAATAGTTCAAGCTCTGTAACAAAGCCTTCTTTTCTGGGACCTTGTTAATCAACTGTTTTTGCTAAGATATTTACCTGCCAGCAGTGCAGCTTTTCTGATTTCCAATTCAATTGGAGTTTCTTTTCCAGCCTTTTTCCCCCCATGGAGCCCATTACACAGCCTGTCTCTACCTAGTTTAATAAAACCTTTAAATAAAGGCAATATTTTCTGAGGCCTCTCTCACTATGTCAAGTTAGGCTAAACCTGCCTAATAGGTGTAGAAGTTACTCAAAGGGAGAGGCAAGAAGGCAGGTACAAAGAACAAGATTTCATAAATCTTTCTGATCTGGAAATGAAGCTAAAAAGAAGCCACAATGCTAAGATAAATGTTCATTTAAAAAACTCTTTAATGCTGTGCAAGCAATTATTTCATTCCATGAAAGCTGACATTGACTATTTACTACTTCTTTACTTCAGCTTGGACACTGAAGGGATGTGACAGGCCAGCACCTCAATAATCAGAACTACATCAGACATTTCACCTGGAAACAGCAGCACACATCAGGTAGATCAGGCAAAAAATTCACAACTTTTAATACCTTTTGCTGAAAAATGACCTTTATGGGATGGGGAAAACAATATTATTGTCAGAGAATCTAGAAGCCCTGATCAGAGTGTCTTGGGAGCATGAAGGCAGGCACACAGACTCACCTGATGGGAAAGCAGGTGATTCCTGCCCTCCTGGCTGCCACTCCTCCCCTCACTGCCACAGGCTGCAGCACTTGTGGGCAGAAGATCACAGCAGTTCAGAGCTGGCCTCCTCCCTGACTCAGGCTTCTCTGCATATTGCCTGGGTTCTTCCACTACTCAGCTATTGCAGCACCTTGTTATTTTAGGAATTTCTAATTATTGGGGCAATGCTTCCCAATCTGGAGCAGACTAACCTGGATTTGGTCCATGCTGGCATTAGGGAAAGCACCTGTAAAAGAGCCAAAGGCAGGGAAAGCTGCCTCCTGCAGCCCCACCTGGCACTCCTCACAGGTTTGCAGGGCATCCACCACAGATCCCCTCCCCACCAAGTGAGGGGATGCAGCAACATTTCTTCTACAGAACTTCATGCCAAAGCAACAAATGAGGAAATCCAGGTCTGTCACCCTCATACCATTTCTGTGAGAGCACATGTACCCACGTGTGAACCCAGACTTCATTCTTCACTGGGCAACTCATTTAATGAGCTGAGGAAGAAGTTAACTCCTTTTGTGGCTGGCTTCTGTCCACTTTGGGATACCACTCTGTCAGCTCTGAAAGAACCAGGTTCTTTGAGACACTGCCAAGCTCCAAATGACTTCACAGCTGTAACTGTGCAGCCAGCAGCACTCCCCACTTCACTCTCATACACCTCCCACTCAAACTCTGCAAACTCATCAGTCACCTGCTGCCTTTTCTTTTTACACAGCAAAATCTCAACATATCAAGGGCTTTGAAGCACCTTAAAGTGTCTGATTTTCAAGGAAAGTTAGACTCCTTGTAAGGTGTTTCAAACCAGGTACATAGAAGCAGTGGTATTAAGAAAATGACTCTTTTTCTAAGGTGCAGGTTCTGTAAGTGCATTTTAGGGCAAGAAATTTCCCTCTCCAAGACCAGGTTGGATGGGGCTTTGAGCAATGGGGTCTAGTGAAAGATGTCCTGACCATGGCAGGGAGGTTGGAATGAGAAGATCTTCAAGGTACTTTCCAACCCAAACCATTCTATGATTCTATAACCTCTGTATTAAAGCTCAAGAACAATTTTTGAATCTCTTTCCCGAAATCAAACTGTCCTGTTTTACAGACTTGCCACCCTCCTCAACACCCAGCAACAAAGAACAGAGCAACCACCCCACACTAACACAGCCCCACTTGCATGGCCCCACTGGGCTCAGCTCCTGGCTGTCTGTCCTTCCAACCACTGTTCCCATCTGCCAGCCCTGCACTGCCACTCAACTGCTGCCTCAAAAATGGCTTCTGAAACATCTAACAGATTAATGTGCTTGAGTCCTGCCTAGGTCTATCAGCTGGCTCAAAACATTAATAACCCCTCTGTGAAAAATCAAACCACTGTGAGAGATTGTTTTGTTGCTGAGTGGTGGCAGCAGCCAGAACCATGGAGGGATAAACCCAAAGAATAGCACTCAGCAAAACATCCCTCTCTAAATAGCCTGCCAGCTACAAGGCACATAAAATGTCATATTTTAAAACCTGCTGGTAAGTAGTGTAACTGCAAACCAAGTGATGACCTTGGCATTGGCAATACTCATGATCCATTAATGGAGCATTTCATCAGATGCTGAGTCCTTTCAGTTTTACTGCTTTCTTTACTGTTACTGCAAGAATATATTAATGCTCATATTTCACTAGCATAAGAGCCTTGCTTGTAATGCCATACTCTACCACAGACAATGTTTGATGATTTTGAGGAACACAGTCAGAGGTTTCACCTTCCAGCTGTGATGGCAGCTCAGGCAGCAGCACGCAGAAAGCTTCTGGAATTTGGTCACTACCACCCAGGATGGTAGGAGAACAAGAGCAACCAACACTGCCAACATTATCTCTAGGTCTGCTAGCAAACTGCATTTAAAACTGTGTGTTTTATTCTTTTCTAAGATTTACAACTTGCCACTTCAAAACGAAATCTGGCCGTGACACTGCCACTAACAACATAAATCAAGCACACAGATTTATTTCCAAAATGTGTGTTCCACTGTGTAAATCAAGCAGAAGCATTGCTAAGCATTGCCACATTGTTACCAATGGCACTGCTGGCAATTTCAAAGGCTTCATCTCTCATCCATCTTCCAAATGTTCTTTTGTTTGCCTGCATTTAAACACTGCCTGGCAGAGCAGTGGGATTTTACACACAGCATAGGGCTACTCCTCACAGTTCCCAACTGGCTGTGGTGCTCCTTTTCCTCAAGGACCAACCAGCTGCACTCAGCTAAGAGGCTTCTTCCCTCAGAACAGCACTTTTGATTTGGTTCTTGGCCTCCATACCAGCTATGAGGACTCCTTTACAAGACCCTGTGACAGGTATATCTTCTGCAGTGTGAGCAAGCCAGCTTCTGTGCAACGCATGACGATTTATCTCACTGGGATATGAAATCAAAGCAGTGAAAGGGAGCAGTGAAAGGGAGCAGCAGCCTGTCCTGCTCCCAGCTCGCTGTGCCACTGTCCCTGCATTCAGACCTGAGCCTGCTGTGCTATTGCATTCACCCTCACTAACTTTATCTGACTGCTCACTTCTCTCTTATTTAAGCAGTTTTGCTTTTAGGCCTCCCTTTGATCCCAACTTTATTGTTTGAGAGGCTGTCCCATGGGAGCCACTGGGAAAGTTGCTGCCTCACTGATGAACTGTATCTATTATTTGAAGCTGTGTATCTATGGCTACTTACACTTATATCTCTCCTTTTTCAGCTTCCTGACTGAGTCTTTAACAAAGTCTTCAGAGTATTTGATGGATTCAGGCAGAGAGCAATATAAAATTAAGCAGGGAAACCAAGTCCCACAAAACAGTAATAAAATATTTCCTTAACCTTCCCTCAAGGCATCACAACAGCATCTTCCTCAGCAGAGCTGAGAAAATTTTGCTTGTAGGTTGCACTGGGATGGCTGTGGAATAGCACATTTTGCCCTTCTCATGCTTTATACTGAATACTTATTTTGCCTTTCAGACAGCAGTGCCTGTTACTGCAGTTCAATAAACTGGAGGTATTCTTGCCTCATCTGGACAGATGTCTATGACACACAGGCATAGCTGGGAGGGAAAAGCTTCTGAAAACATGCCTTGTATTTAACATTTCTGTAGTCAGGTTCCTGAGGTTTCTTGTGTCTCCAAGGTGTTGTCTCTGGTCTCTAGAGCCTTGGAGTTTTTAATGATTTGGTGAAACAATTCTTTTGATATAGTTTTTCACAGCATATAATGCAGATAATTTTCCCACATTGATTTTATAGACAAATATTTATTACTCAAGAGATTTTTGTTTAAAGCAAAGTTAAAGGGTGGTCATGACTCCAACACGAGCAGCTGGAGAAATGTCTTCAATACTTTCTTTTTTCCTCAAAAACCCTTTAAGTTCTTTGGGGCAACAAGCAGTTTACAATCAGCAGCCACAGTCCCCAGAACAGCAATAATGAGACTGTGATCAGTCCCATTCTGGAGGCACTGGGCACTCCTTCCTGCCTCTGATGGCATCATGACTGGGAGGCAGCACAGCCAAGATTTTTAATACCATAATTTGCTCTTGTGACCCTCATCATTCTCTTGGCTGCAAATATGGAAATGTCAGTGCCTGACAGGGAAGACAAGCAGGAGATGTTGAGGCTGAGTTTTCCCTTGCAGAAGAAATCTGTGGATAAGAATCTTTTCATTTCCTTTGCTAAGTACTGGTGTTATTAACAGCAATTCATGATTCTAAAATTTGCAGCACACACTAGCTCACCAAGCAACTGAGAAGAGAGTGGCAATTAAGTTAATGAAAGCCCTGGGAAGCAGTCAGATAAATAGCAAGGATTGCTCCCCTCAACCTAGGGCAGGCTCCTGCTAGCAATCTGGACAGAAAAAGCTCCATATCCCATTACCAATTCTCTTCAACAGGCAAACCCAAGAAATACTGATAAGAATCCATGAATAATTAAGTTTAACCTGATGTTAGCAGAAACTGGATTGAGGATGTTAGATTCTTCATTAGTTCACTGGCAGGAAATAGCCTGGATCAAATTCACTCTGTAAGCAATTCCTTGGAAACAAATGGAGCTAGTTCAGCAAACACTTTAGTTCTGAGTCTCAGGGTAAAAAAATCTGCTACTTTCTTCTGTGGCAGAAAATTAAGAAAAAATTATAGATTGCTTTTTGTGAGTTGCTTATGCTAATAGTTGTCTTTAATCACTGTATGCAAACATTTCCTACCCACCATGAGGAGACTCAGGCTTCCATGTTCTGAGAGGCTAGGCCTGCTTCACCCAAAAACTCCCTCCCTGTGTTTCCATACTGCCCCTCAGGAGGATTTTCCTCCTCTTTTTCCCAAGGATCCCTGGCACCCCACTCTTCCCTCACCAGGGACTGTGCATTCCTCAGTCCCTCTTCCCACTGGCCATGCCAAGGGCTGTGTGCATCTGCTAAACAGATGGCAGCTGTGCCACGGGCCCCTCATTTACAGGTTTTTGATTTCCCTTCCCTTTTATGCCCACTGATGCCCTGAACAATTCTGGACAGACTGAATGAATCAGAATTAATCAGAGAGGGCCATTAGATTCTCCAATTGCCAACATTTTGAGCCAAGCTGATCAACAGCTGTGGTGAAGTAGCCTGAAATGAAGTGATAGCAGAAAAGGGTAGTGGGGGAAGTATAAGTTGAGGATTGTTTAGGAAGTAAAAAAATGCTCTGCTGTAAAGCATTAGGGCTACCATGGATCAGCTGCTATTCAGCATCCTGTGCATTTACCAGTGAGTGCAGTGACACCATGATTTAGGTCCAGGCAGCCATGGACAGCTGTGGCCATGGATGGATAATGGATTTAAGCTACTTCCCATGAGGAAGGGAAATAAAAGACTCTAAAGCTGGAAATTTCTATCCAAAGTAAACATCCTAAAACCTGGAGATCTCTCATCACAGAGGATGCTTTACATGCATCTCCAAGAAGTTTTGGGTATCTCATCCAGGTCTAGACTGATCCCCTCTAACTTCTCCAGCACAGGGCCAACAGCTGCCATTTGTTAGAAATGGGGACACATGAGAGCTTTCCCAGGTCCTGAGGAGCAGCAACAGGCTGTTCTAGAGACTGCATGTGTGGAAACTACCTGAAACAGTGTTGGAGCTAAGATTATTTTCTCCAAATCTTTGTTTTATTGTGCTTGGTTTGAACATAAAGTAGGCTTTAGGTGTAATTTTAAGTGCTCTCTGTTGCCTACATCCTTCTTCACATGGCATATTTGGGTATTTTTCTGATGTCTTTATCTTTAATGCCTACACTTCAGAGTTCAGAATCTTGGCTCAGAAATTGTATGTATGAATAACTTTCAAATCAAAACCCTAAGCTTCTAGTTTTGCTCAGACAATACCAACACCAGAATCACAGAATCATTAAGTCTGGAAAAGACCTGTAAGACCATCCAGACCAAGTGATAACCCAGCACCACCACGGTGCTCATGGCTAGACTGTATCCCCAAGTGCCACATCTGCATGCTTTTTGAACACTCCAGGGATGGGGACTCCACCAGTGCTCTGGGCAGCCTGCTCCTATGCTTGACAACTCTTTTGGTGAAGAAATTTTTCCTAATATCTAGTCTGAACCCTTCCCTGGCACAGCTTGTGTTTCCTCCTGTCCTCTCCCATCCCTTTTTACCTGGGAGCAGGGCCCAACCCCTGCCTGATGCAGCTTCCTCTTAGGGAATTGTAGAGAGTGGGAAGATCCCCCTGAACCCCTTTTTCTCCAGCTTAAACACCCCCAGCTCTCTCAGCTGCTCCTCATGGGACTTGTGCTCCAGCTCCATTCCTCTCTCTGGACTCACACCAGCCTCTCACCATTTTTCTGGAGGTGAGGGGCCCAAAACCAGTGCCCAGCACAGGGGGATGGTCACTGCCCTGCTCCTGCTGGCCACACTATTGCTGATAAAAGTCAGAATGCCATTGGCCTTCTTGGCCACCTGGGCACAGGTGACAGCTGTGACCTCTGATTGGTTCTCATGTCTCTGTCAGCACTCCTAACAAGCCCTGGTGTTACTTGGAGCAAAGAAGGGCTTCAGCATTTTATAGGCTTCCTCTTTCCAAAACAAAGGGGAGGCTCTCAAAAGCAGCATCACTGCAGAGCAATGAGGTACCACCTGAAAATTTGTTGGCTTTGTATACCCCTCATGAAGAAAGGCTTCCTCCTATATTAAAGTCAATGTTTCATGCAGAGTAAAACCCATCAAATCTATTTCTAATTAATGTGTTTATTCTCACAATGGTTCTTAATCTACTTGCCAGAACTGCTAAGACTCACCCACAGCCTGTTCTTTCCTCCCACCAGTCTCTTGGTGAAATCACACAAAGGCTTTCTACATGTTGCAGGTTGGATTTAACCCAGGGTTTTTCCCCAGGGTGTAATTTTCCAGTCTCTACCATCAGGAACACCTGAGTGGCTTACTGCCTGACATTAATAGCAGGAACACTCTGTTTTGCAGGCTTTGAAGTTAACAGGCTGATTTTCCAGCTTTAGAAGGTTAGACAGCACAAAAGTTCAAGCTCCTTTCCTCCTGTCTCCAAGATTCAGCAAAAGCACACAATGAAAAGGAAGATGAGAACAGGTAGCAGGTTAAGGCTTTTGTTCCCTTTCTGCTGTGATGTGGGGACAGCAGAGATTAGCTCTCTGACTGAGGCACCTGCTCCAGTTGCAAGGGAATGCTCATATTCAGTCCATGCAGAGCTGGAGATTTTCTAAATGCCTCCAGGGACTGGATTTGTCTGTCTCAGCCATCCAAGAGCTGCCTGTTTGCTGCCTCAGAGCAGCTGTGGAGTAGCCCCTGCATCAGGAGGGCAGCTCCCCTGCAGATACACCAGTCTTCAACCACTGCTGCGTTATCCCGAGTGCAGCTCTAAACTCACAGGAGAGCTACTGAAGTGGATTAAGCCACTGCTTCATGGCATCCACTCTGGCTTTTAAGAGGCTCCTATCCTGCCCCCAGCAGAGGTGTTTCTGCAAGCAGGAGGCCTGGAGAGGCTGATGTAAAGGACTTAGATAGGAATCAGCAGGACAATCAAGATACGATCAGATTGGGATCTCCTTCGAGTGGAGAGGGCTGGGAGAAGGATGCCAGCTTTACACTTCTGTGAAATTAGAGCCCTGGTGTTTGTGATGGTAATAAACTCGTGTATATAACAAAAAATGATGTTGTAACACTGGATATTGCCTTTGATGCACGGTGAAGCAGAAGTTAGACTGAAAGGAGAATTTGGTCAATGATGTTTGTTGAAGGCAGTATGAGGTTAACACCAGGCACTCCAGCCTTGGTAGCTGAAATAGTTGCTCTTTCCCTTCAGACCACTCTGCTTGCACACGAAATCCCTTCTAACTTCAGCTTTTCCTCAAGCTCTACAAAGGGAGGCATATTCCAATAGCCTGCATACACTGCCAGTGAAGCATCACACTAACCAAAACACATTCAGATCATTTTCCCTGAATCCTGGTCTGAAACAAAACAACACATGAGAAATGAAATTAATTTAGATGTATTCCTTCCTATTTAATAAGCAGTCATATAGAGAGGAACCAAAATGCTGGCTCAGAAACTCCCAGGCTTACCTCCTTGCTTTTATTCCTAAAGCAAAGGAAGCATTTCCATGGCATCAAGCAGATGGCTGAAATAAGCATCTTTCCTATATCAAGCTCCATGTGGAAGCTTAGAATCTGTGTGAGGTACGAAAAAGCTACAAGCTGGAGGAATGAGGGGGTGGGGATGAAGGAGGAAGGAGGAGGAAAAGGCAGGGGGTGGAGAGTAACACTGGAGAGCAGCAGTGGTCCAGCCCCTCAGAATCTGAAAAGCATCACCGGAGCCTCTGGATAAAGAGCAGCTTCAGGAGCAAGGCTAGGAGACAGAGGATTTCTGCTCAGTGATAAAACATGGTGAGTAGGATTTTTGTGATGTGCCTGGTTTGCTCTGGTGCAATGGCATTTCTTTTGCTCTGACACAGTGACTCTGAGTGAGTATTATTTTGGGATGACTGCTTGATTTGGAAGCATTGCTTTTTACTTCTTTTTCCATACATCTGGCAAGTCTGTGCCTGTATTTATAAAAATGCACATTCTATCTCCTTTTAAAGCAATAAATTGCTGAGGACAGCCAAAGCTGTCAGTGTTAACACTTTGCTGTCTGGTACCAACAGGCTGCTGGTCAGGGCAAGAAAAAAAAGCCTTGTTTTCTTCTCAGGTATGCAGTGGAAATTTCTGCTCTGCTGCCTTCTCTTAGCAGTACAGTGATGATTGGAAAGCTCCCTGTGCAGGAGTTAGAGCTGCCCTTTTACATGATGTAATTGGAACATTTCAAGCCAGTTATGTTTCTTTCAGTCTCAGGTATAGAAGAAAACTGACAGAGGGGTGCAGAGATTTTGTCAGAGGAGCCTCCTTTTGTCATGGGCTCAGCCTCCTTCTGCCCTGTCACACAGCCCATGTGTGGTTGGGGGATGCTGTGGGTGCCCCAGATGGGGTTGGGGGATGCTGTGGGTGCCCCAGATGGGGCTGGGGGGGTGTCCCAGATGGGGCTGGGGGAAGCACTGGGTTGCCCCACTTGGGGCTGAGGGATGCTGAGAGATGCTGTGGGCGCTGCTGTGCCCCCAGAGATCCCTCCTGTCAGCACGCAGCAAGACAGTGTGTTGGGAGTAGAAACGTGGTTAATTTTACTATGAAAAATCCTGAGCTCCACAAAACAGTTGTCAGGGCTTAAAGGAAGGTTCAGACTCCCCTACAGCACATGGCTAATAAGATTAAGCATTTAACTGCACATCTTTCTAGTATTCTGCTGGGGAGTGTAAGATTTTACTTTGTGTGCTCAGTGGAATGAGGATTGAATTAAAACCACACTAATGTGGTTTTTGCTGGTTCTTCATGAGAAAGCCGTTGCCTGACCCAAATGTGTATGCAAATAATTAGGCATCCTGGGTTACCCAAGAGAGACAAATGATTAAGGGGAATGATAAGATCCAGCCACTAAGGGTGATGAGAGGAGTACTCCTAAGGAGAGGCATGATCTCAATGCAGGTTTGTGTGTCACACAGGCGCCTTTAAAAATAAACATTCTGCTGTTTCCTGAATCACGACTGTCCCTGATTACATCCTCCATCCTTCCCACCCTGTTCTTTTCTGCTTTCTAATGGAGATGAGATGGTAGCAGGGTAATCAGTTTAAGGGGGAAGATGAGCTCTGCTTTAAAATCCTCTTTGCTTTTTACCAGAAGAACTGTTATGTTTATTTGCTCACTAGAAACAGTGTTACAATAACTGCAGTGAGAATATCACTACCCTCTGGCAAGGAAGCCCTATTCTGCTTAGCAATTAAAAATCAAATTAACAGAATGGAATATATGTTCATGATTATTAGTAAGTATTCCCATTATTAACTTTCATCTTCTCGGATAGAGAGTTAATATTTTTGCCTGTAAATAAACAGTCTTATTCCAAAAATCTCCCCCCTGCCACACACTTTACTGGGAGCACCAGCTGTTCCTTATGCACTGCTAATTGATTAGATACTAAAGATTAAAATTAGTGTTGTTCCCTGCCTCTAAAAGTAGCTGTGGCTTTCACCACCTCAGGCTTGCTTGTTTTTTGCATTTTAGGACTTCCAACTGGTGGTCAGTAAAAATCCTCTTGAGGCTAAGAATCGGGAGAGCCTCCCAGAGTGCTCTGTTCTTTTTCCCTTTCCCATTACACGATTTATCAAGAAATATTTTTAAAAGATTTTAATCTTAAAATGCATGGATTTGAATCTTAATGCATGTCCATATACCCAAACCAGGGAGATGCTTTCAGGAAATTTAATTATGCTACAATTTCTGATGGAAAAGCAGGGAAACATTTTCAAAGGTACCTCTGATACTCAGCATCTTAAGTCTGATTGATATGAAGCCACCTGTGGAAAAAGGATTTTGGACTCACTCCAAACTTGTATCCAAAACCCCAAAAGCAGTACAAGGAGGTTTTTCCTTACTTTTGCATTAAAAATCTTGAAAGACTATTCAATGTTTATCAACTTTTTCATTTAAGAAAAGGAAAATGCTTGGAGGGAGGTGAAATTCAGGTGCCAAGTGACATGCAGAACTCTGCTTAGCAAGAGACAGCAAGGCACCATCTCCACAACCTGCCAATTGTGAGAGTGATATAAATGGAAAGAAAGAACACTCCTATCTCCCCTTTAAAACCACTATATTCTGAATTTTACCTATTTCTATCTCCAAGAGAGAGAATTATATATAAATTACACATCAAACAAGCAAGTAAGAGAGGTCCAAGCTGGATCACTGATAAGATTTTGAAATAAATGAACCTCAATTACATTTTTTCCTACTTGAGCAAAATTATATTTGAGCCAAACTTGCCAAAGCTGGAGACTGTATCTAAATTTCCTCCTTGTAATAGTATTATTTCTATCCATGCAACCTTGCTGTAACAGTTACTTCTACTTTCCCAGTAGGATGGTATTCCTAGAATTACATGCCAGAGGACTGATGTTTTACCTTCTCTTTGAAGACAGCATAAACAAATCTTTCTACTGAGTTATAAGCTAGAAAGATACAACAGCTTTGACCCAGCCAAAATCCCAGAGCAAGGTTCTCTCACATTGCCCCACAAAGGGAAACTTGTAGATGGCTGGCAGCAAGTGCTGGGGCCATGGGCAGAGGCAAATGTGACTCTTCTCTTTGACATGGCAGAGGCAACACCTGCAGAGTTTGAATCCTGCCTCCACCCATTTTCCTAAGGAATGTCTGGCTCCATTGCACCTCTCTTTGGCCTTTGTATGTTGGCCTGGACTCAGGGGGGATTTAGGCCATCTGAATATGGCTCTTATTAACCAGAACAGTTACCTAACTCAGTCTTGCTCAAGTCCTCATAACCCAGATCCAGAAGCAATTGCTTTGATTGTCCTAAAATCAAGTCTCCTCAGCCCACAGGAAAGTGTTCATCTTTCCATTCTAAAACTTTAATTTACTTTTAGATGAATCACAGATGCAGTAAAACCTCCTGGTTTTAGGAAAAGGCTGTGACACACCCTGCCCAGGTGGTAGATGTTTGAGCATGAAGTAATTCTGCATTTTGTGAGCAATATTATCCAAATAAAAAGGAAAACCTTACTCCCATTATAGTAGCAGCCTCAAATCCAGGTCTAACTGCCTGCTTAGACACCTGTGAAATCCTAAAAGTGAGCAGCTGGTCTGATCAAGCCAGATAAAAAGCACTGTTTACTGTGGATGGGAAGCCTGAATGCTGCTGCTGCCTCACCCAATCTTCTTGTAAAAGACAACTAAACTGTAGTCTGGAGTAAGATTTGAGGATGTCCTCTATTTAAACACATTCCATAAGCAATTTTGCAGATAGTAAAAAACCATTTTGTTATTAATGAAGAAAACATTGAGACTCTCAGTGCACTGACTGCTAGTTTCCACAGGCTTCTGTTTTTTACAGTGACTTTTAATTACAAGTTGTATTTCCTTTGCAAAGATGGAAATCAGCCCTCATGTATCTTTTATCCCTGTGGAAGAAGTGATATCCTGCAAGTCCAAGAGAATAATTGAAAAGGAACAGAGACAGGCACTGGTGTAGCTGAGTGCATGGGTCAAGAAATCCTAGAAAATGTACTATATTTTAAATGCCTGTAATAATTTTTCATAGAATTTTGATTTAGCTTTACATAACCACTGGAGGGTAACTTTCCCTTACAGCACTTTAATCTGTTTCTAACTTCACTGGTACAGCTTCTGGGGTTAGACATAGAACTTGTGTCCCTGCAGAGACCAAAAAAAGAATCATCACAGAAATATTTCTGGTCTATTTTTGGAAAGAAGTTCATTGATAGTTTACATCACATGAGTAGGAAGAGGAATGGGAAGTTACAAAACAGCATCTAAGATGAATGTTTTTAAAATCTGCAGACTCTGCTAGTCTGTCCTGAGGAGCCCTCCAAGAGTTTACTGAGGAGGACCTCTCTTTCTTTTGCTCATTTTAAAGAGCATTTTTAATGGGGAAGTTTTATAAAGATGTGACAGTCTTAGAATAAGCAGGATGACACAATGAACTAGATACTAAATCTGGCATGAATCCTGAGGGAGTATTAGAAATAGAATATATGGGAATAAATAGTAACATTAAATAATTAGAACACAAATTTGGTGATTATATATATATCCATAGTAGGTTTAAAAAAACCCCACAAAACCCAACAAACCAAACCACAAAATCCCCACAAAAACCAAACCAACAGCTAACACTTTTTTCCTCATCAGAAGAAACTGAAAAGGCAGCATCAGCTGCCATTAGTGTATCTTACATTATTATACTACAGATATTCTCAATAAATATACTACATGGGCCATTTTGAATTTTATCTTGAATTTTTATCTTGAATTTTATTTCAAGATAAAATTGTTCATCTAATCTATTAAAAAAAAAAAAGAAAAAGAAAGAACAAGCCTTGAAGTTTCTAGACCCAGTTATCAAACTGGTCATCCATTGTGTTTCTTATTAGGGAGATATAATTCAGATCAAACATTATTTTATTCCAGAGATTATCCAATTTCATCCTAAATTCTTAGCTTTAATACATTTCATACTTGACAGTAAATAAATCCATTCCTAAAAGCCTTTTTAATGCATCTGCAGAAAAATTCCCAAGTATGCAATATCCTACAAAAGTGACCTTATCTTAGTGCTCAGAATGGGCAGAAACAGCTGCAGGACTTCAAAGAGTCCTACATCACATTGTTGTAAGGCTGGCACTTGCCAATGTCACAGACCTCTGAGGAGCTTCTTGGCAGCATCAGGGACACAATACCTATTTCTGCTCTTGCAAAGGACTGAGGTATCAGACACTCTGTTTCTGGGATATTAATAACTGGTCTTGCATCAGCTCTTTCTGATTGTTTTCACAACCCTGCTGCAGTTCTGCATGCTGCATTGCTTGTCGATCACACCTTGCTTTTCAGAAGAGGAATGTAATTGTGTCCCAGTGACCTATTTCTAAATATGCAAAAGAAGTTTCCTGCAGCATCAGTGAACTCCAGATACCTGACAGGCTAGTAAAATGTTTACTGGCTTTCATTAAGACTGTTCTGTAACACTCACATGGAGTGCCAAGTGCAGATGAATGTGCCAACATCTCAATCACCCTGATAGATGCCCATCTATCACCACCCACCATGTTTCCACCACATGTCAAATGTTCAAACTTTGCCCTTATGTTCTCTGCCTTTTGTCACTGACCTACATTTATTTGTAAACATTGCTAATCACCTGTTAGTTTGCAGCTTCTAGAAGAAAGGGGCTGTCACTGATCTGCCTGCTGGAGAAGTGCTCCCAAATACACAATCCTGCATCTTGTGAGGGGATGGTCAGAGGGTGGCTGTTCCAGCATGGCCTGGCAACTGGAAAGCTTCTGGAGGCTACAGACAGCTGTTATAGTTCAAAATAGCCAGTTCAAGGCTGCTTTAAGTTCTATTTTAGGAGTACAAAGCCTAGGCTTGGTGCTGAATTTAAGATCTCCTGTTCAGTGTCTCCAATTGTTTAATTATGTCTAACCAATTCAAAACAAGATAAATCATTAAATGAGGTTTCATTTGGGAGAGATCCAAACATGTTCTTTCAAGAACAGGACTTGGACTTAATGTGCTCTTTCCCACCAAGTAAAAATCTGGTTGGTCTAACAGCTTTTAGGTAGTGCTTGCTTCATCCCTGATATATCTTTATGGAAATCCATTGACTTACTCAATATTTGAGCTGATGCATGACAGGAAGGGATCAGATCTTTCCATGAAAGAACTGCCAGAAAACTAACAGTGACACAGCTAAAATAATTAATGACTAATTAGATTTATGAGAATATAAACCAGGTTCAATACTAAATTCTATAGGCAGAGCCTGGAACTGGCATTGATACAGGTACTAGAGTATTTTTAGAAATAGCTAATCAATGCACAGTGCAGACTCAATATGGCAATGCCTCTGTGTGCTCCTCTGGTCTTTGTCAATTGGAGATGACACTTTTGTCATGACTAACAATGATTTTTAATGTGGCATTTTTGATTTTTTACAATAAAAGTAGCAGCGTAGAAAATGATATCTTATGCTCAGAAGGAAGCAAAATCAGTAATTCAGTCTCTGCATGCTTCCAGGGTAGTACTAAGGTTTATGGATTTTCTATTCACAGATAAGGATTATTTTAATATAAAGTGAGTGTTGTGTGTCAAAAGTTTGATCCATTTTCTCCGGAGATTCCCCAACTTAAGATTTTTGTCCTCTTCTATGGTACAGATCTATGAACTGCTGCCTACCTGATATACACATTTACATGTTGAACTTTCTCAGGCATTGCTTTTCACTGATGCCTTTTCTACCTTCAGAACAGGACCTTTACCTTGTTAAAAGCCATCCTGAAGTCAATCCTCAATGCAAATCTGTTTATTTCTATCAGACAAAATGTTCTGTGAGCTTCAGCTACCAACTCATGATGTGCAATGTTTTCTCCATGTTGAATCTTCCAGCCAACACACTTTTGGTTTCACTCAGTCTGTTTCTCATGCAGTACCATGCCTCAATGATGAAAATGTCTGATGGCTGAGAAACTCAATTTTATAATGGTTAAAACCCTTCCTTTGTTCTCCATTTGCTTTCAAAATTTACAAGTGCTCCCCACCAACCTCACAATAGTTGTGTTCTGCTGTTTTCTTTACAGAAACAGCTGTGAGGAAGCAGTATGGAGCTCAAGAGAGGAAAGACCTTCATAAAATCCAGTGTGCCACATGAGAAGGTGCCACCAGTGCATGCAGCTCCTACCAACAAAGATGAGATGGGCAAAGACAAAAAGGCAGCTCTGGAGGGAAACCAAAGTGTGGCAGAAGTCCAGCTGGCATGTTTGGCTACACACAAGAACTACAGATTTTCTACCAGAGCAGCAAGGAGTGGAGCTGGTGGTCACAACCTGGAAAAATCATCTGGCTCCTCCTACAAGCTTGTAAGGAAGAGTAAAACCCACGACTGTGTTGCTGAGGCAGACAAAACAGAGAGCTGCAGCCCCAGCAGCAGGGCTTGTGAGGAGGGCTTTGTTGGAAAGGGCAAGGCCCGACTTGTCAATAGCATCAGCTTTTCGGGGATGTCCAGCTCCAGCAGTAAGAAGGAGTGTGTGGTCAGCCCCAGCCAGTCTGCCTGCAGCAGTCAGATGATTGATTACAGGAACTTTGTGCCACAGATGCCTTTTGTACCAGCTGTTGCAAAAACCATTCCCAGGAAGAGGATTTCCCTTAAGAGATCTAAGAAAGGGCTCAGAGATATATTTCATATAAGAAAAAATAAACCAGACAGCCTCTCATTTCTGGTGGAGAAGGACAAGAACCTGTCCTCTCCAGGCTGCAAGAATGAGTTATCTGGACGTCTTGCAAAGTATCTTTTCAAAACTGGAGAAGCTTGTGCAGCTGATTGCTTGGCACAGGACTGCTCAGACAGTGAACTGCAGTCTGACTCCTCCTATGACTACTGCAATGCCCTCTGTGAAGATGTTGCCTCCCTGAAGAGCTTTGACTCCCTCACTGGCTGTGGGGAAATCTTTGCTGATGAGAGCTCTGCTCACCTGGAGCTGGAGAGCAGCAAAGACCTTCTGCTGAGGCGAAGCAAGCACAAAGACAGCCCTGGCATGGGCTCCTTCCAAGGTGGGGTGGAGCAGCTGGCCTCTCCTGGCCAGAATGAGACAGTGGAATTTGCAAAGTTTTGGGACAACATCAACAAATCAGTAAGGCTGCATCAGAGTGCTCTGTTTGAAAAGAAGTTACTGAAGATACCTGTTTCTGACACAGAAAAGGACAGAAGTCAGGCTGCTGTACTTGTCACAGACCCCCAAGTGTCACCTGATAAAGAAGGTGACAATTCCAAAGCCAGCTCCACAGAAACAGAAACACCGAAAAGTGAAAACCAGGAGTCCACATCCACGAGTGATGAAGGCTACTATGATTCATTCTCTCCTGGACAAGATGATGAACTGAAGGAAGCTCAGACCCCTGGTGTCCCAGGTAGATTTCCAAGAGACAGCTACAGTGGAGATGCCCTTTATGAGCTCTTCTATGACCCAAATGAAGTCAAAGTAAACCCTATCCTTGATGATGACTTGTGTGCCTCTGAAAGTGTTTCAGAGCAAGCCATTGAAATCCCTTTGTCCATTTACAGCTTTCATGTTGGAGCTGAGGAGAACATGGCTTCCCAACCAACTCTAGACATCATTAGCCAGGGTTTTTTCCACAGCACATGGAAAGGCAAAGAATGTTTGCTAAAGCTCTGTGATACTGAACTTTCACTGACCATGGGCATAATAAACTGGCTACGAAAACACTCAGGACTCATCTCCTCCCCTGACTCTCTTCAGAGTCCTCAATCACAGCCAGAAAAGTCCAATGATTCATTGATCCCACCCAGTCACAGCCCAGAGCAGAAAGGGAGCACAGAAGCTCAGCAGGAGACACCAGGCAAGGGTGAATCTAATACAATTAACCTATGTGTGCCTTTAGAGGAGAGCAAACATGAAACCCAGGCCTCTTCAGCAAACATTGCTGGAAGAGACCACAGCCTGGAGTCCTGCCTGAACACATCTGATCTGGATTTCCAAGGAAGAGAAGGGAGTCACCACAAGGACTTATCTGCAGTGTCTGGGACTGTGGAAACCCCCAGATCATCAAGTTATGCACCACAATCACAGGCTAACAGAGACAATCTGCAGACATCTTCAACTGAAAATGAGAAGGTAGCAATTTCTCTGGGATGTGAGACATCCAGAGATAAAAACCCACTGCCAGAAAAGCTGAACAGAGAGAGTGGCTCCCAGAGCCCTGAAAATCCTTCATTAGATGATACTCACGAAGTAGAATCATGTTACTCCTACAAGACTGCTGCGACCTCACTCCGAGATCCCCTTGAGAGGGAAGACAGAAATAAACCAATGTATCACTCCCTCTCTATTTCCTGTGACAAACCACTGCAGCCTCTAGCCCTCAATCACTTCCAGAGCTACGTGAGCCCCACACCAACAGAGAGCAGCACTAACATAGTGCAGCTCTTAGAGCACTGTGTAACACAGGTGGCATCATTAAAAATCAGCTATGAAAATAAGCACCTGGAAGACAAATACATCGGGAATGAAATGAACAGTGTCATTCATAAAATGTCTCAGTACAGAAACAAGTTATTGTTGCACAATGAATGCAGCTGCATTGCTCAAATTCCAGAATATCCCAGTATTCCTAGCACAAACCAATACAACTATGACACAAGTTTCCAATCTAGCAGTCTTTATCATTTGAAGCAAAATGGGGAGCAAATTTGCTCTGAAGATCAGAAAAGTAGAGCAAAAGTCCTAGATGAGGTCACTCAAAGCAAGATCAATTTTGAATATGCCCAGTTGAATAATCAAGCACTCTCCTATTTAAAGGACTTTGGTCTCAGCCCAAGTGATTCTGACCCTGAGACATCTCTTAGTAGACCAACATTTTTACCTCTCTTTAACTCTGTCTGCCCAGACATAGCTGGTACCTTCTCACAGGGCTCACACAGCACGGCTGTCTGTCTGTCTGACCCACTGCAGCCTGAGGAGGCCAAGCAGTGCAGCCCAGGGCCCTGGAACTGTGCAGAGAGCCCCTGCCATGGCCTGGCTGCAGGGACTGCTCTGTCCCCTCTCCTAGAGGCAGTGGCCCGGGATACAGCGGTGACAGCCAGGAACCACCAGTGACACACCTGCATGGAGAAGGTGAGTGCTTTGGGGAAGGGTGAAATTAAATGTGAAACAATTCACATTTAATCTGTTCTCTTTTCACAGAGGGACACTTAATAGAGGAGGCTGAGGCATTCAGGGTCTTTCATTTATGCTGGGGGTCACACGAGAAAGCCAGGGATCTGCAGTGTGGAATCGCAGTGCAGATGTGCCCTGTCCTGCAGGTGCACACGTGTGGTGGGCTCTCAAGCACAAAGGAAAGGCCACAGGGCTGTCCTGGTGCTCCTAAATGCACCAAAAGGATGGTCCTCCTTCTTCCAAACATGAAGTGTTTATTCAGAAGGTGCAGTTTGTCTCTGGTCAAGAGCAATAGCTGAAGCCAAGGCATTCTCCACATGCAGGGCTTGACAGGCTTCTCAAGAAAGGGATTACAGGGTCTGTGCTGCACCTGAAGCATTTGAAAATCCTTCAGCCCCACTCACATAGCCTAGGGAGAGCCAGAATCTGCCCTGTAAGAAGGGTAAGAAGCACCTTTGCTGCAGATCAGAAACAGCTGATGGAGCATGCAGTGATTGTGCTGGTTCAGGTTTGCTGTCCCAGGAGGCTTTAGGCCAGAGCAGGCACTGTCTGTACAGAGCTCTGACTCTGTGCCAGCTGAGAAATCCTCTGGCCTCCAGCTGTTGAGAGGAATTTGTTGTATCAGTATGAAACTTGGGTAAATTCTCTGTCGTGTGCCCTGCCAAATGTGACAGATTGGCTGGACTCTGCCCAGCCTTGGCCTCTGAGAAGGCCCCTTTGGAGGTGGTGGAAGACAAAGAGGAGACAAGGGCCAGGACAGAGAATTAAGGAACAGCTCACTATTGAACTGAAGGATACAGGGAACACAACATTTCTTTGGCTCTTGCTGCTCACAGCCATGTGACTGCTTTCTGGTCATCTCTAAAGGCTTCCCAAGCAGCACAAACAAAAAAGGACAGTGTTTCTTTTCTCTCTGTGTGAGGCAAGAACACCCTTCCGTTTTCAAGTCTAGATAGATTCAGTCACCCACATTTCTATTTATGCCACTGTGAAAATGACCTTGCCCACTAACAAGGCTCCCATTGCAGACAGGGATATTTTTCAGGGGGTCTGCATGAAGCTAAGGGCCAGAGACTGTCAGTCTGCCATAGCCTTAACAAACACATTGTATGGTTATAATCTGTTAATCAGTAAATTAGGTCTTTCTCAAATGAATGAAGTGGTCTTGGGTTATTTTCCATTTTTGTTGTGAACAATGCTGCATTTGTGGTGGTTCTGCTGATTAGCAACTCACCTTCTTGTGTCACCAGAATTTTTAGCAGTCCTTAGAACTACTCATCTCTTTTAGATATTTCTGAAATTATAAATTGAGTACAGATGAAGTAAGGTTTGTGCTTGCAGCTAGTATATGTATGGAACCAGGACTAGGCACAGCTGCTTGGGGTTAGAACAGATCAATGTATGCATTGGCCTGATATTTTTCTTTTGCTGTGAATATTAATCCACAGAGTAGTGCTAGGAATATAGGCTAGGAATGGAAAGGAATTCTAATTTTGAAACAGAGAAGGGGGCTGTGAAGCTGTCAGGAGTGCAAAGAGATTTACACTGAACAAGACATAACACAAGTAGACATTACTGGACCTGGGGCACATTCTTTGCATTGTATCAAGTGGCAGCTGCTGTGTGCCACCACGTGCCAGCACTGATAATACCTGCCATGGCAGGAATGTGACCAGGTCATGCTTTCACCTGAGTCCCAGAGAAAAGGCAATTCAAGCTTTTGTTCCAAGAGGGAACTGCTGATTTTTGATAAAGGTTCCACAAACAGTGAAATGCATGAAATTTTAGAATATGGATGGGATTTATATATTCCTAAAGTGACTTTGAGGACTGAGGGCTCAATTTAAGGAATGATTTAACAGCAAAGTTGCTGTTTGTTACAAATTTTTACAGCAAAGGAATTTAGACAATAGTTAAAATGTCATGTAAAAGAACTGGCTGTGGGGACAGATACAAACACTGGTGTGTGACTGGTTTTCCTACCTGATATTTTCTTGCCTGCCCACATAAACAGATGGCCTCCAGGTTTGCTGGAAATGTTCCATCTTTGTGAAGATGACTCAGGAGCTTTGCCTCAGTCATGGGGGTGGTAGAGCAGGAGAGGCAGTGTACAAACATGGTGTCACCTCAGAATCCATGGAGACAGACAGCCCTGAGAAACACTCCTACGCTGGACATGACTGTGCAAACTGTGAGAGCTCAGACACAAAGAGTGCTCTAAAATGCCACACCGAGGAGCTGGGAGACAAGTGACAGATCCAGAGGTGGCTCCTGCTTTGTCCCTCTGGACAAATGCAGCCCCTGATCCTGCCATGGACTCTCAGGTCTGACCCGAAGGAGGTGGGAAGGTCACCTTTCTTGCCATTTGTCATAGGGCAGAGGAAACGCCCTTTTCAAAAGCCATTTAAATCTCTGGGTTTTGTCAGCCCATCTCAACATATCCCAGGACTCACAGTAGCAAACAAGCCCAATCTCTCTGCTCCAAAAGGTGTTCAGGGTTCCCCTGGGCCATGCCTGGTCTCTTGGGCTTTGCTACCCTGACAAGCACAGTCACAGGACTGTGGTGAAGAATGGTACAAGAAATGTCAGTCACAGCTCCTCTTCTGTTTCTCCCTTCCCTGGCCTTTTAGAGAGGCCCTACAAATGCCTTGAACCTCAGCTCACCAGGAACCCCAGGCTTCCTCACATGGGAATATGGAAGGCTTTGTAGAAAGTGAGAATTACAGATAAAAAATGCAATGAAAAGTATAATTTTCATTCTTCAATATCTAAGGATTAGGACTTAAAAGTGAGCACAGTCTAACCCCTGAATACAGAGAGGATTCCTAGATCTGTACATTCATGGATCATAGGAAACAAGCTGCAGAAATTTGTGATTTTCAACCACATGTTTTTCATCAGGAAATTTCATTTTCAGAAAGGAAGCACAGTCCTCAAGCAGTGCATTGGGAGGTCATTTCCTGACTCTTAAAACCCTTGGAACTGGCCAAACAGACAACACTGGATGTCATAGCCATTGGACACATGTAGAACAAAACACTCTGCAAACAGCAGCATTTCAGACCACTGAGCCATTCCTACCACTTAATGGGGTTTGAGCTGCATCTTCCATTAACTGGTAGATGTGACAGAGCAACAAAACCTCTTGTGCCCCCAACAATATGTGCTCACTTCATTCAAAGGCTGAACTGCCACATTATGCACCAGTTGAAGATTTTGGATGTGTTTCAGTGATAGCCCTGAAAGGAGTGCATAGCAATAAGCTTGCCCTCAGGTCAGAAAAAAATACATAACTGTCAATCAAAGAGGGATTGCTATAATAGATGGGGCAGATGTAGATAAAAGAAGACAGTATTGTATATGTGATTGCTGTTATCAAGGAACTGAGATTCAGAAGCAGATAAAATACAGCCTAAGCACTGCAAAATGACAGAGGAATGTGTATCTGATCCTCATCAACTGAAGGGCTACTCACTGGTCTAGGCAATTCCTGTAATGCTTTTTATTCCCTCCTGGTTCAGCTTCACTCCCTCTCTTTTAAATAAGGTTGTGTTTCTCCCAGGCAGATAATTTCTCTATCTGATATGCATAGAGAAGGCAGACTGCAATATTTGGATTTGATAAAAAGAATGAAGTCTCATCTGAGTACAGGCAGTTTTCTCCTCTAGTAAGGTATTATTTCTCAAAATGATCAGAGAGATACCTTAACAGGTGTAAAAATAAAGGCAGAACCTCTGTGCACACAGCAGGAAAAGTGTATGGTACCTTTTGAAGTCTGGTGTAAGAAATCCTCCTATTTCCATGCTCCCTCTATGGCATAGTAAAGGGATGGTCTCTCAAGCTGCACATGATGAAATGGAACAAGAATAGAGCACAGAGACAGCCAGCCCGTCTTCTGCACTGGAAATGCCTCTGGCTCTGAAATACACACCTGTATAAAGTCAGTTACCCAGAGCATGTTGCAGTGGGTATTGAAATCTCATCTGACAGCCCACCAGCCAGGCACACACACACTCCTGATCACACAAGTGCATCACAAGGTACCAACGTTGTGTTTGTCACACGTGGTACCACGGAAGCAAAGAGCAGGGAGACAGAGGTGGCAGGTCACTGCCTCTGCTAATACATTTGGATCTTAGTCACCATGTGCCCAGATGCTTGAGCTAAATGCTAAATTAAACGATTTTCTCCTTCATTAAATGCTGTTGCTTCTGGACTTGGCTCTGTCTCACTGCACTGTCTTCATGGTACTTTGTCATCAATGCTCATCCTACCCAAAATCAGAATTCTGTCAGGGGAAGAAATGTTTTTGCCAATGTACTTGCTAGAGGAGGGTTTTTCCACAGTTATCAGCACGGATAATCTCTTAAATGCCAGATGCACTATAATGTGTTTCATTTTAAAACTGAAGAAATTGATTTGCTGCTTTACCCGCTATTGCAGCAGGATGGTTTCCATGGATACAGCCTTATAGGGACTCTATTTTCCCCTTGTTGACAACAGTACAGAAAGCTAAATTCTCATCTTCACTGCACCAGCATGAATTTGAAGCTAGGGCAATGATTCCCAGATTTAACCCTGAGAGCAGAAGTTGGCTCCCAGTCTCCTTTAACCTTGAATTTGAGATTTCTGAGGGGATAGAAATGGAGGGAAAAAAGAAAAAGAACAGCAGCATGGTCTGAGGGACAGGACATGTGAAACACACAGTGCCTCTGTATGAGAAATGGGGAGAAGTCAAGGCAGAATGCAAACACACCAATTGCTCATTCAGAGGCTTAGTGTCTTGTCTGACATTGAAGTGCAAAAATATGAGATTTGGGCTACAGAAGTTTGGCTATAGAATTATAGAATTGGGCCCTTTTTGTTTAAATGAATCAGTTGTTACCATTCTGAAGAAAACCTGCTTCACATAGGTTAAGAAGGCATAAGAGTGGGAAGAGGGGGAAAGTGAGAGCCTTGCATCCAGAGCAGGTTGCTTCTTTCATACAGGATAGAATCTGGCCCCCTCTGGAGTAAAGTCATGGAGAAACACAATGCAAAGGAGATCCTCACCTTGAGAATGGGCTGTAAGAGTCTGATGGCTTTTATACTCACCAGCCAGCAAGTAAAAAAAGAGTAGAAACCTCAGCTTTTTGGATCTCAAGTGTAAAATATTTCATTCTATTTCCTCCATCAGAAAATGCAGAGGGGCAGAAACAGAGGCCTCCAGAAAACTCTGCATTCTACCTCTGCCAATGGGCTGCAGTGTGTGTTTGGAAAAGGAGTGTCAGAAACAGGGCAAATGGAGAATTTAGAAATCTGAAATAATCAATCTCCTATCTTCTGGCAACCAGCACTGTCTGAGCTAGACCTTGGCTCCTCCTGGGTGTCTGGGTTTAATGCTCCCTTTTCCAAATGCCCTTAAGCATAGGAACTTCAAAGCCTTCTAATTTCTGTTTTGAACCTTTCATAGTTTAATGTCTTTAAGTCACCTCTCACAATCTTGTGTCTTTTGTGCCATTCTTGTCAGTTTTGCTTTGCAAAACTTAAAAACAATATTCCTTTTGATTTTTCTCCTTTTCTGACATCTATTTGTTCCTAAAGCAGGCACTGTCCCTTTTGTGGTCTAGCAACGCTGGGGAGATCACAGACTTTTTGTGATTCAGGACAGGGGCCATGCCTCAATACTAAAACCTGGAGTCTCTGTAAATGAAGACACAGTTCAGAGATATGGAAAGCACAGAATTCCCCAACATCAATAGATTTTCTGTATTTTTCTAAAAAAAAAACAAAACAAAGAACTCCACCAAACAAACAAACCCAACCCAAAAACAACAACAAGAAAACCCAAAACCTCAAACCCAAACAGATAATTTTAAATCTGGCTAAATTAAGAGCAAAAAAATGGATCATCCAGTGAAAGGCATAAAAGACCATTGTGATGAGCACTGGAGCACTGGGAGCCTGCACTGTTTTAATGAAATGCCCAAAATTAGCACAGTTCCCCACCAGGTCTTGAGGAAGGCTGTCCTGTTTTAAGCAAACTCTCCTTCTGGTCAGTTCTTGCAGGAAGACTGGACTGTACACATCTGGTGTGGCAAGTTTCTTCTGTCACTCAATTCATGGGGGCTGCATCTCTTTCACATTTGAAGGTGAGAAAGATATTCACAGTTTTTGGACAGAAATAGAGCTCAGGAGAGAGAGACACAAAGAAGAGCTGTATGTTGGGGTTTCCCTGTGGAGTAAGGCAATATTCTGAGTTTCTCTCTACAGGCATATGGCAGACCTGCTCAGGGAAAGCTTAAAAGATCTTGTGGCACTTAATAACAGTGTCAGCCAGGGGTGAAAACTGCACAAATGACAGCCAGACACTAGAACCAGCAATTTCTCTCTTCCCACAATCAGCTATCCTCCACCTTGGGGTGATTATATTGTCCAAGGGGAAACTGTCAGTCTGCAGGTCAAGATACAGAAAAGATTACTGGAGAACCATAGAAAGGAAGGTCCTTTTTGTCTTATGGAGAACAAAGGAGGGCTTTCTCTCCATCTCCTCTTCACTAGTCTTCTCCAACTTCAATACTTTACTTTCCAAATCCATTTCTTTTTCCTTCCATGACAACTGTCCATTTACCTTGCTCCAGACAGGCTCTTCCCTATGACATGCTTTAAATTCCTTCTGCCCCCTCTTGGAGACTGAACCTACTTCAAAACTCTTTTTCCTTTCCCATGTGCCTGTGGTGCTGACAATTCCTGGCAGCTCATTACCCTTCCCAGACAATTCTCCCCACCCTGAAGAGCCTGGAAACCCCTCTTTAGGCAAATCCTGCAAATGCCAGCCAAGCTCTGCTTAACCCCCAGAACTTGGGTTCTGTGCTTTGCTCACACTGCCCAGGTGCAGTCACTGAAGGATGTGGGAGGATCACAACCCATGGCCAGGCAGGATTAAGGAATTTTGACACCCCCCAACCCCTTTGTTATGTTTCTCCACCTCACAGCCAACAGAGGGGAAAAAAATCAAGTCAAGGTGGCTTTGGGTCTGTGATACACAGCCAGGGAGCTGCAGAGAAATCAATGGCAAGAGAAATTTTATCTGACTTCAGTCAGATGGAGAAGGACCCTGATTTGCTGCAGAGGCACAAGGCTGCATCAGAAATTTTCACAGCTCCAGCTTTTCAAAGAGATTGTGTCCTCTGCTTTCAGCTCCACTTTTAGGAAAAATCTGACTGGGTGTTACCCCTAATTAACCCTAGTGCAGTTGCATTTCTGAAATAAGGGAAGGTTGTATTTTACTCAAGCATCAAATGGGGCTTCTCAGCAGCAGAAAAAAAAAAAACTGAGGAAAAGGAGCAGCTCTTCCATCTGTGTACTTTAAATAGAGGATGCTGCAATTTATGGCTCTTGGAGAAATAAAAGCTCCATTTCCTTCCTTAGCCATTCTGTCTTCTCTTGAACATACAGACAAGTAGGGTTTCACTCTGAAAAAAGCACTAAATAGACTGTTGCTATAGCAACCAACTCCCTGAAACCCATTTATAATTAAGATAGTGATCTAACCACCCCAAAAAACACATCCTGCAAAACCCCCAGGTTTGTTGCTTCCCAAATAACAACTGTGTGTTTTTACAGGGAGTCCATCTGATCAGGGCAAGGTTGGTTAGGTGGGATTGCAAGAGTGATTATTTCTTTGGAGATGGTTTGCTCCTGACATAGCAAAAGGGTGCCAGGAAGCAGCAGGGTTGCAATGCAAGGCGCTTTTTTTGGCTAGATTTCTTAAAGCTTCAATCAGTAATAAGATAGTACTTGAATCATCTCAGCATCCAAAAGTACTCTCAACTATAATCTGTAAAATTTTGAATAATACTTACAAATTTACAAATGTCCTCAGCTTTTTTTTTCCAAAATTCAAAAGCTATCTTACATTAAAATCATGCACTATAACTAATTACTAATTTTTCTGCTAGAAAAAGGAATGTCAGATTTCCCATTAGTGTTTATTAAAGGTGATGAGAGTTAAACTGTATGATTGAATGCAATCCTTGAAACATAAATTAAGAATGGATGAGGTTATTTTAAAAATAACATTTGTTGCTGAGGGTCATATAATGTGAATGATAGAAACGTGAGAGTTTTATGAGATTTTATAGATATAAATATATGAACAGACAAAAGGAAGATTTTTCTCCCTAGACCTCTGAATTTCACATTTTATATTGTTAAAGATAAATAAACTGTACCCACCAGTCTCTCTAGAAACTGTAATGCCCTTAACCCACAGTGGTTCAATAAAATAGCCCTCCACCCATGCAAACATAAACTGCTGGGGCAGCTTACTGTTTCTAAAGAAAGATAGTGTCTCTTGCAACATGTTGCAAACTTACTCAATTAAAGGACCATTAAGGTCTTAAATATTGAAAAATAATCCAAATATAAATCAGGCTTTGAAAAGAAGTCCAGAGCCCAGGCAACTTTCATTTAACTGAATTGAAATAAAATTGAGTCTGAATATTGAATGTTGATAATTTACTCCCATTTTCCTACTTTTTGTTAGTTTTCTTGAAAAAATGTCTTTTTCTCTCTCTGTTTCCTCAATTATTTAATCAGCCATGGTTTAAAAGTTCACAGACCAGTACTAACCTCAGAACCATGAACTGGCAAACCTCTGCTCTGCAGTGTACTTTCAAAAATTCTGGATTTCATGGTTAGAAAAAAAAGGTTCCACTTTTCTAATCCCCTTGCAATAAAAGATTCTTCTTTCTAGCTTGGTTCTACCCCCTGTCAGTCACCACTGCCTGCCACATCACCATTCCCATCCTGCTGCTCCTCTCTGTGCCTTAACTGTGTTTTAGGGAAGCTGTATTTTTGTAAGGCCAAATCCTGTATCTCATTTTTAGCCTAACAACCAGTAAACACAATTAGCAATTTTTATTGATTGAAGATAATAGGATACTGCTCTCAGTACCTGTGGGATTTTGTCAGAAATCAATTTCACTTATTGCCATCACACACAAGCTCATGTGAGCCACACTGTGTTCTATTTCCCAGATCAGCAGGGTAGCATTCTCCCCTGACTGAAATGTGACCTGTGTCAGGAGGTGTGCTGTCTCCCTTGATTTGATAAAGAGAAAATGAAAAAATCTGTAACTGCATTAACCATTATTGGATACTATTATTGCCTCAATCCTGAGCAGCAAAATGACCTCAGATGTGTTTTGCATTCTCTACAGACAGACGATTGAACTTCCAAGTTGCCCACACAGGCAAAACACCAAACAAACCCCAAAACCAACAAACAAACCAACCCCACAACCTAAAAACAACCCACATCCCAGTTTCTCCATTTCTTTATCCAATGCTATACCTTACAGTCTATCAAAAGGAATGGAAAGTGAGGCAACTCGAATGAATGTACAGAAATCACCTGGCTGCACATAGACTATAATTTCAATTTTTCATCTAGGAAACACAAAATCTTTTTGCTGAAAGTCAACAGTGAATAATATATTATTGCATTTACCCATTTGATACACTTCCAGCCTTGGAGATAAATACTTGTAAGGTATAACCAGACTCCTGTAGAATTGCACTGTAAAAGTGGCTACCTTTAAAAAGCAGTTACTTTTCTAAAAGTGTCTAATGCCCCCTAGAACAGGCTTGGGTATTAAGGGCAGGAGAGAACCAGAACAGCACAGCAGGGTTTCTCTTCACCTGTGCTGAGCACCAGGCAAGCCAGCAGAGAGCAATCAGCAAAGGGAGGACACAATCCCTGCAAGCCAGCACCCCTAGGCTTGGGCAGGATGCACATTGTACACCAGCTGGCCCTTTTGGCAAACCAGGAGGCCATGGACTGAATTTGGAAATGGAGGTGGTGGCCAGACCTGTGCTGAGCTGCAGTTACTGTAGCTGAGCTGACTAAGGCAGGAAGTTAAAGGAAGGCAATGAAGATTTTTATGAAGCACTGGTACCTGGGAAAACTACCAGTGAAATATTGGCAATAATCTTAGCAGCACAATTTGGCTACAGGCCCTTCTTTGGTTAGACTTCTCAAGGTCACATACCTCGTTCCTGCTTATGCCCAGGACACACACACAGTGTATAAGACACTTGGTCCTCCTCAGTCAACAAAACATCTGGTTTTGTGTTCCACTGATTTCTTCCAGTGCTGACAGCTCTCCAGGACTTGGGCTTTTCAGTGGTCTGGGAATACCTGGATAGTGAAAAAACAAAGAAAAGAGGGGCTTTTGTGAGAGCACTGCAGTAGGACCAAACATGTTTTGCATGAAAGAGCTTCCATCTGGCCTGGCCTGCTACAGCAGCTGAGAACCACAAACCAAAGCTCTGGGAGAGCAGAACCCCAGACACAGCACATTCCCATGGATTTGTATTGTGAGGCACCTTGGCCAGCCCTGTGTGTGCAGTCTGCTTAACCCTCACTCCACGGATCACGGAGCATGAACTGTCACTGCACATCCAGCCGTCCCCTCTGACTCCATGCAGGGATTTGCTGGGAAGCATTGTTCCCTACAGAGCCCAGGCCCTGCACTGCCCTTTCACATTCCCTGTTCACAATCTGCTTCAGTGCCCAGCCATGCCATTCTGTCCATGCTGGGCTGCCTGTGGGATGGACTGGGCACGGGCTGTGGCCCAGCAGTCCCAGTGCTCCAAGCAGCCCAATTGTTTCATCACTGGGGCTGGTTCTATTAATAACTGCACTGTTAGCCACTGGCATTTCTGATGGCATGCTCCATGCCTTAAAAGAGGGAGCACTGCACGTAGCTTCCAATTAGCTGGGAAATGTTTTCTGGTTCTTTGCCTAGAAGGACAGAGACAACAGTAGCATTGTTAGCAATGAACTGCCACCTCCTAATGTTGAGTTAAAAGAATTAGTGGGTTACTAACTACCACTGACCTTCTTTTATTATTTTTCTTAATTACTCATGAAGGCTTTGAAAAATGCTATTAAAAAGATATTTAAAATTAACATAAATTGGGAGAGAATGTATTTAGAATAGATGAGTTTGCGCCTCTATGGTACCGAACTATTGTTAAGTAAAAAAAGGGTCAAGAATCCTAAATATGTTTTAGACTGACTTCCTCACTGCTCTGTAACAAACCTGTTCAGAAAAAACAATATTAAAAAAAAAAAAAAATCTTCCTTTAGGCAATTGTAGATCCTGAGCATCCTTCATCAGGATATGATGCCAAATTTTCTTCCTTCCACTCATCAGACTCAACCTCTTTCAGCTTTCTTAGCCCTGGTTCCATCCTGCAGGGAGGGGAGACATGCAGACCTTTCCTGCCCCCAGGAAAGAGGCTGTAGAGAGAGAACAGTTTGTTATCCACCTCCCTCTGTCTTTGCTTGTTTGTTGTTTGGACACTAAACCACAAGACTTCAGGAAGGTCTTCCAGGAAGGGACTTACAGATCATGTTCTGCTGGTGCATCTGCTCTCCTCCTTCCTGTATCTCTGCCTTGAAGCAGAGAGAGTGTCTCACCTTCAACCTGACCAGGGGCATTGTCGTCTCAATCCTGATTTTATTTAATCAGCTCAGGAAATCTATAGAAAGTATTCTGTCACCAAATGAGAACGTCATATGGCAATCCTCCACAGCACAGGGATCAATAAACTTCCCCTAGCAGCAATTTATCACTCAGTGTATCACCCAGCAATCCTCTGGGTGACCACAAAAATTTAAAGTGAGCACAATACAGTGAGGAATAATGGCCCACTACCAACCACTTCATAGGTGGAAAAAAAAATCCTGCCATGAAGGCAGCCTTCTCTAGCACCCAGGAAGAAAATCTCAACTCAGTTAAGACCTAACTATCAATAAAATAAGTGACACAAATACTGAAAACCTTGTTTTACTGTGCTTTCTGAGAGGGGATTCATGACTTTTTAGAGGAACTAGTTACTCAGTCTACAGTAACATAAATATCCAAAGCAGTATAATCAACTGAAAAATCTACTAAGTTATTGACACACAGAATATTAATGTTTTTGAGGTATACCTGAAAAATCCCTCTCAGTGAGAATAAAAAACAAAAGTGTGTTCATTCAAAAAACCAGAAGAGTTCATCCCTTTAACTTTAATTCTTTTCTTCACATTTCCACTTGTGCAGTTCCAGTATTAGAATATTGAAAAAATAATGGGTGAAGTCCCATTATTAGAACAATTTGCCAATATTTCAGGAGTGCTTTCAAATTTCCCTTTCATTAACTGGAAGAACCTGTATTTGCCCAGGTTTAACTGAGAAGTAGAGATTTTTCCATTGGGTTATTTGTTGGGCAGTGGTGCTACTTCTTCTTTAGGAAAACTCAGTTCTGCTTTCCTGTGACCACTGTTTGATCTTTCTTCTTGAAACATTCTTTGAACATTTAAAATTGTTGTTTGTAATAGGCTAAACTCCCTTCTACTGGACCGTGCTGAAGATCAACCCAGTGTTAGGGAAAAGCATAAACCAATCAATTCTGGTAACAACAGATCTGGTTTTGCCTCAAGGTCAGGGTTTTCTTCAAACCCATCTTCTCAAGATGGGAAGGGGTCAGTGGTGGGACTGATTTCTGGTTTGGGAAGGGGTCAGTGGTGGGACTGATTTCTGGTTTGCCCTCCATTGTCAAATACTTCTAATGTGGCAACTCTGAATCAGTTTATATCTTGGAATTATTTCTTAACTGCATTTCTGTGAACATAAATACCTAAGAGTATGAAGCACACTGCATGTAGTCCTTCACTGATTTCTTGAAGTCCTGTTTGTTTCATGCCATGGGAACTAACCAAAAGCAAAATCTTTGTGTTTTTATCACAGTTCCAAGTTTGGAAAACATCCATCATATCGATGAGGTTTGCTTCAAAGAGTAGCAAAGTATGAAGGCTTAGACTCAATTTGTAGAAAAAACCCAAAAATGACAAGATTCTGGAATTTATTCCTGGTAATTCACAAGGCTGAACTCACACCTTCCATAATTCAAGAATACTTCTGAGTAATTACTTTCTCATAAATGAGAGAGGGAGAGAGAGACAGTTATGATCAGACAGATATGATAAACAGACACAGACTCCTGTCAGGGAGTTGTGGAGAGCAAGAAGGTCCCCCTGCCCCTCCTTTTCTCCTGGCTGAGCCCCCTCAGCCACTCCTTATAAGATCTGTGCTCCAGTCCCTTCACCAGCTCTGCTCCCATCTCTGGACTCACTCCAGCCCCTCAAAGTCTTTCTTGTTGTGAGAGGTCCAAAACTGAACCCAGGACTGGAGGTGCCTTGGCAGTGCCCAGCACAGGGGGACAATCACTGCCCTGGTCCTGCTGCCACACTGTTTCTGACATATGAAGGAATTGCAGTAATCTACCTACTGGTGGGACTGAGGTGTCATATGATATCACCTTCTGTTCTTCTCCAAGTTTTTTTTAGAAATTTTAGCCATAAAATATAGAAAACTTACTTCTTCTTACTGTGTCCTTTTAACCTCTTAAGTGACTTTCTGAATAGGATGCAAATGGGAACTTGAAATAGACACAGATTGAGTGATGATGTCTAAGTAGCCACCTTTCATCTTTTAAATAAACCAGGATGGTTGCATACTGCACAGATTGGCTTTTACACCATAGGGGCCTTTTAGCTGATTCATCTGCAGGAGTACAAATGCTTACTAAACACAAATTATTACTGTGGAAGTACTCTGCTCTATCAAGTAGAGTTCCCTTCCCCAGAAGGTCAGGAGCAAGAAGAATGCCATATTCAGCTGATTGTGTTGCAACTGGGCACCCTTGGACTTAATTTCCCAGATAATGCAACCCATTCTATATTCACATCATTCAATGGACATGCAAGTTTACAATACAATGTGTCCTAATTTTTGGACATGGGGGGAAGGGCTACAAAACAGCCTGTGCTGGGTTATGGCATGAAAACGGGTCAGTGATTCAATATTTTCTTACAAAGCACTGGGTGAGCAACAATAACTGGCAGTAAAGGTGATAGTAAGTGACAGGACAGATTCTTAGGATTGATTAAGGACCATAAATCCCCTGGATGCTCTCTTCAAAGATTGACAGTGTGGCAAGGGAATACTTGGGTGGCTAGGAAAAAGCATTCAGGAGTATAATCAAAATCTGGCAACATCTCTGTCACACATTCATATTGGCTAATTTCCACTTGGCAGAGCAACTCTATAGGGTCTGAAACAAGAGAGAACAGAGAAGCCTACACTGATGACTGAAAAAGAGGAATGCAAAGATGACACAGAAATACTGTCTTCTCCATTCTGTGCAGTGCTGGGCATAGTTCAAGTGCTACTGAAGAAAACTCAGATGCCCTTGTGCTCCTACCTTTTCATTTCCCTCTAGGCTGAGACTGCTTTCAGAGCAGAACCAGTAACCCCAGTAGCACTTTGCATGTTCTTCATCTTTGTCTAAGCAGGTCTGCCTGGATCCAGGATCTGTTGCTCCAATACCAGAGTCCTGGTAATAACTGTTGACAAAAAGACCTGCCAGACTTCCCACAGAAATGGTGGGTTTAACTTTTAGCATTAGGAGAAAGCTTATGGTGTCCCAAGAAGAGTTTACAGAATAACTAACCTAAAATTAGGTTTCACCTGGCAGAAAAGCCAAGGATAGCTTAATTTATGTGGCACTCAGGACTACCAGAGTGTGAAGGAGGCACTCCTTTCTCTTCAAGAGGAAGGGAAATGAGCTCATTTCTCTGCACAAAATCTGCCCTACTGTTCACAGCCCTTGTGATCTGTTGTACCCCATCACTGGCAATGCAAACAATTAAATCTGGCAGGAACCTAGAGGTTGCAAAACTTAAAGGAAGTAATTTGGGCAATTGCACTTTGCCTACCCCGAGGTGTTTACCAAGGCACATCCTAGATGACTCACTGCTTTTCCTTCTTTTTTTTTTTTTTTTTTTTACTTTAAGAAGCTACTATTGCATAAAACCCAAAAAACCATACAGGCAGCCCTAAATAACAGCATCATCAAACTTACAGAACTTACTACAGCCCAGGACAATTGCTGTATTTATGTCATGAACACTGCTAAACATAGCACAGGAAAACTTCCTTTTTCCCCCTCCCCACCCCATGCATGGCTGACAGCTACGTTTGTCAGATTCACAGCCTCACAGTTAAAAAAAGAAGTTAACTTCCAAAATTAAATCACCTCCTTCAGCAATGTGAAGAGAGTCACTTATACTAGTTAAGTTGTAATTTATATGCATCTCTCTCATTATGTGTGTGGTATATACTGAACCTAAAAGCATGTTTTGAAAATAGATCTTTTAAATACATACTAAAAGTAAGAAATTCCTAGAATATTTGCCTTTTTATCCTGTCAGAGGCAACGGAGTTTCTTTTACAATGAAAAACCTGATCTGTTGCTGGAATTTGACTAACAATGCCAAAGAAAGGGCAAAAATACAATGCCAATACTTTAGAATCCTGCACAACTGTCTTTTAAAAACACCCTACCAAAATGGATCCATTCTAAATGGCAAGCTTAAAGCACTCAAAGACTTTAGCACCTTCAGTGCTTTTTCTTATAGACCTTATCATACCATGAAGACTAAAATTTACATTCTTGTGTGCCTAAATTTAGCTTTTAAAAGCAGATCCAAATTCTGACTCAGCTTATATATTTTAGCTCTACATATTCTATTGGGTCAGACTATCAGGCCATAAAACAGGGAAATTCTAATTACATGAATAAAAGAAATGGAAAAATAATCAAAATCATCCTACTATTGAGCTAACTGTAGGCAACAAGGAGGGCATTAAGTAGATCAGTTCATCAATAATGGAATATGGAGACTTTCAGCACTAAGTAGGTCAGTAGTACATATTTCTGCTTTACCCTTGAATAGTCACTCTCTAGCCTACTCACAATGAACTCCCACTGCCTTCCTTCTCTTCCTACCAGTCTTCAGCATCACAAAATTCACCAAATCTGGGATTGGAGCTGGATATTGAGGCTGTCATTCAGGGAGGTTGCCTTGAGAGGTGCATTGTAATTGTTCATTCCCTGTCAGCCAGGGGTTTGTAAGGAAGCTGCCCTGTGTGCCTGCTAACAAGTACAATTCCACACAAATCCAATCCTGACTTCTGTATTTAATGGAATGCCTCCCATCAACAGATGTTGTAGACACTGTCACAAGTCCATGGGATTTTTCAGAGATTTGAGTGGGTTCTAAATCAGTGCTTAAACCATAACATGACTAAACCACAACATTTTGTGGTACTTATATGAAGCAATTCTGGTGCCTGTGTTACTTTTGGTTCTTTGGCTAATAAAATACCAGCAGAAGAATTGAGATGCATTATTTTGAAAGTTCTACTTTTCCTTTGAAGCTGTAATAAATTAGTTTTCATTATTTCAGTTAAAGGAAATTTGCTCTTTCTTTCTCTTTTTCAAATTGTTGCCACAGGGATGTAAGTAGAAAACTGCCCAGCCAGCCTTCTTGATACTTGCTGAGTCTGGGCTGAAATTATTTCAAAGCTGACAGAAGAGGAGCTGTCCAGTTCAAAGCCAACATCATTCAGCCCTGCAGGAGTGCAGCACAAGTGGAAATGGAGAAGTAACTGTCTATTCCAAATTGTAGGCAACCATGACATCTAATAGCTCCTTGTAGGAATTGACTGACTTAAGAGATCTGCAGCAGAATCCTTGCTGGCCACAGCAATAACCAGCCAGGAGAGCCAAAGGCTGTGTAGAAAGCCAATCAGTTTACTAATCCCTGAAAAGATTTAATGGACAATATTTTTACTGTCACCAGACTAAATAAGAAAACCAAAAGCAAAAAAAGTTATTATTTTTCTGGGACTACATAGATGGTGACAGCTCAGTGTAGCATACCACATGTAGGAAAACGGAGGGATTCAACAACATCATAATTCTAAAGAGAAGGTATTAGTCAGTCTGGCAATTTCAGCTGTTAAATAACACTTCTTATTTGGGTTAGCATGAGCACCACCCAATACAGAACACATTAGTCGTTCTCTACTCATAGGTTTCACTGAGAATATCATAAAAAAGTCTATTCCTGTCTCCTAAACTTTACAAAACATTCCTTATTACTTCGGTTAAATCAAAACATTTCTTTGAAAATGCATCTAAAATTAATAAATATTCTAGAACATAAAAATTTTAAGTCTAATGTATTTGCCACCCCAGGGTGCTTTTCATTTGTTCTCCTCACTCTTCTTAACTGAACAAGTAATTTATGTAAGTAATGAAAATAATCTTATGGAGCAGCTTTTAATCTATTATTCAATAGCTAAAAGGAAAGTAAAAGTCACCCCTTCTATCAATAATTCAGCCTCAGTGCTAATGCAGCCATTCAGCTGCCCCCCTCACAAGGCCCTCATGCATTTTTAATGTGTTGGCTCTTTGTTAGGAGGTCAAAGATGTGACTTATGGCTAGAAACACAGTTACCAGGTGAGGGAGGGCCAACTGAAGAAAATAGTCCAGTTGCAAGTGAAACAAATTAAACTGGCAGGAACATAAAGGAAAACTGCACAGCAGAGTCCTCAGTGCCTGACTTTGCTGAGGACCAAAGAGATAAAGCTGCCAAGGCTGCCCTGGCTGGTAAAGAGCTGGGACCTCTCAGCAGTGCCAGTGGAGCTGAACAAATTTTTACCAGTTTGGATGGTGCTATAATTTGGATACCTGCCAAAAACTTCAAACCTGGGCTGCCTGGACCAGATCTCACCATCTAATGAATCCACCTGATCACTTTAGCTTTATTTCCACTGAGGCATTTTTGAAGAATTGCTCTTTAAACACCACAACAGTTTTGAAAGCCCCGGGATACGGATGGCTTCCTTGGTCTACCTTTCTTGCAATATGTGAATCAAGCACCTGCAAGAAAAAGAACTTAGCAAGGCTTTTTTTGCCTGCTAATAAATCCCTCTGAGAGTGTAATTTTCTCTAATAATATGCTTGTCTTCTTTGGAAAAGATTAGCATGTCAAGAAGCCTCTTCAGGAGGATTCCTTCAAACTGAGCACAGGCAGGCACCATCTCCTCTCAAGTTCAGAGAACTCCTGAACTGATGATACTAGAGAGACAGATGAACTTTTAGACCTCTCCCAGGAAGAGGTGCATGTGACCCTGCCACCAAGCAGCTGCTGGTAACTTTGCAGGCCTTCCCATTCCGTCAGACTGAGGGGTTCTGCTAGAAATTGAACCCTGCTAACACGTTTCTGGAATAAAGTATTCCTTCCCCAGTATGACAGGCTGTGCCAATCAATGTTACTCCTCTACTAAAGAGTCAAGTCAGCTGATCTTCTGTACTGGAAATGGTTCCATTTTATTTTTACATCTTTAGGTTTAAACTCTGCATGACCCAGCATGTTTTAGGGCAGAAAAAGTAAAGGACTTGCCTTATTTCATCATGGCTCAAAATGAAGCCAATAAATTTTTATGTAATATTTGGCAATTTCTCTCTAGCTCTATTTATTGCTGTCCAGCCTTCCTCAATAAGAGGAAGTGATATTAATTTGTTACCGAGAGTGGAAGCATTCATTTTAAGTCTGGAATTGTTCCAGATGGAAAATAAATCTTGTTCCCCTGTGTGTCACATCACTGCTTCATGTAGATTTCCATCCCAGTGGAGCTTAACAAAAACTTATACAGACCTATATAAGGGTTGTTTATGACCAAAACACACGATTAGCCTTATAAATACATTAAAAGGTGAAAATGAGGAGGATTTTATAAGCTCTAGCACCAAGTGGGCCATAGAAAGCCTTCAGGCAAAAAAAAAAGTCAATTGCAATTTCAGTTCTGCAGGAACAAAGAATAAAGATCATGTAACTATTTCTGTTGCTGCCATGACCACATATTCCAGACCTGAATGTCTGATTTCCTACCCTTTACCCTCCTTCTCCTCAAATGTTAGAATGTTAAATGCTGTCTAAATCAGGATCAAGTTTTGGGGCTGTACTCCAAAGGGCTACAAATGATGTCTAGAAATGACAATGCAGAACAAACACCCAGAAATAGATACACACAGATGGAACAGTACAAGAAAAATGAGAGCACCCTTTGGCCCTTCAGAATTTGAAGTGTCATCAAGGTTTTCCTACCTTCAGGAATGGACTTCCAAACACAAGAAGCCCCATGGAACACAACATTACATTTCTTCATTGGAAGTGTAACAAGGAGAGAGGGCAGACTCTAATTGTTGACTAATCAAAAACACCAATCAGTATTTAAGTAGACTAGGATACAACTGACAGGCTGAGATTGAACCTCAGATGCCTTGGAAGGGGTGTCAACAACCAAATCATAGCTCTTACAGAGTAAGAGAAATGAGGGAAAATACACAAAGCAACATGTATTTGGGTTTGCATAATCAGACAGAAAAACACTGATTTCAAATGACAGTATTCTGAGTAGATATGAACAAAACTGCTTGGCAAGGCCAGAGGAAAGACAAATTTTGATACCTTAGAAGTAATATAAACAGAACATGAGCTACAGCCTTAGACACATGGATAAAAGGATTTTATGCACAGAATAAAACAGATGCAGACACAGCCTGCATATGAGAACCAACAGAGAATTTTGAGTCAAAGAGCAGTGCAGTGACTTGCAAGATAGTGGGCTGTACCAGCAAAAGAAAAAGCTGGCTCAGAACAATTAATTGCAAACAGACTTAGAGCAGTTTTCTATTTAGTCTTGGTTGCTGGGAGCTTGTTTGCTGACCCTAACTTTAGCCAGTCAGCAAATATACCATAGATGTGAAACACAAAGATAACATAGGGTTCATTGCAAACCAGACTGACGGTGCCCTGCAGACACAGCAAGCTTGTACTTGGCAATCAATGAGCCAGGTGCAATTGGAACACTGCTAACTGCCTGTAAATGATGCATTTTTAAAAAAACTGAACCATTTGAGAGACTGTATTGCATTCATTACCATTTCAATCAACAGCAGTACAATGCAGCACTGATGAGATTTAAATGACTATCCAATATAAATAATCTGAAAGGCTCTCGATAGCTGGGGCAGAGATTATTTACAGATTATTTCATTATAGGTTTCCTATTTGGCTAAGATTTTGCACGTGTGAACTTGTCCCATGCTTCAGCCTTAGCTGGGTAGGCAGCTCTTTCAGTGAGAGAGATAAGAAAAGAAATAAGGTTGAGGAAGGCGTAATGGAGGCATGGAAAATTGATTTTCAGACTGTGACCTTGACTCAGAGGTTGAATGTGAGCTGTGAAGCAGACAATGAGGACAGGAACAAGCTGCAGACAACAGAACAGCAAACTTTGCTCAGAATTAGAGATTACAGACAAATTCTGATGGCCTGTGCCTGCCCCCATAATCAAGTGCAGTAAGCATGTGATGATATTTTAACTTGCAGGGATCATATTTATGAAAGCACAACAGAGCTTACACACTGTTTCTTTCAGAAATAGCATCAGAAGGCTTTAATAACATCAGAATAACTTGATGTTATTCAAGCCACTTGAGATGAAGAAAAACATGAAATTTCTATACAATACATCAGTTATTTTATCACATTCTGATGATTTCATTTGTTCACATGCTCATAAAATATTTAATCGAACTAATTTTCTGCTCTGAAATTTTTTATGATGTGTCTGAAGTAATACAAAGTTTTACAGAAAGAATGTCATCATGAAGGAAAAGAACACTGGTTTCTGACAAACCACATGTGATGTAATTAAGAAAAGCAGGGAAAAGTGGCTGGAGTGGTTGAAAATTTGCAGTTTGTCACCGAGTTATGGGGTCAGACACAAATTATTCAGAACTAGAGAACAACCAAGGACCACGTTTCTATTACAGGGCTGTTTCTCCAGCAAGAAGCAGTCAAAGAGGCTCTGGCTTTATTTTCTTTCTGTGCCTTTTCTACTGTGTACTCAGGGAAAGAAGGAACTAGCAAGTGAGGCTAGGTCCACACTCAGAATGCTTTGTCAGCACAGGATCATGTATTATAATATTATGCAGTATATTATGCTGGCACAGCATTTCAATGCACATACAGCTTATAACAACAAAAAAAGGTTTTTACAGTATAACATCTTGATTACCTGGGAGTGACAAGTTGGTTTTTATGCAAAAGTGACTTCTGGCAACATAACTATTTGTCAGGTCACACCCCAGGTGCTGATCTGTGCATAACTCTGCCAGCACAAAATCTGTAGAACAGTCCTGGCCTCTGAGCCATGGGGAACTTCTACTCTACCTAGAAAACGCTGCTTGGGCTTCCTAAGACCTCTGGAGTGCCATATAGAGGTTGGAAGAGAACAGGGAACGTGAAATAGATTTTTTCTGAAGCTCATTCTGACACAGACTGAGAATTTGATTTCCATAAGCAAACAAAACTGCACAATGTGCAGAGATGTAATATTACAGCATTAAGGTCCTCTGTCCCTCTTACAGAGATCCTCTGAGCTCACAGAGCACCAGCACAGCTGCAATATTTCTATGTGAGTGGTCAGTCTTCAATGGGATTGAAATCCAACCCAGTAGTATTGGAAATTTCCTACAAAATAGAAATTTTTCTGAATAAATATTTCTGAATAGAAGTAACAGTACTTTTTTTTTGTTAGTGTGCTGTAGTATGCTCAAGGTGCCATTCTGAAATGGTACATGCCTGAAACTTCAGTGACTGGAAAATAAAAACCCCCCATTAAAAAAAAAAAATCTGGCCAATTCATGATTACAGTTTTTAAACAATACTTTTTTATGGAAAAGAAGTTTTGCATATCTCCACAGCACACCATTAAGATAAAAATCTGCATGCTGATTATGATCAATTCTGTTCTACTGTAAAATCTTCTAGGTAGTGAGGCATTTTTTCTATTTTCCTGGAGGCATATCTTATTGTTCCAGTAAAATTGAGTTTTCACAAATAATATTTAAACTTTTGAGAGGCAGAATATTCCCCATCTGAAAATCTCCACCATCATAAAATTGCCAGCTAACTGTCAATCTACACAACCAGCCAGGGCAATTAGCTCTGCATGATAGCAGAGCTATTAAATAACCTTGGCATCAAGGTTACAGCAGTTCAATGACCAGGCTAGACAAAGAATGCTTCAGGGCATTCCCTCATGGTAGAAACAGCTCTTGCAAAGGGCCTGCCTCAGTTTCCCATTCCCAGTGTCTACTAAGTTAATAATCTTTTTTTTTTTTGGGGGTGGGGAGTGGCAGTGGCGGTTGGTGGTGGGGCAGAGGTGGGAGGAATATAGATGAAGTCTGTATTCATCTCTTAACTGATGTTGTTATTAAGCTTCCAGTTCAGACTTCTTGACTTAGAATTAGCTTCTCCTGTTCCTCTTCAACTGCAATAAGCAGGTTTTCTCCAGCTTGGAGAGTCCATATTAGTCCAATCTTCCATCAGATACATGTTCAACTTCACTCATCCAATCACACTCAATTCTCAGGCTGACCTAACAGGCATATCTTTGTCCCAGATGAGAGAAGGAGAAATCTTACAATGCAAGATTCTGCATCCTAAGCCCTAGGGAGAGTGGCCCTACATTCCAGCTTGCTCCTGACACTAATAACTCCCAAGACACTCTTCTCTCTAGCAAAGGCTACATCAAATATTTTTTAAACAGATTTCCTTCGGCACATGAGCAATTGATTTCGCAAAACATGCCTTCTGGCCTTAAAGGCCCAGTGTTCAAAGTCTGCACAACAAGGCTTAGAAATTAAAATGATAAAAGTCACACCAGAAAAAAAAAAAAAAGAAAAAACATCAAGCGTGATTGTAGGAGGAAGGAACTGAGAGTTGGGACCTCACATCACACAGAGTTTTAATTTGCAGGTAGAGTGGAGATGTTGTGAAAACTTCATCATAAGAGGGGACCAGCTCAGGAACTGAGTCATTTAATAATGCCAGTAAGGACTGAGCTGATATTCACTCAAACTCTAGGGAATCTGCAGATGGAATGACTGTGCTGCTGCCTAGGAAATACTAAAATGTCAGGCATCCTGTGAGAGAGCAGGACCTAGTAGAGATGATGATTTCGGAAGTTGCAGGCTGCAATTGCCAGACAGACAGTCAGGACCTGAAAATTCAGCCACCAGACCTTCCCACGCCCCTGCTGCAGCTCTCTCCTCTTCCCCCTGCTGCTGTTCTGCTGTGCCACCTCGTGCTCACCAGCTGACACTGCTGCATGGGACGGGACACCTGCACATCATTAAAGTCCTTCATGCTGGGTTTGTGAGACCAGAGTGATGTGCTCGCTGACACAGCTGTAAACAGGACACTTGAACATGGAACCTTACACTGTCAAAATCCTTTCTGTACTCTTGTGAAGGCCGATGCTCACAGATGTTTTCAGACTTTCAGTGATTACAGGCACAATTTTGAGTTCATTGCAATTCAGATTGTTAGGTAAGACCTGCATGGTGGACATTTTTCACAATTGCTACCAGAGCCATTGCACTGTCTGCTGTCCTTGTTCCTCTGGAGGGTATAGCAGCATCTCCCAGGGCCCAGAGCAGGGATCACACGTTAAAAAATTCCCTCTCCTTTACCAGCTTTGATGCTGACGTGCAGTATTTTGAATAACCACATGACTACCTCGTGTTTTTTACTTACCTCACTGTAAAATGGATGACACTTATTTATTTCACCAGAGTGACAGAGCTTTGGCATGGTTTTTCACAGCAGATGGGACTTTAGAGATCTGCAAACGACATTGCTTTAACAAACTAGCAGAAACACCTTTCTGATGACAGGGCACACACTGGGAGCTTTGCAGAGTACATTCAACAGAAGGAAGCACAGCAATCCAAACAGCTGAAGGTCTTTGCATTTAGCAGCTTTTCATAACATTTGTCCAGACATGTTCATATTCTTTGATTTTTTTCAGGAACTGCCGGCATTCAGGTTACATGGGGACTTTCAGGTGCCAAACCCCTCACTTTAGGCAAGCATCCTGAATGACTTGAGCACGTTGAAGAAACTCTTCCTCTAAGCAAAAAATTGTAGAAATTGTACAACTTGGGAGTAGACCTGACAAACTCCTCACCTGGCCTCATCCATCCTGTCATGGGAAGCCCGATCACAAAATACATATATTGTATAAAAATGCAGCAGCCCGAGGCTGCTCTAGCAGAGAAAGCCACAGAGAGGGGACGTGCCCAGGGGATGGAGCCGGAGCTCAGCCGCGAGGGGTCAGTGCTCCACCAGCAGTGCTGCGCTTGGGCTCCGCAGGGAAAGTCCGCTCAGCGCTGGGGGCGGACACGCTCCCACCGCGCAGTGCTAGAGGGGGAAGAAACTGCTTCATCGGTGCCTACTAACCCGTGGAAAAACAGCCTCCAGATCAAGGAAAACAAACTGTAGCAAGCTTATGAATATCACAAATTCCTGTGCTGGCCTGCCAAATACCGCTGCAGTATTTGTGTTTGGGATTCTCAAAGGATTAGGCCTCCTCCTTGCTTGGGAAGCGTGCCTGGGTCAGCAGAGCAGGCAGGAATGCAGCTATTCCCAGCACTGCGACACGGGCACAAACCGGGGACTCATTTCTGCTACTGCCTAGGGACACTGGCAAGCTGATTGTGGGCAGGAGACCCTAAGCATCAGTTTCTGAGTAAGAATATTGAAGAGTAATATTCTTAGTATTGAAGGAATATAAAGATGTCTTGTATTTATATTTCCAGTTACATGAAATATAAAGATAGTAAGGGGACAATAATTGTTTTTTACTTAAGTGAGCTACCTCTCAGCACATTTTAAATTTTTTTCTGGTTTCTGGGGTGACTTTTATCAGTTGAATTTCTAACCCTATTTTACATGCTTCAGAGCTTTCACTGAGAATTGGGTAAGAGTGAGCTCCCACTGACACAGAGATGGCTTTGGTGGCCAAATTCCCCCCTGTACATCAGGCAGGCTGCCCAGTCACAGTTCTGGAGCCTGCTCCTCACAATGGGCAGAGGTTGCAGCTGGCACAAGGGAATCAGGAGTGCAGCAAAAGCCATACTCTGAATTGCATCCATAAGAGCTTCTTGGTCCCAATACACCAGAGAGGTCTGCCTCAGCTGATCTGATAATATTTTTTTAGGAGTTCCTTAGGCAGGTGCTTAACAAGAACCATCCAGGGGAGGGATAGGCATATTCTTCCCTCTACTGCTTCATTCAGCCAGGACTTCTTTACATTAGTGCCTTCCAACCCATGAAGTGAATAATTTAGATGAGCTTGAGAAAAGGACTCTGCCTGCAAGAGGACACAAATGACACAGAAACGGATTGATCTGTCCTAATGTATTTGTTCTGTTTTCTGACAGCAGCAGAGACAGACATGTCATGGGAAAGGAACAGGACAACAACAAAGAAAGGGAAAACTGAGAGGTCTGGGCTGGGTAGGGGGCAATGGGAAAGCTGCAGTTGGTACGAGAATATGAATGCAAACCAGAACTGATTGTAGCTTTCCACTTTTGGTTCTTTAAGTGAGGTTCCTCTGCAAAAAAGACTGGGAAACCATTGCACTGCATCACTGGAAAAAATAATGAAAAACTATAACCAGATTTTTAGAAATAGTGAGGGCTTTGGGGGTTGCTTTACTTATCTCATGAAAATTCAGAAGCCTAATGACAAAACTCCTGCTAAAGAAACACTTGCAGGAAGCTGCAGATGGCATATGGCACACAGCTGACAAGTTACTCTAGACTAGTTTGTCTAAACAACAGGAAATTCTTATGTCATAGCTAATCTGACCCTGGTTGCAGCTACCCTGGTGGTAGCTGGTTACATTTCTGGTTTTAGTTGTTTTCCTTCATTCTCTCACTAATATATTTTAAATAAAAACCTGAAACAAATATGCAAACATTTAAGATGTTTTTGCTTATATTGCAGGTGCAACACTGAAGAATCTGTTTGTAGATATGGATGTACCCCCAACACAGCATAGCATGGCAGTTCCATGGCACTATACCAAGACCAAAATCAACAAGGATTTCCCTCTCATCAGAAGTGTTGCAGCAGAAAATCATGCCAGTCTGTTAGAATGACAGGCACAGTTAGGAGTTCTGGACAACCACATGCCCCTGAAGCCATAGTTGCAGATGGCTGGTAACTAATATTCGTTTTTAAAAACAAAACCAAACCCAAGTTCAGTAGGATTTTGAAAAAAAATCATGCCATGATGAGGTTTAAGAAAAAAATGATTGCATATTTCTGTCATATCGTGCCACACAACAATTGAAAATATCACTATATTTTTTAAGTACAGGTATGTGCAGATTAAGCTTTCATTTGGGAAGCTGTTGTGAAGAGGTAAAATAGTTTTCTGTTGTACTAATTTTTCTTTAATTTTAGAGAAAAACTTTATATATTTTATGGCAACCAAGCCACAAGGTTCTAGACTGCAGATTACACTGGTATGGCAAGATACTGCCTAGGAAGAGGTATTTTTGAAACAAACAATAATGTCAGGAAGTGGAATATAGTATGCCCCATATTGTCCAAAACCATGTGTTTATCTTAGCAGAAATTGTGAGTAAAATAACAAGTTGCATTTGAAAATCACCATCAAAAAGATAAATTGATTCCATTTTAAATGAGCGAAAATGTGTTTTTAATATCCATGATAACAGCTGCACTTAACCTTACTATGAAGTCTTCCTTCTCTAATTGAAAAGCTGTTCTCAAAGTACTTGATAAGATATGCTGTTAACCCAGTTTTCATTTTTTTTTGGTGGCATTCTTGGAGGTAGTTTAACAGTCATTTTCATACCTCAGTTCGAACCTGGTGTTGGCTGTCTTATATTTTGAGAATAAATTGAAAAAAATCCCCTATGCTTTGTAGATGAAACCTATGATGATTAAATGGTCCCTCGTGGCCATGGTGTGTTTATAGAAATCTTTACAACCTCCTCATCAGTATCCTGCTGTGGGCAGTATTTAGGGACAGTATCTTTGCCCTGAGATTTGCTGTCATTGGGAAAAGTGGAAGAAGGCCATGAGGCTGGGAACTGCAGCAAGGGAAAACTACCTTAGATTAGATGCCTGAATTTTGATGTCAAAAGTTAATTTCTACCTTTGATCATTAATAATATAAAGAATATATAACCACAGTATTTAAGAGTTGTCTGCATTTTGTAGAATCTGGGTTTTAAAACCCATGATATAGCAGGACTATGAAGCTCTAAAGAGAAATCACATCCCCTAGCTATGGAGCTTTCTCAGTATTATTTGACACTTATGAAGAGGAGAGCTTCCCTCTCCAACACTCCAAGATGGCCAGCATAAATCAACTTTGAGACTGCACTCATTTAACAAGTATCTCCTGAAAATATAGATTGTAAGGGTTTTCATGGCACACAACAGTATTTCTGAAGACTGCTTTGAAGTTGTCATTTAACCTACAAAACTCTGAAATACCAAGGAGTTGTCATAGAGGCATTTTTCCCTAAAATACTAAGTGACACATTAGAATTGAGCTAACCAAATAATAATAAACATAGGGCTTAATGTTCCACTGTACAAAAACTAGTTGTTCCTCACACAAGTGATCCCTTTCCTTTTGCAATTACCACAGTAGCCTCCTTCAGCTCACCAAAATCTCTTCAAATGAAGAGCACAGAAGCTCGAGGACCAGAGGCAGAATTTCTTCTCCTTGCTGCACACTGCACATCTTTTCCCTGGATTTCAGGCTGAGTAACTGACTTCATGGAGGAAAACAAAGACAACAGACAGAAAAAAGTCATCTTGCTCCCACAAAGCAAAGGAGAGAGTATTTCAGTGGAGACTATTATTTTTCCTGCCCTACGGGCACAGAGCAACAAGTGATTTGTCTAACTTTATTTACCTCCAGGTGTCTATGTCCAGCATTAACATAAACAGCCTGTCCAGGTCCCTCTGGATGGCATCCCTTCCCTCCAGCATGTTGACTGTTACTCATACCTTGGTGTCACTGGCAAACTTGCTGAGGTGTGCTTGGTCCCACTGTCCGTGTTAAACAGGGCCAGTCCCAAAGCCAGCTGGAGGAATGTCATTTGTCACTCTCCAATTGGACATCAAGCTGTTGACCACCACACTTTGAGTGCGACCATCCAGCTACTTCCTTACCCACTGAGCGGTCCTTCTACTTTCCAATTAAAAGCCAAGGATGTCAAGTGGGACGGTGTCAAATGCTCTGCACAGCTTCATGTAGGTGTGACTTTCTCTCCCCTTGTCTACTAGTGCTGTAACACCACCAAATTTCACAGGGTCACTGGGTTTGAAGAGACCTTCAAGATCACTGAGTCCACCCCAGCCCCCACATCTCAACTAAACCCTGGCACCCAGTGCCACATCCAGGCTTTGTTAAACACACCCAGGGATGGTGACTCCACCATCTCACTGGGCAGCCATTCCAGAACTTTATCACTCTTTCTGTGGAAAACTTTTTCCTAATATCCAACCTCTATTTCCCTTTGTCAGGCATGATTTGCCCTCAGTGAAGTCATGCTGGTTGTCCCAATAACTTCCAATGTTTGCCATGTGCCTTAGCACAGTTTCCACAATGATCTGTGCCATGACCTTGCTGAGCACAGAGGTGAGATTGACTGGTCTGTAGTTCTCTGGGTCTCCCTTTTTTCCCTTTTTAAGGATGGGTGTTATGTTTCCCCTTTTACAGTCATTGGGAACTTCACTGGACTGCTGTGACTTCTCAAATATGATTGATAGTGGCCCATTCACTTCTTCCACTCCTTCCTTTAGGACCTGCAAATGAATCTCGTCAGATTCCATGAGCCTTTGCAACTTCAGGTGGCTTAGTTGTTCTTGTACTTGATCTCCTCCTACAGCTCACAGCTCTTCATTTTCCCAGTCCCTGCATTTGCCTTCTGTGACTCAGCCAGTGTGGCTGGAGCACTTGTTGGTGAAAAGCAATGAAAAAAATCTGAGAAACTCAGCCTTCTCTGCATCCTGAGAAACCAGGTCTAATGTTTCCTTCCAGACAGGGCTCATCAGTTCCTTAATCTTTCTTTTATCACTGACATACCTCTGGAAGCTAGTCTTGGTGCCCTTGCTGTCCCTGACCAGGTTTAATTCCATCAGCTTTCCTCACCTAATCCCTGTCTGCTCGGACAGTGCTGGTGAGGACAATTTCTGTGTATTCCTACCAGACTACCTTTTCTTGCTTCCATCCTCACTGACTTTTTTTTGTGTGTGGTTCAGGAGCTTCTTGCTCATCTCTGTAGGCTTCCTGGCCTTTTTACCTCATTTCCTCTTTTTTGGGATGCCTTTCTCCTGAGTTTAGAGGAGTTGATCCTTGAGTATCAACCAGCTTTCTTGGACCCAACTTCCTTCCAGGGCTTTACCTCATGGTATCCTACCAAGCAGATCCCTCCTTAAGAGGCCAAAATCTGCTCTCCAGAAGTCCAGAGTAGTGATCTTGCTGTGCAGCCTCCTCACATTTGCACCCTGACACTTTAAGGTCCTGGGTTCAATCCATGCTGCCAAAAGAACCACTGTGGATCTGCATTACACACCATGGAAAAAATGCTTGTGGCTAGTCTGTTCTAGTTCTCCCTGTGGAGCTGCATGGCTGCTGATGCAATGTTGGGGAAAGCTCAAAAATCTTTGGGGCTTAATCAATCTCCATTTAAAGAACCAAGAGAAAATTTCCCTCCTCGAGGTCATATTAAATATGGTGTTTACTAGGATTGTCTGTACATGAGTTTAAAGGAGAATCTTTAAATTAAGCTTTTTATAATACCCAAGCAGCATCTCTTTAACAAATGAAAACAGGCTGGTGAAATTATTGAGAATTTTAAATATTCACTGCATGTAAGTATTCAATTAGTCATGCAGTATGTAGCTGTGAGAACAGCTTTCTTCAGCCTGCATTCAGCCTAACATACTGTCATTCCTCTTTGGTGTTAGATGGATTTTTTAAACTTTTCAATTAAGATAAAATATGAAAATTAAGATAAAATATGAAAACTTTTTCAGATTTTTGTGGGTACAAAACTTCAAAGCAGCTTGTATGAAACTGTTCACCTACTTCCTGTCCTGTTTTTGCGAGAGTGGAAGCAGTGACCGGTTGTGTCCAGACAAAGGTCAGAATAATAATTAAAAGAACAATACCTTTATGCTGAAGACAACCTCCAAAAAGGAAAAAAGAAAAAAAAGGGGTTTCCCTCTCCCCTCATCTTATAGTTTATTAAAATGTAAAAAAATTGTTCGGGCAAAATGATTTAAAATAAAATTATATTCTTCTCAAGACATCAGGTCTTGACATTCCTTCTTTTAATACAGAATTCATTGGAATTCCCAGCACAAAGACCAGGTACCTGAGTACCCTTAACAAACCCACATGTACTGCTATGAGTGGAGAGAGCACTCACCCCTTTAAAGAACTGCAGTGCAAATAATCTCGTACTAGTAAAAATGTCTGAAAAAAAAAATGTAGGAAGAAATACCAGACCCCATAAATTGTCAGGTAAGTGCTCCTTCCAAAAGCAAAGTATTAAAACAGCAGTTAGATATCCCAGTCAGATGTAAGGGATGGGAACTTAGGCACAAGCCCCAGAGCAATACTTTGCTTCACTCACAATATGCTCGGTAAGTTGGAGCATTTGGATATTGGAAATGCTGACATTTTACAGGAAATGCACTGGACGCACAATGAGGAATATTTAAGAGAGAACAACTTTGAGAACAATATTCTGACTTCTACTTAAGGAAAAGAATAAAACTTCTTGATTGACAATGTATATGCATGGTACATATATATATTATAATAATAAGTGTGTATATACACACTTAAAAAGGATTTGTGCAAACTTAAGTTCAAGAATAGGGAAGAAATCTCAAGCAGGTACCTTTTAAAAATCTGAGTAGCAGATGAATAAAATTTCAGTACAAACATGGTTTATTATGTAACTAAGATACATGCATTTATATGCTGTTTAACCTATTTTGTTAACTATTTTTCATATATGTCATATCTAATGTACATATGCTTTATGTATTATATTTTAGTTACCATATTCTACATTACATATTAAAGGCACTTGGATTCAATGTTGTTTTGTCTCTACTCAGTATCGCTTTATTTTTTATATGACATTATTGAATTACTCTTTCCAACTCTGCAAATTCTTTATTCAGAAAAAAAGCCCTCCTACTTCTTATGAATAATTTATTTTCTTTAAATCCCCAGCCTATATCAAATGGATAAAGAGGCAAAATTCACTTCTCTAATTCTTTTCCTCTGTATAGGACTGCCTTATCAGTCAATCAGCACTGGAAGAATCAGAATATCAAGATCAAAATACTTTAATCTTCTCCTGATAGTCTTATATTGAATATTTAAATTGATTCAGTCATAAGCATCTGTCACTCAATTACAAGGACTTTTAAAATCCTTTTAACAATTTGCTTAATGTTAGCATAACCCTGCATTAATGCTCTTAAGTAGAAAATTGCAGAAAGGGAAGGAAGGAGCCCAGTTTTTCCATAATGGAACACCAATATAATGAAAGCTGGCACAACCTGAAATGCAGCAGCAGTCATACAAGTGCAAGAAAGTACCAACCCACATGGTCCTATCAGGATCTTTAGAAGGTGCATCTGAAGAATTGAGGAAGGCAATGATAACGAAAATGGAAGGAACATGACTCAGTTGGTGATGCAGTAAGAAGGAGCATCTTGTTTAACACACATGGAACAAAGAAAGGCATGTTGCTGTCATTGCAGAAATTGACAAAACACCATAAAACTCACACCAGGTGGTGTGCTAGGGATGTGCCAGATAACAACCCACGGTGCTCTTCGGTACCTTCTGGTTGAGCACGTGTTGGCACAAGCGGGGCTGGAGCACTCACCTGATGCTGCAGAACCCTGCTCTGCTCTGTGACATGCGTGACACCCACCCACGGAGCACTCACCCCATCACACACAAACAGCTTCAGCCTCTGCCACACAACTCCTACAAACAAACAGCCCCAACTGTTTGCAGCTGAGCAGCTTGTGCCCCAGGTCCCAGCTTCTGTCACGGCACCCGGTAACGTGAGGCACACACCTGAACCCGTGTGCTTTGAATGCAGAAACTCGAGAGGCACTGCCACGCTGTAGAGAGCAAGGCTCAGCCCTGACCACGCACCTGTCCAGGGGGATGCTCCTCCAAGGCAGCCCCAGATCCTCGGGCAGCCAATACCCAGCCTTGAACCAAACTACCCAAGGCCATTCCACCACGGGGATTTACCTGCTCGGCACCTGTGCCCACCCCTCCCTCATGGCACCTGTGGTCTTCTGCCCCTCATAGCACCTGTGTTCCCTGCCCCTCACAGCACCTGTGCCCACCCGTCCCTCATGGCACCTGTGCTCTCTGCCCGTCCCTCATGGCACCTGCGCCCTGTGCCCTTCATGGCACCTGGGTTCCCTGTCTCTCACGGCACCTGCTCCCCCTGCCCCTCATGGCACCTGTTCTCCCCCTGCCCCTCATGGTACCTGTGCCCACCCGCCCCTAATGGTACCTGTTCTCCCTGCCCCTCATAGCACCTTTATTCCCTACCCCTCATGGCACCTGTTCCTGCCCGTCCCTCACGGCACCTCTGCCCTCTGCCCCTCACGGCACCGGTACCCCTGTCCCTCATGGCACCTGTGCCCACCCGCCCCTCATGGCACCTGTGCCCACCCGCCCCTCACAGCACCTGTGTTCCCTACCCCTCAAAGCACCTGTGTTCCCCTGCTCCTCATGGTACCTGTTCCTGCCCACACCTCACGGCTCCTGTGCTCACCAGCCCCTCAAGGTACCTGTTCCTGCCCGTCCCTCATGGCACCTGTGCTCCCCTGCCCCTCACAGCACCTGTGTTCCCTACCCCTCATGGCACCTGTGCTCCCCTGCCCCTCATGGTACCTGTTCCTGCTTGCCCCTCATGGCAGTCCTCAGTGGGACGCTGCTCACATCCCCCTCACATCAAGAGGCCCCCAAATCACACACGAGGACTAAGAAGGAGGGATCGGTGCTCCTGGGGGATGGGCTGGGAAAAGCCTGAGGGTGCCGAGCTTCTGCTCCCTCAAGAGCAGCAGGTATCACAGCTGCAGCCGAGTGGGGCCATCTCCCACCTCCCTCAGCGCTGTGGGGAGGCAGCTCCCTGCAGAGTCGGGGGGGAGAGGACTCAGATCTTCCATTGCTGGAGGATAGGAAGGCTCTGAAGAAGGATCTGGATGGGCTGGATGGATGGGCTGAAGTCAACAGCATGAGGTACAAGATGGCGAAGTGCCACACATTCCCACAACAGCCCCCTGCAGCACTACAGGCTGGGGACAGAGAGGCTGGAGAGTGGCCCAGAGGAAAAGGCCATGGGGGTGCTGGTCAATAGTGGCTGAACATGAGCCCAGGTGTGCTCAGGTGGCCAAGAAGGCCAAAGGCACCTGGCCTGTGTCAGCAATGGTGTGGCCAGCAAGACCAGGGCCGTGATGAGGCCACACCTGATGTGCTGTGTCCCATTCTGGGCCCCTCAATTCAGGAAGGACATTGAGGGGCTGGAACCAGTCCAGAGAGGGAAACGGAGCTGGGGAAGGGGCGGGGGCACAAATCCTGTGAGGAACGGCTGAAGGAGCTGGGGGTGTTTAGCCTGGAGAAAAGGAGGCTCAGGGGGGACCTTTTGGCTCTCTAAGAGGTTGTGGCCATGTAGGGCCCAGCCCTGCTCCCAGGGAACAAGGGACAGGAAAAGAGGACATCGCCTTAAGCTGTGCTGGAGGTTCAGGTTAAACACTAGGAAGAAATTCTTCACAAAAGGGGTTGTAATGGACTTCCCTGAGAGTTTGTGGAGTCTGCTCCTGAAGGTGTTTAAGGAAAGACTGGATGTGGCCATGGCTGAGTTGATAAGGTGGTGTTAGGCCGTAGGTTGGACTCAATGATCTCAGAGTTGGATTCAAAGATCTCAGAGGTCTTTTCCAACTTTATTCACTCTGTGATTCCCAGGACATCACTGGGGAGTGAGTTCACCCCAGAGCCCCTCTGGAAGGCTGCACAGGAACCCCTCAGGAGGGTGGTGGGGGATTGCTCTAGAATGCCCCACGAGAGCTGGGCTGGGATAAGTCTCTTGGGTGCCAGCAGCATGTGTTTTTCTGTGAGAGCATGTTTTTTTCAGAGGTCCTGGGGATCTGCCAGCAAACTTCAGGGCCCTGCTCTGGCTGGGGCACGAGGGCTGTGTGGGGTAGCTCAGGGTGGGAGAGGCTGGGAGACGTGAGCTAAAAGGGCATGAGGCCCTTGGGCAGAGGCCCAGTAGCGTGTGTGAAAACGTGCTCACTTTCCCCCTGTCCCCCAGCACATACAGCAATGATTTCAAAGCTATCTCAGTGCAGAAAACATGTATTTACTGCCACTCCTCCACACCAAATCCCAGGGCACTTGTAATAAGGTTGGAGTAAGGATGAATGCTTGAGCAGGTGGCCAGAGGTCTCCAAAGAAGAGTAATACTCGCCCAGGGTGTTTACATCCTGCTATGAACTAGAATAGTCTCTTTCATGCCAAACCACAAGCTGCTGGTTGAAACCCGAGCTGAACTTCCTTGATGATCAGAGGAGCCTGGCTAACGTTCAGCACAGCCAGTTTTCATTTTCACACCTCTCCAAACTTGCTGGGACAAGAACCAAATGTATAAGCACAGAGTGAACTCCTATTCCTGGGACATTGCTGACCCAATCTCAAGCAGCATGAGCCAGAATATGCTAAAAAAATATTGTTTTCTCAAAAGTTTGGTTTTTTGAGGCTTATGTGGTTTCTGCTGTTCACATAAACTACGGTTTTGGTCATCTTCATTTCAGTAAACCATGGTTTTTCATCTGAGAGAGCCTTGTATCTTTCATGGCACCCAGTTTTCTCCCATAATTGAAAGGCAAATGTTGCTTCAATGCACACAAAGGCTGCACATTGCCCAGAACACTGTGTGGAGATCTGCTCCTCCTGGCTTTTCACCCGCTGAAATTGCTGATGTATCTGTGTGCACGCTGGCTACCAGGTCAATTCCAGTGGATTTTTGAATTCTCAGTGGATTTTGCACAGCCTGAGCTAAGTCTGGAGCTTTACTGCTCTGGGCATAGTTAACTAGCACCATCTTGGGTGCTTTTACATGTCACACCTTCAGTTCCATGCAGACAGATGTCTTCTCTTTATATCCCAGTGGAGGTTTTAGTGGATGGCCATCCAGCAATGACTAACTCATGCAAGAAATAGCTCTAAATACTCCTGTGCATTCGTGAATAAGTATAAAGTGCTACAAAGCTCAGAGTAGTGTGCTGGGAAGTAGTCCAGCCAGATGGAAACAGTCCATCAAATACCACAAGAAGCCCAGTACTTACAGTGCATCTCTTCCCTGTGTAGATTAGGGAGGCTTTTCTGCCTTCTTAGATGCTGAATAAATGTAAGCATCTACTACTGCAGGATTGCCAGAAGTTCAAAATAATCACAAATATAATGTGTCCTTGACTTTTTGGGGAGGATTTCTCAGACTGTTGAAGAATTCTCTTTAGGTCTCCCCTGTAGCCCCTTTTAGGATTTCTGGTAACCAAAATGCATTTTTTACTCAAAATTCCAGTGCCTTTAAGCCCTACAAATAGCAACAAATCAAAATCTTTTAGCAAAAGGCACTGAGAAAGGCAGGAAATCAACATCTTCCCCAAAGGTTAGCTGCATTCTGTTTCCTTAAGGCATGTAAAGCTTGGCTGATGAAAGGGGAGAGGGGATTCAGGGAAGACTGGATGATGAGAGGTTCTGGAAGTTCAAGAGAGCCATGAAGCAGCTGCAGAAATACTGGAAAGTGTATGGAGGACCAGTGCTGCTCATGATAAAACTGGTACCTCTAAACAAGAGAGAGAGAAACTGGATTAATGCTTCCCTCTGCAACTTTTGAGGAGCCAGGGCTCTTGTTTTAAACAGATTTCTGACCATCACAGTTGTGGTAGAAATATAGAATGTTCTGAAATACAGACTCAAGAAACTTCTTTCTGGTGGTGGGAGGGGAACCTTTACCCTGCCGGTTCTGAAACTTGGCTTGTGGTCACTGGGCACCTGAGACTGGTCACTGAGCAGGAAAGGACAATGCTCTGGCACTTAATAAAGAAGTGAAGTCCTCACCAGGAATGTACAGGGTTACATTCTGATTCCTATCCTAAGCTCTCATCCTTCTGGAAGGATTTATTTTAGTCTCTCCCCTGTATCTAAGCCATAATAATAAAAAAAACATTCTTCCAGTTAAAAAACTACAAACAAGTAGAAAAATTTCCATTGTGCTAATGATAGAACAACTTGCAGTGAGAGGTGGCATGATTTAGAGTTATTTTTTGCAAATATTCTAGGCACCATTTATATTAGTGCCAGCTTAAAAGTGTTTGATTGCTACTGTTGTTGCTAGAGCTAAGTCTGATAAAAGGAATAATCACTCATGATAGGACTGAAATGGGCTATACACTGTTTGAAGGTTTTATTTGTGCAGATTCTGGACAGTTTATAGGAGTTTAAAATGCTGTTTATTGCCATTTCAGTTGGCCATTCAAGTGAGCATTATAGAGCCTGTTACTATCAGTTAGCTAAAACCTGCTTATGTCAGCTACATAAGTAAGTAGTGTAAATATGCATAGATTATGTACATATAAACTCAAATGGTACTCTACATGCAATTAGATATTTACTATAAATCATTCTGGACTGGAGCTTTACCATGATACACAGCCCTGAGATATCTGTTTCAGCTATACAAACCTGCTGGGGGAACACCAGGGCTGAGCAGTCAGCTGGGTAAAGTCAAGGTTAACTGCATTCCTGGGCTCTGAGATTTAATTAAAATTGCTGGAGCCTGTGGAGCTGGAAGTGTAATGTCAGTGCTGTGTTCTCTTCCCCTACTTCAAAAATATACTCTTGTAGAATCTGGCAGGGAAAGCATAAAGTTTAAACAATTAGTGAATTGTTTTTGTGGATTGACTTCTTAAGCTAGATAATCAGGTAAACTGACATTTTAATAGTTACCCATTTGCTCTTCATAACTGAAACAGCTTCTCAACTAATTTATGTCATGTTCCCTTGTGTCTGAAGACTCTGTTACCTCACATGTCAATTCATTTGCTTTTAGCAGCTTGCCCTTTGAAAATCCAATTATTCTAAAATTTCTTGGCTTCCTCTCTACTGCTTCCAGTTATTAATAAGGAATTGTGACTATTTCAATGTCAAACATGTTTGATCTCTTAAATACCTCAGACTGTAGCTACTGAATGCTACAGGAATACTGAAGGTTTTTAATAAGCCAGGGATAAGTCAGGATGGCTACAAAAACAATGGCTTGAGGATTCTAGAAGTTACTTTCCAAGCTCCTCCTTTTGCAGAAAGTCTCCTTACAATATGCTTAGAACACATGGGACAGTGAGGTAGAGGTGAGGATAATAGAAAAAAAACCTGTGGGGTGCTTTGGGGTTTTGTTAGGTTTTTTTGTTTGAATAGTTGAGTGTTCTTTTTTTAGTTTGTTTGTTCAGGTTTTTGTTGTGGGCTTTTTTTGGGTGGGGAGGGCTGTTTGTTTCTTTGAGGGGGCAGAGTAGGTTGTTTGAAAATCTTGAGATGGGGAAATATAGTCCTATCTGGAACTCTTGTAAGCAGCTGTTCTTCAGGCTGAGCAGAACTGAATAAGGAATACTGGCTGCCAAGAGCTTACATGAACTCCTCTGGAGTGTAAGATGCTTCTGCTATGAATAATTTTTAATTTAAAATATCAAAACAAAGAAGCTGGACCCATTATTCTACACTCCAGTTTGTACTAACAAAGCTGGGGGAGCTGCTCAGTAATCGTATCTGGCAAGAAAAGCTATTTCTAAATGTGAATCAAGTCCAACAGAAAACAAAAATTTGACTTGTGACTACAGGCTGTGAAGGGAAACATACTTATCCCAGTGTCGTAGTAAAATTAATTCTTCATAATTGCAAAAATTTCTCATCAAGTTATAACAAAAAGTTGCTATTTGGAATACTTGTTTTATTTTAAGGTTTTGAAGCCATTTGAGATACTGAACACTGTGAAAACAAGCAAACCCAGTATCTGGACACTGCATGCAGACTGCTTTTTAACTCCCCTGAAGGATTCCAGGTCATGGGCCCTTAAGACTTGGTCCAAGTCTATGTGATTTATTGTCCTAAAATTGCTGAGATCTGCTGTCATGGCTTCAGCTGGGGATAGAAATGCTGGGAATGAAGGTGAATTCTGGCTATCTGAAGGATGTAGTAAGTGCATCTTATTTTAACTGTCATTTCATTTACACTCCCAGGGTTGGAAAATAGCTTAGGCAGACTTGTCGTTGTTGGTTCATATCTCATTATTTGTATCATAAATACCAAGGATTAGAGAAGAAATACTAGGGTTGAAAATATCTCATGCAGAAACTTCTTAGTGGTCAGAATCAAAGAACTGGGAGGCAACAGAAAGAGGAAAATAATATGGCTGTGTCACTAAGTGGCAATGCCATGTCCTTCTGGGAACAGACTAAGAGAAAATAACTTAGTAATATATGCAGTTTTCATCTGCCTCCCTCCTTGTAATTTTCTCAGCTGACAGTGTTCTACAAGCTTATAAGATGCCTCAGTCATCTGCTTCTTGACATTTCTTTGGTTTGACTTCTCCTTTCCTATCATTTTCTATGTCAATGTTCTTTATCTGTGTTAAAAATTGGCAGCAACAGTGAGCAGGCTTTTGGCATGGCCACAATTGCTTCCAAACAATGGTAGTAATCTTCTCACCCCTAGGGACAGGAGAGCAGGAGAGAGCTGTGGAGCTTTCCTCCCCTGGAACTACTCTGCTTCCGTGCTTAGGGGTGAGGGGTGCTGGCTTGTCCCTGTGCAGGGACACAAGGACCCTGCCTGCTGACATTTGGGTCCAGGAGTGGTACCCTAATCCCCTGCAGGTGGGAAAACGTGGGGATTGCTGCTGAGGATTGCTCAGAAGTTGTGTTATGTCAGAATAAGCACTGTGTGGGAATTGCAGGCTCATGTTGTTGACAGCAGAGGGATGTGGCCAGGAGGAGTGAGCACTGGGATGCTGTCCAAATCCTCTGCAGTTGCTAGAGCCAGCTTGCCTTCAACACCTGTACTCAGGGTTGCCTGCAGGAAGAGAAATGATGTTCCACTTTGCTCTAGCAATCCAGCTCAGGAAGGCTGGGCTCTCCAATTCGTTGTATTTTCTCCTTCCCAAATTTGAGTGAGCATGAAAAGAGGGAAAGAGTAGCAGCTGTACCCATCAGAGGAACCAGGTGAGCCAGACACCTTGCAACATATATCAGACAAATGTGATGATTTCTGCAGTTCATTTGCCTTTTCTTGTGGACAGACTGTATATGGGGGTCTAGCAAACTTGTTTTTACCTTTTGTTTTCTGAAACACCCATTCTAATAATAAAATATATGACACAGGAAGCCCTAAAGACACTGAGATTAGGTCAAGGGGGTGTTTAATATGATTAAAGACTGTAAAATTGGATGGTAAGCATTTACTGAATAACTGCCATGAGATGCTTGAAGGTGGTCCAAGATGATGGAACCTTTGGGTGTTAGATCCTCTATATGTTAAAAAGGGCAATGTTCCAAGATTCTGGAGCTCTTGATTAATTCTTCAGCAAATCACACCGGTGTCTTTTTTTTACTCCTCTCTATGGTGGGGGAAATAATTTGTAGAAAGTGTAAGTTTTTGCATTAAGTTACCAGTCAAGTTATTCCAATTCATTAAAATAATGACTTCTAGCTGTTGATGCTGTTGAATTTTGATAATTGAAACAGCTAAACCTAAATCTTTAGGTCTTTTAACTAAGAGTAGGCTAAAGGTCTTTGACATTTTTCTTAATGTGCAAGTTTGAGCTGTCACAAGGAAGAAATGAGCTGCCTAATATTTAACTAAAAATTACTTAGTTGATCTCTTGCATATTTTCTTCATGTTTTGGCCTATGGAAAGCCTGTTCATTATTTCAGAATGTCTTGGCTCCAGTCCATCTGCAAGGCCTCATTTTTCTTTTGAAATCTGTAGTCTTCACAAGCTTGGCATCTGTAATATCACAAACAATGAATTACTGTGGCTGCAAGTCTCTGGAATTAAAAAACCTTCCTCTGTAAGAACATAATTTTTTTTACAGAATTGGGATTTGTTCTGAGGAAACACAGTTGACAAAAAAAAGAGAAGTTTTCTAAGATAACAGATTTTTCATCTTTTGATGAAACAATGAACTGAAGTCCTGATGCTGAGGACTTGCTCTTTAAATGAATGGGATCTTTCTCTCCTCTCTTGGCAACAGCAGGAGTATTCTTGTGCTGTATGACAAGGCTAGCTGTGCTATATTTGTCTTGTAGCTGTACACATATTTGCAAGAGGTTGTTTAATAAGAGAAAGGCAAAAAGCCAATACAGTTTAAAGAAAGTTTATTCTACCACAGCCTGAACTTTCTGGGTTGGCTTAAAGACAAGGCTACATACTTGTGGAGGATCAGGGAATATCATTATTGATATGAAATTAAAACTTTCCTGAGTTGTCTCTGGAAAGATCAGGGCTTTGTGGCGGGGGGGGCTGGGGGTGTGACACGATGGGCGTTTTTAAAATGGAGTTCAATAGATGTTTGGGTGCTTCAGCAGAAGAGGAGAAAGGAAGACAAGAGGGTGGGGAAGAAGATATTAATAATGCTGGCAGTCATGCTGTCCATGAAGAGCTGGATTTGGGACAAATGTACCTTACCTGTTTGCCTGAGCAATATATGAGAGTGAAACTCACTCAGACAGTGTACCTGATATGCTGGCTGCTGTTGAAACTCTGCAAGGTAAGAAATTTCAGTACAAGCCTCTGATATTTTTAGTTAACTTCTTATGTGCTTAAAATACAAATGGATCAAAATCTCTGCTGAAGGATTTGAGAATTCATTACTATGTACCATGCAGTTTCTTTCAGAGTTTATTAATAGCAGGAGCTTTGTAAATATTGATGTTGTACCCTGAAAGAGGAGATCCAACAAGGGAAAACTTGTAGGGGCTACTCATGGAGTACTACACAAAGCAATACATTAGTAAATGCTAGCCAGTTTATCTCTGTACACTGTTAGATAATTTCAAGGGTTTCAAGATGATAATTTTTAAGTGCAATTTCTTGTCATGTTCTTTGCTGTTTTACATTAATCTCTTGAGTTGGTTGAGCACTGGAATGTATTTTAATTCTGAAAATGTGAACTTTATAAAAGTAAAGAATTGGGTGGGGGTTTGTAAAATTTTTCAAATATAATGGAGTTTTTGAAGTTGTGGTGGGAATTTGATCTGGCCATATCTAATAAAAAGACTTTTCCCTAATGTATTACTGGATAGGGAAGCAACAAGATAATGGAACAGGTATAAATACTATAGTTCATTCCATTTAATTCCTTGCAGAAAGCTACTGTAATGTTCAGATCCAAGCAGAGAAACATTGAATTCTGCACAAGTGGTATGATTTAAGGTTTTAGGTTTAAGCAGGGAAGCCCTGAGATATTTGAGCTTCAAATGCTCCTGGTTCCAATGGTGTAACAAGGCTGTATTAGTAAATTTAGAATGTGTAGTAGGTCTTTGTTTCTTCATTCAAATCTTACTGTGGTAGGCATTTAGTTGATGGGCAGATCACCATACAGATCAAAACAATGTCAAGGCAATATTTACTGGCTAGTTTTTCTGCAGAAGTGTATGGCAGAGGAGATCCATGATGATGATGATGGGGTGGAGACCACAGGAATGGGACCAGGTGGTGCCTCAGCAGCAGCAAGCCCTCTCTTCTATGTGCATGGCAGCTTTGGGGCAGTAACTGCATCAGGTTTTTTGACAGCATAGCTATACAAAAATATAACATCAAAATGTAAACTGAACACTACTAACAGTGTTATGTTCCTGAGAGAGCTTTGTTTCCACACATATTCCATATTTGTAGTGTCTGTATGTAGCATTTATCCTGTGATGCCAATTTCTTGCATTAGGGGGCAGATAGAGACCCTTTCATAGGACTTTTTCTGCAGGGATCTTTTGTGAGGCTGACTGAAAAGGGGTAGGAATCCACAGAGCTATGGGGGTGGAGTGAACAGCCCTAGGGCAGGTGCCAGAGCCAGCTTGTGAGGCAGAGTCCTGGTCAACACACACTTCCTGATGGTTGTGAGGAGTGCTGATCCAGGCTGGGGAAGGCTCCCCCTTGTCTGGTTGCTGATTCATTTGATTGGTTCTCCTGTGGTTTGAACTATTTACAACCATTGAGTTTGTAGGTTTTAAGAGCCATACTTATATTACAGAAAGAGGCAGAACCTCATTTGTGGCTACAAACCTAGTAATTGCTCTGGGTGTGTGCAACAATTTCAGTCCCCAGGACTCATTGCCTGTGCAGAGAATTTTTTTGTATATTAATTGTGAAGTGTGCACAAAATTTTGATTTATGCACAAAATGTTGAGTGGTCTGCACACAATGGCTTTGCACAAAGTGCATGAGTTATCCTGTAGGATAAATGGTTGTTCCATTTCTTTGTAGATAGTTTCTTGGACAACAGGAAGAATTTTTAAAGTACCTAAGCTAAAAGACATGTTTCTGTCTGTGATTTTATGTGCTTGTATACAGCCTTACACTTGCACAGTGCATTTAAGTGTTTCAAGCTGGGAAGAAACAACTCATACTACTATAAAGCAGAGTGAGGAGAGGTAATGTAGCTTTTGTTAAAATCACAAATTTCTTCAAAAAGCTTTCTGAGAACCTTACAATGCCCTGGCTAAGCCAAGAGGATAACTAAACCTCTAATTTATTATTGCTTCTTTCTTGCTGAGCTTTCTTAAAGACTGTTTATATTTGAGACCCCACTTTCTTATTTCCTGACACTCTTCCATGACTTAAATCTCTTCCAAGTCCTAATCCATTCAAAAAGTGCTAATTTTTTTCTCCTTCCCCTTCACAAGAACAAAACCAGCACAGTGTTGCTTTTTCTCAGGTTCTGCAACTTGGCAGAACCCAGCAATCCTGCTGTAGTGGGAGGGGAGGGAAGGCCAGCAGCACTGAAATGGTGCTGCAGTGTTACAGAGGCACCCTTTGTAACAGCTTGTGGGCATCCCCTATACATCCAAATGTTTCCAGCTCTTGGCTACAGACAGGGCCCCAGGTGCTCATGACTTGGGAAATATCAGTGACTCCCTGTAACTCCTTATCAATGCTCCCCCACAAAGAATTATGTGTCCTTTGTGTCAGGGGAGTTCACCCTTCTGAAAATTAACATCGACAGAATGAGGAGAGGCTGTGTTTAGCAGGTGAGAAACCAGTCTGAGTGGGCTTTCATGCAGTTTGACATGAAGTTTAGTTACGAAATAATCAAATTCTACTCATGTGTCATGGGAACACGTGCAATAAGCCTGTCAGAGTTCAAGAAGCTTCTTTGTAGACTGACATCAGGGAAATTTCCCACTCATGTTTCCCTGAAGGAAGCTTCCATTTTCAGAGGTCACCATGACTTGTGGGGATGAGGGAAGAGACTTCAAGTCTTTCTTTAATTCAGAATGAACATAAATTTAGTAGAATTGATTCTGTTTCACTCATTTACCATATTTCAGTAATATTCTGTACCTTTGAATATCAAAACCAGCTGGTCATTTCCCTGTTATTTACCATACCTTAAGCATTTTCTGTCAGCTCACCTGGTATTTTTTAAGCAGTCTGAAATCTAAACAAAAGGCAAAATAATGGTGAAACAAATCTGTAATTCAGTTTCTTGTCTCTGTATTTTTGAGTGCTGGGTTCTACAGATCTTCCAACTGCTCTTGCTGTGAACTTCTACATGCCATGTAACGCATGAGAATGGATCCCAAGTGAAAGATTAAATCTCTTTGCTATAGTTTAGGGCACAGGAGCTTAATTCTTTGCTATTCAATAGATGTATCACTCTGTGTTCATAATCTTGCTGTCCTTGGCTCAGTTCATTACCTAAAGGAGATAGGAAATTTGTTTGACTTCATTTCTTAATTTATTTTGGTTTTTTTTCTTCTAATTATAAACATTTTAGGGTGGACTATCTTCCTGTAATTATGGGCAATGGTAAGGTCAACCTGTGCAACAGTATGGGATGAATCCCTTCCTAGGGAAAAGAGGAAATCTGGTTTTCATATAATATGAATGAATTTTCCAGCCATTAGCCTGTGATCACAAGGAAGTGTAGGGGCACTATCTGCCTTCTTTTGACTCCCCTTTGAGGAAAAAAGGATGCAGGGAGGTAATTATTACCCCTTTCTTAGGTGCTGACATCTAAAAGATCTTCAGTGAAAGGGTGGCCACTTCTGGAATGACACTAGTGTATTCATACCAACAGGTTGGAAGCTCTAAGACATGGGTGGTTTCTTCAGGAGAGGGTTTTCTCTGGATTCCCCAGGACATCCCCTAAGGAAATGGTCCAGTGAAGGGGGAGAAGATTATCAGATATATTTTCTTGTGACAATTTTGTAGTGGTTAGATGCAATTGTTGCCTGCCAAACATGCTGCTACTCTGGTTGCAATACTTTCCATGTACCCTGTGAGAACATTTAACTACTGTTTTAAGCATGAGAATATTTGGTCTGGAAAACCAAATTTGAGGTTCCTCTGGCTTTTTGACTTCTTTTTCCACACAACTTATTGTGGTAACAGGAAGATTTTGACAGAAGAAGGGGCTGGACCTTGATATACAGAGACTGGGACAGGGGTTTAACCAGTGGAAAGGTCACACTTGGGCCAAGAATTCTGTGAGGGGAACCTGGCTTACTCCTTTCACAGCCATTTTCCAGCTACCTTAAGTGTTTGTTGGAAATTACAAGGTGGGTGTGGTTTCTTTTGGTTGGTTGTTTGGTCAATTTTGGCTTTGTTGTTGTTGGTTTTAGTTTTGTTTGGTTTTATTATTTGATATAATTACATGGTCTTGCTGCATCTCGAGCTCCCTCCCAATAACTTTTGAACCAATTCTGGCCAAACTCAGCAAAATTTGAGTGAGGTAGAAGTTAACAGAGTTCACAAGTAGGTAGTCAGGGAGTGAAAATAGACTTGGGTAATGCTCCTTCTGAGGGTAAGGGTCCTTCATAAAACTGTCCCTTATTAAACATCAGAAATTTTGTAAAATGATTCCATTTCCACACTGGAGAACTGCAGAGCTGTAGGAAACAGGACTCTTGGGTCAGCTGCTTGCAGAAATCCATGTTTTCTCAGTGAAGTGTTTTTTGTTTGGCTATTAATGGAACTCCACTGAAGCCTACTGTTTGTCTTCAGTCCTCAGAGTAAAAGCCAAGAAGTGGCTTTAAGAAGTGCAATTTGAGACAACTAAAGAGGGATGTTTTGCAGAAAGCTTTAAACATTCCCTTCCCTCCCCTTTAGAACGCTGACTTTTTAAGCTTTCAGCCAGAAAAATCAACCTCCTTTCACTCATTTGGTCAAAACTTCCAATATTTTATTCAGGGTCAGGCTCTGAGGGCAAACAGTCTGATTAGATACACTTAACTCCTAAAACATCATAAGCTGTTCTATGGGGCTTGTTTTGTTTAGGAGTAAGATTTCTGAATCTGTTTTCCTTTAATTTATGCTCTAATTTTCTGGATTCCTTTGGGCCAGAAATATTTAAACAGTCTGTTTTATATTGGAATAGTACTTGCAGTGCTGGGGGGAGCTAAGTGTGGTAGACAGACAAAGCAATGAAAATGGAAAACATCAGAGAGAAAATTGGAATGCATTGAACCTGACAAGGAGCTTGATTCAGCTTGGTTTCTCATTCTGGGCAGAGATTCAGTTCTTTATGGGCAGTGTCAACCATTCAGCATGTGCTGGGGACTTTGACTTCTTCCTTTCCCCTCTGCAAAAAGCCAGGAATTGAAAATTTTCCAGTATCTTTAGTATTCATCAAGCCATCTCTGAGCTACAAGCAGTGTGTTCAGTGCAGGCTGTAAAAGGCTGATGTGCAGAATGATTTCAAAACATTCTTTATAAACCTGGGGAATGATTGTTGGAAAAGCCATCCACATCCCTTTTTTACAGCCTCATTCTCTTAAAATTACCACACTTTCATTTACATGAGAGAATGTGTTCAATTGCCACTTTTCAGTGGAACTGCCTTTCCTGGCTACCACAGTTCTCAAAAAACACTATCAATCAGAGCTGCATCATCTTCTTTATGCTGCTGATTTAAGCCCTGTAACAAACCTGCAGGCTTCTGCAGCACTGCCAGAGCAGAACTTTCTTGCTGGATTGTGACTTGATGATTAGCTTCAAAAATTTGTCTGAAATGACTAACAGAGTACACAGGGTGGATTAAGAACCTGTGAGCAGATGACTGAGAACAAATCACTTCTTGTGCACTCTGGAATATTTGATGCTCTTCCTAGAAAGTGTCTCATTATCACAGAAATCTAAGAAGGTGCTGTATTTTTTTTCCTCTTCCTGATGTTTTGTGTTGGAAGAAAAGCAGAACTGCTGTTGGAAAGAAATAAAACTTCTCACTTGATGCTTCAAGTGTGGTGCTCCAAATGTGATTATTTACATATCTGGATGAAAACTGGCAAATAAGGAAGAATTTGTGCTGTTAAAAGCCTCTAATAAGGTGTTGCCAGATAGCAAAATGTATAAATACCCACAAGACTGCTTGGGCAGGGCAGTTTTAAAAGTCAGATTGATCACTCCACCATTTACAAGGAAGAAGTTAAATACAATTTCCATTTCTAAATAACAACAAAAGTATTTTTTTTACACACTGGAGTTTGATTTTTATTTTTGAAACTTGCATTTGCACTGAGAAAGAGTGTGTCTAGGTGCATAAATGCTATTCTCTGTAGTCATCAACCTTTAATCATACTAACCCAAATTTCTGTAAAAATGTAGAATAATTAAAAACAAACAAGCAAAAAGCAAGCAACATTTATCCCTTTGCTTTGAAAATTAATAGATATATTGCATTTTTCCCTTAGTAAAAGGCAGGTTTTGTTTTCTAACTTTCTTTTTGCTCTTGGCTTTGTTTTTGGATGAAACCAGTGAATTTGTTTGTGGATTACAGAGATAATATCATTTTGATTACAGTAATTTTAAGTGGACTATCATTTAGATTCTAGCATAAGAAAATGGCAGGATGAACCTTGGGAGCTCACCTTTTCTTAGTGCAATAGATGAGATTGTAGTGTTGTGATTTAGAGAACTTCCAGGTAATAGAAGAATCCAGGTAGAATCATTTACCATAGTACACTGCAAGCTCTGAGCACAGACCCAAGTTCATAGGCAAATTTTCAAGCAATTTCCATCCAGGTATACCACTCCAAAATCTCTGATCCACACTCTGCCAGCAGGTTCTGCTTCTGCCAGAGGGGCAGTGCCACAGGATGGCAGCCCCCATGCTGAACCACAGGGTTTAGTGTCCAGATCTGTTAAAGGAAGCTGAAGTCAACACTGCTGTGGAAAATGGAGGAATATTCAGCCATTCCAGCTGACTTTCTGCGTTAATGTAAGTGAGGCCAGCTAAGGCAGACAAGGTCACTGTAACATCAGTTATATGGTGCAGGTGGTGTGAATCTATCCCCTGCACAGCACCTGGGAAAGCTGGCAAGATGTGCTGCAAAGTTCTTTACTAAAACCTCATATACTGATTAACAACATACTGTGGTGGCATGCATGAGGCAGGAAATTAAGAGGATAAAAGATACAGCTTTTTATGGCTCCTGCTGTATTTTCCACCTTTTCCTGGTAATTATGTTTGATATTACTCCCAGAAAGTAGTGTCAATGTCCAGTATTAAATTATATGGGAAAGAATAGTATAGTCTTTCTTATACTTTCTGTGTTAGAGGTAAACTGAAAAGAATTGGTGGGGGGGGAGGGGGAGGGAGAAAACCTAGTATTTGGAAAACATTTTGTGAATGTTTCTGTGCTGCCAAAGCAGACAGATAGCTTTCATGCTCAGACACAAAGTTATGGGGTGGGGCAGGCAGAAGGGATTAATGCTGTTTCCATATGAAAAAGTAGGAGTTTTTTGGTATTATTTACTATAATCCTATTAGCACAATGGGCAAGCCTAGTACAGTTTGGTAGCCAATCTCTCCCTGTTGGAAGAGAGACCAGGCCCTTAAGGTGTGGTGAGAAGAGCGTGGGTGATAAACTAGAATGTGCAAAAAATTCTAATGTCAATGCTCAGGAGACAGTAACTTTCATAATGTTGCCAGTTAAAGTTTTCAAATTGGCATTTTTTCCCTTGAATTCCCAGCTCCTGGAGGCGTGTGACTGCATGAAGGTCTCATTAAAAAAAACCAAACAAACACATTTTCAGGTGCTGTAACTGCAGAGGAAAAATCAAAAATTCAAACACCAATTTGCAGTGGAAAGTTCCTAAACAATGAGTCTTTCATCCTTGGACTTGTCAATCATCTTTCAAGTGTTTTAGGGCTTGGATCAGCTTGTAAAAGATGCTGATTATAATAGCTGCTGGGTTGACTTTTTTCTTTGCTTATCCCAAATAAAAATTCAAAATGCATGAGTGTAGCAGTATTCATCAAGAAAGTGCAGGCTTTCATTTCACTTCCTACATAAATAGCTGGCCAAGATGCCCAGCAGAGTGAGTGCAAAGGGACTGACATCAGCAAAATGCAATGGAACCAGGAAAAAAATCTCTTAAAGAAGAAACCCCAAAAAACGGAGAGAGAGAGAGAAAGGGGAAAAAAAAAGGAAAAAAAAAAAGATTGCATTTTAGCTGCTAGAAGCAGACAGATCTGCACACAAGAAATCCTGGGAACTGTATTGGTCATAAATGGTGGAAGGTTTCCCATTGTCCATCACCACTCTCTGAAGACAGCAACTGCCTGTTGAATTGTCAGGTGACAGCACAGGGTGACACTGATTTTAAAAAATGTGATCTCAGTGTGATCTCATGGACTCTCCAGTCTTGCTGAAACCAGGGCTCTGTGTACATCTTTGTTTTCATGGATGTGTGCTCTTTTTCATCCTGTTTGCTTCCAAGCCTCTGTCAGTCACAAGAGAGTGGAACCTTTGGCTCCATGGTCCTGTGTTCAGAAGTCCTGTGCAGAGCAATGTTTATTTTGTGTCAGGGATCACTACTATGGATCCCCAGGGGAGCATCAGTGGGGCTGGAGCCAGTGTTTGTCCAAACCCTGATCTCTGGAAGCACAGACTGTCCATTCCACAGCACTGTCTTCTCATGTGTGCTCAATTCAAATGTACATTTTCAATTCAGTTGAGTTCATCTTTTCTAGACTGAGAAATGTGCACAATCGTGTGGGAGAACACTGAGGATTTGAGTTCACTCCTGTGAACCCATGCTTCAAGCTACCAACAGGGACTTGGGTAAACTGCTCCATCTCTGCATCAGTTCTTCATCTTAAGGGAAAACTTGCTTATTCCCACCAGCACATAAAGATCTCTTTAGAGGAAGGATGTGCCTGTGTGCCTTGCACAGCAAGTCTCTGATTTGAGCAGCAGCCTGCAGCTATCACTGCATTACAAAGAGCAGATGGAAGGGGAAATGACCTACTCATTAGCAGGAAAGTCAAATTTGAATGATATCTGCAATTTATAAGTTAAAAACATCCAAAATTATTGGAACACTTAGGTTTTCAGATTAGTTTTATTTTAGAGTTGTGTAATTAAAAAGTGGTTGCTGAGAAGCCTGTGCATATGTTTTTGGTTTTTTAAGTGCCTTTCTTGGTGGTGCTCATGCCTTCAGCAGTTCCAACCTCTAATTACTTGTTTATTAGTCCATTTCTTCCACCCACACACACTTGTAGCAACACAACTCTTAGCAAGTCACACAAGTAAAGGAATAGACACACCTGGAAACCTAATTTCTGTGTCACTCAGCCCAGTAAATTTTCACTTCTGTGGAAGTGCAATGTTTCAGAGCACAGTCCCACAAGCAGAGCAGAAACAGGTGGAAATATTGGTCAGCTGGAACTTCCTTACACTGTCTTTGCCCCAAGAGCATGGGACTACGCCACATTCTCATTCAGAAAGTCTTTCCAAGAAAACCAAACCTACCAATCAAGGTCAGAACTTGTGCTGTAAAATAAACACCAGCTGTGAAAAGATTCAGGGACTCTTCTGTTAAATTATCAGAGAGAAGTCATTGTTTCAGTAGATGGAAGGAGAAACCCTGGTGCCTCAGGGTTATTTACATGTTGTGTTTAATCCTGATATTGTTTTGCTCTTCCCCTGAGCAGCACCAGGAGTGAATTATCATCAGGTGAAAAAGACAATGTTAGAGGGAGGAACTATTTTTATTTGCCAGCTCTTCAGGTAAAGTACAAAACTCAAGTGTGTACACAATGGCTTATAGAGATAAAGTGTGCAGAATCAAAAATGTATTCTTCAGAAATCTGATAACTTAATTTGTTTTCAAATATGTGATCCTTGATGATTTGAAATGGTTTAGAAGACATTAGCAGTGTTTTTTTCTTTGTTGGCTTTGTTTTCAGAGTATCAGAGCCAGGTTTCTGAAGTTGTTTTTTTTATGGTTTACTACTGCCACTACAAGAATGGTAATTCTTTATAAAAAAGGAAACCAGCTGAAAGAACAGGCTAAAATGAGCTGGAGACAGCGTTGAAGGCTATTTTAGAAGAAATTTCAGGAAAGTTCACTGTTCAGGGATAAACTCATTTTGCTTTAAATTAAAACCTATTTATTTTAACAGGCACAGCTTCAAGAGTTACCTTTATTTACAAATGGTTCACTCTCCCTTCTTCTCCTTTTTATGAACCCCTTTGCAGTTTATCCTAAAGCTCTCCAGACTTGTAGTGGCTGTTCTAAGAGAAAGGTTTTATGTGAGTGTGTTAAAAATGGAGGCTGAAACGGAGGGAATAGACCTTGCTGAGAAGAACATGCACTTCTCCAGAGAAGCAGTGGCGCACTTGCTTCTAGGAAGAGTCAAAGCTGCCATGACCTTGGTGTGCAGCAAGGTGCTGTACATCTATATCTATTTACCTACACCTATATCTCAGACTAATAAATAAAGGCACATAATGGAATCTGTGACCCTAAGGTTGGATTTACTACCACTGACAGCACCATGATCCATTTTTCCAAGTTCTTCTATTATGTTATTTTCCATCTTTCTTTAAAAGGAGAAAACAGCTTTTCATTTGGCCTTGGAAAATCTTAAAGAATGTTATCATATTATTATTACTTAAGTGAGCTTTTTGGGATGGACGGGTTTTATTCCTGTGAGTGAAGGATTATCCATAGCCTACAGTGTTACTGTAGCTGAGGATCTTCATCCTCATCTCAAAGATCCTATTTTCTGTGAAACCCATGAGGTGGGAAAGTCCATACAGAAAAAGAGACCTGGGAAAATGTGTATAAGGAATGGGGTTTGGGATCACTGTTTAGAATAGAACATCAACTGCATTTTTATAAGGCATCAATATTGGAGATGGGCGAAATTACTTAAGGCAGAACCTTCAACTTGAAAGTTTTATTTTACTTTTTCCTTTCCAATGCAAAGTTCAAGCCAAGTTCACTAAAGTTTGTGAACCCTTCAGCAGCATTTGGCTAAGTTGCAAGCCTGAAATTGTATGTGGTTTGGGTGCAAATCAGGGTGGGTTTGATCCCAAGCCACTTGAAACACAGCACTTCTGGCCACATGTAGCTCTATATTTCAGCCTTCTTTGCAGCCAGACCTAGGCTTGCCCAGAGGGAAGCTGTGCCTGAAAGCCCTGTGGATGGTGCCCACTGCACTTCTCATTGGTTTTTCACAGAAATGGTGAGCGTTGTATACTTGTCCTGGATGGGTGGCTTGGCTTCCAGCTCAGCTAAATGGTCATTAAAAACACCCCTATGTCTAAACTTCGCAGTTGAAGGGGAAACGTGCATCTCACCCAGTTTTCCACAGGGAGTTTTCTTCAGAACAGACTCCTTCCTGGTGAAAGCCAAAATAATTCCAAAGGGTGCCCGTTGCCTCTCTTCCTAGGAATTACTAGGAATTTTTCAAAAGTTGATCTGTAAAGACTTTTTGACCTGTAGAAGTAGACTCCTTCAGATAAGTCTAAAAGTTTTTTAAGTTCTATTCTGTGCAGTGCAAGATGTGGGGAAAATTTCTTGTAGAAGTCACAAGTTGGTTCCTGCAGGTCTCAGGGCTTTCTTTGTGCCAGGAGCCACAATATGGATACCTACCATGATGGTAGGGTCAAACTTTTGGTAATCCAGAGTGAGCAAATGCTGGTCCTGTCTGTGTTAAAGACTTGAACACCTGTAGAGCTGAATAGCTAGATAAGATACTATTAACAATTATTAATACAGTAACTAATTGTTATAAATGCTGAGAGGACTTTTACATAGCTATTATTGAGTGACTACATTTAGCTGCCAAGTAGTAGTGCATTATTTTGTGAGATTGGGTATCCTTTCCTCTTGTTACACTGAGCTGAGCAACCTTGAAACTCCAGCTAAACAAGTCTCCAGTCTTTCTGAATTTGTATGGAATGACTAAGCTTTGGCTGAGAGTTTTGACATGGCTCAGTCTGTTTGTGTCTTTTCCTGGCTTCCTTTCTTCTCTGTGCCAGGCAAGCTCCTGAGTAAGATGACTGGGAAAGAAGAGCCAGCAACTTTTATATAATTATATGAGGAGTAACTCTGCAGCTCTTTTGGCAAGGTTTTAAAGAGTTGCCATGTAATCACTCTTTTCATAAGAGTCAGCTCCTCTTGGAGAATTCTTGGGATATGCTCTAAGATGTTAAATTCCAAGGGCCCAAGTAAGGCAGAGTTTTTGGCTTTTCTAGTGAGAAATGTCTCTGTTACTTCCCCTGTCACCTGTATGCAGCTGTCACTGGCTGCTCCCTTATATATTGCATTGTCCCTTGAGCAGTGGCCAAGAAAACCTGGATGTCCAGCCCTTTCTGGAGGCAGGTGCTACAGTTTAGCTGTAATTACTCATCTGTGAACACTCTTCAAGTGACACAAGCCTGATAGTTTTTAATCTTTATGCAACAAACATGCAGAAAAAAGCTGCCTGAATTTTTGCTTTTATGGTCTCTACCTCTATCATATCTGACAATAATAGAAGCAAACTTTGGATATAGGATAAATTTTTAGAGCTAGAATTGCACAGTTTAGAAACCTTTCACTTTGCTGTTAAACTATCCAAATGTAGTCTTGATGTATGCACTTTGAAGCAGTTTTGTTCCATAGTCCACAGTGAAAACTAGCATTCAAAGCAATTTGGCATTGTTAAGTGCCATTTTTAGTGTATTTTGGTACAGGTCAACTTCTATTACATCTTTTCATTTCCAAAAATTACTTCTAGTAGAACCCAGACAAACCTAAGACTGTGATTTTGCAGCAACATAGGTTATATGTGCATATAGGCAGCATAATTAGAATTTACTACAACCCTCTGTCTCTCCACCAACCTGTGTTCACCTTTGCTTGCTACCTCTGTCTGTGCTTTTTTTTTCAGACCAGTCTCAGCTTCCAGCCCTTGAATGCCTGCCTCCCCTACCCACCTGGGTGTTGATTATCTTAAAGAATTTCCTTTTCCCAAGTTCTTCTTTTCAGACATAAATACTTCTATACGGGGTGTGGATTACACATGTTCTGGTGGCAGATTCTGGACTTCTAAAAGCAAAGTTCTCAGCAGAAATGTTATATTCTGCTGGACTTAATTACATCCAAAGCAGTGTTAGTACATTCTCACAAGAAAAACAGATTTTTTTCTCAGAGAATGACTTGCACCAGGTACTGCCAAGCCCTTTAAGCTGATTTGCTAAGCAATAAAGTGTTTAGGACTCACTTATGATCTAACACTAGAGTTTTCTAATGCTCACGATTTAGGGAGTTACACCTGACTTATATCACTATGAAGTCAGAGCATGGTTGGCCATTTATATAAAGTTAGCCTCAGACACATTCCAAATGGAGCTTTTTGTTTTAAAAAATTCTTTTAAATCCCTGTCCAGAGTGAGGTTTTCATGTGAGAACACCACATAACATGATTATTAAAACATGTTTTAGAGGGTGTGTGATTTTAAAGAGAAATTGAGACAATATTAAAGCACACATACTAACTGGATACTGGGGGGCAGGAATTCTGCTCCCATCTTTTTTTTCCAGTGTGTATAGATGGTTTCATTTCCTCCCTCTTATACTGAGCTCCTCTCTAAGTAACTGCTTAGGTTAAGTTAGGTTTTCCTTTCCTGTTTTAACTGTTAGCTTGTCCCTCTCTTCATTTAACCCACCCTGTCAGAAAGAGTCCTGAATGCATAAAAAGCTTTTGCAGTGTGCCCTGAAGCATGTCTGCTGATGAAGCACACACAGTGTAATTATGGATAGCACGATGCAGCATCATGAAGTGCCTTTGTTTACAACTTCTCTATCAGGAGAGTAGAATGAATGGATTCACTGAGGAAATGCAAAAGCAGATGCCTTTGGCTGGCTTCTGTTGTTTTCTTTTTGGCAAAGACAGGGGGACGAATCTGCTTTGGGACAACCCCACTGAAGTCAGATGAGTTACACCAGGCAGAAACTGGAACTTTTTTCTTTTCTTCTTCTTTTTCTTAATCCTTTCCATTTTAATTTTTTAATTTTTGTTTTGTTTTGTGGTTTTTTTTTTTTTGTTTTAAAGAACACAGTTTCCAGGTCTCTTTTTTCTGACTGTCACAATTTCTCTATCCACAGAAAGCCTATGAGAAAAGACTGTCTGCTTCTAAAAAGGTAGGATATCCTCTTAGTCACTAATAATTAATTTCCACAGCTGTATGTGTTCTATATATATCAAGCAATGGATGTAATAACAAAATTAATATCTAACTATTTATATTAAAAATACTAAAAAGTTAAAATCTTTGTTACTGGATGGGACAGTAAGAACAGATTGTGCTGTGAGAGGGATGCAGTGCTAGCACACAGCTGTGCTGCTTCAAGGGCATGAGGTGAGCTCAGAGCTGGCCTAGGCCAGGTATGGTATCATTGAAATGTGTTCTCATACCTGAGGTGTAACACTGGGCAAACTTCTGAGGGCAGGTGTCTGTGAAAGCATCCCCTTTCACATGGCTGTGCAACCTTAAGGGAGGAGAAACCTATGGCAACTCGTGGTGTCATGCATTTGGCAAGAGATAATCTTTAAAACAGGTTTATTCAGGTAATCCTGGAATTGCACTGTGTGATAACAGAAGTCAGCAGGACTGCTGCTGCCTTCTGCCTGCTTGTGTAGTGGCCATACTTCTGGGGTTTTTCCTCCTACTGGGGGCCTGAATGGTGCCTCTCACATAAAACCTGCCATTTACAATTCGCCTTTTGCTGAGGCTCTCTTTGTGCTCACACAAGGCAGCTGGCAGGAGTCCTGACCTCCCCGGAGCAGAGCTTGCTAGCACTGGCTAATCAATATTCAGCAGGGCTGGCTGCTCATTGCAAAGCCATCGATTATCTCTGGAAGGTTACTCCCCCTGGGTGTCACTTTTCAGCCTCTTGCTTGTACCTCCCCTCCACCCCCATTCCTGGCTCTCAAGAGGGAAGAGTGCTGGGATAGAAATGAGGTTCCCATTCAGGATCTGAATACTTTGTTAGATGTCAAAACAGTCTTTCAAAAGGAGGTGATTTCCTCCTTGCCAGATTTTTGTTTACACCAGTTTTGTACTTTTAATTTCTGGGATACTTTTAATGATTGCAAGCTGTGGCACTTGAAGCATTAGCTGTGTTTGACTCAGGCAGGTTGCACTAAGCCTTGGTTTGCTGTAACCAAAGGACAAAACCTACATCTTTTGCACAGCTGTAGCTGACCTGTCTGACCTCTTGTGTGGAAGGGGAGAGCCATGATTTCCTATACCATGCTATTCAAGAGAAAATGAACAGGGAAACTCATGGAAATGTAAAAACGTGGTACACACCCCTATTTGCTGGTGTGCACTGCTCAAAGTACACACAGTTCCTCTTTTCTAACACAAGAAAGGAGGCCAGTGAGGTTTGTGTGGCACAATACCTGACCATTACTCTAAAGTGAGTTTGCTAAAAATCATATCAAAGTCTCTCCTTTAAATGTGAATTGTCCAGTTACGGCTATTCAGTCATTGATACAGCAGTAGAGAACTGTGAAATAAATCTACATGTCTAAACACTTGAATTCATTAGGAGTAATAGAGTCCAGGTATATAGACTGATGCAAAAGAGTTTCTGAAGGAATTGTTTGATTTGGTTACTTTGGTTATAAATATAACATTAGCAATCACAACAGAGATTACAGGGCAAAAAAGCAAGGTCAGAGGTCTCAAAGGAGGGGAATGGGCAGGTGGAGCTAAGAGTCAGAAGGGTAAAAGGAAGGCCTTTGGCAGCAAAGAATTGTATTCCTATCTCCATGACACTGCCCAGTTCAAACCAGTGCCCTTTCCAAAGAGCACTGTGTTGTAAACTGCCTGCATTAGCAGAAGAATTGTGCTTGCAGTTGATGGGTAATGATTCAATGTTCAGCTTCCTGTTTGTAATAAGGAGATTGAAAGTCAGTAGCTCTCAAACTTTATTCCGCTTGTCTCTTCTCAGTTTGTATTTGAGGCATCACTAAATCCAATCCAGACACCTCTGTCTGAACAGGAGTAGAGTCAGCAATGCAAGTCAAAGCCCAGTGGGAGTCACTAAGTCAGGGAAGGTGAGCATCTGTTCTTCTTCTCCTGCCCTTAGCACTGAGGGAGGAGCTGTTGCTGCATGGGGAGCAGGCTGCTCTCTGCTTCTGCCTTTGGACTGAGTGCTGCTGGAGTGGCTGCCAGGTTCACTGTGGGTGGAACAACACCTAGGCCACACCTGGTCAGCACCTTGCCCTGCTGTGACATGGTTCATCCCACAGAGTGGCTGTGGTCTGTCAGGTGCTGATGATTTAGCCCATAGCCAGCACTGTGACCAATGCCAACAATCTTATCCTGTCCACTGATACAAACCAGAGAGATGATGACAGAGATGTGAAAAAATGGCAAGGTGGCATTAACTGGGGTTTGTCAGCTCTCCATCTTCCTGAACAAGGCATGTGACACAATGGACCTGCCTGGCTGCCAGAGAGTTTGTTTAACCATAATTAAGGGGTTAAAGTGAAAGTGGACAAGGGAGAGACAGTTCCTCAGCTGACAGAGGGAGCTGTCCCTAGCACAGCAAAAGAGTGACTGCACATGCCATCTTTTTCTCACCACTTTCCTTTTGGTGTTAGTTGTCAGCCCTCTGGCATTAGTGTTTTGGCTATTGTCTGTAAAAAGGCTGTGTTGCTACTAAAGGGAGAAGATCCCTGAGACATGGCTTTGTAGTAAGTTTGGAGCCAATGACATTTGCATCCAATTTGTCTTTCAGCTGTGTTTAACACACCTGGGACATACTTAAAGGATGAGGGAAAGGGCTAATATTATGCCATGGCTAGAGAATATTATTATTCTCTAGTATAAATGTTAGATAATATATATTATATATATTCTAGTATATAAATTATCAGATTATTACAAAGGAAAATCTTAAGAGAGAGCTTACAGTTCCCATTCCTCTATTTGGCAGAACCTTCCTGTCCCATTTATATTTACATGACCCTGTAGCAATCACTGCAGTGCTAGAGGGAAATACTGAATGGATTGTGTTTCTAGATATTGATTCTGATAGAGCAAAGTAAGTCAGCATTTTGGGACCAATCACCAGAAAATCTATCTGATATAGCAGGAATATCTGTCCTGTATCTCCTTTCCACTTGTGCTTTAGGACTGTGAGTGTTTAGGGAACCAGAGTTCTCTTGGGGCTGCAGTGACAGCCTGTGGGTTAAAGAGTAGTGACCTCTTTGTGAAAAACTGTATGAAACATCTTCAAAGAGACATGAAATGACCCTGAAGCCATCTTTTGTGTTTGGCAAGTAAAATATAATTGGAGTACACTCACATTTTTCCTTCTGGATCCTTCATTATGCTGATTATGCCAATGAGCTGCACAGACATTCAAAGTGATAGAAAGGAAAGATTTCAAAATGGTGATGAGAATTTATGATGTTAAACATAAGAACCCTACATTTCAAGCATGTTTTTATTTTAGTGGAGAAGAAGCATGTGTTTCTGTCCTGGCAGCAAATGTGGAAGAAGAACACAGAAGTTAACTGTGTAATGACTTTTTGTAAAGTCCCAGGTCAGTGTGGCCATGAGGATTAAATAACTGTAGGACTGACCTCCACTAGTGGCAGGTGCAGAACACAAGTTTGTATATTCAGCATAGCAAATGAAACATCCTTAGGAATTCTAGAGTGTCAAATTAAAATTTGAAAGATCAAGAAAACTTTAACACTGGCAACAGTGTTATACTTGCATTTTTTAAAGATCCCTCCCTCAAACAGACATGAAGTAATGGCTGATATTTTGGGCTATGTGGATTCGCAGAGCAGCTGTCTGCAGACTTCTGACTGTTGTGGTGTAGGTTTGAACAAGGGATTCAGTTCATATTGGACATAGCTGCAGCCCCTGAGCACATAGGGACCTCATTTTGTACAGAACTCCATAAAAAGCCTTAATACAATACTGCCTGTAAGTAATGAAACTCCAGCATCCAGAATTGTGTGTAAGGCCAGACTTTCATGGCAGGTCTATTGTATGCAACATACTGTTACATGCCCTGACACTGTTCTGTACTCACCTTCTAAAGGACTGGGCAGGAAGTATTTTCTGTAATCCTTGCCCCCAGGATTACAGGCAGTGGGCTGTGCCAAGTGTTGGAGCAAAAGTCAGCATTTCCCATTATAAATGAAATCTCTTTCTAGTTGATAGAGATGAGCTCTTGTCCTGCATTCCCAGACACTGTCTATGATTAAATGCCACTAAAAAGGGCCATGAAATAATCTGCCTTGTGTGTTTGTAACCTGAATTATGGTAACAAAGGTGCTACAGATCCTTGTTGTCTTCCATTTTGAAGTTGTGCCAAGTATTTTCTCCTGAGTTGGTAAAGTGTAGTTTTGGTTATTCTCTGTTTGCTGTTAGTGCAAGCTCTGCAAACAAAGGGAGAATCTGGGTTCATTTGTCTGCAGTTAGAACTTGCTTTCATCCTGGTACTTCAAAGACTGTTGCAGAGAGAGTGAAGAGGTGGTACGTGCATCTCAGTTCTCAACAGATGGAATTGTTGCCATTCAGTGATTGCACTTCTCAGGTATTTGCTCTGCAGTCAAGAGAATGAGTTTGTTTCATTGGTCAAATTTAATTTTAACATGACATTGGTATGCAATAAATTCATTTTTAGCTTTCTGATAACTTGATTAAGCTTTCAGGGTAAAGCAGCACTTAGAAGATGACTAACCACATCCTTTGCAATGAAGGAAAATAGAATGATAAAAAGCATTTGTTGCTTTGCAATTTTTTAATGATAAAGAACAAAACCCAAAGGATAATGCTATTCTAACTCTCTATAAACTATGTGCTTTTCTCAAAGTTCAGGAAAGCACATAGTTTATAGTGGATCAGGACAGCATTATCTTTTCCTTTAAATATGCCTGTACTTCTTTGTACAGAGTTGTGGGGGGGTTTTGTATAGAATTTATCTCCATGGTGTCTGAGTGCCTTCTCCATGCATGTAGTTTTCCAGTGTCTTTTTGTGAGGTAGTAAAAGGAGAGTGAGAAGTGAATACAGTGAATTATTTGCTCAAGGTCATTCAGCAAGTCTGAGGCAGAACAAGGAACTGAATGTAGATAACCTAACACTCATATATTGTCTATCCTTTATTTTAGGAATGAATGGATCCCAAAGATTGAAAGAAAACCACAATACCATTTCCTATAGATATTCTCAGTCTAGATTGACTCAGACCCAGGCTTTTCCTTGGCATCCATTGGAAGCAGCAGATAAAAGGCAGATGTGTTTAACAGTGAGCCCCTGTTTACAGCATGACATTTAGCTTGCCTCACTGTCACCTCCTTTTTTGTTAGAGCTGTTCCTGTGCAGTGTCCTCTTTGCCTGCCTGGTGCAGAGAATCGCTTTCTATAGAAACTGCCTTGTAAACTGCTGGGCTCCTGGCCAGTGGGGACAAGGGCTTTGCCTGAGGGCAGCTCAGAGCTGCTTCCTTCCCACACTGCTGCTCTGCCTTCCTGCAGCCATTTGGGAGCTGCTCCCCCTTGTTGCTGTGTAACAAACAGGAGCTGCCACTCAGGGTGCTCCTCCTGAAGCCAGGAGCTCCTCCTGGTTCAGAATGGGAGTAGAATGCATTTCAATATCCCCCCTTCACATCAGTGTTGACATGTCTGTAGTTGAGACAGACAAAGCAACACACTCAATTTTCAGAAGGCTTCAAACTGTTTTTATTCCAGCATGCATGCTTTTTATCCATTCTTACAGAGCTCAGCAGTTCACACTTCACTCATTGGGCAGGAGAGACAAACCAAGTGCTCACTGGAACAGGCAGCTCCAGGTTTCTCTTGTTTATCCTTCTTTCTTTCTTGGTTTCTATGTCAGTGACCTTGGTAGGAAATTCTTTCAGGGTAAGCATGGATCCTCTTATCAAACTTCTCTCTGGCTCCCAGAAGTGGCTGTAAAACCTCTTCCACACTTGGCTGTGCTAGGCACCATATAAAGAGCACTGGGATGCTCAGAAGGAGGATTTCTTCCTGGGAGTTGCCAGCTTATGGTGGTGGTTTTCTCACTCTCTAGAGTTTATAGCAGAACTGAGGAGGTGTAACTTGTTCATCTCTCCATTGCAGTGTCCCTCAGTGGGGGCAAAGTGCATGGCTTAAAGACCCCTCATCCCCTCAGTGCTGTGCTAGCCTGGGACACCAAAGCCATTCTTTTCTCTCTGCTTGAACTCAGTTCCTGTCTTTCTTCAGGTGACAAAGTGAAAGATCCCTGGGGAAGTTGTGCTCCCATCAGGCACTTTACCTGATCCAGTATGATTTCAAATCAGAATTTGTCCACTAGTTTTAAATTTAAGTGGCAAGTCAGGATGCTGAGCAGTGGGACTGCACTGTACATGGATCCTACAATTTCCACCTGCTGACCCAGTGACAGCTTCAGTTTCCCTCTAAAATAAAACTGAAATTGGTCTATTGCAAAGGGTCTTCTTCCTTTTGCATTCAGGGAAGAAGAATTGCATTCAGAACAGTGAGGAAACAAATACTAGAAATTTCTTGGTTAGGTGAAATTGATGAATAATTTTATACTCACTCAGCTGCCATTGGAGTGTCTCATGGCAAATTCAGGATCATAATTAAGATGCATAATCTGCAAGATATATTGCTTTAAAAGTTACATATATGAAGTTATTAAACCACTGTTTTCACCAGGTTTTTCTGGAGAAACATTTTCTGAGACTTTGTAGTGTAGACAGCATGTAAAAATATATGAGGTACTTCAAATTATAATAAGGAAAACTTGAGCTCAGTCTTTGGAGGATGAATTGCTAAAACACACATTTCATATTATATTTGCTTATTTGTAGCAAGAATGTTGCAGTTATCATCTATGTAATTATTCACACTATATTGCAAAGAGAATGAGGATTCTGCTTTCCAGACACAGATTTACAGTCCATTAAAGACTTCTGGTTCAGTATACAGCAGGAGATACATCAGGAAACAAAGCTTAATCATCACCATCCTGATGAAAATATTTTGAAGGGTGGAAAGTAATTGAGAAGAGCCTTAGATCTATTTCCTTGTAAAGACTTTGCATTACATTTGATGTCCCCACTTTGCAGCCCTGCCCAGGAAGGTTCTGTGCAATAAGCCTGGATCTGGTGAGCATACTCATACTTTTTAGACCTTGTTGATGTTTCTTCATTACATGCTGATGTCTGCAGTTTATCTGTGTAAAAAAAATGAATTCAGACTGAGCTCTTGCAGTAGACACTGCAGAAAATATATGAAGGTGTATAAAGTTAACTCCTTCAATTATTTGACAAAGAGAATCCCTAAGAATCCAGTGCTCTCTTCCTCCAGCACCTACATTAAAATATTATGTATTGAAAATGGTCACTGCCCAGCCTTTCTAATTCACATACTAGGCACAACACAGACACTTTACAGATCATTATACACCACTTTCTGTTCTGCCAAGCTTCCCAGTCATTTATTGACACTTATTGAAAGTGTTTGAGTGCTCAGAGTTCAGTAGGATTTTCTTTTCCCATGTCGGGTTGGAATAGTTTTTATCAAAATCTGCATCCCAGGAGGGTATGGATGTTTCTGTCCTTATGTGCATACCAGTCCATGGAAAGTTAACCTCTGCTGCCATCCCATCTGTGAAAGGAATGGGTTATTGGGAGTCCTGACTATCCCAAAATGGGAAGTGGGGGAATTCAATTGTAGCCAGGGTCAGAATTTACACTCCAACGCCTGAAATGGCAAAGGACCATCTTTTACAGTCCTAAAGAACTTGAAAAATCACTTTTTAGAAAGTTTTTAGCTTAATTCCTAATGATATGAGGCAGTTGAGAGGTCTGTTTCATTGCACGTACCTTTTGAGACTATTGACAGTTTTAATCCAAATTTAAAAGAGAGGTAGTAGACTATCAAAGCTTTCTGCAAGTTTTATAAACATTGGCAGTTAAGTAATCAAGGAATATTCAAATTAGTGGTATTACCAAGGGAACTCTCCAAATGTGTGTTTTTAATGACAAGCCCCAGTCAGCATTTCTGGGTGGGAACAGAGCTAATGTGGTGAAAAATTATACAAACATAAGGGGGCAAAAATCTATAGGAAACCAGACTTCATCAACTCTGTCTCTTGGGGACCAAGCTATTGTATAGCAAAGCACTGAGATGCTGCATAGATGTGAAACCTCAGTTACAGTTTAGCTTTTGTCTTTCAGTAAAAGAGTGTAATGTGTAGAGACTCTTTTAACATTTAGACAGTGGAGCTGAACAAAACAGAGACCATTGTATGCAATTTCTGTCAAGACTTGTGAATGGTCTGTGTTAGCCTGCCAAATGCAAATGAGAATTATTCATTCATTTAGTCCAAGAGAGAAAATGATATAACTTCTTTGGTTCAATTACTTTACTGTGACAAATAAACAAGGAAGAGAGGACTCCAATATGGCAAATGGTCAGCTTCAGATAGCTGTAAGGGCTGTAGGAGTCACACTGCTCTGATAGTAATGCTAATTTTACATTATTTGCTGGGACATAGTCCTTACATCTTCAAAGGGATTTATATGCTCCCCCAGAAGAAGAAAATCTTGTAGAAGAATTGAGACCCAAGTCTCTCTTATTTGCCTTGGACTTTTAAGGCAAGGATATATTTGTCTTGGTTGGAATGTGGGGTGTTCTCCAGCAGGCTGAGCAACCCTATTTTCTCTCTGCTGTATTTTCAGTCAAAGCACTAATACAATTTTGTACATCTCTGTCATGAAGTAGAGACATTCCAAATGCTGGTCATGGGTGGGAGTGAAAGGGATGTAGAGCTGAAAAGTGCTGGCTAGTTTCCAGCATGTCAGTCCCAAGCACTTTGTAGAAGGAGGCCACAAGGGAAGGGCTCAGCAGCTCCTCTGCACCTCAGCTGATGTGTGTGAGATTCACCTGAGGAGTCAGTAAGGCTCTGGGAAAAAGGTGGGTGAGCTGAGGGGAAGCAGACATGCTGATAAGGTTGACCCTCAGAGATGGACATGGTACAGAATAGCTGAGCACCCCAAAGCAGCAGGTTGGATACCAGGGTGGTGCACTCTCCTGGCTGCTCTCTGTTGCCCAGAGAGGGCAGTCCTGTGTCACTGTGGGGGCTGAGCTGACAGACTGTGCCTGTACACCTACAGGCAGTGGGTCTAATTCAGCCCAGAGGCCAACAAACTGCTACAATAGCAGGCTCTCACCTGAGTGACCTGTCCCTCAAGCTAGAGCTTCTTGGCAAGATATCTGTGCCTCCTGGCAAAGCCTCATGTCCTCAGCAGCACCACGTTATGGCTGGTCACTCAGCACAAAAACCTCTCAGGCATCATACAGAGAGCACAGACCTCCAGTACCTGTAGCTTCAGGCAGGTTTCATCAGTACCCTCTCACTGCAAGCCTTAGTTTAGAAAATAAAAAATAAGGTTTGTTACCTTTGTCTCACAAAGATGTTTTTTTGAAAGATAAAGGACTATTTCGGTTGAAATAGTTATCCAGAAGCCTGATTTGGAGACACACTTTGTTTGTGGTTCATCTTTCTTTCCCAACACTGGTGGGTTACTGTCTTGCCCCAGACCTATCTCCAAAAACGCTCAGATATTTTTGAAGGAAATGAAGTGGGGGCAGCTTGCCCTCTGCTGGCTGCTGGCATCCAGGCATTAGAAGGAACTCCAGACAGGGACTTTGGGAGCTCAACTCGTGATCTGCCTAATTCAGGAATATAAACTGGTTATACCCAGATGGGTGTCGACATAAAAGCCCCTTCTTTAAAGTGACTGCTGTGGGAAGTGGAGTTGTCTGTCAGCAGCCAGCATGAGCAGTAGCATAATCATCCTCTGACTTGAGCTTAAACCATCAGATGTCAGCCTAGTTCTGTCTCCAGGATTTTCAGTGCTGAGTTACACCAGTTACACTTTTCCAACAAGCTCCCTTTCTCTGCCCCACCATGCACACAAGGATGTGCTCCCAGTGAAGTCAACAGCACCTTCATATTCCCTTGGAGAGAAAAAAAAGAAGGGATAGATGGGTAAGTCAGTAATGGCCAGTACTGCTTCCTGCATCTGTCTTTTATGAGATACAATGCACACAAGCTGTGCTCTCCTCCTGCTTCCTTGACCAGTTGCAGGGAAGGTGACCAAGGGTGACACGGTCCTTCCCAGGGCTCCACTGTGCACTGATTAAATACAGCTTGTGCTTCCATACTCCAACTTGTCCTCCCTACAGCTCCTCCTTGTGAACTGGTTCTTCAGCTGCCCCAAATTTGTTTTGCCATGACCTTCTGTCAAAAAGAAAAGCTGTTTCTATAACCCTTATATTTCATGCTTTGATGTGAATCCTGACATTCTTTACCTAAATCCAAATATGCGTTGCTTTTACATTTTTAAAGGAAAAATACTTATCTTGGATCTTAAATGCCTAATTGCATCTGACTAAACAAAGCCACCTTAAAATAGACCCCAGGAGGAAAAGATCCAATTCTTGACCTTTTAAATACCAAATTAAAACAAAACCCTGAAGAAATGAAAGGGTGGCAGTCAACGATGTTACAGTTGCATAGGCTCTGATAGAAAAGTGGCACACATCCAGAAGAGGCCCACAGCAAAAAAGAGGGAACCAGGCTCACATGGAGAGTGGGATAAGGTACTGCAGAAACTGATTTGTATTTGCAAATGAAATTTAAGGACAAGTGTGTGTGTATTCTCTAGTTGGAAGACTATTCATTAAATGATATGAAAGAAAGTGAAGGAGAAAGTAATTATGATGACAAGCAAGAACGCAAAACACTACTGTAATTTTTCTTTAGCTCCCTGAAGACTGCAGGCCTTTGTGTTTCAATGCATGAGCTACTGTTTGGCATGTTTCCTGAACCACTTTGTCTATTCACTTCTTGCAAATGTGAAAGTGCCCAGACTCCCTGGAAAGGCAGCTTTGTTGGAAACCTTTCATTATCAAGGATTAGCTGTTTGGTAAACCTGTGTCCCCTTTAACAGTTTGACGGGAAGTGGCGACTAATGAAGGGCTCATTGTGGTGGTGCTGTGAGTGGGGGACTGGAAGCTGTTTTATTGCTCAGCTTGCAAACCAGGGTCCTTTGTGCTCCCAAGGACTAAAGGGAAACTGAGTCATGCCCTTTGATTCTGCTGAAAACATGTGGTGAAAAATATGCTTTCCTTTCTTGGTGTTCTTGCCTTGTTTGTGGTCTAAAGGCTTTATGCATCTGGGAATTTTGTTGATCTGTTACAGAATTGTGTGTGTAGATTTAAAAAGGCTTGTGTCAATGCCTAAGTACAGCTTACCTGAAACCTCTTCATATAATACCAACATGAAAAACTGAAATAATACAAACCACTAAGTGCCTTTATCACCTCAGAGTGTAGTTGTAAAGCTTTTTAAAGAACCAAAATTTGACACTCTCATCTCATCTCTAGTTGGACAGAAGGCATGGCAGCCAAGTATAGGATTTACATCTTCACTGATAAATTTTCATATGTGTTTTACATCTCAAGAGAGATTTCTTAAAATCCTTTATAAAAGTAATGGACTAGAAATCATTCTCTATGAAAAATGTCCAAATCTCAAACCATGAAAAATACTACCAAAAATCATCATCAGCGTCTCTGATGTCAAACAGGATCCTTTTATCTCTACAATAAATCTTTCTCATTGAAACTCCCACACCACTCATAACCCCAAGGATGCCTAGTGCCTGCAAATGCAAAGGAGCAAAGAAAGGCAGTTCTGTAAACCATGTGGGCAAGAAAACAAAGCCCTACCCACAGCCCCAACCAGGCTCCATGTGTTTGGGGAGGTGAGTGTGGAAGCACCCAGGGAACTGTTAAAGATCCAGAGACTGTTAAGCACCACTGCTGTTGGGTGGAGGGGCCAGGTCAGTGTGGAACTGCTTGTTTTCAGTTGAGAGGAGGCCCCAGGAATATGGAGGCCCTCTGTTAAAGCTAAGCAGGCCAAGTGCAGGGAGTGTCCCTGCTGATCCAGAGTACAGGTGACACAAGTGGTTCCTGCAAAGGGAAGCGTCTCTGGGTGAGTGTTACTGGATCTGTCTGTGCAGGAAGGGCAATCAGGTAACCCAGGGATGTGTGATTGGGGGAGTCATGGAAGAGATTGTGATCTAATGCTGAGTTTTGAACTCGTTATCTGTCCTGAACTCAGAGGCTGCAGGAACACTCATCACGCACATAAATGTGTGTGGTGGGAAATGGCTGGAGAGTGGCCAACAATACAGGGGGTGCTGCAGTCCACATCTCGTGGTCCCACTTCCCAAGCTGTGCCTGACCTCTCAGCTCCACTTGGCTCCACCCATCCACTTGTACAGAACTGTGTGAACACATAAGGATGTTATGTTACTTTTTACTGCTGATCCTCAATAGTTTTTATGTTACTTTTTACTGGTGATACTCAATAGTTTTTGCTGCAAGCATTTTATGTCTTGATGCCAAAGTGGCTCCATACCGTTAAAGTAGAGAAGAGATGTGGTGCTCCTTTTATACATTTTTGGTGTAGGTATAGAAGGGAGCTTTAGGACCCCGGTTCCCAGTACAGTTCAGGGCTTTGTGGTGGTGCAGGGGGACAGGGCACCACCAGGACACAGGAGAGGAGCTGTGGCACCACTGGTGACTGACAGCAGTGGAAATCAGGCTCTCCCTCTTCAAAAACTAAACATTGACCTGCCATGCTGAGCTGCCCCCTCACTGCTAGGTCTTTTCCTCTGTCTTGCTTGGTCTTGCCTCTTTCTTTCTGTGGGGATGGGGGAAAGGAGGAAAATTACTTCCTACCCATAGAGCCCAGTCCCTCAAATGTTTGTGTGCCAAGTTTGAGCCTATTGCTTGCTCACCTGTCCTTGCTGTCCTGAATGTTCAGCCCTTCACCTTGTGTGGCCATGACTTTTGCCTGCAGGTTTGCCCTTGGATAGGGTTTCTGTCCTGGTATTTATAATTTCCTCTGTCATGGACTGAGCTTCTGTGGGCTTCCTGAGACATGACCCCACAGCCATTTCCTATGTGCAGAAGTTGGGGATGGACTGGTGAGTGACTCCAGTGGAGGGCACCAAGCATGGAGCTGCCCAATTAAAGATTCCATTGGTCTCTCTGGAGACAAAATAGTGCCAGCATGTAGCCAAACTCAGAAAGAAGGCAGAGAAAAAAAAAAATTAATTATTATAGTAATTACAACTAGAGAGCCCCTCTCAGATTAACATGGAGAACTTACTTTAAGGTATTGTAAACAATCCTGCTCAGTTTTAGAAGTACTGAACATAAAACCCACTTGTCAGAAACCTGGTGACCACAGAAAGAGAGCTGCTGTGCTCAAGGGGTGTCAGCTGCTCTAGCTCAGCCTCAAAGGGCTCTCCTGCCTCTGGGCAGGGGGCATCTGCTCCCAGTTTGTTGATCCTAGTTCAATCCTTCCTGGATTAAGTCACAAGTTAACCATACACAACCAGCATCAAGTTTTTCCTGCTCGGGGCTGTTCTGCAGAGCCTTCCACCAGAGGGCAGCTGGGAAAAGGAATGTGATGGGCTTGCCTGGCTCAGGATGAGAGCAGCTAATTCGATTCTAATTATTATGCTTGTAACTTCCTCCCTAACCAGATGCAAACCCCTTCAGCCATTTCCAATGGCATTATGCTCAGGGAATGCTTCCCACAATAAAAGCAAAGGCAGTGTTCTTTCCCAATTGCCTCAATATCCATTCTCAGACGTAATCTGAGCTAGAAACAGTACAATTAGTTATTTGTGTTCCTGAATTAGCAAATGATTAAGCTTTAAAAATCCAGTAATGCCTCTGAATGATGTGTTTGCAATCAGTTTATCCCTGAGTTCCATTAATTGCAGATCTGGGATGCTTTGTGCAGTCTATGGTGAGAAGAACAGAGGAGTCAGCAACTTTTTACTCAGCACAGTATCTCCTCTCTCTATGAATTATGTGGACCCACTTTGGAGGCACTTCTAGATATAAAAAGTCTATGGTGAAAAACTATTGTAGGATCACAAGTAACAACAAGTGACAGCTGCTTCCTGGTGTAGTCACACATGAAGAATATAGGGACTGGAGCAAAACTACTTGTGCTAAGTACTTATTTTGCCTTTTCTTGTGATGAAAGAAGCTACTCAGCTACTCAGCTTGGTATCCATCTGCACTACCATATCCCACACTCCCTGTGGCCATGATGTGTGCTTGAGCTGTTACATCTTACAGATAATCACTGAGAACTGAAACAAAAGATTCAGTGTTTTTCAAGCAGAGACAAGTAGCAGCTCTGACCACCCCCTAAGGACTAATCTCAGTGTAATTGTGTTTTTTTTTCTTTTCATACTTTCTCTTTTGCACTTTCTCTCATTTGGTGTCCCTTTTATTTATACTGTTACTTTCTCTGGGGAGAGAGATTTGCCCCTCCGTCTCATGTTGAGGCTGAATTCAGCTAAAGTCAATAAGATCTCTACTGCACTAATAGTAATTCTTACTGTGGAAGTGAATAGGACTTCAGAGAAGCTGGAGCTAGATGATCTGGCAATTGAAATATTATTTCAAGGTTTTCATGTCTCATGTTGTAGATGAGAAGCTATGCATCTATCACAAAGGTAACAAAAACCTCTTTGTTATGGCAAATTCCTCTTCCTCCAGAGATACCACCCATGTGAAACCTGAATGTCTGTTATTTCCAAAGTTTTAATGAAGACCTTGCATTGAACTGAGACCAGGGTATGTACTCCCAGAGCTGAAGACATTCTGCTGCTTGTTGCCTTCTTTTTAGGTTTAACTGGGAGCTGGACATTTACCTACCCCTGATGCCTCTTAGTGTGTGATCTGGTGTCTGATGATCAGGACAAACACAGAAGACAGTTGGCAGGAACATCATCCCCAGGTGAAAACAGGTTTGAGACAGATGGATTTGGAAAGAGTAGGGGGATAGGAACCTAAAAGAAAGACCAGTTAACTTCAGAGGCATGCAGAAGAAGTGAGAAACTTGTTCCTGTCAGTTTACCTGACTGAGAAACAGCAGAAGATCCTTTCCTCCTGCAAACCCAGAGTGGTACCCAAATGAGGCCATGGGTTCTGCAATGGCTGCCTGCTGGCAGGGGAGCATGGGCTGTGCAACTCCCCACCAGCCTGCCCTCACTTCTCCATGGACACATGGCTATTTGGTGTCTAATACAGTTGCTTGTTCCCTCTTTGTAACCCAAAGACAATAATAAACTCAAGTCTTAAGTGAGTCCTGTCCATCCCTGTGTTAAGTGAAGCATGGGACTTGTGAAACCCATTTATATTATATAGTTAAGTTTCTACTCAAATACAGAAAGTCAACTTCATTCTGGTGATTCTTAGTGTCTGAGAGCCTCATTTTGAAACCTGCTTTTAGTTTTCCATGTTTTTACTTTTCAGTTAAATCAAGACAGCTTTTTTTCCCCATGGGCAGGTGGACTGAAAGAAATTGTATGGGTGACTCCTTGTTTTCTAAAGGGCAAACTGACTTAAAAATTTCTTCCTGTATCTCTGCACAGGAATGCCAAGGAAGTATTGTAAGAAGGACTGCTGGAGAAACAGAAGAGAGAACTTCTGAGAAGATACAGTGCCACACTGAGGTCAGAGCCACTTCTTTTTGAGTTGGGATTGTGCTTTCATTCATGGTGTAGTCAGAAGAGCTCTTTGCAGGGACTGTAATCATCCGTGTTCCAACAGTTTAAAGCAAATTCTGTCTCCTTTACATGGGGATATTTGAGCATCACAAGAAAATGTTCAGAAAAAAAATCTATTTCAACATGATTCACATCAGCTTTAAAAGCTGCCAGTCGTCTTTAAAGGAATTTTGGAACATCCTTCAGTGGAAAATTAATTTTATAGCATAATTTTTCTATCAATCTCTAACAATACCAAATACACAAATATAAGTTCACTCACTCCTTATACGTATTATGATAGGTTTTAAATTATATGACGGTACAATAAATTTTATATACAGTGTAACAAAAGTTATTTATTGATTCATCTGAAGACAATGCAACTTAAAGTTGTTCAGCCCTTCCTAGGATTGTCTGCCACATAGATACAGCTCAAAAACTACAGCTCAAAAGTTCAAAGCAGCAGTGGAAATATTTTTTGCATGACTATGAGCTGTGGGGAATTAGCTGTTGTTTGCATCTGTCAAACAATGAGATTCCAGAACTGAATCCTTTTTTTCATCTTAAATTGAATTGGATAAGTTGATGTCTCAAGCCTTGTACCTGGAGCCCTGTTTGATGCTGGTTTTACCAGTTCATTTCATTAATTTTAGTAGCATTATGTAGCCTTGTTTTATGAAGGTTCATATTGCTCCCAGAGCACTCACACCTTTCTGTGTAATTTGTGCCTCCACTGCCATAGGATGTAAGTGCCTTCCATTCTCTGTGTTTGCTGTTCCATTAGAGCAATTCAGGGAGGCACAATTATCCTTGAAGGGAGGTGCAACATCTATGATACAGCTTGTCTCTGCTCTGTCTTTTCACATAATTGTTCTATTTAAAAGCTTGGTCCAGTTCTTGCATTTTGCTTCTTCTCTGTTTCTTATTTGCTACACCTCTGCTCTTCCCAAAGCCACGAAGTTCCTCAGTTTCCATATGTATGTCTTTCCTGCTTTCTCTAGTTTGGCTTTTGTCTCTGCTTCCAAAAGTGTGGTGTATAAACTAGAGCAAAGTTTCCGAGGTCTAAAGGATACTTACAAGAACATCTCATGTATTGTTCTTGGAATTTGAAATAAATGAACTTTACAGCTCACAAAATGAATGTGGTGATGCAAGTGGGACCATAAAAGCATGTGGCCAGGAAAGCTCCTTTCTGCCATGTTCCCTTCCTGCCCATGGAAGAGTTCACACTCTCTGTAGCTTAAACTGATTCAGCTTAAAAGGCAAATCTGTATGGGGAGGGAAGAGGAGATGTGTAGATCTCTCAGGGAGTCTTGGGGGGAGACTTAGTTTGAGAAGTTCAATTTAGAACACAACAAAAATGAAAAAATGGGCCTATCACTAAATTCTGGGTAAGACTAAGAGGAAAGCTTGTCAGCCAGTGTTGCCAGTGGTCTGTTGGCCTGCTTATGGCCTTTCCTAGCAAGCAGCCATTCAAAGTTATTAACATGCAGTCTCTTCATTTGAGCAATTTTCTGTCAGTTTAAAACCTGTGAATTTTCTCCTAAACTCAGGAATTTTGAGGTGCAGATGCATAAATGTATCCCCTTTCCTGTGTTCTCCTCACAAGAACCAGAACATCAGACAACATCCTGGACATTCCTACCTTTGAAAATGCAGAATGGTAAAACTGGTTTCAAAGAGCTCCTGTCTGAGAGAATACCACTCTTCAAACATCCTGGATTTTAAATGTTTCTGCTGCTCCCTGGGAAAATAAGTAGTAAAACAAGCTAGTGTGGATGTGAAACCAGTTACAGAAGTGAGTTACCTACACATAAGCAGTCTTAAAATGTGGGGTTTTTCACATAATGAAGTAATTTCTGTTTGCTTTCAACATGAGAGCTGATGATCCTTTCCTGTTGGAAAGTTGTAGCAAGTGTTTGGGAAGGTGAGGGCCTTGGTGTTTCAGTAACTGAGCAGCTTCATCTCACTTCCTTTACCTGATCCAGAAGGTGCTGATTTACAAGCAAGTTCAGACCTTGCAAACAGCATTGAGGATCCCTTGAGCTCAAAAGGAATATTCACATTTCTGGCATGTCAAGAGAGGAGAACGCTGCTTCTGGTGAAAGCTGCACATCATATTTTAAACCCAAACAGTTTATGAGTCCTGACCCCTGTTTGAAAACAGGGGTCCTAAAAGAAATCTGTGAAATGACAGCTGAGGTCACCAGCCACTTCACAGAGCTTTAAGAGCCTGTCTCTAGTGGTCCTGTTTCAAAATTTTTTGATTAGCCTTACAGTCTTTACAGATCCTCTCTCCACAAAATGAAATTAGTTATTGATTCAAACCCACCATGGGCATTTATGGTTTGCCAAAGTTAGGATTCATTGGAAACATTGCTTTCATTTCTGTTTAGGGCTCCCTAAGCAAGCAAATTTTCCTGGAATAATGCAGATTATCAGTGGAACTCATAGGAAAATTTGTGTTTCCTGAAATCATATCTCATATCCATTCACTGGTTTGCAGGAAATGGAAGGAAAGGGCTTCAGCAATAATGCAGAGATGACCCACATAGGCTTATGTGATAAAGGAAAAAGCTGTGGAGAAATTCAGATTGTTTTTCAATCCTCCTTTTCCTAGCTGTTGTTCAAGTGGATGTTACCTACAGAACCTGGGATCCTTGGAAGCAGAAACACAAATACTATTACTTAAAATAAAAATTGCATGGAGTTTAAATGGAATCAAACCAGTCTTGTGTGTGCTTTGAACTACTGGTAGGAGAATAATAATCCATAGAAAGAGCTGTGCTGCAGCTGCTGACATGAAAATGATCAGGGTATAAAAATGTGTAATACAGATAGCATTAATATTGCCTTAATTAGAAGTTGCTTACTTGGAGATAGCAGATAAATAGAGATACAGTTTCTTGAAGATTAAAAAAAAAAAAAAAAGAGTAGATTTATGCAAGGAAAGAGTTGTCCAAAGCTAAAATGATTTACTTGAGGAAGGGTCCCAGCATTATATGATGGAAGCTATTTAATTTAAAGCAACAGAAGACACAGATGTTTTCCGTGTGGATGTAGAACTGTAGTCAATTAGAAAACCAGAAATTAATTTTCCCAGTTTGAACTGGAAATATCGAGAATTAATTTAATCCTGAATGACTTAGATCAAATATAGGGAAGCCTTTATTTTCTAGTACACAGTACTTCAGTACAATAGTTGGGAGAAGAGTTTCCAGTATTATTATTTCAACAGTGTTGTCAAGACATGAAGCAACATACTGCTTTCCTGGTCTGTCAACACTGTCCTAGGAAGTGTGAACTAAAGTGAACTTCTATTTGTAGGAAAGATTGCTGGGTGAGATTTTCCTAGGAAACCAGTACATAGCTCAGATGGGGAAAAAAGCAATAAAATACTGTTAGCACCAATTTGCAGTGAAGGCAAGATGGCAGATGGAGAGCACAGCAAAAAGGAAGTTGGCTGCTTTCCACGACACTCTACAGCTTTCACTGTCCTGGGGCTGTGCAACTGGTTTTCTGTGCATGGAGCAGATGGGATAAACAGGCTTAATCTTGTTTTTCTTGATGTTGTGACTCACCTGAGCTTTAGTATGTGTGATTTGGAGACCATGGTTAAACAGTAAACACTGAGAGGATGTAAGGATTGAGACACCCTGTAAGTCAGTGAACAAAATGGGACACCCTGGAAGTCAGTAGACAGTCCAGTGTGGTCTGGCCCATAGCTGAGAGCCTGAGAAAAACAGATTTTCTAATTTGATATATTCCACAAGCACATGGCTGTTTTCTTGGAACCATTTTCAATCTGTATCACACTCTGTTGGAAAGAACTGGTTTTGTGGGGAGCTAAAGGGAGCATCTGACAGGCTATGGAACTGGTAGCTAACCCTTAATGACTCAGAAGAAAGCTTTGTGTCCTGCCTTGACTTAAAGCTAAATCATAGACAATCAAGCTGGTCTCAGTCCAATTACTAATGCCAAACAACATGAAGCTTGGGATGCACTGACATCTTCCCAGTTTGAAACATTCACATTTCTTGCCTAAACTGCACTTTTTGGGACAGCATTCTCCCTTATCCTGACCTGCTCTGCTTTTACTGCTGGTTGGAAAGAGATTTTTGCAGGTTACTTCTGCAAGACAGACTCAGTGCAGTGGACAGGAGAAGCGATGATCAAAGCAAGTTTAGTGCTGACAGATGAACATGCACAAGCTTGAGCTTGCAAGTGCTTAGAACTGCCTTGGTGAATAGGCAAAGGCAAACCAAAATATTCTCATTGTCTGATATGCACACTGGGGAAAAATTGGCTTATTATTGTAAAAATGTTTTAAACTATTCTTCATGGCTGAATTTTTTTTTATTATGCTTTGAGCTTTCAAAGGGATTTAAAATATTCTACAGCAGTGTTTCCAAACGTAAAACATGATGAATCCTCTACAAATGGCTCATTTTAGAACATAGATTTTCCAGATTTTTCAGCTTGTTTTTGTGAGGAAAAAACCACATGGTGTGGTGCAGAATCAGTTCTGCAGCTGTAACTGCAACTGCTCAGCCTAATCCATTCATGGAGCTTTATTTTTATTTCACAAATTCATTAACTTGGTCTTGACTGCAGAGCTGAGGAACTGATGGCTACAGGAGCAAGTGAGGCTGGCAGTCTGTGAGCTTCCCTCTCCCTTCTTTCTGCACTCTGCAGATCTAGGCTGCAGCAGCCCCTGATGTTGCAGCTGTCACCTGCCTGCAGCCTCAGACATTTGCACTGAACAGGGCACATTACTGTCTATAAATTAAGTTCTGTGACATGACCTAGTGAGGGTTGCCTGGGACTGTTCTGATGCCTGACCCATTCAGAATCCTAAAATGCTCAGGTTAGTGTGGGTTTGGGAGCTTTTGACTCCTGCCCATGGAGGTGTTGCAATTTGCCATTTGTAGGATGACTCAAATACCAGGTCTTGACTTGCAAATAACAACTGGGAGTAAGTTGCTGGAAGGAATTACTCCTAGAACTATTTGTCTTTAATTGTTGCTAAATGCCATGCCATGCTAGGTAAAGAGATGCCTATTTCTTGTTTTAATCTGCCATTTTCTCACCTGTATTGGACAGTTTGTGTCTGGGGGATTTACAGGAAAAGAGCTCTTGGTAGAGGCTGAGCAACACCTGGGTTTTGCAGTGGTGGGTAAGTGGCAATGCCAGCCAAGGAGTATGCAGCACACTGGGTGTGCCCAGTTCTTAGACATCCAGCTAGTTCTGTGGAAGGGTGGCAACATGTATTGCTCAGTTTCTCTGTTAATAGAAAAAAACTGCTGAGTTCTCTTTATAAAAAACTGATTGCAAGGCAGAGTTTTGAAGATATTTGTGAAAAAACTACCTACTCAAAAGAGCTAAATCTATCATGAAGAAGTAAATCAGAAAAGCCAGGAAATCATCTGGATGATATAATGCTGCAGGAAGAACACATGCAAGAGGGCAGGTACTGAATGAATATTGAAATTAGTCTAGAAAATGTGTACTGTGATTTCTTTGAAGACTGGTACCATATTAACAAAGCAGGAAGCAGGAAAGCAATCTGGTCATCAATCTTTATTAAAGGAATCCAGAGCACTATTGTTTCTTAAGCCTGTGTTCACAACACTCTGTGCTTACAGGCTCAAAGCCTTGATCTGCATTTATATTTTCAGTGTAAAGTGTAGCAATAGATGACAATAATGCCATATTTGTCTCTGACTATACAATCTAGTCTGTGTTGTATAGCTATTATCTATGTATACATCATCTAATTACAGGGGCTAGAAGTGAAAGCATACTAATGCATGTAAGTGTTGACACCTTGGTTGAAAATATGCTGGTTAACAAGAATAGCATTTTGATGTTAATGAAAAGAATAATTGTACCAAAAGTACAAGTACTTTGGGTTTTTTTCTCAGTTTTGAAGTATTTCTTGACTGAAGAACTGACCCATCTTGAATAACTAACTTGTGATGTCAGGAAGAAAGCTCTAGACTTTCTCACCCCACAAAGGTCAGTTGTGGGATCTCATCAGAGACCCAGCAGTTTGTGGGAATTTCTGTGTTATGTGTGCACTGTCTATTCCTGGAATGGTTGCCAAAGTGCTCTTCCTACAGACAAACCTCTCCATAACAACTCTCCCTCTGCCTCACTTATTACACTTTCTGGATTAGAAATCTAAATGCCATGAGCTTTTGTGTTATCTTAGATAACTCGAGTTCTATCATCATCACAGCACAAGGATTTCATATTATCAGAGCTTCCTACCTGCTTGATGTTCCTCACAGGCAGCTCCTCTTCACACTGACTTCTCCATGTCCTCGCAGCAATCTGACTCTCCTCCCTCCTCTTTCCTTACTCTTATCTAGCACTAGTTCTTATTGATTGCAGGTGTGGCCTGTTAAGATCAGGCCCACCTCCAGTCTTCAGCAACGAAACAGCTGCAACTTATTGGGGGACAAGATCACCCTCTACACTTTTGAAATAGTAACATTGTCCTGACCAGAATATATCACCTAATAAAAGAATATTGTCCCATTCCCTGTCTTATTGAATCTCCCCAGAGGCTTTCTTTGATCAATTTCAGAACAGACTGGCCCTCAAAACAGGACAAGGACTCTGATCTGACAGCAATCCTTTAGCAGCCTTCATATTGGCTGGCTTGGTTTTCATTCTCCCATCAGACTGGCAATGCCTACTGCTGGGTCATGTCTCTGTGTGCCCATGTTCCTGATGCCTTGACATCTGACATTGCAGAGTTATGACTTCTGCTGTGTCACTGCCTCTCACCTCGCTGGGGGTGCCAGCACTTCCTTGGGGGATGCAAAGACACAAAAATGGATTTTATGTCCCATGCAGGGTAGGTTTGGGGTGATGGCTGGGACTCTCATTTGTATGACAGTAATCCTTCCATCCAGGCAGAGAAGGTTTTAATGGCACACTTGAATCTGATATAATGGTTATAACTCTGAGACAGTTGGCATGAGTTCCTGAATAACTCTGAGAACAAAAATATTGGAAGTCTGCTTCATTATGCCCTGTCATTTTCATCACCTTCATGTGATAAACACCCCTCTGCCACTTACCTGGCTGGGACATTCTGGAGAATAGTGGGTGGAGAAGCCACTCATGCTGCTTCTTACAAGCTGACCACCAGCAGGGCTTCTCTCCAGGCACAGGAGAAATCCCTACACAGGAGAAGCCTACTTCCACACTGCACTTAGCTCTCCATTTGTTTCACTTGTTCAGAGTGTATTTAGGGTAGAATTATCATTTGGGACCTCAGCTCTTCTATTCTGGACTTCCTCTGAACTCAGTCAATTCTTCTAGAAAATCTGTTTGGAATTCATTTCACTGGCTTTATTAGGGCCAAAGGCAACTCTTGACCAGTGGTTAATTTATCTCTTTTTTTGCAAGGGATTTTTAAATGGACATGAATAAGGTATTTTCTAAACCCATAGTATGAGCTCCCTATTGGACTAGACTGAGAGGCAGCTAATTCTGTGTTGCCCATGCCTCTAGTTTAGAAAAGAACTCCAGAGATCCAACCAGCTCTGAATTAACCTGGCAAGATTCATAGCAAGGCTCCTGGGTCTCCCAGCCTGGGCTCAGTCTTGAGTTGAAGTATCAAACTGGAGTAAAAATACCTTCATCATCACAGCCCCTGTGGGCAGGGGCCTGAGGGGGCAGAGACAGCAGTGGGTCCTCCTTTTGGCAGCACCAGCAACTCCCCATACACACTATGACAGAACAAATTCCAATCAGGCTTTGATCCATGAGTTTTGATTTTGCCATGAAAAAATTTGATTTTTGCATGAAATATTTGATTTTTGCATGCTAAGATTTCCTTTATTGTTTTTCTTCAGAAGCTTATAATTCAAACCCACTCTTAAACTGTCCTATCATTTAGACCATTGTCTGAGGAGCTCTAAGTTAGTAGCTGATTTCTATAAGAAATGGGATTTTGTTGGGCAATGGGGGCGAGTGTTGCTGTCCAGTGATTTAGTTTAGCAGCACAAACGTTCATCCAGCTGAGAGCTGAAGCCGTGGTAAAACACAGAAATAGCTGCCTCAGCTCCCAAAAGCTCAGTTCCCCATTATAAGCCCAGAATCTCTTACCTTCTATGAAGACAGAAAACTTAAATGCTTTGATTACAGGAGGGAAATTCAGAAGGATTTGAAGAGTCCTTGAACCAACATGTTAGGCTGCATCAAGAGGTATATTTTTATGATAATGGCAATCAAATGAACTGCCTGAGGGAAAATAAGCAATTACAGTGGAGATGAAAGTGTCTGCCATGATCCTTCAGAAATTAGAAGGTTTGGTCACTTAAATCATCATGTGAAGATGCTTATGATGGCTGCCTGCAGCATGTCCCTTCTGCCCAGGTCAGAGTGACAGCCTAAAGTTTTCCCTCTTGGAGCTTTTGATTTCAGACTGCAGTATTTCAGAACCTGAGAGTGTGTGGATATAAATTAATGTTCCACTGAGCCATTTTTAATGCCTTATTTTATTAATAGAGCATGGTTATGTCTTTACTGACATGAAAACAATGAAATCTCCAGGCTTTGTCTTCCATTGGAAAGGCAATATAGAGCAAAATTGCTGTTCCTTGAAGGAGTCTTGCAGGGGATATGGTGCTCTGAGAAGAGGCAAGAAGGCAGGCCCAGTCTCCATCCTCACTTTAAGCTCTGCATGATGCACCCAAGCCCTGTCACATTTGACTTTGCAGCCATAAAGCTGGAATGACTTCAACATATTTTCCATCATTTAGTTAGTTTGGAAGGCAGCCTGACACAATCTACAGAATACCCAACCCTGTCAAACTCAGTGAATGGTACATGAAGTAATCAAATAGTTGAAACGAGGGGAAGAAAAGCCTTCCACTAGTGCAGCAGTGGAGTTTCAGTGTCACTGGTCTGCCTTCAGAGAATCCTGGTCTCAGTGTTCTGCAAGGTTTGGGCAGGTATTTTTTGGTTCAGGCACTCCATGAAGTTGCTCTGCTGAAGGCAGTGTCACTTTAAATCCTAACTTTTGGCTGTGGTGGCAAAAAGCAAAAAGGATATTTTGTTCTGAAAAGGCATGTGGCTTTAGATAGTGTATCAGTGAGGAAAACGTCAACAGTAGCTGGCCTTGGGCACTTGAGGATTAACAGCTCTGAGCCTGTCCCAAAGAGAATAAACCCTCACTGATCAAATGAAACCTCAGAAACATACACTGAAAAAATGATTGCCACAGTTTTGCAAGTGAAATTCATGGTGAGTGATAAACTCCTCACTCTGAAAATGGACTTGATAGTAGTGAAGTCCAGATTGTTTGCTTTTAAAGGGAGGGGGGGAAAAGTGTGAGAGGTTAGCTAGGAAAAAAGCCAGTCTATCAGCAGTATGCTGACATTCTGAAGAATGTAAAGTTTTGGGCATCAAAAAGTTTTTATTGATTTACAAATCAAATTTACTGTCAAGGACTTCATTAGATGTAAGATTAAGGGGGAAAGAATATCTTTTAGGTGTTTGCACATGTTGTAACCCAGATTAAATAAGGTTGTAGGTACTCTCTAATGTTTTGAGGGTTGTGTGTAGTCATAGTGCAGGGTGGGTTTGATATGGGCCAGCTGCCCACCCTGCCACCTTCTATCTGCCTCTCCTTAACAGGAAAGGGGAGAAAAAAAGAATGGAAAAGCTCATGGGTTGAGATAAAGACACTTAACAATTACCATTATGGGCAAAACATATAACTTTGGGGAAAATGGTGAGATATGATGAGAAACAAAACCAAAGTGGAAACTCCTCCCCCCACCTCTCCCTTGTTCCCCCCAAGGTTGATAATTCCTCCTTCACTCCTGGTTTCTCCAGCTCTGCCCTGACTGGCCTGAGGGAATTGGGACTGGGGTTTGTGTTCAGCACAGAGCAGCCCCTTCCCCTCTCAGAGACACCAGGGCACCTGGTCCAGCCAGTGTTTTCCAGAGCTGTGAAAGGATTCAGGTAGCTCCACAATGATCTGCTAAGAGGCAGAATCACACAGGCCTGACTCTTAGAAAGCTTATTGCAATTTTCCTGGAGTTTTGACCAGCAGAGTTCAAACTGTCTTCAAGGAATTGCAGATGAAGGGAATAGTGTGCAATTTGCACATCCTGTGTGGTGAATTGGATCAGCTTAAGAAATGTACCAGTCTGAGGGAATGGTCCCAGATGATTTACAGAAGCAGCATCCTTATTTCTAGCCCATGAATGAGTAAAGCATGGAAGAATAAGGTAGACATGAGCAGCTGAACTTTAATTTCAGAAAAGATAACCAATGGAGAGGGGAGTCAACTGCTTTGGCATGTTGTTTGCAAGAGACATTTCTGTGTCAATTAGAAATACTTGTAGATAAAAAATCAGGCAGAAAAAACTTTCCTTTCAACATCTATAGATTCTTATTAAACCCCCTAATTTAAATGTGAATAAAGCTTTATTTTCCTTTTTATTTGGGAAAAATAAATGCCAAGGCACCACAGAGCTGGATTTTTCTCAGTGGGCATTTCCTTCTGCTCAGAGTCTGATGTCAAGGCTTGGGTAAAGAATGTTTCACCTTAACCTTGTGAGCACAACCTGCTAAGTCAATACCAGGAGAGGCATGCAGGAAATAAAAATGTGCCTGTCACTTCTCAAATGAGCAGGCTTTAAGAGTGAGGGTAATTTCAGAATAAATCATAAAAAGTAGTCTTTCAAAATTATTTAAACTTAAATATTAACAAATCAAAGCACTGAAAATTCACAAGCCAGGCACATTTTCCTCCAAGGAGAATTTTTGAAAACTAACATTGAATTTTTAGTTGTTTTGAGACTTTTTAGAATTTTTATCTGGAGTTTTCTTTCCATAATTTGGGCTAAAAATTTACTGACAAAGACTGCTGTGGGTCTATAATATTGACATATGCCTTTATTTTAGAGCTAAGATTTAAGGTAAAACACTCCTTTTGCCCATGAGATCATTAGAGTTGACAGGACCAAACTGCACTGAAGCAGTATTGCCACCTGGCAGATCAAACTGCAGATGATACTGCAGATGATACTGCATTTGTGCCTTGTGTTGCAATTTAGAAATTACTGGCCTGGTTTCTAACAAGCTAGGTGTGCTATTCTGTGTTACTGTGGATGCTTAGCTCATGCAGTTCCCACAATAGCAGAAAAACTGTGCACATGGTCAATTATGGCTTCCTGCTGTAAAATATTTGATTTTTGCATGAAAAAAATCTGATTTCCATGTACCACCCAAACATCAGTACACCTGTGTGCAATGGACTAAGCAGAAGAGTGGCTGCTGGGGGCTACAGAGGGGTTTGCAGTACAGCAAACCCAGAGCAAGTGGGGCTGTGCTTAGGGGGTGCTGACCCAGAGATCCTGCACTGCACAGGGCAAGCCCAAGTGTGGCCACATTTCTCTTCACAGAGAAAAGCAAGGCACAGCTTCCCAAGGATTTTCTGGGATTCACATTCTCTGAACCTCAGAGAAAGGAAAAACCATTCTTATGTCAATTGCTGCTCCTGTGTTGCTCACAAGTGGGATGCACTGTGGAAGATTGTTCACCTGAAGGGAATTGGTGATTGGATTCTGGTGTGAGTGCTTTGATTCCCTGACCAGTTGGATCCAGGTGTGTGTGTGGGGACTGTGGGCTGACAGTCACCAGACTCTGGGCACTTGAGTTGAGTTGGGTGCTTTGGCAGATTCAGTTTAGATGTAATGTAATATAGTATAGAATAATATAGTATAATAAAGTAATTAATTAGCCTTCTGATAATGTGGAGTCCTCCTTGTCATTCTCCCCATGCAGGGTTGCCTTGCTTTACTCTATCAAAGAGCAAATTCAGCCTCAGAGCTGGTGTTAGCTGTGGATGTGTGCTGGGGCACCAGCCACTCTGGGGGATGGCGTCCCCCTCCTATCCTGCTGTGCTGGGGGACTACACATTTCTCTGTTTCTCTTCCCTGTGCCAGCAGTGTGGAGCATCAGCTCCTCTGAAACTACTCCTTAGAACACCTCTTCCTGGTGGCAGGATTTTGGTAGTTCACACACAGGCCACAGCTAGATTAAAAATAAGTGAAGCCTTGCAGTGTCAGGCTGTGCCTGAGAGTTGCTGTACTGCAGAATGATCCCCCTCTGAGAACTTGCTTGCACTCTGGAGTTGCCTTTAATTCTCAGTGCACTGTGTGAGGAGGCTTTGCATAACTCTCAGTCCTAGGCACTAAATGTCTATAGATTCTTTGCTACGTGACATAAGTTGCATTTCTGAGCTGCTGAAGCACAAGCACAATTTAAGGGACTTTAATGTTAAGTGAGAAAAAAGACAAAGTGAAATTACATTTACTTTTCTGCACTTCAAAAGACTTGTTCTGCAATTTTTCTTCCCTTTAAAGATAGCAACTAGAAAGCTCCCAGTGTGGGAGCCTTTGCTTTTAAATGCTGCAGTGAGTGTAATACTGGGTGAACTTGGAGTTGGCAAAGGCAAAGGCTGGGGGGGATGTACGGGAACATGTGCTGTCCTTTGTAGTTCCAGTTCTTTTAGAAGCACTCACAAATAGCTTTAGTTTCTTTAGCAAATACAATGGCATCATTCTGGGCATGCCTAGTGGAAGTGCTCTGGGGCTAGTAAACTGTGAACAAACCTGTTTGCATTGCTGCACTGCACAGGCAGCACAGATAAGCCCTAATTGTTATGCAACTCCTTAGCATAAGCTCCTGGCATGGCTCATATGCTTCCCTTGTACTAAGACTGTCCAAAATAGCAACAAGAAAGCATGTAACTAAAGACACAGCAGGAGTGTAGGAATTTACCCAGGCCTTGGATGTTGTAAAGATTGAACAATTCTTCATTTCAAACCCTCCAAAATGCTAAGCATAATGTATTTTCTTCGGAGCTTCTTCAAGGTAAGCACTTTCAAAGTTTTCCTGTTTGTTTGCTTTAGTTTTGTTTTGACGAGAGAGAAACTTGGATTTGAAGACTTTGTGCAGGAGTGTAGAAAGAAGTTTTCTTGAGCACTGATGCCCAGTAAGCAAATGCACTCACCAGGTTTGCAATTTGCTTTGCTGTGTTAACATCTGATTTGTAGACGGTGTTTGTCTGCAGCTACCATAAAAGAGAAACACTTGTGGATTTGAGAGATCCTCATATGATGGAAACTAGGAAAATTATGGTGTAAGCTGCATCCATCAACTGGGAGTTGTTAGCAGTGAAAGATGCATTTTATGAGACAAACCCAAATCTTAACTTCTGATTTTATTAGGACTTCCTGAAGTGTTTTTTATTTTTTAAATGTGCCAAATTGAGCAATCGAACACTAGCATAATTAAAAATATTTTAGGTACAAAATACATTATAAGTGGTTGCCAGTAACTGTAAGTTCATATGAAACAACCAGACCAAATATCTAATATTCAGTGGTGGCTATGCAACTCTCTGGGGACAGTTTCTTTTTTGTGAGCCTGAGTAAGTTTTGTGGCAGAGGCTGTGCTGCTGCCTGCTGTTGGGCTGCAATAGCTGTGTGAGATCTGAGCCCCTGCTGTGCCTGTCACCCTGCTCAGAGTCACAGCCTGGGCTGCAGGTTTTGGTAGAAGTGTGCACTGGGAAATGTAGAGGTGATTTGGAGAAGTGTGGGTCAAAGGAATGAAAGTTTAATCAGATTAGTGAATATTGGATTATTCTGAGATCTAAAATGTTAGAATTTGAAGCTCAATAGAGAATTATGCTAACTTAGAAGAAAAATGCTAAAGGAATAGAATAACTGTAGTGAGATGAATTCCAGATTCTCATTGTGCTGTCACTTGCACATTTGCATGCCAAACTGCTTCTTGATAAAGTATGCTGCAGGACTGCAGCTGCAGTGGAAAGCCAGCAGTGAATCTAACACAGAGTTGCTCTGTGGAGAGCAACTGCTGTTGGAAATAAGTATGAGAAAAAGCTAAATTTTGCTCCTAAGATATATAGCTACAATTAGCACCTGCAACCACTTGATTGCTCATGGGAAACTAGTGGCAATCCTGAGGAGCTGAACCCCATTTTCAGCAGCCTTCCTTGGGGACATTGTATAGAACTGATCTTAAAAATTTGCTTCCCTTTGGTTTGAAAATATCTACTTAGTTTTTTTCTGAATTACAGTGTTACTCTAAACACTGCATCCTTTGAGAGGTAAAAGTGAGGCACAGGAAAAATACAATGGGAAGGTTTTTCTCTGCCACTGGGATATGGCTACTGACTCATCATGGTTGGATACTTGCTGTTTTATCACATGACAAGCCTTGACTTTCAAAAATTTTAGCATAAATCATGCTGCCAAAGTGTATGTAAATATCCTCCTTTAAATGGGAGAGTATATTCTTCTCAGCACTTAAAGGAGTATATTTTTCTATAGAGAGCAGTCATCTACAGTCAGCAGTTTGAGAAAAACAGGACTGAGTAAAACTGTTAGCTGTCAGCTGTGTTATAATGATTACTGGATTCATCCTGAATCATTTTAATGTAACAGCTTTGTGCCATCTTTGTTGGTTTCAGTTTGAGAAAGGCCAGTTGATGTCTGTGAAATTCATTCTGCATTCATTGACTAAAATCTAACAGTCAGCTAAGTAGGTCAAACTTTCCAACTAAGTAGGAAAAATTAACACCATTCTAGTGCCAGTTTCTTCATTGTTTTCTGTGTTCTTGAAACAGAAAGTTCTTAACTGAAAGCTGGCCAAAATACAGTATATCTAGAGTTGTGTTGTAGAGGTCCTGTGCACACCATGCTGCACTCTGATGTTCTTGTGATGTGGTGGAATGACCCAAATAGCTTGAAATGCACATTGAGGCATCACCTATGTATCTTATTGGGATTTTAGCTACTAAAATCCCTGTGATCATGCCTGGGAATTTTAAAAGTATCACCCTCATCTGACTGGGAAAAAAAAAAATAGGCTGGGCCAAATAGCAAAAACCAATAAATCTGACTTGGCTTTGGGATAAATGCTGCCATGGGAGAGTTACTGTGGTGTCCCTTGTCTTCCTCTGGAAGTTGTATCAGCACCTTTGCTGATGGGAGGAGCAGGAGGAAGTGGAAATAGCATAAACCTGTAAATTATAAAAAAAAATTAAAAACCAGTAGCATAAACTCCCTAGAGCTGGGGGCAAGACTGTGGGGCAGAGCTGGTAGGAAGGAGCTCAGGACCCTCTGCCTGTCCCTGTTTGTGTCTGGTTCAAGGCTTTCCTAGCACAGGACTGAGTTTGCAGCACACAACTCCATCATGGTGCCTTTCAAGCAGACACAAAATTGCATGCACATCTCATCTTAGGAGGCTGATTGTTACATCTTGGCCAATCAAGTTTTTTGTTTCCCATAATAATCAATTTAAAGGCCTCATATTTTTATTCTTTGATTCTCCCAAGAGAAATGGAAACAGATATTGGACTTGTTGTTAATGTGTGACTGCATGTGTCTGAGCTGCTGGTTTTTCTCACTTATTTAAGTAATTCTCCAATTAAAATATTTCATGTGACTGTTCACTGGGTATGAAAATATTTGGTTGTGACTGAAAAGATGCAGAAATTGAAGTGTAACTCCTTATTGAATTAAAAGCCATAAATGGCTCACATGACCCATAGTTGTTTTTTTGAGAAGTGTGACAACAAAGTTTATGGAAGCAACTTCTTGCTTCCTTTAACTTTAAAGCCAGAAGATGCTGATTAACACTGCTCTTTTTATAATGATGACCACAATAAGAATCATGTTTTCATATGGCATGGAGCATTTCAAAACAAGCTGCCTGTTGCAGCCATTTCCAATTCCTCTCTAATGCCACTGGTACTGCAGTAAACAAGGCACGATGCAGATTTGCCACTAATACCTTTAATGCCTCTAAAATAGTACACCTATTGTTCTCTCTGAACCAAAGCTCCAGGCCACTAATACCAGCTAAACATTTCCTGGCCACTTTAAAAGGCCAGTGTATGCCTCAGCAGGGATGGCTGGGTCACCAGCTGCAGACAGAGATTTTGGGAGCCCTGCTGCTGTCATAGGAAGCAGGGTTGCACAGCTGTGGAACATCCTAAATTTCTATCAGATTCTGCATTCAAAGTGTTGGACATTGCTCTCTTCTTAGCCATGGTTTCCATTTAATTCTGCTCAGAATTAAATGAAAATCATTTAATGATTAACCAGGGAAAATCATCTCCCTGCTTAGATTTGCAGCCCATCCAGCTTTGACTTTGGAGCTGAGCCAATCTTTGCTGGTTTTCTCTTTAAGCAATGTGCCAAACTTGCATTTACACAAACTGAAGAGTTTGTTCACAATCTATGTGTTTCTCTGAAGGAATATTGTTCTGACTTAAGAAATCAAGGACCACATTAGTACTAGTTTTAGGTCTTGCATGCATTTCACTGGATATTCACCTATCCTGAAACTTTATGTTCCCACCTAAGCTTTGCGGTTTAGTTCCTTTTTTGTAACCATCAGTCTTTTTCCTGGGCTAATCTTTGTTATTCTCAGCCTTGGCACCTATAAGAGAACTGTGAAAAAATGAGCACTAAAATACTGTCTGGTTATTCTGCTGCTGCTTTTTCCCTTCAAGTGAAAGAGCAGAGATTTCTAAAAAAACCAGTCCTGATTTCAGTTGGATCTGTGCCAGACATTTAACAGAAGCAGGGACCCTGCTGAATGGACATGGCCTTGGAAAGTCAGAATGTTTCTCATTGAAAATGTACCTTGTTATCTGCAGAAGCTTTGGTTCTGTTGTGTGCACTTGTAACATTGCTGCTGCGTGGGGCCATGTCTTCACTGAAACATATTTGGCTGAATAATGGCTGTGGGTGTTTTAGGTTTTGTGTGGATAATTCAAGTTTGGCCTAAAAATTAGTTATGAGTGTAACATGGAGCTGTTCTAAACATATGTTTATCAGTTGTTTGCCATCTAATCTTTATGATGTGGTGTATTAATGTGCTCTTCAAGTGTGCTCAGCTGGCAGGCAGGCAGATGCCACACAGGTATCTCAACCTGATCTTTGGCAGCCTGTGAGTGTGTGGAGGTTCCAATCTCCTGGCCAGCGAGGTCACCCTGTACTCTGGGATTTCTGTGCACTGATGCTGCAGCTTTCTAAATAGCAACAAAAAGTATCAGGAACAAACAGAACATTTCAGCTGGCTGGGAACTGCTTTCTTGCAAAACTGGCTGAAGAAGACTGTCAGTGTTTATTTAATGAACTTCTTGTAGCATAAATTAAACCAAGAGAGTGTTGAGCTGGAGCTAAAGGGACAATCCAAGAATGTCAGCTTAGATCTTACAGTAATGTCTGCAGCAACTCACACTACCTGAGTAACAACTCTGCAAGTAATACCAGAATACACACCTCTTCATTGAAAGCTTAAAAAGAGGGTTGCTAGTGTCTCATTTAATATGCAAACCAACAAATTTGAATGATTGCAGATATGGTTGTAAGAACCCCCAGGATATATTGGCATGTAGAATGGGTATTTCAGGCAGTGCTATGAGTATTTGTTCTTGCAAAAATACAAAATGAATTTTACTGGAGTTTTTAAGTGCTTTTAGAAAGACAGCTGTTTTAGGAGCATGGGTGCATGTATAAAATGCCTCTGTGAAGATCTTGCTTTCAGGGGCACTGAAGCAGCTGTAGACAAATACTTTTCAGCTGAGGTAATCACAAACTCTATATTTTGCCCAAAGAAAGTAGCATGCCTTGAGTAGAAGTGTTTTCTACTGAGACAAGCAATATGATGGCCAGAGTTAAATTTGAAAATAATACCTTTGATACAAGGAAGAAGGGAAATTCACACATTTTATCCTTGCAATGGCTTCCCTCTAAAAACATTGTGTCCCAAAACTGGAATAAGGGGCAGAGTATATGGCAAATCATCAGGGTTGGGAATTCCTCATCAGAAACTGTTATGTTGTACTTAAACCAAAAATGCTGTGCAGTGCATGGCAATGGGCAGTCTTCATGCAGGAAAAAATGCTGTAATATGGGAAAGAATGTGATACCAGATGAAGGTATAGGAGATATCCACTTCTGTATCAAAAGCAAGTAATTTGGTGAGGTTTCTCTAAGAGTTCACATATCAGAAGATTAAAATTAGCCTGAAAAGACTATTGACTGAAAAAAATGGATGAGGTTTGGATCAATTGTAGTTACTGGGTCAGGAAACAAGATGTCAGATGAGCTCTGACTGTTTTAAGGAAGGAATGCATATTGCCTGGAAGAGGCTTAAGGACATCCAAAGGGAAAGCTAGTATTGCTTTGTATGCAAACCATCTGAATAATGAAAAGACAGAGTCTCTGAAGCACTATTGCATCTTTGGGAGTAATAGAAACTGGAATTTATAACAGCCAGGTAATTCCTGATTAACCTGCCTGCATGTATGTACATCAAAAGGGTGATGCATACACATTCTTCCTCATCTGAAACACTGCTGCAGGAGTTGAGTTGTCTTCATCCTCAATACAAGAGTGCTATTACCAGTCTAGGAGAGAGGAAGCAAATTCTGTATCCAAATTATTAACATTTGCAATCAACACTTATTTCAGTATATATTAAGGATTGTCAATTTTAAGGCAGGACAGATCCATGACTTAACATGGCAGAGAATAGCCACTAAAATATAACAAATGTAACAATGGTTACAATGATTAAAAATGTAACAATGGTTACAATGATAATGCAGCCATTGTCAGGAATGAACAAACATACCCATTTGCTCAGACCTTTAACTGAGAATCACTTTGACTTCTTGGCCACTAGGATCAGTTGCATTTTGCACCTCTGTATGTGACAACACACCTTGTTTGTAGCCTCCACAAGGATCATCAAGTCCAACTCAGAAAAACTCCGCCAAACCAACTAACTAACCAACTAACCAACCAACAAACGTGGCCCATTAAGAGACTACATGGGAAAAGTGATATCCAAGAGGGAGGAATGGTTTACTTACAGGTAAAAGTGCAGGGAAGGTCCTGAAAGTCTTGGTCAGCTTTTGTGTAATCAAAGCTTGTGTTGTGCTGAGATCAAGATTTCCTGCAAGGTAGCCTTTGGTGCCTTTTTGGCCATTGGTACAGCTTCCCAACTCACTAGAATGATGACATTGTTGGCTGTGTTCCAAAGAATTCAGGCTGCTTGGGAGCCACCATTTTCTTTTGCCTTCAGAGATGGAATCCTGCACAGCTAGAGTAGGTCTTGAGGCTGAGAAACTTCTAGTAACGTTATTGAAGTCATACAGATGAGTGTGTAATCACTTAGATAAACAGAGTTCCAATTAACATGATTGCAATCTAGTAGCACTTAAATAGTGTTCCTTAAGAAAAGGATTTCACTCTGTATATGAAGAATGAGACTCTATGATTAAACCACACCACAAAGTTAAACATTGCCAGAACCTATACATAGCCTTAGGTTCAACTTTTGACCCCACAAGAGTTATTGCCTGAATGAAAATCCCAGGAGACAAGGCAGGAATTTGCATCAGATTAATTGTCAATGAAAATGTTTTTGTGGTTTTATGCAAAATGCAAGAAGATTAAAATAATGAACAGTGCCTTGCAACACACAAGTCCTCCTTGGCTAGGTCAGCCTTCTTCCTGGCACCTCCCCCAGCTGGAGCTGGAGCCTCTGAAGGCATTTTGGATAACTAGCTGATCTGCTTCACAGCTGAAGCAGCATCTTGCAGATTACACACATAAAACTAAGGTGAATTAGTGATTCTCTCTTCAGACTCCTCTCTTGCCAAGATTGAAGGTGGGAATTCAGGCAAGCTTTGCTCCAGCAATGAATGACTCCTCCTCCTTTTCCTCCTTCTTCTCCTCACACTTCTGTGTGTCAAACCCCTCTGCTGAGCCAATTTTCTACACTGGTGCTAAATAGGTAGGGGCTAATGAGCAATCTGCTGCTCTTGGAAATCTCCCATGGTAGGCACGCCACAGATACCCTTGGCAGGTTGAGGACAGTGTTTAATTCTGAGTGAAATGCTACCTGGTCATGTATGTGACCTTTCTGTAAACCAGAGCAGCTGCTCTTCCTCTTCAGGCCAGTCTCACAAGCCTCTTTGCTTCCTGCTACTAACAAATTCTCCTTTTAAAACAGTTTTGTGGTCATGGAGGGCCTCAGCCAAGCCTTGCTTGCAGAGCATGGCTCTCTCTGCTGGCTGAGATTTAGCATTTTCAATAGGCAATTTTCTGATCAAACGTGGGGTGTGGCCAATTCTCAGTAGAACTTCAACAAGTCTCTTTGTAGCAGGTGAGCATCAAGCCCTCTGTATTCCCTGTGGTTCATTAAAGAGGTCAAGTATAATAATTTAAGAAGCAAATAAACAATAATATAAAGAAACCAAAGTTTTAATAAACATATTTTGAGAAGCAGCAACAACAAGAACAACAATAATATGATGTATTTTCAGATGAATATTCAGAAATTAAGGAATTAAGATTGGGTTAGAAATGGGTATTTCTGCAGTTCTGGGACAGGAAGAAATTCATTGCCTTCACAGTGTGTCCTATAGTGAAGGTAAGCTGCTGCAGGATACAGAAGGATTGAATTCTTGTTTGCTTCTCAAATTCTAGCTTATATATAGACATATGTATATTCCAATTTTTTCTTTGACATTTAAATGGCAAATATATGTCATTAATTGGTTTTTGGGATATTCTTTATGTATTTTCATGAGAATTAAGTTCCATGAGTTAAAAGTCTTAGAGACCTCTATGGTAGGAATTGTATAAAATCATGGAAAGGCATTAAGATAATTTCAATCAAGTGTAAGGATAATAATATCTTTTCGAAGTCAATCTTTTGTGCTCTCTAATAAATGGGATCCCTCTGTTGTTTTCTTTATTCTAGATTTCAGTTAATCAAAAGCCATAATGCTGTGGCAATAGAATCTCAGCGGACATCCCATGATAAAAAGATTCATTCTAGCTTCAGGAGACTCTTTTGAGATAGGTGGCTTTACATATTTGTCACCAATTACAATGAAGACAATTCTGTCTTCAGAGGGACTGTCTGTTCAGGAGGTGCAGACCCTCCAACCACCCCTGCTGCCCACACCCAGGGAGAGAGGGACAGCTCAGGGAATGATGGCCCAGCAAAAGCTGCTCCTGTGCCTGGGTAGACAAGAGAACTGAGCCTGCATGGAGCCACTGCTGCCATGCCTGTGTTCCCACCCTGCTGCCACCCTGTTTTGGCTTCTGTCTGCAACTGGAGCAAGTAAAATTAGTCTGAATTTTGAAATTAACTCTCCTGAATCAGCTGTAGGGATTTTATTTTAATTTAATTTAATTTTATTTTATTTTATTCCATTTCATTTTGGAACAGCTGGCTGATTTATTTGAGAAGGCATGTAAATGGTACCTTATTTAAATTTTGATTACCTTTGGAAGAATCAAGCTATTTGATTACTTTTCTCTCATTTATAAAATGAAATAGTTTTCTGATCCACAATAGAACATTTAATAATCCTACAGGTAATGCTTTGTGGCTCCTGAATAAACACGGAAATTACTTATAAAATTCCCTTTATAAGTTTATAGCAAAGCTGGTCATTTTGGGTTGCTATAACAATATACACTCAATAATGTGTGTAAATATGTAATATAAACAATGTATGCACTCTTATATTGCTGTAATCAACCACTGCATCCAAATAAAGTGAAAAGAACAAATCCTGTCTGTAGGAAAGCCAGAGCAGGGGCCTTGCAGTCCCTCCCTGGCAGCTCTGGAGATGAACAGTCATGGCCTTGCTGCACTCCACAGGCTGGGATTTTGTTTTGGGTTTTCTGCCAGTATAACAGAGCTGATGACACCGTGTTAGAGGAATCAACCAGATGACTGAAAATTTTTGTGCCTCTCCCTCTTCTTCTTCCTTTGCTTGTCCTCTGTGAGAGTCAACTGCTCACTTTGAAAATTTAAAGAGGTTTATTAAACTTAACAAAAATACAACAAAGGACTGCATAAGGAAAAAGCAGCAGCACTGGGAACTGCCCCTCATGCACACCACGTGGCCAGTTCATCTCCAGGATGGATGCTCAGGCTTTTCTAGCCCTGGGGGTTCATCAGCCAGCCCTGGCCCCTGCCAAAGTCTGTCAGTCAGCTCTGCTTTGCCATTTATCAGTGCAGACTGCTTTCCTGTACCTGCATTGGGGGTCAGGTGTTGCCATGCCTCACCCCCTGAGCACCCCCTGAGCTTTTCCATCCCCAACTGCCCCAGGTAAGGGACACCTGTGCAGCTCCTTGTACCTGTCCTAGACAGCCCAGGCTGTCTGATGGCAGCAATACAGGGGAAAAGGGAACTGTGGGAGAACAGAGGGCATCTAAACTACATTAACATAACCATACATCACTAAAGCTTTTCTTAATATTCACACAATAGTTATCTTTTTATAGTGAGAGCCAATCATCTCATTATCCATCTATAACACCCTCCAAATGGAACAGCTAATGGAGAAGAGAGCCCCACATAGAAATCAGATTATTTGCTTCTTCAGCTCTTTTTTATCTCACTGGGGAGAGCTCAGTGCTGCTGGTTGCATTCTGCCAGCTCGGCAGGTTCAGCTGGAGCCGGCGGGCTTGGGGTTGTCCCTGGGCTTTGTTCAGCTCCATCCCGCGGGTGCCAGGGGGTGTCTCTGTGCCTGGGACATCAGTCCCGTGCATCTTCCTTCTCCTGGCTCTGAGGAGTGAACTCCTGGGACATGTGCTGTACACAGACAGCTCTGAAAGCAGGAAAAGAAGCCAAAGTCAGCTTGTGCTCCTAGAAGCGTTACTTTATGAGAAGAAATATTTAAGACTGTTGCTAAAATCCATGGCCCTCTGCCCTGCATCTGGCCTCTCTCTGGTAATGCATCACACAGCAAGTGGTAAGAGCAGGGGCCTTCACCCCTGTGTTTGGAATGCTGTTTCCTTCCTGCTGTTGCTGCTTTGATACTTTCAGCTGCCCATCATTCAGGCACCATAAGGTAATATAGCAGGTCTCTGCCAGAAAGCCTGAAAGAACTGTAATAGTTGTTATTTGAGTGTCTTAAACTTTTTCTAATTAATTTCTGTTTTTTCTCTGTTTGTTTTTGAACCCCTGTGGCATTTGTTTCTCAGCAGGACTTCTGGAATTGGCCAAATTTTACCTTGCTTACTGTTTGTTTATCCAAATCATGATGAAGACTTTTGTAAAAGCAATTTGTATCTGATCTTGGTGTATCATTCATAGCTTTCCTAAGGCTGAGTTTCCATGACAACTAATTAATAAAGATTAGCTTTTCTTCTGGAGCATAAGACTCAAGTACATCTTGTTTTGTGATGTGGATAATCTCTCGATCTTGTTTTGGAGACTGGGTCTTGCCACAGAGATGCCACAGGCAATCTGTTCTGATTTACAGCCAGACTTGGATGACCATTAGGGGTGAAATCTTTCAGATAGTTTTTATTTTCCCAGTTCTTGCATTTGTTCATTTGTTTACCTGTCCTTGGTAGGTGAGAGTTCCACACCCTCCTTTGTTTGAAGGACATAGAAGGAAAACACACTTTTAAAGTTTTGCTAACTTTAAATTAGCTGAAGAACATTCTAAATCTGCAGGTAAAATATGTTATAACAAAGGTATTTAGTTGAAATGCATGAAGCTACATTGCTAATATTGTAAAAGGTGTCATAATGCAGTGTAATATAAACCTTATATTTCCTCAAAATGATTCTTAAACTATAACATACCTGCTGTATAATTAAAAGGTATTATTGTAGCTTCAAAAACAGGCTGGATTTTGAATTGCTTTCAGTACTAAGAAACAAATACTTAATTTCATACTTAAGCTTTTCTCAACTGTGAAGTTGCTGAGAAGGCTGTTATTTTCAACTCATGGGAAAACAGAAGACAGGGATCAAAGCTTCCTTATTCTTAAGGACTTTTATGATCAACTGTGCTTGGGCAACGTCTGCTGTGTGTTTCAAACACTCCTGAGTGACATTTGCCTGAATGGGAACCCATTTTTTTGTAAGGGTCAGGCAGGGACAATCTGATGCTTTACAATTGATTTTACTCAGATATCTGACCAAACTGAAACTCATTTTGTTTGCTAAAACAAAGAGTTTTAGCAGAGGAGGGCTTTAGATGAAATCAAAGATGGTGTGCTTCTATCACATGAGCATATAAGATTTTTCTCCTCTCATTTATTGTCTTTCTGGATCAAAACTCAACCAAACAAATGAGAATGTCTTAAGCTTTGGGCTTGATCTCCCTTTCTGTCTGTGCCTTACCTTTTTGAATCAGTGAAGTACTTCTTGGCAGCTCTTGAGGTTACGTCAATCCCAAGTTAAGCTATGAGAAAATTCTCTCAGTTGAAACAGTGCAGGGCTATGTATGAGTAGAGCAGCACTCCAGTGACTACTCAAGAATTACCTTCAGCAAAAGGCTTGGCTTCATCTTGACTTGTGTACTTCCTTATTGGGCAAAGCATTCTCACAAGTGAAATCCTTTTTACTGCTGACATTGAGTTCTAGACTTGTTGGTTTGGCTGCACTTTTCAGCAAGTCAGCAGGTACCTGGTGATGTGCTCACAATGGACTGAGCTGCATTTTATTTATCATAAACCCTTTGGCAAAAAGCCAGTCTTAAAAAGATCTGAAAAAATCTCTCATGAATAGATTTATTTTATCCTTCCTTTAAAAGAGCAGGCTTTCTCACTAGGCTTGCAAGCAATAAGCAAGACCTGACTGATAAAACACTTTTCCACATGGTCTCTCTGCAGCCATTCTGTGCTGCACCCTATTTGCATGAACAGTGCCAAGTACTTTGGTGCCCTACAAATGAGGAGCAGGCCCTTCAAAGCTGAGACATGAGCCAAGACCACCCACATTTAGGAGGAAACCTGCATTTGCAAGCTGGAAATTAGCTGGTGCAGCATGTGTCATCATGGGGCAGTGCATTGGGCAGAATGGTGATAATGTGGAAGCTGGCCTGAAAGGCAATAGGGAATGGGACTGAGAAATCCATGGAGAATCAGGTCATCAACTGTAGCAACTTGCCAAATTCTCAGCATCTGGTTTTTAATACATCAAATTCAGTCACTTCTTCTTTGTATCAATATTTAGACACTACCAATGAGCACCTGAGGAGTAGCCAGGGTTGCCTTTCTGCAGATGAGCACAGCTGGATTGTGTCCTGCAGGGCCAGGTGAAGCTCCACTCCAGGAACTGTTCTAGCCCTGGGTTTTGTTCCCTGTGCCAGCCTCAGGGAGGGGACTGGTGCCAGTAAGAGGCCATGGTGGCTCCAGGGAGGATGCCATGAAGAACAGCTGCAGTACTAGAGAGAGAGCAGGGCCAATCAGCACCCAAACCTGTACCCACCCCAGGGCAGGGCAGCAACAAATCTGCTTTTACTTCCAGCTGCACCTTGGGTGGACTGTGCTCCAGCCTGTCTCATTCCCTGCTGTGCTCTCATTGCCTAAGCAATACCTCTAAAATCCCTCACTAGCCTGCTAAATATTTGCATGTCTTGCCAGGAGAATTAGATGTCAGTGTAGAACACAATTATCTTACAGAGAATTTAACCCCTCATTTATCCTAAACCTCACTTGAACTGCAATGCAAATAGTGGCAGGTGGTCTGTCAGTCAGTTCTGTTTGTTCTGGGTCTGTGACACTGGGTCTGGGCTGATGCTCTGTGAGGTGTCACTTGAAAATACATGAATTCTGCTTTTGCTTCACAGTGCCAGTGACTGTCATTCTCCTGTTCTCCTCCCTCATACTTTCTGTTTCTCTTTTGATACATCTCTGCTGTTTTAAGGGCAAATTTTCCACAAGTTTTTGGCTCTAGGAATTTGGTGTTTCAAAGGAATTGACACCAGTGCTTTGTGCAAAGAACCACTAGAGCTGAGATCACTGTGCAAGTCCAGAGATTGCTTTCTGAGTAAGAAATAGGCAGGAAATGTTTTTGTTGACAAGATTATGTCCACTACTGTTCTGGAGAGTTCCTTCCCAATATTTTGCACTGGAAATTTTACAGAGTTACAAGTTCTGCATCAGAACTTAGTTAGAAGTTAGTTATTCTGCCTTTTCTTATGATGGGAGATACACAACTCCTCCAGCTTTAAACATTTTAGACTTTTGGAATGTGTCTTGCTTCCTTATCCAGGGACCTTTTTTCAGTCTGACCAGTTCCTTGAACAAGAATAAATACACAATTTTTGGCATGAGGAGCTAATGCTAGGTTGAAGTAAAGACAGCATCTGTAGGCACAAGTATTTTGCTGGTATGAAATTTGACCCAAAATTTGCTAAGAAAGAGGAGTTTCTCCTGCTGAAATATTTAGACAATTTACATATGATTTTCAAAAGAGACTATTTTCAGCAGTGGGGGACTAACAGGCTTCATTTCTATGCTTGCTTCATTCTCAGTGTGAATTTATGAACAGCCTAAATTATTTAAACATAGCTTTGGCATTAATCATGTCACAACAACAAATATAAAAATTGCCAAGTGTTCAGTATCAGCATGAATGATTACCTTCTGCAGGTCTGGCACCTCAGATATTATCTCACCCTTCAGAATACCCTGTGCTTGCAAACAGGTCCTCAGGTAATCTGAATCCTCAGGACATCCTCCCCTTCTCCCCTGAGGACAGGGAGGAGCTGGATGAGGCCCTTGGCAGTGGGTGCTGCTCCTGGGTACAGGGAGCACCTGAATAAGGGAGCACAGAATATGGGCACGTGGAGCAGGGGCCATTGGGCAGAAGATCTTTGAAGGAAAACATCTTTTTTATGCATTCTTGTACAGCACTGCTAAGTCTAAGTGATACTATTATCAACATTTAAAAATGTATTTATCATCTTTAAAATGGCAGCATTTTTCAGGTTTTCACAGGTAAAATTTATGGAAAAATTTGACATTGACAACAGAATTTCTCTATCCCACTGTTTTTTCTGAAGGAGACTTTTAATCATGGAAGTAGAATAGCCTTTGCTCTCAGTAAACAGTATTCATCCTATTCCAGGCGTTCTCATAAATGCAGCTTTCAAGAAAGAAGAAATAAGACTTTTAATTCTGAATCAATAGGGACCTTTTTTGCCCCAAAAGTAAGGGGAACAGAACACAAGGCTGTATTCTTGCAAGTGGGATACTATTAAACCCCACTGAAGCAAGAATTCAGCCTTGGAAACAACTGAACTTTTTCAGATCTTGCTCTTAGTTACTTTCAGTTTTTGATACAGAGATATAACATTATTTTAAAATTATTTGTAAATATTTAGGGCTTGTTGTACAACACACACATTATACAATGTGTACATTGTAAATTTAAGCTGATTTCAGGAGTAATTTTTGCTCTGCTCTTGGAGAACAAGTCCCCAGACTCTGTAAAGGAAAAACTTTAAAACTGTAATAATCTATAGGAAGAAAGGGAAGAATTTGAAAGCTGTATTTAACTGCTTAAAATTACCAGAACTGTGTGTTTCCCTGTGCTGGCTTGTATGTTGTACTGGTGTGTTACCAGTTTGTTGGTGTCTATCCCTAAGGCAGAAGCTGCTCTGATAAAGTGTGATGTTGGTACTCTGCCCCTTTGGGATTTCCAGTTTATGCTTGCAAACATGAACTCAGTGAGTTCACCCTCCTTGAAAAGCTTCATCTCCTTGGCAGCACCAGAGGGGGAAAAGGTGTTGGGAATGCCTTTACAAACAGAGAGCTGCTCTGCTTCTGCATTCTGCTGCCAGCCAAGGCTTTGGGGTGACCGTGCCCTCTCTGTTCTTGCTGAATCATGGCACAGGCCTTGGTACTCCAGCCAGCCTTTTCTGCATGCATGGAAACCACTGTGCCAGTTCTCTGATGATCACTGAGATGATTATAAACAGAGTAAATGTAAAATAGGCTCTCATGGTTTTAGCAGCAGAGGACACTGAATCTACTTGTTGCTTTTGAATAATAAGAAGGAGGCTCTGACTACAGATATGTAATGATCTGGGTGTTTCAATAGCAGATCATGCTCTTCAGGTACCCGGTTTTTAGATCATCTTTCTCTTCTTGCTGCATAGACAAACAGCTTTATCAAAGATGACTTTTGCATGCTGCTTGTTATCAAGTGTATCCCTCCAGGAGATGCTTGTAAAGGTTTTCACCTTATACGAAGTCCTTGTGGCTTAAAACATGACAGGGTTGGTAAAAGGATTATACCTGAAGAGCAATGGTTGCATTTGTTTTATGTCTAGATCATTGCTCAAAGTGAGCAGCTCCAATATGCTCTCAGTGCCTTTTATTCTGTTGCAAAAAAAGTTCTGTGCTCCTCCTCTGACTTAAAGATCCTCAATTACTTCTGCCAAGAGCAGTGTATTAAACTGCTGGCTCCTAATCCAGATGGCTTAAAGACAGGTCCTTAGAGGACACAGTGCTTATGTGCTGGAGTTTGATGTACCACTTTGTCTCTTGGTCATGATTTTCAGGGTCCTACATACAACCTCGGCCTCAGTTTTGCAGCTCTGTGAGCTGGAAGTGTGTGACCCATTCCTGTCAGAGGATCTTCACAGATGTGCTGCCATAAAGCAGAATCTGAACTAGTGGGTCCTGGCTGTAACCCAGACAAGTGATGCACAGCTATTGGCACACACAACACATGGAGATGAACACGAAGTTCATCCTATGAAGTTTGGTACAGAAATGTAAGCTAACTATCAGAAAGCACTGACAGAACTGGTATCTGAAATCCCTCTTTGTAGGGGGATACAGGATGGGTAAATGAAGGTGGCATAGAAGGTAATCTTATCCCCCAATGAGTTGCAGCTGGACCAATTATTCAAGATTAGAAGCAGGCCTGATCTTAACAGGCCACACCTGTAGCCAATAAGAACAGTGGTATAAAAGAGTGGATTGGTGGGATCTGGAGTCAGATGACTGTTGTAAGGACCAGGAACAGGCTGTGCTTGGAGGAGCTGCCTGTGAGAAACATCAAGGAGGTATGGAGCTCTGGAGATATGAAATCATTACATTATAATGTTGTTAGAACACATGCTATCTAAGACAACAAATGATGGCCCCAATGTGATTCAGGACTAAACTATATTGCCCCTGGATTTGGGTTGCCCTGTGGATTTGGGACTAAATCATATAACCCCTTGGATTCAGGGAAACAGAATTTGAATACAAAACTATTGGCAAAATACATCAATGACAGCTATTGGTGTTTGTTAAAATGAGCATAAAAGACCTTGAAGATAAGTGATTGTAAACTAAGGAAAGCTGTAGAACTGAACTAACATTTAGAAATATATATCTATGCTGTAACATGCTGTTTGAGCACTTGTATAACTCTCAGCTCTAAATGAAATGTACAAATATGTCATAATCTTAATTTATTTGAGTATGTACTTTGGGAAATGTTGCAACTCTGTGGTTAAAAGAAAAAAGGGAGAATTGTAGGGACATACAGTATGGGTAAATGAAAGTGGTATAGAAGGTAATCTTATCCCCCAATGAGTTGCAGCTGGACCAATTATTCAAGATTAGAAGCAGGCCTGATCCTAACAGGCCACACCTGTAGCCAATAAGAACAAGTGGTATAAAAGAGTGTGTTGGTGGGATCTGGGCTCAGAGGAGTCAGATGGCTGCCGCAAGGACCAGGGACAGTCAGTGCTCAGAGGAGCTGCCTGTGAGAAACATCAAAGAGGTATGAAGCTCTGGTGATACGAAATCCTTGCACTTATAATGATGTTAGAACTCATGCTAGCTAAGACAACACCTCTTCCCTCCACTTTGAAGCTGAAGAAAACAGTGGAATAATGTGATGTTTGGATTTTCATTTTTACATTACTCCTTGAACTGTTTGGATTTTCCAGTCAGAACCAAGGCAGTGGCAGCCCAACTGCCACAGGAAAACCTCCAGTGGGAGGTGGTATCCTGTTTAGGAATGTATCAGCTGCCTGTATCCTTTGGGTAGAATTCTTAATTTTATCCTTTTGCAGTCATCTTCCTTGCTCTGTTCCTGTTGTCAGGGGTATTGTGGAGGTCTTTAAGGAGTGCAGGGTGTTCTCAGTGTGGCCCCTCCAGTTACAGACAGCTCCCTGTGTCTGTTCTGGATGGTTTGAGAAGTGGGATGGTGAGAGGATGGATAAGTGGACTCATTTGGAGTATAATGAGGTTTTAGCTGTTGGGGAATTGATTGGTCACAACAAATGTTAGCTGTTTCACTACTGACCTAGTAGTAAATATTGGATGGGAAGTGATTCTTGGTGTTGCTCTGAGGAGCTGCTGCACTCTTTGACTGATAGAAGTTGCAGGGGCATATTGGTACATTAAACTAGCAGAGGCTACTTGGAGTTATCTACAAAATGCAACAGCTGAGACATAATGGCCTCTGCTTGGAAAAGGAGAAACTTCCACTGAGCAGCATCACTGATGGATCACTGCAGGAAAACAGAACTGTTTATGGGGTTGTGGAAGTGTCAGACTTTTTGAGGAAGGGTAGACTAGAGGCCAAATATAACCTGTGGGGTGTTTTTGTCTAGCCTGATCTTTTAAAAACACAATAGAGCAGACAGGCAGATGCTTCCTTTGTGGTTTGGTAAATATGGTAAAAACAGGTGACATGTTGGCATAGCTGCACTTCTGGAACTCATTTCTGCATAGCAAAGCCACCCCACCTGCAGAAAAGCTAGAGGGACAGCCCATTTCTGCCAGCCAAGGCAATAGATAGGAATCTGGTCTTAAATCCTGATGGAAGAGTGTCCTGCATGGCAGCTGTCCAGACACAGTTAATCAAATAGCTAATTAGCACCATCATGGTGATCAAGCAGCTGATTTGACACAGAGCAATAGGGTAAAACTTTGCGTTTTGTTTTGGAGCTTAGAGAAGCTGTGAAAAAGCAAAAAAAAAAAGAATAGTTTGGAGGGGATCCAGGGGAACAGTGAGAGACAGGAAGTATCAGCTTTAGCTGCTCTGGGTTGAAGCCAGAGGAAGAGGTATTGTTACAGTGCCTCCCTTGTGACAGAGAGCAGTGGTTTGGATGTGTGTGTCAGCCCATTCCTGAGGAAAGCACTACAGAGCTGTGTGTGAGCTTCTGATTACCTCTGCAAGAAGAATAATGACTGACAAAAATGCTGGAATGTTAAAAATGGTGCTGAGTTGGCTTTGGCTGCAGAGTTGTCCCTGTCCCTGCAGGTTGTGATGGAGCCCTACAATCCCAGCCCCTGGGCATGCCCTGGTATGTGGGTTTGCCATGGAGCTCCTAACTCCCTCAGGATGCCTGAGGAAAAGCTTCTGTTACTTTATGGCTTACCGCTGCCAGTCACAGCCACACAGCTGGTACAGTGGGCACAGGGCAGGAAAAGAACAAGGCTGGGTTTGCCCATGAGCATGTTTTGGTTTGGATTTTTCTCTAATAATAGAAAAGGATATTCCTGCTGCTGATAAATTACTGGAAACCAAAGACTACAGAGACTCTTACTTGGAAGACCCACAAAAGAAGTGAATCTATCAGAAGTTGAGGAAGTGTTTTCTGGAGTTCTGTTGTGTAAAGTTGCCTGTTTTTACATGCTGCTATATTTTGACATACACTGTGCTTTAGATGATTATTACCCTGTGTTGAATTTCAACTTTATGCCCAATACACTTCACCTGGATTTGAATGTTTAAGCAAATGAAATTCTGCCAAATCACTTGTGACTTGCACAGATCCAGTCCAAAGCTGCTTCCCTTCTGCCAGGCCCCATCCTTCAGTATGTCAGAAAACTTCATCTTTTTTACTCTTTTGGAGGGAAAGTTACTTTCAGTATAAAAATAGCTGGGGTGTTTGGGGAGAAAAACAGGTACCCAGCCCCTTTGTCAGGTCTGGCTGTCCACCTTCCTTTGCCTTGCATCTGTTCCCCAAGCAGCAAGAATAGGCATCAGGATTTGAGAGCAGTGGGATTCTGAGGATGTGCTTCTGCCATGAAAGCCAAGATGTGCAGCAGCTGCTTCTGGCCAAGCTGGCTTTGGAAGCTGTATGTGCTCATCACTCCTAGGAGGCAGCTCTAGTGTGGTGCAGCTGGGAGCTAATGAACTTCTTGGGGACTGAGTTAGCATTGGGCTGTGTGGGAGCAGTTCCTGCTCAGCCTTCTAATCTGATGTCACACCATATGGGTCACAACTCCCTGTGAAAACCCCACGAGGCACCTTTGTTGACTTTTCCTTTCTAGGACCAGGGATATTACAGTCCTGTTTCATAAAGTCTGTAAATTTGTCTGTGAAATTTTATCAGGTGACTGACTTCCTTCCCGACTGTGAGGGTGGTGAGGCCCTAGCACAGGGTGCCCAGAGAAGCTGTGCATGTCCCCTTCCAAAAAGTGTTCAAGGCCAGGTTGGATGGGGCTGGGGGCAGCCTGGTCCAGTGGGTGACATCCCTGCCCATGGCAGAAGAGCTGGAACTGGATGATCTTTAAGGTCTGACCCAAAGCTTTCAATGATTCTGTAGTTCCTCTGTCTATTTTCCTTGGCCTCCTGAAGGGAGAAAATGTGTGAATTTGGGACAACAGCTCCCTTTCCCCAGTGGGCTGAAGTTCTCATTCCACACATAGAGTGTGAGCCTTTGTGTGTGCATGAAGGTTCTGCCTGCCTGGGTGGTGGGGGAACCATGCTGCTGTCTTTGCCCTCTGGAATCTACTCTGTGGTTCTCAAAAACAACTTGTTATGGCCAGGGCTTGCATTAATTTGTTCCTGTCTGTGCAGGAATATGTGTTGTACTACTGATTGGTGCTATTCTAATAGTGGCAAAATGAGTCTAACCAGAAAAAGTAAAATATAAAAGAGAGTAAGTTCAAGCACCTAAGTTCTGGTAGGTCAAGAGCCCCAATGTCTCTGTAAGAGCCTCCCAGGACTTCCAGGGGTGATGAAAAGCTGACTCTTCTCCTCAGCATGAAGAAGGCTGGGAGAACACTAACCTGGCAGCTGAACAGAGACTGAAGAGTTACCTGATTCACTGCAGAATGGGGAGCAAAGGAGCCTGAGGTGGCCTGGTATGAGACAGACTAGGGATAAAGAAAATTGAGATGTATAGGGAAGCACAGGAGAGGTGAGGTCTAGAGAGCCTAGAGCAGCTCCTCCCTACCTGGGAGTGGGGAGGAGGATAAAGAAAGGATTGAGTGCCTGGTGTGACAGAAGGTGCCTTTTTCCTTCTGTATGTCTTCTCATACCCTGGAGAACAGCTCTGTCTCTGTGGGTGGGTGGCTGGTTGTGGAAAGCTTGCGCTTTGCCCTGGGAAGGGGGAAAAAGAGCAGGTTGAACTATGTTTAATAGCCTCAATAAACAAGTTTTCCACTCTGGAGGTTCCATCTGGAGCAAGCCAAGATAGGCTAAGATAGGATTGACTCTTGAGCTTTTCCATGCCACCATCAGGTTGTCAGGTGGGAGAGCCATCCAGTGCTGGAGAGACCCCAGCCTGGGGACACAGCTGAGCACAAGGTGTGAGAGGGACAAGGACTTTTCACAGCTGGGGGTGGCTTCTTTTTCCTCTTTGGTCACAGGTAGGGGAGAGGAAGTCTTTCAGGAGGGAAATACAGCATGCAGGATATTAGGTCTGAAATGTTCATCCTATAAATTTCAAATTTGTATGCAGGTGCTGGGAAATCCGTATCTAAGTAGCCTGAACCTTTTATGTCTGAATTGTTGGGCTGGAGTCCTTGCATTGCTGTTGAACCTGGGAGTGAGATTTCTGGTGTGTCTGAGGCTGGCTACAGGATTTTTCCTTCTTGGTACCACACAGTTCTAGGACAAGTAGTGAAAAACGCCAATCACTTGTTTTTAAAATTTTAAAATTTAATAGTAATAAAATGGTTATAAAAATAGTAATGCAATTAGAGTAATAAAAATTTGAGCAATTTGGATTAGGACAATATGAGACAATAGAAACAAAGAGTTACAGACAGTCTGGGTACCTTTTCTGGGCAGCATAAGCCTGAAAAAGGACCCACATTAACAGAGGATTAACCCTTAAAAACAACAGTCTGTTGCATATTCATACACCTCATCCATGATGCATAAATTCCATTCAAACACAGGATTCTGTCTGGGCAGTGTCAGCTTCTTCCTCTGAATCCTGACGGTGTCTTCATGGCTGAGCAGGCAGGAAGAAGTTCATTTCTCCCGATAATGGAGCAATAAATTCTCTTTTTCTGAAAGATTGAGGTGTCCTGTGGCTGCTATCTCGCTGTGAGTCCTTTCTTTAGGGGGAAAAAAGTATCCTACATGGCATAGTTTCTATTTTAACCTTATGTTATAACATAAAACTATATTTAAGACACTACTTAGGAGAATTAATACAGCATAGCTTTCTAACACAACACATATAATATTCATTTAAATATTTGCGAAAAGCCACTCATAAAATACGCATTTTTCACAAAATGAACCCAACTTTACTCTGTCAGAATAATCCAATTCTCCACTTCTGCTTGTCAAAATCATCGGTAAGAGGGAGTGTAGAGGGAAGAGCATCATTTCCCCAGCGGGAGCTGTGGCCGGGCTCCACCTGCTGCTGGTCGGGGCTGCCTGCACGGTGCCGCACCCGTGCTCTTGTGCACTAAGTAAAAACCACGGCAGAAAGGAAAACTTGCTCCTTCCTGCCCTGAACTTGCTTTAGGATTCTCCCTCATGTGGGTGATATGAATGTGTAGTGGTTTCTGTCTTTCTGTATGTATTAGGAAGATTTGCAGCAAGTCAAGTGCCTGCTCCTGAAAACTGCCCGAGCTTTGGTTGTTAGCAGTCAGGCATCTGAGTTAAATTTTTGGGGTTTCTGCCACTGGGTGTGGAAAGATAAGAAAGCTGAGTTCAGTATATTTTGAAGCATCAGTCCGTGGTTTTAATTAGTGTTATTAAAAATTTTGGTCTTAATATTGCTGTAGTTCACTGCAAGTATTCTTCTGAAGTGCTCATAAAGCACTTGGTGCTGAGAAGGGACACGCTAAAGAGGAAGCCAGGGAAAATGAATCATTCTTTTGCTAGCATGATTTTGCCAAGAAGGAAAAATGTCCTTAAATATTAACTATTACTCCTTCTTAGGGAACTCAATAAAGCTTGCATTACAGTTCAGGCTTTGTGCCCACTCACATGAGATGGGCTTTCCATTTTGATTTCTTATCAACTTTTTATTTTTCTGCTGTCTCTGCATAGAGTATCAGGACTCTGGATTATGAGAGTCTGGAAGCTGTGTAAACTAGATTGATGCATTGAGCAACAAATGCTATTTCAGACCACAAAGTGGCAGCATAAGCAATTTTATTCTCTCCCTCCCTTATTCAATTTTCTTTATTATGCTAGATTGTGCTTTTAATCATAAGCAGAGTACTTAATGATAGCAGACTGGGCTGTATACAACAGATCAGGTGCTGGCTGGGCTGTTCACACATAGCTCAGGACTGAACTATTTTCAAAGCACTCACACTTGTTCTTCCAGTTCTGGGACTTGTTTGGGCAGAAATTTCTGCTTCAGTGCAGTTCTGGGTTCCTTTTTTGAGGGCTGCATGTGAACAGGAGGAAATGCTCACATTTAGTTTTCTTTGAGATGGACTTGGGCTTTGAATCCAGCTTTTAACAAAGGACAAGCTGGTGTGTTAAACTCTGAAGTACACAACATCCTCAAATACTGTTTTTGAAGAGGAACATCCCCTCTCTTCCCCCCCTCCCCCCCACTCCCAAAACAGAGTACATGTGCAGTGGGAAAGGCTGAATCTGCCTATCAATGGAATTGATTTATGTTCCTTAAGAAAAGTGAATTCCCTTTGCCTCGTGCATTTTGTACCACCCAAATAACACATTCCAAAGCTGAGAATTAGGATATGAACAGGTAGAATGGCAAACCAGAAACATTCTTGTTTTCTTACTACTGTCTGCTCCCAGTCCCCTTTTTATTTTTCTGCTTTCTGCAGTATGAGCCACTTGTCCCTGGACTTTTAAAGGACTTTGTCTCCTGTGCTGTCATGGTGCATTCCAGTCTCTGCAGTGACCAAGTGCTACAGTGAAAGCTGTCCCTGGAGCTGGGGAGAGCCTGGGATCAATTAGTGGTCCTGGTTGTGAAGGGCATCAATCCCACCCCTAAGCTTCAGTCTCTATTTGAGAATTTGTTGAGAATTTTCCTTTCTCTCTTTTACGTTTTGGAGCTTCAACATCTCCTCTTTAGACCTTCTCATTATCTCCTGAAATTGCAGAGTTCAGACAGATAATCTTATTCCTTGTCCATGTCTCCAAGAGGAAAGGGAGCTCTGAGGCAGCCTGGACCCTGTAGCACCCTGTTGGGGATGGTGGTGCAGCTGATCAAACATTACCACAGAAGGAATTTGATTTTCTTTCCTGCTGCACTCATCTTACATTTCCATTTCTCAGCTGAATCTCTACCATTTATTTTATACTCTCCAGTCCAAACAAATATTTCAATTCAAGTGGTTTTAAAATTTGGTTTCGTTCCCTGAATAAATGAATATGGATAATTAATTATTATCATTTTTAAATAAACCACAGTGGGAGCTAGGATTGCTTTTTGTCCTTGACCAGCAAAACTGTGTTTCTATTAATTGTGAGCCCTTGCCAGTGTAATTCTGTCACCTAAGGAAACCTAACTTTCAGAAAAGAGCAGCTTTGCAAAAACCCATGCTGGGAGTTTATTAAGCACAGGAATTATGAGTTATTGTTGCATTTTTATATAATCTCAAACTTGTGAGGTTTCTAAAGAACTGGGCAAATGTCTTTGGGTACATACCTTTAGCTCAGCTCAAAAGTAAAATCACAGCTGTAGTTGTGGTGGATGAGAGCTGAAGGATGGCTTCCAGAGACCAGGCAGCTGCACTTTGCTTTGTTCAGTTCCCAGTTAGGAACAAAGAGGTGGCCAAGAGCAAAGAGTAACAAAGAGAGCAGTCCATAAAGGTGGAGAGCACAGTGTCCTTCTCACCGGCCTTGAGAGCTTGCAAAAGCCCCATTTGGAGACAAACCTGCCTTGCAAAGTCCTGCTGTGAATAGAGCAAATTACTCTTCTGCTTTGTGAGGATGTGTATCTGTACTAAGCAGGGGTAAATCAAACTGTAGGGGTGTTTACCTTACTTGTTCAGTTGGACTAATGTGGCCCTGGTTTGTGGGTACAATTCCCCAGGTCCAAAAATAGTTCCTGGCCGGCCTCGTTCCAGAGGGATGGGAGCAGGAAGATGCCATGAGCCTCCTCCAGGGGTGCCAGCTCACTGACAGCCCCATGGGGCAAAGCAGGGCTGAGTTCAGAGCATGTCACCTCTTGTACCATGCCAAATGATGAGTCTGTGTCTAAGCAGTTTCCTCTGATTCATCACTGCTTTTTGTTGCAGGCTAAAGATAGTCCTTCATATAGAAGCTCAATTTGAAGATAAAAAGTTGTTTGCCTTTCTCTCTGGTTGCATTTTAGCTTCTGCTGTTCATCTCCTAGCAGTTGTCACCAGCTGCTAGCTTCTCTCATCTCCCCACTCTTATCACTTTCCTCCTTGCCTTCTGAAGGGTTCACCTGGGAGGAACTCCCTCAATTTCCTAGTGCTGATAACCCAGTGCTACTCACTGCCAAACACACCCCATACCTACTTGAAAATTACCATGGAGCAACCCCTCTGCATGTAAACATGAGGTACAAATGTAGGGTTTTCTCTTTTAGCATTAAATCTTCCATTAATCATGGGTCTTCCTATGAAGAATCCCTGGTGCAGAGACCCTGTTGTTGATGCGTGGAAATTGCATGATGAAACTCCTGAAGGGCACTTTCTGTGATTCAAGGCTGTGTGCATGAGTGATTGAGAGGCAGAGGCTTTGGGGAGAGCATTTGTGGGCTCAATGCATTTGTGTGGTGTTGTAAGAAACGGGTGGCTGTGCACATGGAATGTGGATAAAGCTGCTTAAAGGCAAGGGACAGGACACAGCTTTAGATGATCAGGTTTCAGAGAAGCTATGGAAATTTGTAGTAGCAAAAAAATATGGCTTAGTGTGCCTTTATTTAAAGCAGTGGCTGCAAGAATGCAGAGGAACTTTTAAGAGTAATGTTGTTTGCCAGAAAGATGCACTCCAAGCCTTCCACATTCAATCCACTCAGCACTGCATTATAAATCTGAGGTTTCTTGGAACTATTTCTGTCTGACAACAACCATTGTGTCTGAAGATCCTTTAAAAAATTCTGTCTTATGCAGTAAGGATAAGTCACTATTCTAGTAGAAGGGAAACCAAGATGTAATAAATGCACTCAAACTCATTTTTCAATGATGCTATCAAAATTGGAAGGGGCATTTTGCATTGCAAACTTCAACCTGAAAAGTCTAAAATACAAAGAGGACTTTACACAAAAAAAAAAGAAACAACTAAGGAGAGCTAAAAAAGACTCAAACATCTTTTGAAAAGGGGAAGTAATTTCAATTTCTTTTTATTTTTTGACAGGGATTCAAATGTTAGTATCCATTTTGGGATAAAATGCTTTTGAAAAGATTGAGGAGTAACTGTCATGCAAAAAATTAATATTTCTGTAAACAAATCCTTAAATAAATATATACTTAATATTGATTTAATTTCTATAAGTGAATAAGTCTAAAAGTGTACTGTGGCATGATTTATAAAGTTCATGTTGTGTTTGTTTAGCATTGTGGATTCATTGTGGTGATTCACCTTGGATTACTATACAAGGGCTATAAATAAGATGTGCTTCCCTCAATGAGCTGTCCTGATTAATTATTAGTAGGGCAGTAATTGATTTGGCAATGTTTCCTGTTATTGCTGACTACTATCCAGTTTTCCTTGTCTTTGCTTTGTTGAGGCTTAAAATTTGTATGACACAACGAGATGCCAAGTCAGCACATGCTTTCAGTCTGCCTTTATAAAGTTGTGCCAGGCTTCCCTTGCTTTTATAGGAAAGAAAAGAAATAATAGTTACATGGTTACTCACTGGGGTGGGAAGGTTCTCACACTCCTGTTTCTCAAGGGCTTTTTTCCCAAGGAGACACAACTTAAAGCACAGTCCTGTCTTGCAATACTGTTTTTGGTGGAGTTTTTAAGGCTGCTTGAGAAGGGTAATTTTGTTCAGCTCCCAGTCTGTGAGGGTCCAATTGTCTCCTCTTCCTGTGCCTTGCCCTCCCCAGCAGCAGGAAACATTTCATCACTTACCAATGGATCCACTAAGTTTTCTGCAAGATTTTACTGTTCTCAATACTCTGGAAGCAGAGATGTTCTTGAAGCCTTTCTAGCCTTGCCCCAGCCAGAGAAGTTAACCAGGTCCTCAAGTGTGGTGGTTGAAGGAGTGAGGTTAATTAATTAATCCCTGGGCTTCTCTTGCACAATGGCATTGTTAGCCATGAAGAGGGAAAAGAAAGGTATCGGTCTCTGATCACTTTGGGGATCCAAATCCCCATGTACACATTCATCATCAGCCTTTTCCAAGCCTGAAAACTGCCCCTGGCCTCTGACTTCTCCTGGTTTGGGAATAGAAGGAATGTACTTGGATCTGGTGCTCTGCAGGAAATATCTTTCATCTCTCCAGCTGTTGGCTTGGTGCACAGATAAGATTTTGTTTTTTCCCTCAAATGAAAAGAATGACCCCATACATTTCAGATATGTGAAACTTCTGATACCAGAATTTTGAGAAGAAATGTTGCAGGGTACTTGTCATATCTCCTAGCAAGAACTTTACAGCCAAGGACTCATTCAAAAATCCAACATCTGTGGAAATGAACTCTTTCAAGTGTCAGTTTTATCTTAATTCCTTATGCTTGTTTTACACCACATTAGATAAGGCTGACAGCACAAATTCTGAAGTTATATCTTAGATAAGGTGGGAGTCCAATGTACACTTGACCACACTGATCTCAGAATCAGCACTGCACTAGGGACCAGCTGGGTTCAAGGGGCTGCTGATCTTGCCATTAATCTGGTTAGTTTTTATATTAATTTCTATATTGATACAATTCTATTTTGGGGTTGAACTTTTGTCTCGCACACTACAACCTAGAGAATATCTCCTAGCTATACCTTACCCTCTCCCTCTTATCTTTTTTCATTTTTCTCATTCTCTTTTTCTTTCTCTCTCTTTTGACAATGTGGGTTTTTTTTTCCTGGGAAAACATTTAATAAATTTTTGGCCTGTAGAGTGTGAAATCAGTATGGTTTTTCTGTTTTCTATAATGGGATACCCAATAAGGCTGACCAGTGAAGCTCTTTTGTCTTTATTTTACCTAATGAAAAAAACCAAACAGGAAGATCTTCAGGTTTGCCCCCAAACCATTACCATTCATCAAAATACCAGCACAAGCACATCTAAAACATTTCCCTTCTATGAGCAGCTTCTGGCACTTGAATGTTAAAATCTTATCCCTTAATATTCCAGTATTGCAGCCTTAGTACAGCTGCTATGAGGGCAGGTACCATTCCTTCATGGTCAGGGGTTTTTCCAGCTTCTTGACACTTCAAGTCATATAGGAGAAATATGTGCAGTGGAAGAAAGAGACAAGGAGATCCTGGAAGCACATCCAGTCATGGTCATGTCTTTATAAAAGTCATTCTATTCCTGCTATCCTCTCATTTCAAAGGACAGTGATTACCAATGGATCTGCACCCACCCTGTGTTTGTGTTACAGATAGAAGCATTATGGCATAACATGTAGCAAGCCAAGGTAATGCTGGAAATCTGGCCAAGTCCAGCTGAATTTGTGTTCTTTAAATTGCCTTGGGTCGCAGAGGAGAGGTTAAATCAGAACATTGTTTATCTCAGCTTGGTACAGAGAGTTGAGCAGTGAAGCAGACAGAGCATTCTGCTTTGGAAATAAGCCATATATTCCAGTGACTAATGAAAACCAAAGAGGGCAGGGGTAAACGTAGCAATTAGGACATGGGAAAATGTGTGGTTTGTTTCAGAGTGAGGCTTCACTTGTACCTAGTTCAGTGCTGCAAGCTTGGTGCAAATTTCACTGTATAGCAGCAAACCTGAACGTTTGCCTTACCTGAATCTGTGATCATATTCCTAACCCCATACACATTTCAATTGATCTCCATAAAATTGTGCAAGGATCCTTGGTAAAAACAGGCCTCAAGCAATTTCCTCACAGTTCTTTTTTGGTTTTGCAGAAGTAAAAGAAGGGTCTTCTCCCAGCCCAGGAGGTCTTTCAGCAGTGCCCAGCACTGCAGACTCACACTTCTTGTAAGGTGTACTCACTTCAGAAACTGAAGCTCCTGATGAGTAATGAGCAGGGATTTTCTCAAAGCTTCTAGGCAGGACTGTTGGAGCCACAATCTGCCTGCCTCATCAAAGAGCCTTTCTAGTGAGCAGCATGCTCGTGGTGATAGCTCGGTGAAACCCAGCTGGTGACTGAGGAGTGCTTCTCTGGGGCACTCATTTGCATCCAGTTTGCCATGCTGTCTGTCTCTCTGAGGTGTTTAATGAGCACTTGGCACCCTGGGCCCAGCAGCCACTGAAGAACTGGGACAATAATCTTCTTTATCAAGGAGGTAGGTAGAAATAGAATTAATACAACTCCTCCTCAGCAGTACTTAGTGGCATCAGCTCTCATGCTGCCTGGGCCTGATCCATTATTTGCTTACTGTTAGCAAGGGGCAAGAGGAAGGTGCATTGCATGTGAAGGGTGGTTCCTGTCCCCTTTGTCTGATGCAGTGACACCAGACTGAATTGCTGCATTAGGTAAATAAGTCCTTTAACAGATACAGATCTTCACAGCAATGTAACATTCCTGGGAGCCAGCTCCATGTATTTACAGCCTTAAAACTGGAGGAATTCTTGCAGTGACAAAATAGGTGAGGCAGGTTTCCAGATCAGACTGTTGAATTGATATGGTGCTGTAGCAGCTCCTGCATTTATAGCAAGGTATAATTTCTGAGGTGTAACCAACAGAACTGACCTCCTCTTGTGCTGTGCTTGGCTGCCAGCTGGGGTGAATCCGTGACAGCTGTGAATGTGGGAATTGTTCCTTCTGGGAGGTTTAGATCATTAATATTAAATGCTTTGATATCTTATAAGAAAGGCTTTATGGGACTGCAGTAACACATCCTACTGTGATGTCATGTTCTTAGTGTTACTGCTCCTCTAGTGAATATCACAATCATTTTGTGATGAAAATAATTTTGTGATAAAAAATTTATTTTGTATAAGATTACCAAGAGCACGTTTGGAGAAGGCTGCCATTGTACCTGGTTCTCAATAAACACTGGGATCTGGAATAAACAAACACCTGCTAAGCTCAGAGAGACCAACTCTATAGTTTGCATTTTGCCAATCCCTTGTATTGGTGACTACAGCTCCCTAGGGACAAAGTTCAGCCCCTCCTAAAACAGTGGGTTTAAAAAGGGAGGTCCTGACAAGATCTAGAGTGATATATGTGTACTTACAGAGAGTTATATGTATATTTCTAATTTAAAAACATAAATTGTGCATCTCAGCAAAGCAGGACTTGTTCTTCAAGAATACTGGGCATTGAAAACAATCTACAATCCCTTTGAGTTTGTCTGTTTTTTGGACTAATCTGAGTTTTCTTGGCTTTAACTCATTCGTTTTTCTGGTTTATATTCCAATGCCACTGAGGTTTCACAGTTTACACCTGATTGAGGGCCTGTCTTTCTTAAGGAAATCTGCAGGTAGACTGCATATGTCATGGCTAGCTCAGGTAACCCAGTTCCTCTGTACCTGATTAAACCTGAAAGGAGTGGATAAATGTTGCATTCTCAAAGTCTGGCAAGTACTTCACTCCTTGACTGTTGAATTCAGACAGGCAATAAATGGGAAAAGCAGACAGTGAAAAATTAGTCTGTGATGTGAGCAGAGGAGTTATGTACCTCAGAGATATTTTTAATGCTATTTAAAATGAAGAACACTTTGATATTAGTCTGTAGATACTGTGTTATCCTTTCACCACAGAGACTGCAGGGCTTGTCGGAGAATTAAGTAATTTGGAAGGAGAAATCTGCTTGCTGAGAACCTTGGAATGAGCATCTCTGAAAACCAACAGCTCTATTTCTGAAGGCTTAAATCTGTCACAGGGGAATTTTTGTAATAATTTTGGTATGGAATCCAAGAGAAGCCTTATGCATTTTTCCACATCCCACAAATACAAGGGAGTTTTTTGTCAAGCTGTGAAAGTAGCCAATATAGAAACAAACTTTGGGCTGGGCAGAGGTTTTTTTGGGGCTCTCAAAGTACTTGGTCTCAAAGTTGTACTGATAGAAAAAGTTCATCTAGTTGTAGATCCTGATATAAATTGATACAACAGGGGCTGCCCAGCTCTCTGCCATCTGGGATGTTACTGGGAGTCACAATAAACTGCAGGGTAGTAATTCTTCCAGCTAATGTCCAATAAAGAGGGGATTTGGCCTCATGGCAAATCAGACTCTTAATTTTAGTCTGAGACTTCTTGATTGAGAAAGCTCTGTTGCTCTTACAAGTCACTTGGAATCCTAACACTATTTACAGCAGTGATCTTTTTAATTCCTGTGCAGGAATACATAATATCAACAGGGTTGGTTGGGAATGGATCATAAGGGCAATGATCTTGCAAATACTACTCAAGTGCTGTGTCTTGGTACAAAAACCCAGGAGAGCATGATCCCTTTCTCCACTATTCTGAACTGGCTGGATGTGATGGCATTTGGTACCAAATCTGTCTTCCCTGAGGCTACCCAGCACTGGGAGCAGAGGCACAGAGACATTGCTTAAAATAATAGGCTTAGCTGATGTGAAACCCATATTCTAGCTTCTATAATTATTGAGTAGCTAATGCAGCAAGCTAAGATGGGAAATGGCTCAGAGCCTGTCCTGCAGAAGACAAAAAGCCAGGGGGATGTGGTCAGGATTGTTTCAGTGGTGCATTGCTAAGCCATTGAGATCCAAATGTCCTTTGGGTGTTGGCAAAGTGAAGAGAGTTCTCCACAGCCAAACTGCTTGAAGAACAGGCTTCTGCAGTGGTGAGGCTGCATGAAATACCTGGGATTACTTGGCCAGAACTGGAGAAATGCTGCTAACACTACTACCAGCCTGTGGAAATGTGCAACTTACAACCAAAGGACTGCAGATACATCCTGTGACAACTCCAAATGGCATTTAAATCCACCTCCCAAAACTAATTGGCTGAAATGGGGAAAGCAAGTGAAATAAAGATGACGAAAGCTGACAAAATCAGATCAATTAAAATATAAGTGCAGATTTTTAGTGATAAACCAATCCATGTGGAAATTTCTATGTCCAGGAAGTCCTGAAGATGTACAAGGTGGTGCAGGATTTTCAGCTAATATGACATCCAGTGTATGACTTGCCTTTGCCTGATCATGTTATAGTCATGAGCCTTGTTTAGTATGGTCAGACACCAGAGACCTGGAAATCTTTAAAAGGAAAGGTGTTTGTCTTCAATTTTCTTTCACAAACTTATAAAATCCTAGCACCTTATTTCCGGGGATGGCAAAGAACACTTCTGTGTATTTCTGGTTTCTCTAGTCCAAGTGTGATGTCTCCTGGTAGGTGAGCAAGTGTGGAGTCACTCTTGGAAAAGGAACAGAACTGGGTCAGCAATGAAAGAGAAAATACCTCTTTGTGCAGGGCAGCTGTAATTAGTGTTGAAAACTTCATGTTCAGTCACACCAGTGCAGGGCAAAGTAATGGTTACAGAAAGAAACTTGACTAAAATACCATGTTTGTCATTCAAGATGTGGTTTTTCCTTCTTTATAATGTACTATGTTTATTTATATTGCCAAGTCAGCAGAGGTCAGGATAGGATGGAAAGCAGGAACATCTCATCTGCTTGCTTGGGTTTGTCATGTGTCATCCTGGTTTGTAGATGAGAAGTATAAGGAAGGCAGCAGTGCAGTGTTTCTAATCTTACCCAAAGCTTTTTGCATGACTGTCCCATCAGGACAGTTACCATGCAGAGGCATGAGGTGGTTTAGCCATGTCTTAACAGTGAGGTCAGAGTAACTGAGGCTGAGAATGTAGCCAGCCTTTGTCCTTGGTCAGTGCTGTATTGTCCATGAGCCCCAGTGCCCCAATGCCATCCCTCCTGGCTCCCAGAGCTGCCCCTGACACTGGGGAGCTCTTGGCAGTGACAGCCTGCGTGAACTGTGGGCACTTGTTCCAGTGGTGTTGATCACATCACCAGGATGTTCAGGGATTTGGAGTCAGACCCAGGGCAGGTGGCACGTGACCCACTACAGTGCAGAGGGGGAGAGCTCTTGGTTTGAAGAGCTGATGCAGTTCACACAAGGTCATTCTGCAATGTATTTATTTCCTCTTAACCCTGATTACTTGTCTTGGTTTGGGAAGCCAGGTGCCTGCTAAGGCAGGCAGGAGCCTCCCCTGAAATGGAGAATGCAAACCCTCCCCACCCCTCCCAATTGCTCTGGATTTTAAGTTAAGGGGCTCTCAGGTAAAAAATATGGGAGCAGGAAATAACAGTTCTTTAATAGGGAAGGGGGAAAAATAACAGGATAAAATAAAACAATGCAATACACTAGAACAGCACTGACAGAGTCAGAACTCAACCTGACACCCTGTTGGTCAGGGTGTTGGTGGCAGCCCAGTTGGAAAAGTGGCTGCAGCCCTCCTGGAGTGTCAGGTGTGGTTCTGTTGGAGCAGGGATCCTGTAGAGAAAGGGGGTATTCTTCCTCTGCAGATCTGTGGAAGTAGAAGCAGCTGCTGTTCCTCTGGGGAATCCAGTGGGAAGGGAGCTGGTATGTTAGAATCCCCAGATTATATCCAGGTAGGAATGCTTGGCTCCTCCCTCTGGGCAGGGCCTCTCACCATGGGATGTTACAGTTCTTATCAGCCATGCAGTGACATTCCATAGCTCATTATCAGGAGGTGTCCCCTGCCAGGGAGGAGTGATTGTGATCACTCAGAGAGAGAGATAAGGAGAAATTGCCCACTTGACACCAGAAAACTGCCCTACAGATGGTAATAGAATACATCCTGCCTTGCAATCTGGAACATTACTTGACTTAACTTGCCATAGTTCACAGTAAAAAGTTTTGAATATTCATTTTTATAGGCAAATTTTCCAAAAGAGACACCAAGATTCAGGTCTCCATGTTTAAAAATCTGTCCTTAAATTTCATACAGAAAGTTGCTTTTTGGCATCATCCTATTTGAACTTGTTTCCTCCTTTGTGAAGTTAGAAAAAAGCAGCAGCAGTGGACAGATGGATCTGTAATGTGTTCCAGTTAGCTCAATATCCTGTCCAGGAAAAGATATAAAATTATGGCAAGCATATTGTGAAGCTTCTCCTGAGCTTTCTGTCTGCTCCTCTCCAGTCAGAGAGGCCTTTTAAATATGGTTGTTATTAAATGTAAGGCTGGCTGGCAATAGCTTTGTGTTGCCTTTGGACTGGAATGTTTGTTTTCAGAAGCAGAGCTGGGGGAAGGCAGTTGGGTTGGTGATCTGCTGAAGAAAGGGGCAGGGGGTGCTGAATCCCTAATTTCCTATCCTGGCTTTGTCTCATTAATTGTCAAAAGCAGATCCCATGGTGTCTGTGAGCTCCTTTTCTCTGTGTGAAAATGGGAGTACTGACCTAAGGTGGAAAGAAGCATGGTGTGAAGATGCTTTATATGTTAAAGAATGTCTTGTTCAGTTCAGAAAGAGACCTGTAACAGCAGAATTCAGAGACCATCCCTTCTGCCTCCCCTCTACATGATTATTCTTCTAGGTAATCTAATCTTTTAGGAAAGGAAACTTGTCTTCATATTCCTCCAATGGGCATGAACAGCAGTTTCCACTGAAAGAAAATCCTTAAAAATATATGATGTTGTTAAAACTTCACAATACTATTATTAATAATATATTATTACTATTAATATACTATCAATAATATATTACTAATATTCAATATAGTAATATTATTATTAATATTATCTAATAATATCAGTGTATGTCACTGATAGTTTTGTCCAGCTCTAACAGAGAGCTATTAAGAGTTCTACTTCACAGCATTTCAGACAAAAATCTTGTGACTACAATAGAACTGTACACTGGAATGTTCTGAACAAAGCCATTAAGGCACTCTGGTATTTTAAATTTTGTGTAGCTTTTTGAGATGTTTACCTTCATCTCCTTTTTTTCATTTAGCTTATGACCTTCAAGTCACCTGACCCCATAAAAACAGAGGACACTGAAAATTCTGAGTGGTGGAGTTATGCTTTACCATGGGGTAAAGTTTAGGATTCTCTTATGAAAATAACCAAAGTCTGTGTAATTACAGAATCACAAAACAAGCTGAGTTTGAAGGGACCCTCAGGGGTCATTGGGTCCAACTCCTGGCCCTGCATAGCACCATCCCCCAGTCACAATTAATCTCTGTGCAGTAAATCTTATTGCTAAAAATGGGTCTGAGACTCTCCAGATTAATTTGAACTTAAATCCTCCTTTAATAAATTGCTGGGACTATACTTTTTAAACCTCTTAAAGTTCAAAAAATGCAAAAGCTTTTAAGTATTTCAACATTCCACCTATATCTAAGCTTGTTGTGTGACCAAGACTTTACTGGAAAAGCTGGTATGTTCCTGCTAAAGGGCATGGTGAGGTACTGGGCAGGTATAAATACATTGTGAGCTTCCCCAGTGTCACTCAAGAATAATTTTTTTGCCAAATATTTTTTTTTTGTTGCCATTATTACAAAATTGATCAGTGCTCCTGACTCAACTAATGGAGTTGGCTGGTTCATTGAGAAAGGGTATATTAAAACTGTGATCATCTTGGTCTGTGCAGGGATTTGCTGCAGAGAACCATTTATTCTCCCTGATTGCAGGATGGGGTGCATAGACCCTTCAGGTCTTTTTGGCCGAGATACCCCAGACACCCACAAAAATATGAAAAAAGCCTAAAATTCTTTTCTTAGTACCAGAAATATTCACTAACATGCAGAGCAACGAAGCCATCTTCTTCCTCATGATCTTTTCTGCAACACATACTCACAACCTGCAGTGTTTCCAGTGGTACCTCCTGTGTGATTTCTGAAAAAAGCTGCAAAATTTGGGCAGCTGCAGACTCCACCTTGAGAAAGAATGGCTCATGCAAAGGTCCTCCTAGGGTGGTGCTGCTCTTCCATGCTGTGGGTCTGCTGTCTGGCATTGCTGCCCTGGTCCTGCACACTCTGTCCTGGTGACATGCGGGATTGTTTTGCTGTGAACATTGTGCTGTTAATTATTGCAAGCAACGTGTGTAAAACCATTAAACTGGGCTATATGTTTGATTTCCAGTAAATATATGACAAGCTTTAGTTTTAGGGCATTCAGCAAACACTTCCTAAAAGGGGAGACAGACTTTCCATATCATCATCTTACTTCCTTCCCATTTAATTTTCTCTTTTACTCACCTGCCCCTACCCTTGCTGCCTGCATGGGAGGAGCACTGTATTTCCTGCCCTGCCAGACAACCTGGGCTGGAAGGCAGGAGTCTTTTGGGTGGCAAGTTCAGAGGCAGTGGGAACAGAGTGGAACTTACACAGCTGTGGCATTGAAGACTGGAGAGCTCCCATTGCATCTTGCTGGAAGTTTTAAGTCCTGGAACTGAGATCTCTCAGGTTCCTCATGTCAGTGGCTGATGGTGAGATCTGGCTGATACAGATGACTGAAAACTGAAGGTTCTCCGAGAACTGTTCTTTCACTTTGGATGTAAAAGCTCAGAGGATTTTTTACACCTTGATTTCCTCCTTTGAAGAAAAAATGAAGAAGATTTCAGGGCACATTAAGCCCAGAGAGAGTGTGGTTTCACAGAGGTTCCAGTTCAGGCAGAGGGAACAAATGCCAGGTGAAACTCTCACAAGCTTTGCTTCAGCCCTGCAAGAATTGGCATCAGCCTGTGCTTTTGGCTGCTGGCAGGAGAAGCTGATCCTGCATCAGCTGATTGACAAAGCAGCAGACCAGCGAATTCAGGAGCAGCTCTTGATGGAACTTGACACCTTGACTCTGGCCCAGGCAGTGGAACTGGGATCACAGATGGAGAGAGTACTGCAGAAAAATTGCCCTGGGTTTATTCCAGTTCTGACAAAGCAGTGGGAAAACTGCAGAAGCACTAGTAAAATTTGGAAGATAAGAAATTATAATTGCTGTAATCAGTGGTACTGCTGGAGACAGAGAGAACCTCTTGCCCTCACAACAAAATATGATCAAGAGAAGCAAAATCACTTCATCCCATTTTGTCACAGCCCAATGCCATCTGCAGCAGTTATGAGGATACAGCACCTGGGCTGGCAAGTGGGATGTCCTGCCACTACAAAAACAACCCCCAGGAGAGTCAGGAAGATGCAGGTAGGCTGCTGATTGCAAAGGGCCTGGGACAGAGTGACAGAGAACTGTACCTGGGCACCTGGGAGCTGGCCATTCCAGCTGTGGGTCTGTGCAGAACCCAACTCTCAGCTAAGCTGCAGTCCTCCAGGTTATACTGCAGTACTTGAACACTTTCACATGCTTGACTTTTGCCTTTTCTCTTTTGCAAGACTTAAATCTTGCATGAAGGCTTTTGGTGAGGTGTTAACCATTGTAAGAGCAGTGTCTGCACTGGGTTTGGTCTATTGATGTGTTGGCTGGAGGCTTCTGCTAAAGGACCTGGCAGAGAAGTAATGTTATAAATGGAGGAGGCTAAAGGAGGCTCTCCACTGCCTGAAGAAAATCTTCTTAACCCTTTATAACACATAGGAATAGCACTCACTCCTGTGAAAGCTGAGATTTGCAGAAACCTCCATTGCTCCATAGGCATTGCTCATAGCCATTTGAAATGGTTGTGTGATGGAGCATCAGATTTATACAGGTATCTGTAAGATCATAAAGACTGACATATAAAAAGGGGTCAGGCCAGTGGGCATCATAGAGTTGTATCTATATCTGAGGTACCTGTCAAATAAGATTGAGTCCAAAGAAGTTCTGCTGTAACATCTCTCTATACAGTATTCTGCTCTATTTTAATCTAAACTCCCTACTTCTATATAGTGGCAGAGGAAAGCAAGATCCATTCCTATTTCTCTTTTTTCCTTTTTAATTTTTTTTTTAGTGTACATGTGTTTGGCTTTCTTGGTTGGTTTTCTTTCTTTTTCATTAATGATTTCATCATCTTTGGTTCTGATAATCACCCTCTATTTGTTTTCTCTTTGGTAGATCAGTGGAACTAATCACACAATGTAACAGGGTTAGGAAGAAAGGAAACAATGATAAAGAAACTTGATAGAGCCAGATCAAGTAAAAGGACAAATGTGAAAAGAAATTATAAGAAAAGAAGAGAATAAAAAGCCCAGTCGACGTGGAATTAGGCTCTTTTCAAACAAGGTGATCATCTCTGGGCTGCACAGGAGCAAGCTGAAATAGTTCCTCTCTAAAAGACTAAGAGGAAATATTCGTGATTGGTTTGAAGACATTTCTCCCAGTCCTTTTTCCTTTGTCCTTGCTGAATTCTTCCAGGAGCTGAACAAACAAACTGCATCCCCTCACAGCTGCCCTGCCTTCCCTAAGGCAATTATTTGTGATTAGCTACCCTAATGTAATTAAATGTTTAGATTGTCCTGAACAATTGAATGTTGTGCCTCTAATGCCTGTTATTAGTGCTATTCCTGACAGGTAATGAAAACATTATTGAGGCTAAAAATGTCTGGTACTCTTTGTGTATTCAGCATTGAAGCAGTGAAAAGGCTGACTGAAGGGAAATGAGCTGTAGTGAGAAGTGCTCTGACCTAAGGCAGTGCCAGCAGGATCTTCAAAGACTTGAAAATGTATGATTTGCATCTTTTTGTTTCCTTTTAAATGTAATTTGATCTTTGTGGTTAAGAGCAAAACTGAGCTCTGTTTTGTTAACCAAAGTTTACAGCTTTTTGGATGTTCATGCAGGTCTGTGTGCCATTTTTCTTGAACTGACCTTAAGAGAGTATGAAATGAGACACAACTTCTGCAAGAGTTTTTTTCTGATTTTGTGATGGTTTTAAGCCAGAGCTGTGCCAAGCAAAATCATCAGGTGGGAGGCTATAGTTACTGTATTCCTGATTCTGTGGTGCTGAAAGCTGTTTTGGCTTAAAAAGCATATTTCTCTGATCTGATAAGCTTTCAGATCTTTCTGTGCATTCAAATTGGCACTGGCTAGGTGAAGAATTGTGGTGTGGATGGAGTGACTGGATCTTGCTCCCATCTCACTCTGCATTCCTTGCCCTGTGATTTGCTGATTCCTGGGGAGATACACAGGGCAGTCTGGGGGCCTGGGAACAGCCAAGGAATGAACAACTTGGTGTAACCACACCCACTCTGCTCATGATCTTGCTGCCCTGGATTTTCTTCTGCAAGAGCTTTTCCTCCTTTCTAAATGTTGCCAAGTTGGAGAAATTCTGTGTCAATTAGAGCTTCTCTCACATCCTCCAGCTGTCTCTCTAACCTTGCAATGTGGGAAGCCAGGTCCTTCCCACTGACCCAAGGAATGACTACACTGATAAAGTGTAGGGAAGCCAAAATGAACACTTGCTGTAATCCTAGAATCTCCCTTGGTGGTACATAGGCCAAGGAGCAGTTTCTGCCTCCTGAGGAACTAAATGGACATACTTTGTGTTTCTGAGGGATATGAAATACTTTCTGTCAGTGGAAGAATCTCCACCACAATATACATTTTCTGTGACCCAGAGGCACAACTCAGAGTGTGAGGCAGATGTGCCTGGGTGGATCATGCCAAAGGATTTAGGAGATGGACAATTTCTGTCCCTTTGGATACCTTTTTTTAAATCATATTGCAGTTCCAACCCTTGAAATAAATGGCTTAAGTTATGAGGGCTGGGTGGGATGTGCCATTTTGCACTGGGAGGTTTTCTCTTGGCTTAGCAAGTTCAGTCTTTTCTCATCTCACCTTTTCTAGACCTCTCCTCTCACCTGTGGGCATTCTTGGGCCCTTTCTGAGCTCTGCACCTGATACATGGGTTGCCTGTAAATGTGGATTGCTGCAGGAGTTCCTTGCTCAGGCCTGCTCCTCCATGTCACGTCTGTTACAACAGTGTGTCCCTCCCTGGCCTGTGTATTGTGGTAAAATAGATTAATAAGCATGTACAAGACACTAATTACTGGATTAGAAGGTTACAAGGAGCCAAAAAAGATCATCTCACCTGTCCTAGCACTGGAGATCAGCTCTCCCTGAGTCACTCCTGCCAGGTGTGTCTAATCTGTGCTTAAAGACAGAAAGTGATGGTTCCATGCTATCCTCTAGGCAACCTGTCCCAGTTTTTCATTATCCATACTGTTGCTGTTTTATTGATTTTTCTTTAACTTCAGTCTTGTCTGCTTCAATTTAAATCCATTAAATCTTGTTTTATTTGTCATACACTCAGAGAGAAGATTGCTTCCTTGTATAGCAGTTAAAGACTGTTTTCACACTGTACTCCCTCTCTCTGGGATGCACACTGTACTTTGAATTTTTCCCCATGATTCATCCTAAGTAATCCTTGTTCTTATTTTGACTATTGCCCCTTGCTTCACGTATCCTGATGTAGGATACACATTAAGCTGTCTTGAAGGTCCCAGCTGAGACCTCACCTGTGCCAAGCTCAGGTTCCCATGCCCCTGTAACTACTCCAGCTATTGTTTTAGCCACCTGCACTGTTGGAAGTGCTGGAAGAGCCCTGGAAACTGTTTCCATGAATGAGACAGGAGCCTTGTGACAAAAGCACAGCTGGTAGTAACACTGGAGTCACTATACCCAACCCAAATCAAACCAAGGGACATCACATGAAGTCAGCACTGGGATAAAAGGTTCCTGAGAAAAGGCAGGATCCTGGAGAGAGAAGGGGGCATTTTGGTCACAGACTCATACAACTCTTGTGGATTTTTGAGAAATAAGGTCAAGCTTATGTGACCTGAGCTCATCTCATGAGTCAGGAGATTTCATTCCCCTGTGCCTTGTCACTTAATCTGGTATTACAGTGCAGCTCAGAGGTCTGGAGGTGTTGCCATTGTTACACAGAGAAGGACCAGAGGTGAAATCAGGTACCCAAGATCAAAGGAGGAGTAAGGCAGTAAGCTGGATACTGAGCAGCTGCACCAGAAGAAGGCACAGGAGCCACTCCCAAAGCCCCAGCAGCTGAAGGGCTTGGTGCCACATGCACAGTGTGCAGCATGCTTCAGCCTCAGTGTGTGTGTGGCTGCCACCCTGGCACCAAAGGCTTGCTCTGCCCTGTGCCACATGGGCATAGAAAGGACTTCACCCTGCACAGCACCAGGGCACCCTGACCCCACAAACATCAGCTGCAGATCAGGCCTGGTGCTGGTGCAGTTCTTGTGCCTCATTAAAATCCCTGTAAACAGCCCTTTTACTTCCTGTCAGGAGAGAAGTGGGCAAGAAAGGTCTTTGCAAATGGCACAGCTTCAGGCAGATGAATCCATGCTCTGCGACAGTGTTGCTAGCTAAGTTTCCTTGAAAGTTGTTATTTTATATAAACTGGCATGTTAGTTGATCTCTTCTGCTTTGAAAAGCTCATTGGGAAGGTTTTTCTACCACTCTGGAGAAAGGAGGAGGGGAGTGAGCAGACTGTGGGCACTGGAATATCCCATGTCACCCAGCCAGGCTAAACTCAAATAAGGTGTGAGGATGCAAAGTTGTGCTGGATTCAATTCACTTCCTGAGCTCATGAGCCTAGCCTGTCCTTGTCCCATGTTTGAAAATCACCCTTCTTCCCACATTCCTTATTTTTCTGCTGGCTCCAGATCTCATGTTGTCAGTTTTTAGGAGCTGCCTTTGGCTGCTCAGCCTGTCCTCTGAGTTTCTGCTTGTGTAACACTTGCAGGAGTCCAGAGCCAAATGCAGGGCAAATGTGTAAGAAACAACCACTGAAGGTCAGTGGGGGCAGCTGAGGAGGGAGAGCTCTGTGTGTTTTATGCACACAGAGTGATTCAGACCAGGAGGCAACCTGAAGATGAAGCACATGACACCAAAAGGGGGAAAAAATTCTTATCTATCAAATCCTAGGCTGACTTTGTTAACAAAGCTTTTACTTAAAGCTATCAAGACCATGCAGTAATGGCATGTCTTAGACTGAGGCATATGAAAAAATAATGCTCCTGTTATTGATGGTAGGGGTGCATGTATCACTGAGTGGCACTTGGAGCCCTGCTAAAATCACCTCAACAATGCAAAATATGGTACTATACTTTTCCTCCCCATTTGTTCTTTCTTTCTACCTTATTTTTCCCATTCTCTGCTGCCTTCACTTTGACATCATGCCTCCTTAACATGCCATAGGAAAGTCTACAGTTGTGTTAGGGGCATTTCTGTGCTGGCAAGCCAGAGAGGCTCCAGCTGATGTGAACATGCACAGCTTTTAGCCACATCTCTTTCCTTACTGTCCTTGAGGTTTTCTCCCCTGTTTACACAGTATTCTGTGTGGGGAGATCTCAAACCTTCAGAGAGTGATTAGACCCAACAGAGAAATTAAAAGACACAACTAATGATCAGGGATTGAGGTGGTTGAATGTCTGGCTCTGCTGCAGGTGCTCTGGTATGACTAGAGCAAATCATTTGCCCTGAACCAGTTAATGAACACAGCACTTCCTCCCTCTCCCCTTTTCCCTCCCTCTATCTTACATAATTAAGCAGACACTCTCACCATGTTTATCCAGCACTATTGCTCATGGGCCTTGCAGCATCTAGGAACTCAGCAGGATGTGCCAGAGGAAGGCTGTTTGGAGTAATCATATTGCAGCAGCGCTGCTAAAAAGGACAAGCATGACCACAAAAACATTAGTTTAAAAGCAAACAACATAATGAAGAGGGAGCTGCAGTGGCTGAGTGTCTTGGGCAATTTGTGCTGATGTTTCCAGTGATGGCAGGAAAAAGTCAAGAAAGGCAGGATTTTATATCAGTCATTGCCTTGCATTACCTGGGCTTCATGTAGGCCCTTTCCTTCAGAGTCCTCTTTAATTAACACTCTGATTTATAATTCTGCAGATTGAAATCTTGACTAAACTAAGACTGGTTCTAAAAGTGGACTGAGTGGTTAGAGTGGTTATAAGATAAACAAGCCATATATCTCATGACCTTCAGCTCCCAATTTCACTGCAGCCCCATTACTGAACACTGAATTGATGATAACTGAGGGCATATCAGTGGATGTCTTGTGGCTACTTCTATATTCACATATACACTTGGGATTTCTTGAGCCATTGTCTTCAGTGGGGTCTTTTTTCTTTAGAGGAGTTTGCCCTGTCTGTGAAATATTTGCTGTCTTTGTACTCCTCTAAGTCAGTAATCCTTCTATAATTTCTCAACAGCACTCTGAAAAAAAAAAAAAAAAAACCCTTAATTGAGTTTGAAAAAGGTAAATATGTGTGTTTTTAAGTGTAGTCACAAAAATGTGGTTACAGCAGAGTTACCATGGAAAGACACACCAACACAGCACTTGCAGCAGTCTCCATTTCTTTTCAGCAGGAATCCTTAGGTTTCCCACTCAGCTAAGGGGTCAAGCCTGTAAACACTGTGAGGGGAAGCTAACTGTGGCTGTTGTGTTCATGCAGTGCAGAGTAGCTGGCCAGAATGACCTTTCAGAGAGTCTACAAACTTCCAGTGCTGGCTGCATGTCAGTACTTGAGGCTCCTGAGCTGCAGAGCACAAGCACTGAGCAGGGGCCCTGTCTTTGGAGGAGGGTTCACACAGTTTCTAGGAAGGACTTCTGGTCTGTGCAAGCTGAGTGGTGCCTCTGCCACACAGCTTCAACCTCCTGAAAGAGCAGCTGCCTTGCAGAAATGTTCATGGTAAAATTCACAGAGACAGATGGACATTTGCTCTGTGACTCTGAGGCAGCACCTTCCCTGAGGCCAGGTGTGTTAGATTTCCTTTTTAGTACAGAAAATGAGGCTTAATCCCCCATTTCATGGGAGCAGCCATGTTATCTGCCCATATTTTTACACTCTATCTTCTACATAAACTTGTGATTATCTTTTGCTGGGGCAGAACTGAGCTTTTCCCTATTAAAACAAAAATAGAGAAAGGGTGTGAATGAGGAGGAATGTTGCCCTGGGTTTATAAGGCAAGCAAAACATATCCCAATTGTCATGAAAAGATAACCAGTCATCTAAGAATACAGGCTTTCCATGTGTTGAAGGCAGAAGCCCAATGAGGCAATAAGCAATAGCTTCCCTTGAGATTTGCCAGCAGAGGGAGTGTTGCAGTGCAGTGTCCTAGAGCAGGGCAACTGCTGGAGTCTGAATTTTAGCTGTGTTCCAAATTTTATTTGACATAGTATATTGCCATATTAACCAAAAGAGGATCTTTTAATATTTCAGATTAGTAACAATATTAATTATTAATACAGTCAATACTTTACATTTCACTCTTGAAATGACACTACATAGCTAGGGCTGTGGCTAAAATGTAGGATTTCATTTGGTACAGATCAGCTGTCAGTTTGTGAGACTAAATCTACAAATAAATTCATAATAGTTATGTCTCATATTGCTGCACTAATGGGAAAAAAAAAGGATTTCTGATGCAAACTGCAGCTTGTAAAACTGACTAGAAGAGATAAACACAGATAAGAGACACAGAGAGCCATGAACTTTTCAGTATTGTGCAATCATTTTGTACAAATAACCTATCTTGCACATTTATCTTCTGCTTAACACAGGAAACTTTCATGCCTCCTCACTGCCTCACCTTTTATGTGCTGGGCAATCCTTCCTGTCTGGAGCTGGAGCTGAGGGGTTTGGTGATGAGGCACGGGAGTGCAGCCTGTGTTTGTCAGGGGCACTGTGTATTCGGCTGTGCAAAGTGCTCTGCCCAGGCGCCTCTGCACCTCTAGATGGCTCCCAGATCCCACACTCTGGAATCCCCCACACCTTGGCCAACATTAAGCTAAGCTCTGTGTGGCAGCAGGAGTGGCAGTGTCAAAGGGGAGATACTGGTTTTGGCTTAAAAGTTTGGGTTTTTTTTAAATATAAAAACTCTATAAAATGGTTTTATAGTTTTCTCAACTTTTTTATAGATGGATAATGAGATGATTGGCCCTTGCAATTACAAAATAATTATTGTGACTATTAAGAAAAGCTTTAGTGATGTATGGTTATGTTAATGTAGTTTAGATGCCCTCTGTTCTCCCCACAGTTCCCTTTTCCCCTGTATTGCTGCCATCAGACAGCCTGGGCTGTCCAGGACAGGTACAAGGAGCTGCACAGGTGTCCCTTACCTGGGGCAGTTGGGGATGGAAAAGCTCAGGGGGTGCTCAGGGGGTGAGGCATGGCAACACCTGACCCCCAATGCAGGTACAGGAAAGCAGTCTGCACTGATAAATGGCAAAGCAGAGCTGACTGACAGACTTTGGCAGGGGCCAGGGCTGGCTGATGAACCCCCAGGGCTAGAAAAGCCTGAGCATCCATCCTGAAGATGAACTGGCCACGTGGTGTGCACGAGGGGCAGTTCCCAGCACTGTGAATTTTTCCTTATGTTGTTCTTTGTTGTATTTTTGTTAAGGTTTAATAAACCTCCTTAAATGTTCAAAGTGAGCAGTTGTCTCTCACAACTTTAAGTTGGGATTGGCTGTTGATAGAACTGGAGAAGCTGTGGAGTGCAGCAGACCCACTGCTGGAGTGTTTGTCTGCTCTTGCAGTCCTGCACTGATCAAATGCCACATGGCAGCACCGTGGTGGAGCCCAGGTTCCCTCTGGGGCCAGGTTAATCATGGCTCTGAGCAGAAACAGAGCACTCCAGCTGGTGGTGGGTGGGGGACACACACTCAAGTTTGGGAGTCATGGGGCTGTTAGGATGTTCAGGTATTTCACTGATTCTGTGCCATGTTTTGCTATTGGATCCAATCCCTCCCTCCTGCCTTCACCTTCACTCCACCTCCAGTGATGGTAGCTGCCAGAGCCTTGCTCACCCAGTCCTGCTGATTTTGGACTTTAAACCATTTTGAGGCTTCCCAGAGAAGGCACTAAATACAACTAGAGCAGGACATGCAGTGAGTGTCCACGTGTTGTTTCCTCATGCCAGGAGTCATTAGCACAGTGCAAGTTCTCACAAATCTACACAACTGGCTTTGAGAGATTTTTTTAACTGTACCCCCTGGGAACAATGAAAAATCCATCTTTTGTGGAAAAGAGAGATGTGTTGTTTTATTGACTTCATGTATAAATGGCTCTGTATGTAAAAATGCTGCCACTTTAGATTGAGAGCCCTGCAAACAGTGCAATTGCTGTGCATAGATGATTAGCAAAACATCTGTGTCACCCAACTGCTTAGTGCCAAAATTAATTTTGGATGCCTATACATATCTGCACTGGAGCAAGAACCTCCTGGGAAGTTGCTTTTCTCATCCATCTGTGAATTTTGTTTCCTCTTGTGCAGTTAAGATGCAAATGTTCGTGTCCTGCATCAAAAACTGAATATGTTTTGCAAGGAAAATGCCATCATTCAGTGGTTATAGAGCCCTTTCCCCAGTACCTGCAGAGCCTTTCATTCCTGGTGCCTTTCAGAGTGCCTGTCAAATTGCCATTTGTACACAGAGCAGAATCAGTCTGAAGGTTCAGAACCTCTGCTGACACCAGCATCCCTGCTCAGCAGTCCTCATCAAGGCACAGTGCTCCATCTGCTCTTCCTCGTGCTGGTTTGCTCTTTATAAACATCTGTAGCACCTGTAATATCCCCTGAAATGACAGGCAATTCAGAAAAAGTGGTTTTCTGCTGACTAAGAAACATAAGTTCTGTTTGAAGTTAATGTCTTTCAATCTACTTCTTTCTCATTAAGTGTAACAAGGTTTGTTTTTACAAGGCAGCAGTAAATAAAGGCAATTTAACAAAAGAACTTGGGTATCTGGATTTGATCAGGAAGATAATTTGGAGCCTTGGGGACCTTCTGTGGCTATTTGACATGATGCTTTCTGGGTATTTTCTAATTTGAATCTCTGCTGGGTCATTTTTCCAGCCACAGTTGATCAGTGCAGAGGGATTTGGGGTGGGTTGCAGCTACTGCACTGTACCCTGCACTGTCATTTCGTGTCTGAAGTCCTTTCCCAGAAGCAGCTTTTTGAGGGGAGGTTGTGTCATCATTAATTTAAGAGCCTTTCTCAAGTTCTGTGCTTCTGTGTTACATGAACCCTGAAAAACACAACTCTGGGCATGTGGGAGGGCTCTCCCCCAAAGAACTTTGTTTACTCTGCACAGAATAAATCTTTACATGCCAATTCATTTGCCACACAAAGTTCTCCTGAGGCAGCCCTGTGTCTCTTTATACCATGTATAATCCAACCCCTGACTGCCATCCAATTTGCTTTGAGGATTTCTGGACAGGCTTTGGGTTTACTTAAGTCTGAAAAAGTGTAGGTAAGTTGAGGCCAGTAATTCTGGGTCTGTATCTCTTCCCCAAATATGTGGGAAGGGCTTTTTGTTAGAGCTCTGTGGTGACTGAGGTGGTGTGGCTGGTTCCTTGGGATGGCAGCTGTGCTCCATCATTGCCAGGAACCACTCCTGACCTCTGTGACAAAACCTGGTGTGAAGAGAACACTTTTTGTGCTGTGTGTGCTTTAAATCCAAGAACATAATTTAGTTCATGAAAAGCCATTTCTGTGACTGTTCTTCTGGAAAGGCTTGGTGATCTTAGATCTTTTGAGGCATTTCCAACCTGGCAAACATCCAAGGAACATCCTAGAAGTAGCATTATCTTGGGCAGCCTTTGCCAACCCAGCTGGAGAGACCAGGGCTGTGTGGCCAGACTCCTCCCTCTCTCTCCAAGACTGTCCCTTTTCCCTTTCAGAACAAAGGCGTATCAAAGTCACAAAAGGAGAAACTGGGTACTTCAAATGAAGTTTCTGTCTTGGTACTGAACACACCTTTGTTTTTTTCCTCTGTGCCCTCAGCTCAGAATATCCATAATGACAGTAACAGTTCCATGACCAGCATTTTCAAACCCCAAGGCCACCTAAGTCCCTACATGGCTGTAGAAAAATCTCAGGTTTTTACAGAGGCTGGATGAGTTTCATGCCAACATGTTAGAATATTAACTGTTTAGCTATCATGGAAAATTAACAATTTAACTGAGTCAGGATCCCTGGGAACAAGGAGGAGTTCTAGAGACTCAGTCATGTCAGTAATTCCATTTTTTTTTCAAACATACATGACACAAGTCAAACCAATACAAGTGACCCTGGACACCATTACAGCTGAATCCTGAAGCAGCTGTATTGGCAATCTTATAGCAGTGAAAGGAACACTTTTATTCACTGGTTTTGTCTCTCTTTCCTTGCCTGCTTTTTAAGTGGCAGAGCACAGAGCACTCTGCAGGATGAGACCTCCTGTAAATGATTCCCTCTTCCCTGCCCTGGGAACTGCACATTTCCTTTCCCTGATGTGCAAGCACTGAGCACAGAGCACTGGCTTGCTCTCAGCTGTTAATGGGAACTGCATTTTAGTCTCATCCCTTTGCAAATCAAAGGCACTGGGCTGTGCCTTTCAGTCAAACAAGGTGTGAATGGAGATTTATGAAATGTGTATTGATAGCAACTCAAGAGTTGTTGCCATCACCTGTGGAGAAAACAATTGTCTGGATCCTGTGAAATATCAACTGAAATGCTTTCATGTTGTCTTGACTTCAGGGAGAAACTGTTCTGATGTTCCTTGAGCTGGAAATGAGGGGATATCTAGGGTCAGGTCCAATTTAGTGGGAAAGCAAGTCAGACTTGCTTAGGGAACTTGCATCCAAAGTAAAAGCAAAAGCCATCTAAATGGTCAGATTCCTTTTGTGGGTGTGAGAATTAAGGATAAAATCCTTCAGTGAAAGACTAGTTGAAGTAAAATGATTTTCTGTTTAACCTCTCCTGCCAAGTGTTAGGCAGAGAAAATTAGGAAGACCCAATATCTGAGAAACTCACTATTGCTGAAATATAATATTGTGTGAGAAAACTATTCAAATATCAAATCTAGAGAAAAAATGATACCTGACTTTCCCACCAAATGAAAATTGTTCAGAGGACAAGAGTGACAGCCCATGGGAGCAAATGTCACATAGGAGGGCAACCTGGATGGGAGATATCCTATTTTATGGAGATAAAGGTCTTCACTTCACACACCAAAGTCACAAGGTTTCTTTTTTTGGTGATTTTAGTTTGACATGATTTTATATGGCTACTTGTAATAACAGATCTGTAACTTCAATTTCATCCTTTTTTCTTGGCACATTTCAGAGATGGTAAGTGACATGCAAGAGAAAAGCAGTCAGGGGAGCTCTGCTGTGTTTTGTGTATTGTTTGTGAAGTGTGAAAGCCTTATTTCAATACTCATTTTTCACATTTATTCCAGGCCTTTACCTTCCAATTGTTTATCTGCTCTGAGATTGAAGAGTTGTATAAACAAGAAACCCTGTCCATGGGTGCTGAAGGTTTTTTTAAGAACTCTTCCCAGGAAAGAGCCATAATTGGAATTTGAAATTCTCAGTGTAATCTCATGGAAATTAAAGGCACAAGGGCTGTTGTCTAATGGGCAGCCTGGCTGAGGATCACTGCTGCACAAATAGCTCCCAAGCCTGAGATTGTGTTGGGAGCACAGGGCTACCTCAGAGCCCATTGTAAACCTCCCCTTCTGCTCTGAGTCGTTTAAACTCAATTTCTACAGAAAAATCACAGTAAAACACCATGAGAAGTAGTCCCAGAAACCCTAACAAAATGCACACAGTACAGGTTGGGAGAAAATGAAACCACATGTGACAGAGCACATGGTCAGAGCACAGTCTGTGCTCCCACAGACACAGGGAGACCTGCAGAAGGTACAAAATGCAGCTTGCTGGCCTTGTAGGGATTTCTTCCCTGGGCATTAGGGAAGTTCAGTGGGCTCATGAATTCAGATTTACCAAAGGTGAGCTCTAGGCCTCTCCCTTAGGCAGGGGACTTGGCTAGACTTGGTGGAAACTGAAACTTCCACATCCTCTCACTCCTCAGGGGAGCTCCATGCCAGGCTCCATCTGGCAGACTTGGCCCTGCCAGGCTCATCCTGGCACTGGCTCTCATCCTCAGCAGCTCTGGGGCCTGTGTTCAGTCCTGGACTCACTGCAAGGCTGCTGCTTGGCATTGCTTGGTGCCCTTCACACCCAGAAGTTGTTTCCTCATTTCCCACAAGTTGTGGAAGCAATTGTGGGGCCTCTGTTTCTGCTTGAAATGCATCATTTTGTATTATACCCATTAAAGATAATGAATCTGGGAGGGGTCACAGCATGGGTATCCTGACATAGCTATGTTTAGAATTATAGATGGAGCATAAGAGATTTCTGCCCTAATTTTTTTGCAATTTAATTCATAATTATCCTTGAGTACAGTTGGGCATCTTCATTACTTTGCTTCTACTTGCCTGAATAGTTTTTATCTTAGTTTCTTGCCATCTGTAAGTTTGTGTTCAGAGCAGTGTTGAGGAGGCAGAGCTGGTGCTGCTGAGCAGCTGCTGCTGCACTCACTGCTGTGAGAGCCAACTGCTCACACTGTGAAATGTTGCTCTGAGCTGCTCCTGCTGGTCACTCCTGTCCTGGGGACACTGGCATTTGCCATTCCTGCAGGACCTCAATTACATGTGTCACTGATTGCACACAGGAAAGGACATTGCTCTGCTGGTTGTGGGCTTGTGTTGCCACTGCAGTGCAATTTGATCAGGTTCAGAAGTAATTTTTGGACTTGTTTTGAAGTACTGAATTCTTCCCCTTGCCTCCTCCACTCAACTTCTATTCTCCTTCTTCTGCCAAAAGAAAACTCTTCTTATTGAGAAATTCTCATTTGGAAATAACTCTTGTGCCTTTCTTTTTCCAAATTACATGCTATGTTTTGGAGTCTAAACTCAGAAACCCTGTGACACATTCTTTGATGTGATTTGCAATTTGTCTTCCATTGAGGACTCGCATTCCTCTGTGACCAACCCTGGTGAATGTGATGTGCAACTCAGGCTACAGGATCTTGTGTTCTGGTTTGATGGATGCCATTCACTTGTGGTGTTTTTGGGTTTTGTTTGGTTTGCTTTGCTTTGTGTTGTGGTTTTTTAAATTATTTTTAGAAAAGTCTTTCACTGTTCATTATCTCAGCTTTCAGATTTTAAAATATGCCAATCATTCTTGTGAGGACTGTCCCCAAAACCTGGGTAAAGAGGCATCCAGCACTAGGGTTAAAGCTGCCATTTCTATTTATGTGGCATCTCATTCCAGGTATGAAGGGACTGAAGCTGAAATCAGCCAAGTATCTCAGCTGGGTGCATTTGTAGAACTTCTGACAATAGCTGAACCTGAAGCTGACAGATACTATTTTTACGTCAGGAAACTTTGAAGACACTTTGCTGTGACTTCATTTTCTGCTTCAAAGTTGAGAAATGTCCAGACTTTTGTTGAAAAAGACTGAGGCTCTCCCAGGGTCAGATGTCTGTGACAAAAATATTTCCCAAAACTGACAGTGTGGTTTTAATCCTGCTGCTCAGAGGAAATGATTAGGATGGGCTCTGATAACTGATCCATGTAGTGCCCCTGGTACAAGCCTTCTGGTAAATGAGATTTAAGAGTTTTTCACCTTTGGTTCAAGTTTTGGTATGGGTAATACCTGATTACTCAAGTGCAGTTATTCTGTATATATTTTTGCCTCATTTCTGTAATGCAGACACTAATAATTACTTCCCAGGTTTTTCACATAAACCTCCCCAGGTTTGAAGATGTGTTCTTGGAGTTTCTACATCTACTGGCAAGGGATGATTTTCATTTGATGTATTTGAATGTGAAAAGTGTTTTGGTAGTGGACTATGAAAGATATGGCCAAAAGTAAAATTTTGGCCTCTGAATAATTACGTGTGAAAATGAAAAAAGGGTTAATTAAGAAATATTAAAGAAAAAAAAAAGCAGCAAGAAATAGAAAGACCTCAGAACCATCAAGAAGTAAGACACAGAGTATAACTTGCAAAGACATCAGTATGTATTGAATTAATTGTGTTCTGAAGTCCCTTTTCTAATAATAATTCATGTCACCCTGCTGCTGTGGGATATCATTGCTAAATCATTCTTTTTTGTTTATTCACAGACCCCACAGCCAGTTGAAAACTACATCAGTGAAGGAGAGTTTGAAGACGATCTGAGTTCTTCTACCCCAAGCACAACGGAGCTGGAGGTCCGTGGATCCAGCCAGGAAACAGATGAAGATTATTTTGAAACCGTGTCACATCAGAGTGGATCTTTGTCAGATGTAAAAACTGAGCCTTATGAGAGTGCATCAGACACAGAATCCCTTTCCAGTGACATAACTGGGAATGCTTGCTCAGATTCAAACTGCATGTTTACTGAAAAAACCCCCCTGTGCTGTAATCTTCCCAAAGAAAAGGCAGAAACCTCCCATGAACTGAAGTGCTCCAGGCAACCAGAGCTCACCCAGCCTGTACAGCTAGAATTGTCCTCCAAAATAAAAGAAACACCAAGTAAAACTGAATTTTGCATCCAGTTTGCAGAGTCAGAGGGCGAGGAATTGGGTGAGGAAGAGCTAACATTATCCAGTGATATCTCCCTCACAGAGAGCCAAGTCTGTGAAGAGAACATTTTATCACAGGCAGAGAGAGAGTCTGTAACAGCACTGCAGAGTAAGGCAGAGTTAGAAAGCAGGGAAGTGCAGTGCTCTACCAACTCAGAACTTACAAAAAATGATGTTGCAAGACTGAAGGAACATCCTGCAGTATTTAGCATTGCTTGTTTCAAAGCAAACTCAGAAAGTTGTTTGATTTTTCCTGAGGTACAGCAATTTTCCTTCCGGTCAGATGCAGCACCAAGCTGCAGTTTGCCTAATCTTCATTTTGAAACCAATGGGCCTGACTGTAAAAGTGACACTGAGACACCTGCCTGTAAGTGTGAATTAGAGTCTATGTCCAGTATAAAATGCAGCAGGAGGAATTCAGCTGACAGTGAGGACACTACAGGTAAAAGGATAAAACATGGAAGTACAGAGACCATGTTGGCATCAGATTCACTCTTCTACCAGAGTTGCTTCAACCCAAAATCTTGGTTACCACAAAAAAGGTCAGAGCTTACAGAAAGTAAAACGTGGCACAGTGTACCTGAAAATATCAGTGCTCAAAGGGAGACAGAATGTGTGGTGAGCTGTATTCACCCAACAGACAAATTTAGATGGTCATGTTCCAGAATACATCTTCAAGAGCTGGATTTTGAATACACTTGGAAAAACTTAGGAAGGGTAACTGTAAGCCCTGAAAAGGCTGTAGAAATAGAGGGCCAATTTGGTATAGAAAGATCTCTTCTTGATACTGACACAGACTCAGAGGTGTGTCAGGTTTCTCAACCCCTAGCCTCTCCCCAGTGCATTGATTATTGTTTGCACTCTAAATCAGAGACGTGTGGCCTTTCCCCAGAGCCAGCTGGTACCTGTGCTGACAGCTTAGCATGGAGTGATGCTTGTGAGGACAATCTAAACCAAAAGGAGACATCCTCTTCCCTGGATTGTGATCCAGGGATCATAGATGCTGAGGAACTTACACAAAACAGTGAGTGCACAGCTGAAGGAGATCTGGAAGAGAGCAGATTCCCATGTGATATTGACATTGAATTGGACACTGGTGACACTGAGAGCCCTGCAGCTTCTGATGCAGGTGTTCCTGCTGCTGTGGAAAGCAGAGACTGGGATTGTTCTGTAAACTGTGTTTCCAGTAGTGGAATACAGGACACACATTTGAAGGAGAATGGCCTTGAATCTGAGCTGTCAGATACGGAGATTGTGGCAGAAGAAAGATGGGCAGATGATTCTCCTGATCTTGGCTTTGGTTGGAATGTCCTGGAAGCTGCAACACAACCAGATGGCAGTGACAGAGAGGCAGAGCATGGAGAGTCAGTGCAGCAAAATGCAAGTTGCAAAACTGGTGCCTTGAGGAGCCACTCGGAGCTAGGAACAAATGAACATCCTACTCATAAAGGAAAGGATGAAGAGAGTGTCTTTGCTGTTGAAAGGACTCCCAGATCAGATGATATAAGGGATGTAATGACTACTCCAGAATTAGAGCCTGCCCTAATTATAGTCTCTGTGGAAGAGAAAGGATTACAGTCCCAAATACTGAATGATAACCTTCCTACTGAAGTGGTAGCTGAAACATTGGGAAATGTAGTGAGCGAGGATTTGATGTCTCCTCATACTGCCAGTACAGATCATGATGAGCCAGAGAGAGTTCTGAGTGAATGCTGTAACTGTGAAGAACTAATTCTGGCCACCCACCCCATTCCTGGCAGTGCAGAGGTACTTTCTGGTGGGGATACAGCTGAAGTAAAAACAGAAATTTCAGAAGAGAAAAGAGAGAAAACAGAAGTAGATTCATCCTTAGGGCTGACCTGTAGTAACTCCGTAGTAGAAAATGCAAAATTGGAATTCAGGAATGTTGCTGTAGCACTAGGCAGTGATACACTTCCTGCAGAAAGCCAGACAGATCCATGTGAAAAATCACTTGTAACATCCCCCAGTGGAAGCAGTGTGAAGCTCTCTGAGGATGAGCTCTGCAGAGCAAGGCCACTGGTGACTGAAGCAATGACACTGGAAACCAGCAGCAGTGTAAGCAGTGTGTGCCAGGGAGGTGGTGCTGGTGGCAGCCTTGAAGGGCCCAGCACTGTACAATCACAGGGTAGAAGTGATGTGATGGCCTTTGAGGAAGAGCCCTGCAGAACAAAGAGGGGTTTTGAATTCAAGAGGGAACAGTTAGCAAGCTCAGGCTTTAGAAACCTTGGAAGAAGCAATGACCAGGTGTCTAAGGAAGAGGAATTCAAAGCACATGAAAGCACAGAGGAAGGTTTGGATATTACCAGGGCAGTGACACTGGAAATGAGCAGCAGTGTAAGCAGTTTGTGGCAGGGAGATGGTGCAGGTGTCAGCCTTCACTGGCCCAGCATGGACTCTGAACAAGCAGTAGGCAGGAGAGGAAAGGAAAGCTGTAAGGGCTCAAAGGAAGAAACAGCTATTTGTGAAGAACCCTCTCCTAGGGAAGGAAAGGAAGGCTCTCCTGCAGAAGACACCTCTAGCCCCAGCAAAGACAGTGCACTCAGTCTGGATGTGTCTGATGTCTTTGAGTCTCTGAACAGGGAGACCCACAGCACCTTCATGCTGGGCCTGGACAATATAAGCACCTGCAGCACTAACAGCGAGGAGCTGGATGAGAACTCATCCCACATCCTGGGGAGTAACAGCAGTCTTCATAAAGCTGTGCAAAAGCCAACAAAGAATGAATATAGTGGGAAATCTTCCAGGTTCTTAGTATTCCCAAAAATGACATCTTTCAGGAAAACTAAGCCTGCCTCATGGGAAAATCAGGGCAGCAGCAGTATCTTTGGCAGCAAGGTAAAGATGGAAGAACTGGATGTTGGTAAAGATGATGACGACACTGCAAGTTTACTGTCTTTCAAAAGTTGTTCATCTGGTTTAGTCTTCCACAGGAAGGAAAGCTACACCTCTGAGTACTCCGATGATGATGATTTATTTTATGAGAGACCTGCAGGATTTTTCAGATTGAGCCTGAGGAAGGCCTCTGGTTCTGGTCGGATTATGATGGAAGATGCAGATCGACAAGTTTCAGGTTCATCTGAAAACAATGACAGTGAACCTGTGGAGCATTCAGGGATTAGAAAATCATTCCCTGAAAACGAACACAAAAGAAACAAAACTCCTGAGAGTAAGAAGTTTAGGACAAGGTTGGCCTTGGCACACAAATCCCTCTCAAGCTTATTTGAGTCCAAATGTCCAGAGAAGGAAAACACTGAGCAAAGCTCAAAAGTGTCAGTGAAAAATGAAAAGGAGAAAGTCAAACTTCGCCAGAGCACCTGGAAAGCTTTTCTAAAGAGCAAGGAGGCAGATGGACTAAAAAGGCCTGTCTTAATAAGTTTATCATCCACACAGGAGGGTCTCAATGCAACCAGTGGCCATGTGTTAACTCCACTAGAGCGACAGTATAGTTCCAACAGACACACTTTTTTAAAAACAGAAACAGATAATGGCTCCTCAACAGACTCCAACTATTTTGACAGCTCTGTGGAGCCTGTTGATGTCTCTTTACCTGCACGTATGTGGAGAAGACGAGTACAGTCCCATGACTTGGGGATCAGATACTCCCAGAGTTCAGACTGTGATGAACAGCAGGAGGTTCTGAGCAACAGTTTAAATACTTCTCTAGAGGAATACTGGATTAAATCTCCATTTAGCCCCCCTGACTTTCAGTTGGCATTTAGTCAGTCAAGTCCATCATGTCCCCAGCTCTCCAATTCTGATGGTAAGGACATGCCTTGTAGGCCCATGAGTCCCAAACCTCAGAGTTCACGATCCACTTCTCAGCACAAGAACTTCCGTTACCCCGGGCGCGTTTGCACCGCTTCCATGATCTCTCTTGGGAACAGCTCTGGAGTGGAAAGCAGTCTGGAGGCTCCTGAGAGGCCAAAGACACTGAAACCCAGAGGAAGTCTCTTACACTCGTTGGACGACTTCCAGAGGGATGACAGTGGCATAAGCAGTCAATCCCAGATCAGCTTAAATACAGCTTCTTCCATTAGTGACATGCTCCGAGACGAGGTGAGTTGTTGAATGATCAGGGAGTGGTTGGGTTTGCTTTACTATAGTTTAGGAATTCCAGTGAAACTTTTCAATGGCTCATTGGTTAGATGAGTGTATAAATATTCCCCTTGGTCTAAGATAGGTAGTGCTCTCATTCACTCTGTTCCTGTTCAAGATTGTACGAATTGATGTGCTCTTAAAGGGAGGATTTGCTACAAAAACCCAAAGGAATGGAGCAATCACAGCACCATTAAAGATTGTACAGACATCACCCTGTGTTCATCTCCATTTAAGCTGGATTTTACACCTCTTAAGGCAGAATTGAGCCTTGTAACTCGTGTATAGTAAATAAGCTTCTCATTGTGAAAGGCAACAAAGATATCAAGTCCTATGGCTAGCAGTCACTTTTTGAAAAGTAAACTCACTTTCTTTAGACAATGAGTAGCTGTCTTTTGAAGTACCATGTGTCTTTTGCAATCACCATTAGTACCTTTTGACTGCTATTAGAAGTCCTCTTTTGCCTTTTCTAGAACAAACAGAAAAAAACCCCCAAACTGCAGGCTCAGGGCTCACCTTTTCATGTTGTATTTTGTTCTAATCCAGGTAACACATTAAATCCTTTGCACAGGCTGAATCTCATGGAACAGATTGGATCTTCATTAGGAATTCTGTGATTGGCTGTGACTTCTAAAAGCTGAGACTTCCCCTGTTAGTAGGTTTGTAATCCCAGAGAGGATTTCCCAAGTTATAAGTGGCTGGGAGCTTAGGAGTCTCTTTCAGTGGCTAAGCACAACCCCCAGAGTGACTGAGACTGAGCTGTAACTGAGATCCCACAACATGCCTTGACCATGCTACTTTTTCACTACTGTTGCTGATGAGTTTTGACATTAAGAAATGGGAGAAGAATTTTTTTGAGCAGATTGTCAGAAGTGGTACTTGAGAGAGTGCATGAACTTATGCATACCCCAAGCAGACAATTTTCAGAGGGTTCATCAATCTGGAACTGCTTGATCAATTCATAGCAGCTGAGGGCTGCTTGTGTTCAACTCAGATAAGCCTCACTCAGCTTTTGCTGCTGTTGCCTTTTGCCTCTCACATCTCAGCTTAAATTAAACCTTTAAGATGCACTCCAAGATGGTCTTATGCTGCCCTTTCTCCATACTTTTTTACAGCAACTCCCTATTTTTTGTATAGAAACAAACAAAGATAGGCAAAACCATGTCTTTATCTAGCCAAATCTTGAAAACCTCCATTGCTGAAGGTTTCACTGCCTCTCTGGGAAAAATATTCCTTGAGAATTTTTTTCCTAATGCCCAGCAAGAACTTTCCAAGCTGCAGTTTCTGGCCACTGTCTTGTGGTGTCTGGCACTACTGAGAAGAGCTTGGTTCCATCATCCATGTAAATACAAAATTGTTGGTGACTGCTCTTACACTGCCTTTAGTGCTCTCTTATCAGCTTGAATAAACCCAGCTCTCTCAACCTCTCCTCATATTCCCAAATGAAAGTGTTTTGGTTGATTGGCTTGGAGTTTTTCTCTAAAGCTGTCTGGAATCCAAAGAAGTGTTTGGGTGGCAGTATGAGAAGTGAGAGCTGTAGTATCAGAATTCCAGGGGGGAAAAGGGGAAGAGAATTAGCTTTATTCCTTTCTGTGCTTAGCTTCACTTGAAAATCTTTTGTTTCATGGGCACCAGGTTAACCTACAAACTTAATACTGCACACTGCATTCCAAACAAGAGACTGCAGCCTAGGAAAAAGCAGGAGACTTGGAATATACACACTGTCAACAGATGAAGCCTCTCAGAGGATGAATAAAATCATTGACCTGTAAATTACAGCTCAAAAGAACATCCAGAAAAGAGTGTAGAGATGAGGCATGTGTAAAGCCTTGGAAAGGCAAGTCTACATGCTACAATGTAAGCATTAGGAGCAAATTAAAAATTACTTAAATTGATTGCTAGATTAAATTATTCAAAGAAAACCATAAAAAATTTAAATGGTATCTAACACATATAAAAACAGTTTCATTTTCCTGATTCTTCTAGAGGCTTCAGAATATGATGTCTGAAACTGGAAAAGTGCAGCTGGAGCCTAGAAATTAATGCAAATGTCCCAGATTTCAAACCACAACATCTAATCTATTAAAATAGATAGGGCTTTATTTATTTCCTGTTTCATTACATTGTGAAATGAAGTAGAATTGCACCCTGGATTTTTTAAGCAAAGCTGTATTTTCAGGAATCTCTGAAATTACAACAGACACTGGGCAAAGTACATTTGCAGTGTTAAATCTTTCCAAAATAATTATCATCTCTATGCTAAGGATGGCCTTCCTTATGTATCCTGCTTCCTAAAGAGATGATAAAATCCAGTTTATTGGTGAATTTGAAGAAAAGTCCTTTTCTGTTCCACATGAGTAAAGGCATTAGTGCAAAACATACATGTGAGAGTGAAACCCTTGAGCTCACTTCCATTGTGCCCTCCAGGAAAATTATATTTATTCCCCAGCCCCAGCCAGGTATTTTCATAGCTGTGTCAGCATTATCTGTGTTAGTGCTGTGCCGACTGCACTGGATCAGCTCACCCTGGACACCTCTGGCTGCCACTCAGTAAGTAACTCCTCTGAGCCCGGTGGAGCACACACCAGCCCCTCTCTCAGCTCCTGCTCTTGGTTAACATTCCCCAGTTTTCATCCAGGACAAAGATTTTATGCTGCAAACAACAAGCCAGAACCATTACCAGTTTGCCCATCTGCCAGGCCCTTCCCTACATGTTTAATTAATCTGTTCATGGCATGATTTTATTTGCATTAATTGTGTTACTCAGCAGGCAAGAGCAAACTGTCCTGAAATGTCCCATGTTTGGAATTCACATGTTCTTCTCCTTGCTCCTGTCCACTGAGGTGGGGTTAGGCACAAAACAATTCTTTTTTACAGAATCTATTCTTTCTAGACTGTGGCATGTCTTACAAGGGGCAAAGAAGAATTCACCTGGAATTGTTGGTTAGTAGAAAATAGATAGGAAGTGCCTGCAGTGGTTTGAGGGTTTTTTTTACTTGGGGTTTCAAGTGATCTGTGAGAAACTAGACAGACACTATTGTCAGGATTTTTTTTTTTTTTTGTCATGAGAATCCTGAGTTCACTCATTCCCCAGTGATGCTGTCTGCTACCTTAAATATTATTGATTTTCACACTGATGCTACCTGGAGTAGTAGTTGGTTGCCTAAGGGTACACTTGATTTCAAGTTGTTTTAGTATAAAAACTGTAATTTTGTGCAACCACTCAAATAGGAGTGAAGGGCAAAGCTGTGCAATTCCTTCCTCTTGGCCCAGCATCAAGCAAATAAAATGGGTAGTGTAAAGAGCACATCAGGAAGCACAGGGCTTAATATATCAGACCTGCAGGCATCTCTGAAGCCTTTTCACATTGTATAACTGAAGTACAGTTGGAAAACCAGAAACAGACAAAAGGTCATTTTTCTGTTTTCAGAGACATGGTCTGTCTTTGTAAACAATATTATTGAGACAGAGTGACCTAAATCCTGGTGGAATGTCAGTGATGGTGATATGCCATCTAAAATGTGGGTGAACAGGGCACTGTCCTGGGCACAGGGAGTGTACATTGCACCCTCAAAGGACAGTAGAGATGCTGTTTCAGGGTCGAGTGCTCCTAAGTGTTTTCTTCTGAGTAAGAGAACTTTGCCATCTTCTGTTCAAACTGACTTGGAGCAAAGGAAATTTCCATCCAACAAACCCTTTGTTTTCACCTGCAGTTTGTAAAACAGGAGTCTAAGCAGCCATGTCAAACAGCAGCTGGGAAGAGGCCAAATAAGAAATGGGTTCCCCATCGCAAAAGGAGGCCCCCCCGGGTGCCAGCATGCCCTGTGTCCACCCTGGAGAGCAGAGCCCGCAGGCTCTCCTTCCCTGCTCCAGAGGAAAAAGCCAAGGAGATGCCAGAGAGGAGGAGGAAGAGACCCAAAGCCCTCTATAAGTGCTTCAGCTTCGATGATGTTTGGATGGAGAGGAGTCAAAAGAGGAAGCTAGAGAAGGAGACCCAGCCAGAGGGAGGGGTTCAGTTGCAACATCTCCCACAGGAGCCCTCAAAAGTAAGAAGCCACACACCGACCTCCTCATTGTCTGGCATTGTCTTCTTCTCTGCTCAGGCTCTTTCTCTCTGCTGTCATCATATTCCTGTCCTTAACCTTTGTCTGGTACCACTGCTGTCAGCATTTCTGTGGGCCTGGTACTCTGTGGAGACTGCAGAAACACCAAACTGGCCCTTAAGTGATACCATCTGAAGGTGGTGGGTTCCTTGGCTTCTGAACTCAAACAGCTCATGCCCTGTGAGATGTTGGAAATAGACTGCAAGAGAATCAGGTTGCTTTGTGAGCTGAGTGATGGGGAGGGCAAGGAGCAAATCAAAGTTTCCTTAAATCAATATAAATTAAACTGATGAAATCTCATTCTGTGCCCTGTGGTGTTGCTGTATAACTTTAATAACAGACTTTAAATTAGACTTCCCTTGTATCTGATGCCAACTCTGCAACTCCTACTGAAACAAACTCCTGCTGTGAAACACTCAAGAGAACATTTCCATTGGATTTTTAGCTATTAATATTCTCCTCTCCACTGAGGGAGACTTTTAGTTCAGCATTATGATTGCTTGTGAAAAACTTTGTGGCTGTTGTGAGTCACACTGATGGCATCTGTTACTTTTGGATGCAGAGCTAAGGTCTGTTCCCTTCAGGGAGAGTCACAAATCTCTATCCAAGAGCCAAAATTAGCCTTAATAAATACAAAAGGACTTCTGGGGAAAAAAGACATGAGATCAAGGCATGCCCTATGAAGCCTCTCACGATAATATTGAGAAAGTTTATGATCAAACTTGAAATCACGTAGCAGATACTCAAATAAAAGCTTTCCTCGGGGGTTTCTGTTTTAATCTGTTATCTGTGTTTGTTTCCCTTTCTCTCTGTTGTCCTCGTTGCCTGTCTCTGGTTGTTATTACATTAAAATGACAATTTTGGAGAGGAGATGAGGCCTCAGTAGTCCTATCACCACTTCAGGATGTGCTTGAGCTTATGTGCACAGAGAGTTCTGTGAATGGGGAAGGGGAAACATTGGTCTGCCCACCATGGCTTGCCCAGAGGAAAGCTGTCCACCTGGGAGAGCTCCCACCAAACTGACACACACCTGGGACAGCAAGCCAGGCCAATCCCACAAACAGGGGTTCTGGAAAACTGCCCCCTCTTCTCCCCTTCTCAAGGAAAGAGATTAAAAATCTCTGCTATTTTGTATGTGTTGGGATCTTTAACACAAAGTGGTGCCAGCTGCTGCCTGGATGAGTGCTGGATATGGTTCTCTGATGTGTTTCCCACTCTCAGTTCAGTGAGGATACTTCCCTGGCTCAGCTCCCTACTACCTGTGTGATGGACACAATAAGTATTGCTCTTGAGGTTTGTGTATGTTAGGATAAAAATAATTTAAAAATAAATGACTTGGGTTACTCCTCTACCTTGGCTGGAGTTCTGAGTGCTTAGTGCAGTGCAGGGATGAGGCAGGCTAGTGAAAAGGAATGCCTGGCTTACACAGGGTCAGGGATTATCAGAAATCAGTGAAATGTACTAAAAACATTTCTCACAATTCCTGGACAAGCATGGGTAGTGATGGAAATCTAGCCTGTGCTGCAGGGCATGTGGGCCAGCACTGAGCCCATTAAGGCTGCTAAGAGGAGTGACCAGCTCCCTCAATAGCTTCCCCTGGAGCCATCAGATCACACAGCTTGAATGCTGTCTGCTTTGCTGATTGACTGCACATTTGGAGGCTGCCAGAAAACAGCTTCTCCTTTAAGCATTTCCACCCTTATTTTCTGGTGCAAACTTACCTCTAAATTGCAATCAGCTGCAGGATGGTTTGCAGCTGCCCCTGTGCCCACGAGGCCTCTCTGAACATCACCTGCCCAGGGGCTCTTGGTCAGTCACTTTTCTAGTTCATTCTTCTCTGGGTAGAAGTGTGTAGGTAGGTTTGGGGTTTACTGTTTCTGTCCATTTGTGTTTTGTAGGTTATTGACACTTTAATCTTTGTAGGCAGGCCAAGAAAGCAAAATGCTGCTTTAATGAGAGGACTGTGAGGATTCAAAGCCTCTTTTTTATGCCCAAATACTTGAATTTCTTGGCCTGTGCTTTTTATTTCTAATAGCAATCACACAGTTTCTTTTTCATATTATTTTATTTTATCTTTGCAATGCTCTGGCCCTGTAACAGTGCTGGTTTATTCATACTCCCAAGTGCCTTGGAGTCACAAGCTGCAGTGTTTGAGGGCAGTTTTAGAAGGATGCTGAATCCCTTTTAATAAGAAGGATCAAATTATCCCAAAAGAAGCTCTTTAAGTTGTTCATTGTCTGTTGTGGTTTGGGGACTGTATAGGGCTTTGGAGAGCTGAAATTACAAGTCTGATGTTTTCTGACATGGCTGCCTTGGGATGTGTGGCTTCTGTTGTGACAAGTCACATTGTGTTAAGTCAAGATCAGGTCAGCCCACAAGGTGATGTAATGCTGCAATATTGGGGAAACAACTCAATGGGGCAGAGCAGAGAGGAATTCTTGCTTATTCAAGTGCTGGTTTCTGATACCACTCTGTCATTCAATGTACAGAGAGGAACATAATGGAAATATAAGGCTACTCTGAGAGCTGGCAATTGGGACAGAGCAAAATGGACAAACAATTAAGAAACTACCTATAAGATAAAGAAAAAACCAACCAAAAACCCAAAAACATTTAAAATGCCAGTTCCAAACAATTCTATATATTTTGGAGATTTTTTTTTGCTTGGGTCTAGTAAACTGCTCTTCTTCCTTAAATGGGTACAGCCTGTGTAAATTCCCAGTCAAAGCTCAACTCAAAGCTTGACCCAGCTGTCCCTTATACTGAGATGCTGCCAGCAACAAGCTGAGCAGCTTCTGATCTCGGGCCTTAAAGTGTTAATACAACACCCCCCATGCTGCCCACCCCAAGGGCAAGAAGACAACCATAGCTGTGGATGAATCTGTATTCTTTTGCTGTCCACAGGCTTTGCCCTTCAGATGATGGTGGGTTTCAGGCTGTAGCCTGGAGTTCTCTTGCTTGTTTTTAATGCAGGAGAAGTTTCCTCACTGGACCAGAGACAATGCCCCAAACCCCTGACATATGGAATGCTGTAATGGCAATGGGCTCTGTTTGGGGAATTTTTCTGTCTCTGATCTGCCTGTCTATTGCCATCCACTGCTTTCCTGTTTTGACAAAAACTTAAACCCTGGCTCTTAAGCTTGATGCCTCTTGAGTGCACAGCAATAGAAGCACAGACATGGCTTCTATGTGCATTTGTTTGAGCACAGTTTGTGCACTGCCAAATTAGAGAGATTCCTAAAAGGCCCATCAGGGGGCTATACCCAGAGGGGCTATCGTGCAGGAAAAGCTCTTTTATTTTGAAAGAGAAATGAGAAGCAGTGAAAAGTAGATCTTTAGCTCATTGCTCTGAATATGACTTCTGCAAATCTGATTTTACCCCATCCAAAATAAGAGAAAATGAAGTTTTGTTGTGTAGTACCGTGGTTTGAGCACTGTGGATAACCCAGCTAGATTTTAAGAGGGAAATGGATACACTTTGAGGAGGGGATTTAATGAGAAAAGTCTCCACCTGACAACACATGGATATACAACAGAGACCCAGCCTCTGCCAGGGGCTGAACTGCTGTGCACAAGAGCATAGAAATAACCTCTGGCAGAAAATACAGGAGAGAGGGCCTTTACTATGGTCTGCTCCCTCATTTCCCATCCTCTGCCTTGTGGGTTGTGCAATCCCTGCCCCATGTTACTGACACTGCTGAAAATGCTTCTTCTCCTGAGTTAGGGTTGTACAGGCCTGCCTTCCATGCCACAGGAAGCAAATGATGCCTGCACCAAAACTGGCTCTGATGTTCCAGGAATTAATAAGAATGAAGCCTGATGTTGTAACAGTCCTAGGCCAGGGTTCTGCTTTCTGGTTTTAAACAGAACAATAATGACTTTCTATCACCTTCCATGTAAATAACCTAGACTTTACCCATGACATTTTCAGAGCTGTGGCCCAGTAAGCTTAATTTTCATTGTCACCAGAAGAGTGTGTGCTCCCACTGGGCCTTTGCTGTGACTTTTCTAGAAAAACAGGCACTGCTCAGGTTAAATTGAACAGGGTTGATGCCATCCCTCAAGAGATGGTGACTTGTGCCAAAGTACTGGCAGCGTTCTCTTTGTTTTAGGAAAGTGAAGTCCAGGAATAGAAAACCAAGCCAGGCATGGAGCAGCAGCACTCTCAGCTGGGTGAGCAGTGTGTGCTGCTTAGTTTGGGAAGGAGGGTTTGGCTAATGGCCATCATCATCAGGAGAGGTTTCAGCATCAAGGCTGGTCAGCAGACTTTCTGCTGATAGGACATGCTGAGGGCTGGTGGGGAGAGGGAAAGACCCCAGAGATCTCCATATTTCAAGTTCCTGGCTCAGTGAAGGATGGATATCTTGTAACTCAATGTCAGTGGCAAAAGGAAGGGGCAATAGTGATACAGATGAAAAACTGTCAGTGCTCATGGGACCAGTGCTTACTGACCAGCTGATCTCCCAGCCACTGATGTTTTCTGTGTGTGGCAGCCACGGGAAAGAAAAGAGAAAAGGAAAAAGGGATAAAAGCATACCTGCAGCATGCCTTAATTACTACATTCTGTATTAGAGGCCATGAGCTATGTGTATGTACCTCTATGTTTTCCCCTCTAAACTAGCAAAAGTTAGTAATTTAATGAGATCTGGCAGTGGTACAGAGTTTTCAAAGTTTTATTGAGTTCTATAAGTTTTAAAAAAACCAATCAGCCAGGTAGGAGAGAGAGGGAGAATTCTTACTTGTACCTCTAGCTGAAGAGAAAAATGTTGTTATCCACATTCTAAATGGTTGGGGACTGGTACCAATAAATCTCTGAAGGGAAAAGCTTTATTTTCATGTTAAATACCAGAAGAGGACCTAGTAGTCACAAAGCTTCAGGAACAGTTCTATAGCTGAGGGGATGACTCCTTGTAGGGGTATGAACCCCCCCACTAGAAACACTTTATAGGGAGAAGTAAAACTTTCTGTGAATGGAGGTGTGTGTGGCTCTATGTGAAGTATGAATCTGTTCTTTTCACCTTGCAGTTTTCCTTGCCTTCTCACTGTTTTCTAACATTTCTAGCCACAATCATCCACGTGTGTCCACTAACATGCTGCTCACTTACAGGGGCAGGTATCAGAGGTGGGGAGAGGTGCTCTGGGATGAATGCTGCATTTTGTCCTACGGGGCATCGAAACTCACTGTTTGTTGCCTTTGTTTTCCCTGTCCTGTTGCAGGCTGGAGTAAGTCCATCCATCACATCTCCTGTTGCCTTTGACATCCTGCCACTGAAGCTGCATTCATTTTCCAAGAGCACCCCGACAGGCCTGGACTGCGTGGGCTGCAAGCGGCGTGTCTCCGCTCCCGGTGCGTACCCTGGGCTGGCTGGGGGCAGGAGAGAGTGAAGCTCTGCTTTGCTGAGTGTGAGGAGCATTCCAACCTGTTCATGATGATTGCTGTGTCCATGTCTGAGCAGAAATCTGCTTTAGAGTGGGGTCTTTCATATGCTTTTTCTGCTTTAGAGTGGGATCTTTCATATGCTTTTCATATTCAGGTTGTTTTCTCCCTGAGTGGATGAACAGGGTGCTGTTTAAAGCCATGGCTAGCATTTTAGTGAAGAAGAGATCACTCCTTGCAATGGTAGTGTGCTTGATGGAGAAACATTGTGTTGTCTTGTGAGAACTCTGTCTCACCTACGATGATGTCACCTCTATCACACTCTTGAATTAGATTTCAGATGGAATAGACTCTGCCTTGTGTTTGCTGGAGAGCACTACAGTGGGTATGGTGAGATTCCTCTCAGGTTGCTAATTAGGCACTAAAGCAACTAAATGAGCCTCTAGAGACAGAAGTTTCCTGTACTTTAAATCCCCCTAAAGAACAAGTATGCTGTGTTTTCATGAGGAATGCACATGAAGCATCATGTCTGCTTCATTTCCCATGACTGACACTTTCTCAGAATTAAAATGTAACTTGCACAGATTATTAAACTGCGAGATGTGTCTTTGCCAGGTTTTTTAATTCTCCATCTGACAGTGCCTGCCCAAACACTGCTGATATCTCTATCACAGCACTTTGGGCTGGAATAAGGAAAACAGAATGCAGAGGAGTTGTTTGGTGGTTAGGAACCTAGCCAGGAAAAGGCAGCCACAGTTGGGTGCCAAACTGCCATTTCTGCCTCAGAAGGTCTCTGTACCATCGATTAAACCCTGCTGGAGTTACCTAATTAAGGGACAATAACATTGTGCTAATTACATCAGAGTTGAATGGTCATAGTATTTTGTCAAGCAAAACTGGTTTGTTTTCTGACACTTCGTGCAGCTCTTGCACAGAGTCCTGAGGCTTGATCTGGAAATAAGAAAATTATTTATTATTGTGGTGTTGAGAGCCTTGCCTTTGCTCTCTCAGCACTGAGGGCTTTGATCACTTGCTGTCACAGGCATGGTGCTGCCCCAATGCTTAGGACCAGCTCCCTGGCTGAATTAAAAAAGCTGTAGCTTTACTCCTAGGAAATCCCAGATGGAAACCCATCATTGTCAAGTTGTCTGTGCATCTCTGACATCAGCTGAAATCCCTGAGCACTGCTGTCATAGAAGTACATTCTGAGTCACAGCTGAGACAAATTTCATGGTTGTTCCCAACTGGGACATGAAGGAGTTAAAAAATATGTATGAATTTCTGAGGGTGAATAGGGGAAATAAATGTATGCAGACTGACCAGCTGGCAGTGCTGTAGGTGTTTATATGCTGTCTAGAAATGGGGCTTGCAACCTGGATCATCTCTGATTTACACAATATTCCTGAGATAGGTACAAGTGAGTTTCATACCATGACCTAAGGATTTCTGAGTAAATGTAGCAAAAAAAATGAAATCGAGCAGAATCATATTTCCACCAGCAAAACCATGCTCCTGGGAAAGTAAACTGATGGAGAGAGGAAGCAGAGATTCTTCTGCCACAGCCATCTCTGTTAGCTGCTGCATGTGGGCTTCATTTGAAGCATTTTTGGGGGAGATGAACGTGGGCATGTGTCCTGCCAGTGGTAGGATGTGGATGAGAAGAAAACTCCAGGTTACTGAAGTAATACTCTGAGGCTGATGGATCAGTTTTAAGATTGGCTCTGTCCTTGAGGCAGCAGTAGTGCAGCAGAATGCCCTCTTTGGTTCTTGTACAGATTTCTTGTGATACCTGTTGTTTCTGACAGAGCTGTGGGGCATGCAATAAATACAAAATGAATTGTCAACTCATTTAATCTAATTTTAAGATTTGTAACTCCAAAGCTGCACCTGCTTGTATTAATGATTCCAGTCTATGCTTTAATCATCAAAGACAGTGGATATAAAAGTACTCTGCAATATCCATTGCTACTAGACACTTCCATGTTGAACATACGGATAAATCCAAAGTCTGCACCTCATCACCCTGTGCAGGGAATGCTGCAGAGACTGGAGGGATGAAGGATGGAGACCCCTCTAGTTCTGCAGGTGTGACATGATGGCTGCAATGGTCCCAGCCTAGAAAGGGCCATGCACAGCTCTCACACCCTGTCATGCACCTACCCAGGGGTTGGGACAAGAGCTGGGGACAGCCTGGCTGTCCTGTCTGGGCTGGGTGCATTTTGCTGGAACAGCACGAGAACAGAGAACTTTCATTTTAACGCTGGATCTGCTGTACTCCTCCCGTCCCTCTCCGCAGCCGGATCCCTCGCTGTGGCTGCTTTGTGCCCTGCTGGCAGGAAGGGACAGGCTGAGAACTGGCCCCGCTGTCCCCCTGTCCCCGTAGCGATGCCGGTGCCTCGGGCCGGGCCGGCCTTGCGGAGCCGTGCGGCACCGGCAGGTGGCTCTGACCGCTGGGGAATCACAAAATCACTGAATGACCAGGTGGGAGAGACCTTCAAGATCATTGAGTCCAACCCATGCCCTAAACCTCAACTAAACCCTGGCACCCAGTGCCACATCCAGGCTTTATTAAACACACCCAGGGATGGTGACTCCACCACCTCCCTGGGCAGAACATTCCAGAACTTTATCACTCTTTCCGTGGAAAACTTTTTCCCAATATCCAACCTAAATTTTCCTTGGCCCAGCTGGAGGCTGTGTGCTCTGGTTCTGTCAGTGCTGCCTGGAGAGAGAGCCCAGCCCCAGCTGAGCACAGGCACCTTTCAGGAGCTACACAGAGTGATGACAGGACCCCCTGAGTCTCCTTTTCTCCAGGCTGAGCACCCCCAGCTCCCTCAGGGGTTCCTCACAGGGATGCAGTTCCAAGTCCCTGATGTGGTGGGCTGTCCCTGGGCTGTCCCTGGGCTGTCCCAGTCCCAGCAGAGCCCCCGGCCTGAGGGTGCAGCTGAACCCCCTCCAGCACACACGGGCACTCCCAGGGCAGTGAGCTTCCCCATCCTGCTCAAACATCAAAACTCCTGTGTGGTTTGGGAACAGCTTTCTTGGCTGCACACACGCTTCAGCAGGGAGTGCTGGTGAATATCAAGTGTCTTTCAGCTTTAATTCACAGAATATTCTGGTTTGGAAAGGAGCCTAAAGGATCACCAAGTCCAACTCCTGGCAGTCCCCAGGAGCCCCACCATGTGCCTGGGGGCTTTGTCCAAATGCTTCTTGGACTCTGGCTGGCTTGGTGCTGGGACTACTGCCTTGGTGCCCAGCCACCCTCTGAGTGAGAAAAACTTTTTCTAATATCCAATCTAAACCTCCACTGATGCAACTTGAGGTCATTCCCTTGGGTCCTGTCAGTGACTGTCAGAGAAGAGAGATTGTTGTCTATCCCTCTGTTTCCCTGTGTGAGAAAGTCTGACTGCAATGAGGTCCCCCCTCAGTCTTCTTTTCTGGTTGCCTGGGCACTCCCATGCCTTCATTTGTACCATTCAGTCTGTTCCTTACTGCCAGGTTAGGAAGCAAGTCACTTCCTAAAGATATGGGAATGCTTTTCTGCTTTTTAGCAGCCTCTGAAGACCTTTTGACACAAGTATTGCACCTGGAAAGGAGTGGAAGGAAGGGCCTAATATGTACTGGAGTGAGCAGTAGCAGGGTAACGAGGCTTTGGGTTAAAGCAGTGGACCTGCATGTTTGTCTTTAGGCTATGAGATCTATCTTCTCCTTCCCTATCTCTCCTGAGTCTGATATTTGTTTATTTATAGACTGAAGACTGCCTAAAACTGGGGATGTTGCTGGGAAGCTGTTTGGACAGGGGCTGCAGCTGTGAGAATGTAGCTGCAACAAGGCTGAAGCCAGGAGAGCGACAGTTCTGGGTGTGAGAGCTACCAGCCCATGGGCTTAGAGCAGAAGGAACATTCAGGACAGATGCTGCTGTTTCTGAGCTTTTCCTTAGGGACTTTCCAGCAGGAAGCAATCACAAGGTGACACAGTGACAGACAGACACAGGTAATTGCCTGAGAACTGGAGTTTCTTGACATCCCTGCTCTCACTGCTATCCATGCCTCTCAGGCAGAGACTTTTCTATTCTTGTGCCAGCTTGTTACCCTTTCCCAGATGTTTCCCTCAGTCTACCTCTCAGACACTCTGAAACTTTTGGACTGGGACAGGGACACAAGTGACCATAAACCTCCAGGGTTTGTCATGTCCTCATAGAGGGAGGAATCTGCAACCTGTGTATTGCTAGAGAGGTTTGTAGCTGTGCTAGAAAAAAATCTCTTACCTGGATTATTTTAAATCATTATCTAAATGCAGACCAAATCTTTTTGGCAACTTTCCATGTGTCTTGTCAGATTAGAACAGCCTCAGATCTTTGAATTTTCTGTCAGATATCTACAAGAGATGCCCTGGAGTTAGACCACAGAGCTGTGGTTGGCTGTGCCAAGCAGAGAGGCACGAATTCCCTGTGACTGATGTGTGCTGATGGGGAACATACTGGTGGCCTTGGAATAGGCAAGCCAAGTTCTCAAGGGCTGAATCTTTTGTGGATAGTCTGGAAAACAGTGACCACTCAGTGATACTGAGTTATCCTCCAGCCTCCCTGGTGTAGTGGAAAGTATTTCTCAGAGGCAAAGTTTGTTTACTCAACATCATGTGGACATCTTTCATCTTCTTTTCCCAGCTATAGATGTGCTGTTAAACTCACACTTGGCAACAGTTATTGTGAAGATGTTTGACAGCCACTGGAGAAATCTGTTCAAGAGGGAAAATATTAGCTCAATAACAGGACTTCATTATGTCTTATAAATATTTAGCAGTCCTGTAGTTCAGCAAAATAGCAAGCTGAGTTATTTATTCCATTTTTGTCATTTTAGCTCTTGAAGAAAGTGGCATGCAAGTTCCCAGAAGTGTATCATGGTAGCTGTAGCATGAAATGTCTGTTCCATCCCCATTAACTAGAGGGGTATAATTGAATTTAAGTGACTAAAAAATAATCACATTGCCTACTGTATACTTTTCACTTTGTCTCTTAATCACAGAAAGATTAGAGCCACTATGTCAATCTTGGTTCTGTTTAAGCACAGCCACAAACATTTGCCCTCTGTGAGGTCTTTGATAATGTGCTCACTCAAAGGGTTTCATCCAGTTTTAAAAGCAGGGCCTGAGTTCCTGAAAATTTGTCTTAGCAAGTTGAGTGGGATTGTCTGTATTAGCTACTGAGGTGAAAGATTTAGCATACCAATAAAAACCTTCTGTGGGACAAAGAGAGAAGAAGAAATCTTGAATGATTCTGGTAATTACTGTTCAAAACTACAAGATTACAGGAGAACCCAGCAGAGGCTAAAAAATCCAGTAGATATTTAGGATCAGGTTGTCCAAGGCTAGCTTGGACAGGCTGTGCAGTGAGATTCTTAATCTTTAGTTGGAGTCAGTCACTGCTACATCAACCTTAGATAACTTCTCTGTCTAATGTCACAGAAGAAAATCTCCATGTGGATTTTACAACAACAACAACAAAATCTCTAGTTGGTGGAACCCCTCTGATGGGTTGCAGTCTTAACTCTGACAAAATTTTTCACAATTTGCCTGTGTAGATTTTTTTTCCTTTCCATTCTATTAGAAAGTTCCTCTCCAGTGCATTCCTACAACAGACATACATAAGGATAAATAGGACTCTCTCTAGCACCTTTGCTGTTTGAAGAGCTGCACTGCCTTTCTTCTTCTCAATGCCTTGTTCTCCAAATCCACAGAACAGCTGCATTTGTCTTTGTTGACAATGTTTCATTTCCCTTCCCCTGATATTGTGATCAAGAAGAGTTTCTCTCCAGTTGTACTTGAATGCAGGCAGTTCTGGAAGAGCCAGATCAATGCAGAAGAGTGGTTCCACTGCAGTCAAATCAAGAACACATTTTTATTTCTCTGTTAGGAAGTATTAGATATTTTGGTTCATTCAGAAGATAATTGAAGGAATTATTTTGTTACAGATCACTAGAAATGTAATTTATTTTTTTTTTTATTGCTGCAGAGACCATTCTTTTAAAGAATAGCTGAAATATTTAAATTAGTTCAGCATTATTGGGTGCTTTGTGATACTCTCCAGTGATGGAGTGTGACATTTTTTTCCTTTTAGGAAATACTCAGTAAACCAGAAGACTTACTGCACTGAAATAACTCTGCTGCTGCATGAATAGTGAGGCAAGCTCAAAGGGGTCACTATTGGAAGAAGCTGGGATGGCCTTATTTACTTTGCAAAGAGCCACCTTACATACAAATTGCAAATAAGCATTTTCAGTTCGTGTGTGAAATTGGGCTCCTGGGTTAGGATTTGGGTGTCTGGAGCCACGTTCACTCTCCATGTGACAGGAGCAGTGTGGGATTTTCCTTTGTGGCTGTCCCTCTGCCAGATGTGCTAGGGGAGCTGATCTCCTTCTTTGGTCCAACACCTACCTGCAGTCTCACCTGGCTAAACTTTCACCTGGCCTGGGTAATCCCACACTGAATCAAGCTAGTTCTGGTCTTACACTCTTTTCTGCTGCACAGGGTACAAACCATGTGGCTACTCTTAAATTATTTTGGTAGTTTGACAAATCTGCTGTCTGCAAGGTCTTTGAGCAGAGTGGCAGCCCAGGAATGTCCTTTATTACAAAATCTCTGTGGTGCCTCCAAGCTGTTGTTAAAGTGCACAGGTATTTCTGCATTCCCAGGAAACTGGGATTCTTTCAGGATCCTTCTTATCCAGGGAATCTCCTGTTAGGTTATGAGAATATAAAACTTTCTAGTAAATGGTAGTCAGGGGTGCTGTTTCAGTTGGGACTGAGGTCTCTTACAAAGATTGCCCATGGAAATAGGGATATACCAGGTCTGCAGTCTGGGAGTGGATGCGAAATGATTTTTCAAAACTCCCAGCTGCAATCTCCCCAGATCTCAGTCTGTGTTTTCCTGGCTTTAATTTCATTTTGAATTCTTTTTCCGAGTACTTACAAAAATAGTTTTTTAATAGCAGCAGCCACAGCCAGTTCTAAACACGATTAGTTTATATGTTAAATCCTTTCTGAGTTCTCAGGGGAAGCAGATAACACAAGGTCTCTCTCACTCGGGCATTTTTAAAAACGCATGAAATTCTACTATTTCCACGTATTTATTTTTAATCTGACAGTCCTGCTAAATTAGGAGGAGAGATCTCTGTCTCACCCCTTGCTTCCTTAATGCCTTGAAATCGGCTTTAATAAAAAATCAGCTGCTGGAAGCTGCGGCTGGAGCCGCCTCAGAGGGAGCCTCCTTAGCGGACCCCTATGATGTCAGGATGCATCGAGGCGAGCGGAGCGGAGCCTCGGGATCCAGCCCAGAGCTCCGGCGGCGCTGCCCGGTCCCGCTGCCCTGCGAGAGCTCCGCCGAGCGCTGCCCGCTCCCCGCCGCAGCCCCCTGGAGCCCCCGGCTCCCCCTGGCAGCCGCCCGTATGAGGACCCAGCAGTGCCCCAGCGAGTCCAGCGGGGCTCACAGTGCCGAGAACTGCAGCAGCAGCGGCAGCTCCGGGCTCTCGCCGGGCTCCGATTCAGACAGCAGCGGGGTGGTGTGTGGTGGTGGTGGTGGTGGCATGAGAGGCGTCCTGTCCAGGTACTGGAGCTTGGAGAGTCTGCACTCTGCCACAGGTAAGGGGCTCTTTTCTTCCTTCTTCTTTTTCCTTTTTTTTTTTTTTTTTTAAACTGCTCTATGATATTGCACTGACCTTGAGAAACCAAACCTTCTAAAGTATGTAATTTGGAAATGCAGTGTTTTCATCTGGAGAGATAACCAAAGCATGCAGTGTTTGCTAGCTATACCCTCTGCAGACTCAAATCTAAACCAAAACAACCCAGACCCTTAATAGACTTCTTAAGTCAGGAGGGAAGAAATAGGGTTTTAAGGGCTTTGGAAATAGTGTGTGGGCTTCTACCTGATTACAGCTGTCCTTGCCTATTGGAATATTTCTCATTTCAGCTTAATCATATAGAGCTGAATGTTACAGTTGATATTTCTCTGTGTAAATTCTAGTGGGGAGAGTATCACTGCCTCTAGAAAATGCCCAGGCAAGTGCTGTGCAGCAGATGAGAGCTAGGTAGGGTTGCACTGCTGTGCACTGAAGGAGGGAAAGGCAGTTCCCTGACCCAGCTGCTCACGTTCAGTTTTTGCTTTCCCATCCTTTACTAAATGTCTTTCTGAACCAGAGATCTTGGAGTCATGTTCATGTAGCCTGGACCTGTTCTGGCTCAGGCTGACATTCTGGTTTTTAGTTGCTGATGTGCCTGTTTAGGGTTTGAATGTTTGAACTGCAAGCATAGTAAAGAAGCTTTCTCATTCCCAAGTGATCCTAGCAAAGGATCCTGGCAATGATGTTACTGGCCAATGACTGCTGAGCTGTTCAGCTGTTGCTGTTTAGAGAGATTTTTAATAGAGCTGCAGTAAATTAGTTCTTCTCTTAGATAAATTCAGACAAGTGCCTTCAAGGCCACCAGTGCCTGCCATTTCCTTAGTAAGAATACCCAGTGCTACCAGCTAGAATCAAGGCTTGGGAAGAATTCAGGGTGCAGTTCTGTGTAATCTGCTTTAGTTGTGTGTACTTTTAATTATTGAAAGGTTTTATCATTCCATCTGCTTCTGTAGATTCAGAGCTGTTTAATGAAATCTCCATTGCAGCTCTGGAGTCTCTGCTGAAGTGTGAGGAGCTGCACAGGCATACAGGAAAGGGCTACAGCAGGGTGGTCAGTCTCCCTGACTTTCCAGCCTGCACACCCCACCTTCCAGGTGGCCAAAAGCACAAACCACCTACAGTACATCCTGAGAGTCCAGGGACAGGGAAAAAGCTGATGGTGAGATCAAGCCATTGGTGCTCTGTTCTGGGGGAAGACCTGGGCTGCAGGTACAAGATTTGCATTCTCACTTACATCTGCTGGCTGTTTTCTCTTGTAACTGGGAGTGCAAATTAACCCCAGCATGCTCTGACATTGCCATGGAGTAAGTCTGGCACAAGGTCTTTGTGCAAACTCTGCTCAGAGTTGTGAGGGGTGACAGCAGTGGCTCCATCCTCTCTGTGTCACAGGGTGTGCTGTCAGCTGCCCTCCCTGGAAGCATTCTTGGGCTTAATCAGGTCACTTGAAACAAATGGTGTACAGTGATACAAAAGAAGTGAGGGTGATGGCAGAAACAGGCTCTGAAATTAAGTCTGTTTTTCTAAATGCTCTTTCATTTCCACAACAGTCTTGCTCCCAAGGCTGTGAGGCATGGTGTCATTTTGTGGATGCTGCATGCACTTAGCAGGAAATACAGAGATGTGAAGAAATGGAACAGAAAATGGTATGGAGACAGACTGAGGACAGGGAAAAACCAAATTAAGTTTCAGAATCACAGCATTGATCTATAAATACAATAATAAAAGCAGATCACTGCATTTCAGACTCCTTGCTGCCTGTGTGGTAGGTGTCTTCTCATGTGCAGAAGATTTCTGAGCAGTTTGTCTCTAACTACCAACACAATTGAGGTCGGAATTAGGATTAAACTTGAGAAAAATGGATCCCTAAGGGGAATTTATTTTGTTTCAATTCTTCTCTGTCAGAATTCTTCTTTGGCTTAAACTTAGGAAGTTGTGGTAGAACTGCTCCTCTCCACCAACGTCAATTGAGGAGTGAGGCAGGATTTCTTAAAAGCTTGTGCTAAATAACATTTTTGAATGGTAAAATTTAATACACTGTTTAAACCAACCAAAAAAACCCAAACAGAAAACCCAAGAAAAAAAACCCAAAAAAAGGAACAACCCAGCAGGAGCAGTAGCAGCCAGCAATGCATGAGAGAAGCAGCAACTAAAATGTGTGGCAATGTCCTCTCCTCAGAGGAGCTGGGAGCCTCCAGCATCTTTCCATGGGATATATCAAGGAGTTAGGGGGGGAAAAGAGTACAGACTGTATGGAAACACTAAAAAGTTGTATTAAAAAAGGTCTGAGGGATGAGTCAGTCCCTCTGCCTCTCTGAAAGGGATTCTGCATTTCCTTAAGGCTGCATAGGTGGACTTGGCAGAGAGGGTTTTGCTCTTTCCCCTGTGTGTACATCACCTTTTCTTTAGGGGTCTTTATACTGAGTCTGTTGCTGTCTAAGACTTCAGGGAGGATTAGAAATGAGCCAGATTTAAATGCCTGAAATGTGGAGGTGAAAAGAAGGTGGGAGGTACGATTGGAATGCATCCACTGGAGTTTTTCTTTTAGATAATTTAGATTCCAGGGAAGTGAAGAGACAGAGATGTATGTGTGTTTATGTATGCATACATTTGACAGTGTGTGATTTCAGAAACACAAACTGACATCCCCTGTGTAGAAAAGACAGAGTTTTCTGAGGTTCACAGCAGCAAAAACTGGCATTGGTTTGTTATCTTCCTCTGCAGTCAGTAATGAAGTATTCAATTCCTTTTGGTTTGGGGTTGACCTTGTTGTAATATATTGATCAAGAGGGGAAGCTAAATGTTGAAAACAGTTGAAAGAGAAAATACCTGTTGTTACAGCATAAACTTCTGTGCAAATGCTGCTTGACATACAACAATGCAAAAAACCCCCATGGTTCAGGCTTGTAGGAAGGGAAAAAAAAATCTAGATTTTTAGTATCAGTGGCATTTCTGGTCTAAATGTCAATAAACACTACCTTACCAGAGAAGGCCCTTCTGCCTGAAGCTAAACATAAACATGAAAATAAGGAATGAAATAAATAAAATGGAAATAAGGAATGCTTTACTCTTCTACCAGGCTCTCCATCTTCTGAGGATGCCAGAGGACTTTGCAAGCATCAGTAACCCTCACAGAGGGCCCAAAAGACTTTCAAAGCATGATTTAGGAGAGATAAAAAGGTATATTTGATACTTGGACGGTATCCTTGCTATTTTTAAATACTTATGAGCAGTGTCCAAGTCCGGTGCTGATCCCCTGAGAGGAAAGGACTGGGAGCTGGGGTGGCTCAGCAATTCTGAAAATCAGGCTGTGAGTGTCTCAGCTGGCCAAAACCCCATTAGGCATCCAGATTAAAAGTCACTTTTAGTGCCAGTGCTCCAGCCAGAGATTCAGTGACACTCTGGGTGCTGTAGCCCTGGTTTCCTAGGCAGGACTTTGTACCCCAGGGCTGCCTGTATCCCATTCATCACTGTTGTACAACTCCACTGAGAAGTTTTTCCTTTAGGATGTTTCCAGGTTCAAGGGTGTGAGCAGCTCTCTTTGCCTTTCCAGCTCCTTTGTTGCAGGAGCTATCCCGACCTCATTAACACTTCTGTTTATTCTTGTCCAAGTTGGGAAGGACTGGAAGAGCAAAGAAAGGTGGGGACAAAGGGGGAATCACAACCTGGAGGACTGGTGGTTGCCATAGTTTCCCTGGGATCCTCTGTGTATTTGTGCACATGTAGCAATTTAATTGTACAGGCTCCACTTCAGTGAGCCTCTGCACAGATTTGTGGCTCCTAATATGCAGATATGCTCATCTACTGCCCTTGGGAATATGGCCTTTAAACAAACAAGAGAACATGAAGCATGGGTGTGGAGGGTTTTTTTTTCTTCATTCAGAGCTTAAAAAGAAAATTGTGGGGTTTTTTTAGGAAGGTTTTTTCCAAGTCATTCATTTCATTGTTGTGGCTGATGAGAGAGCCAGTAATAGAGCTGTGGCAAATGCTTTGAGTCTTTCTTGTTTGGCAAGAGTGTTTCTTTTGAGCCTTTTCTTTTTCCTTTTTCTTCCCCTAGCCCTGTCTTTTTGGTACTGATGTCTTCAGCTGTGTTCATGGACTGCAGTGCATAATTCCACTGATCCTTCTTTCTCTAGGGTCACTCAGTCAGCAAGAGTTAGAGGTCACACAAGGGGAGATTGATTTAAGGTTTAAATTAAATGCTCCAGAATGCATCCAAAGGAGAGCAGGGAGGAAAAAAAGCGAGTGTCTCAGAGCATCCAGTGCAGCTTCTCCAGGTTGTGTTGCACCATTTCCTTGGCAAATCCTGAGCTAGGATATTGCAGCTGGATTCACTGCTTGCACTCTAACATGTCCCATGTGTTCCCTCATTTATCTCCTGTCACCTGCCAGAATAACTCCCACTCATCTGAACAAATAATTGATAGATTTAAGAACAAACAAACAATAATCCATGCTAAATTCACTTGCGTTTTTTTTTTTTTCTCTGTGTAGATTAATTTGTAAGGGTGACTGGTATGGAAAGGTTAAACCTAAGGGCAATCCTGAACTTTTGAGGAAGAATTACAAGATGCACATCTCTGGGATGAGCTAGTGAGCTGCCCTAAAGCTTAAGTAAATATTTCTTAGATGAAAATACATCTTCCAAATAGTGGTGAGTGTTGCTGAATGTGACTTGGCATCACATTCAAATAGTGAGGGCATCTCTATTAGGAAGTGGTTGAGTTCATTCCAGTAAAGGGAATCTCAGTCAATGCTAACTGTGTGTAAACTTGGCCACTTAACACATTTAATACACTTACAGAAATGGTTTTTTCAGTGAAAAGTATCCTCTAGCATCATGTTTTCCACTAAAGGGAATAAAAATAGTGCTAATATAGGTAGGAAGTCTAATCATGTTTCTGTACCTCTGTTTGCAGCAGAACCAGATTTTGTAAGTTCAGCTGCTTTGGAGTTCTAATTACATGTTAATGTATTGTGGGTGATTCTAGTTGATTTTCCCTTGAGATTTTTTAGTGTTGTTTCAAAAGGAGTAAATGCTTATTCTCGTGTCCCTGTGGGGCACGGATTAGCACCTGTGACTATCAGAAATAAACATTCCCATCCTTGCTGATGCTCTGCTTGCAGCAGGGAAAGATAAATCTTTGCAACACTGCCTGTGATACTTCCCCAGGTGTCACAGGTACACCATCCTCATCCTTTGCCTTCTCTGCCTTCAAAACAACTCCCATGAAGAACATTTAGATTGTGATCACTGTTCCCTTTGCTGAGGAATATGACAACTTCTAAGGCTGTATTTTCTCAAAGATTCAGTTGCCTTTAGAGCAGTCTTTCAAACCAGCACTTCTCTGGAGTGTATCCCAGCTTCAATTGCTGTTATTTTTCTGCATGGATGTGAAACAGCTTTAAGCCACCTGATTTCAGTGCTGCCATCATCACAGCTCTTACAGCAGGAAACCAGCACGGTCCAAGAGAGTAAAGGGAAGGGGAATGAGGAGGTGCCATGAAGCTTGCCTGACCCTTCCTGTCTTCTCTACCTTTAGGCAGACACCCAAAGGTTGGCAGAAACTTGACCATTCCTTTTCATTTGTGTTATCTGGGTCTAGTTCATGTAGGTAAAAAAACCCAGCAAAACTAGATTAGAGCATGTGCTGGCAAATAGTGTGTGTGCCCAGTGGTCACAGAGAGTGTGTGTACTTGCTGCCTACACCAGATGCAGCTTTGCCATGGCTGCTTAACAATTAGTTAAGTTAAACAATGTAGGGAACAATCCTGCCTGCCCTTTGCCATTGGGATGTGGCCTTTAAATTACTAAGCTTGTCTGTACCCAAGCTTATTCCCTACTAAGGTCTTGTTCTCCAGTTCTTCTGGACCATGAGAAGTGTCTTTGAAGGATTAGAGAAATACAGCCCTCTTCTGAGTGTCAGTAATTATCTGTGGAGGCTTCTAATTTAATTAGAATCCTGTCTCATCTCACAATCCTTTTGTAGCCTGCTGTTTGTTAAACCAACTAACCTGTTCAGTGATTTGTTTAAAAGTGCCAGGGACAAGCTGAGTGTGCTGGACTGCACAGGACATTGGTTAGAGCAGGCCCAAAGTCTCAAGATGAGCTGTCTTGGACACTGAGTGCCTTCAGTGGCTGTGCCATTCTCAAACAGCTGCTCCTCCAAGTGTGTGCCTGCACATGAAAATGAGACAGTAGCCTGGATGTAAGCTGAGAGGAACATGGTTTGCACCTGGTTAATGTCTTGGATTACATTGTGTGAACATCCAAGTGTTGGCAGCTCTCACTACAAATATCCCTGGGGGTGCATTTGCCTAAACAGGTAGAGAGCTTTGCTGCTCTTATTCTCAGTCCCTGCTAGTCAAAGAGCAAGAGATTCCCTGGACTATGATGTTGGCTCATAAGAACTCAAATAAACCTCTTTTTTTTTTTCTTTTGCCATGGAGTACAGAGTAATTGCTTTGCTGGAGTAATTGAGCCATTTCCAAGTTGTGCTGGATCCCAGGGAGTGCTTATGGATGCGCTAATGCATCACCCCAGGTGCAGCTGATTCCTGCATTCTGTGCCTCCAGCAGGGTGAAGGCTGGCAAGTGCTCATAGAATAGGAGGGAAATCAAGTGCTAAAGGCAGCTGAGTGCACAATTGTTTTGAATATCCTCCTTGTTCTTACTCTGTTGAATTATATTTTATTTCATGTTTAAGTGGAAGTGTATATAAATATATATATATATGCATAGATATAAATATATACATATACACAAGGTTATTAATTAATTAAGTTTAGAACATTCCTCAGTGAGGATTCTCAAAAACAAGAATTTCTAGGTGTGGGCTCTGCATTTTTTTGTCTACCAATGGATAAGGTTTCTTTCAAAACCCTTCTTAAAGGATCTGATAAATGCCTAAATAATAATTTGCAATCCATTTCAAGTGTACTGTTGAGGTACATGGTACCATCCTCTTGCTTTGAAAGGTTAATTTCTTGGGAGTATTTATAAAATAAGTTGAAAAAAAAACTTTTTGTGTCAGGAACATGAGGTAAAGGCAGAATTTCTATTATTTTCTTATTTTCTATAAAATACAAAAAATCATTATATTGGCATTGGAATGCTTCATGTTGAGAATAAAGGAAGATAAGACTAATGATGTTTTCAAAACAGCTGGCAGAGATTTATTTCTATGTGGGAGTGAAATTGCAAGAGTTTCCCTTTTGGCTAATGGAAATACTTTCCATTAGGTAGTTTTGAACAAGGCACTTTTTTTTTTTTTTTTTTTTTTAATTGAAGTGTCCTTAAAAATGCAGGAAAAGGCAGTGAGCTAGGAGATTGAGAGTTAACACAAACTGATCTGTTGGAATGGGTAGGATTGAGCTACTCTGCTCTCCCTTGGCCAATGGAACCTTTCCAGGCCAGGTGTGAGAAGCCTTCAGCTCTTTGTGAAGCACAATCACACCCAGCTGGGGTGTACATGCAGACAGACAGACTTGGCAGTGGGAAACTGCAGTTCATGGGGTGTTCTAACAGGCAAAGGAGCACCACAAGCAGGGCCTGTGCCCCTCCTGGCTACAGCTCCCTGTTCCTGGAGCTGCCATTGACATTATTCTGCTCCCTATTGCAGGGATCTTTACAAATGCCAAGGCACATTCGAGTTCAAAGGGGGAGAAGCTGTCTGCAGAATTTCTGAATCCAAACAAACCCAACCTGAGCTGTTTGGGAGCTCAAGGCTCAGCTGCAGCAGTGAGAATCAGTCTCACCTGCTGAACCCACCCTTCTCCTGTGCTGTGATTTCCCTTGCTGGCCCTCAGGGTGATACCTTGGGGTTGAAGTGTTTCTGTTCTGTGTTGGTGGGCAGCTCTCAGCTGTATATTAAGTGTCACTGGGATCTCTGCACAGGGTGCTGGAGACAAAACAATCCTGTTCCAGCTGGAGACTCAAGGACAATCTCTTCAAACGTCAGGCTCAAAGCATGAACAACGTGAAAAGAGAAGGGTGGGCAAGCCAGCAAGGAGGATGAAACTTCAACATTTGAAGCTGTTAATTGTGCAGTTAACTCCTGTATGCAAATGGAATGAAACCTATAAAAATGTGAGATCTCATGAGCACCTTGGAGCCCCCAGGGCAGAGCCAGGACTGTGGCTCTGGTACTGCCAGGTGTGGCCTCTGAAGGGACCTCAATAAATCTGCATTTTATTGCTCTGAGCTCCATCCAGCCTCTGCTCCAGCTCCTTGAGGCATCAAGGGAAGTGACCACACTCTGTGACAATGTCCCTGGTCTGGGACAGTGCAGCTCTGGAGAACCACAGCAGCCCTGTGTGCTCAAGTGGCCAGGTCAGGGTTTGTCTGAAAAACACACTCCTGCAGTGTTCAGAGGTGAGCTGGGTCCCAGCTGGGAGGTGACAGCAGGGGGCTGCAGGCAGGTGAACAATCCCAGAGTGAGGCACTGGGCTGTTCCCAGCCCTACAGCAGGCAAGCTGCTCGTGGGGTTCCTGTGCAGATCCTGTTGTGTGGCTGTGTTGAAACTGTCACAGTTTCTGGCAATTCAGAGTGACCTGGATAAGAGAATATCAGTCTGGATGTTGGAGCTGTTGTTTGAAGTCCTGGCTTGGCTCAGCTCCTGCTGACTCTCTCAGGGCCCTCTCCCTGAGCAGAGCTGTGTGTCAGCTTGAGGTCACTGATGGTACATCCTGCTCAGGGCAAAAACCTACTCTGCATGCCTGAAAGAAGCTTTGACAATAAACCTTTTAAGAGAGTTTATTATGAAAACACAGCGTTACTAATACCTCCCAAACAGTGGATTTGGATCAATTTGAAATGTGGCATTCTTATCAGCCTTAAAAGCCTGAATAAATTAAAAAATATGCAGAACCCATCTCTACTGAAACTTGTTGATTGGATATGTCATTTCTCTTTGGAGAGCACAAAATAATTTAATTTGGGCTATTTTTGGTCCCAGTTCTGAGCTTCACCACAATCTCTATGCTGTCATAAATCTAGGGCCTGGCAGTCCTATTTCTGCCTTACTGTCAGTTCCCTGCCCAGGCTGGATTCTGGGGGTTGGTCAAGTTTTCTTCTGTGAATCTATAGTCACAGTTGGTGACATAATGCTCACCTGTGCTCATGCTGCTTTTTCTGGCTCACTTGAGAGCACAAACTGCAAGGCTGGGACCTCTGCTTGGCCCCCAAATGCCACTTGGCCATAATTTTTGAGCCTCTGGAGGGCATCTCCAAAGTAATTGTGTGTAGGACAGTCTATGCATCTTTTAGGCAGCCACTTGTGATTGTCTAATCCAGATAACTCCTCTGATCTGGAGAACTTGGCTTTCAGAAGAAAAAAAAAAGGGCTTCCAAGGGTAAGACAAAGAAATGTCACAGTGCTTCAAGCCTGTGACTTGAACAGAATTATTTAAAAATACACTGAATTAATTATGGCCAGGTCATTAGTCTTGATTCATCTGAATCATTCTTGATGTCTCTGAAATCACAAATGTAGAAGAGTGTGAGCACTGCTGCATCCCAGTCCTGAAAGGCTGCTTGGCCAAATACATGGGTTTTTTTCCTGAATCAAGGTGGGACCTGCAACCTGGGATTCTGTCTTCTTCTCAGGTGCTTTCTTTCTTTCAGTTTTCATTTTTGAAAAAAGCACCTTGATTGCAAAGACTTTTCCAGTCGTAATAAGAAAAAACAGAGGATGATTTATGATATTTTGGGAGTATAGGGAAGAGGAGAACCATTCTGCCCATGTGTCAGAGGACCAGGCACCCATTCTTCTGCTTTACACTTCTCTTGAGGTGTTCACTGACTTGCAGTGGCACCAGTGCTTCAACTTTACAGCTGACTGTGACCCAGTTCCTTTATCATGCCAAGCAAAGAAGGGGCAGTTCAGCAATTCCTGAGTGCTCAGAGGAAGATGAGTCTTGGCTAGGTGCAAACTGGAAGCAGATCAGAGCAGGGGTAACTTCCTTCTGTTACTTCCCAAACTTGTGACAAATATTTTTAGTGGTGGCTTGGCTTGTGTGGTTTGCTGTGCTGGCTGGGGCATTGATCCTTTTCCTTCTCTGATTAGGCAGCAGGGAGGATGGAGTTTTTCCCTACATGACTCTGCTTTGCAAGGAAGCAGAATTGCATGATTGACACTGATTTTCTTTAATCATGCTTGAATTTCCAGAGTCCTGGAGAGCTGAAGCCCTGGGCTACTCCTGAAAATTTTACCTGCTGTAGAAGTTTCTAGTTTTGCTTGAGGGCTTCCAAATAGCCTGAATCTCAGAATGCTTTGGGCACCCCTGGAGGCTGTCTAATCCTACTCCAATGCTCTAACCAGAGTCACCTGCAGGAGCAGTCAAGTTTTATTATCTCCAGGAATGGAGACTCTGTAACTTCTTTCAGGCTGTGCCTACCCTTAGTGTAAAATGTTTATATTGGGATAGAATTTACTGTGCTTTGGTTTATATCAATTTCTTCTTGTCCTTTTATTGGCCACCAGATCAGAGTCTAACTGTGTCTTCTACACCTCCCTCATGAGGTACACATTGTCCAGATCTCCCTGAGCCTTCTCTTCCCCAGGCTGAAGAGCCCAAGCTCTCTCAGCCTCTCTGTGTATGTCAGGTGCTCCAGTGCCTTAAACACTACTGACCTGAAGCTGGACCCACTCCAGGAACATCCATATGTTCCTTGCAGTGTCATTTGCACTGGAGTCCTGGCTGAGTTGAATGTGATGTGTTTTCTGGACTCCTAACCACCTTCATGATAACTGGTATCATATCTGAAGCTTTATCTGTCAAGTGCTTTCTTTGGCAAGGCAGGTAGGGAAATGAAATTTTCTGAAAACACAAAACAGAAGCAAAATTTCCCTGCCTTAATCCTGAGGGTTTGCTGACAGCTGGATCCCTGCAGGATTCACAACTTGCTTCCTCTTGATCAGCTGAGCACAAAGCTGGAGAGGAAGCTTTGAGTGGCCAAGACAGGGCAGAGTTTTTTGATTGCAGCAGATATTGTAGCTGATGGTTCATTAGTGCCTGTACAGGCAGTGTGTGGTGTCTAAATCTCTGAAACAGCTTTTAATTCTTTTAGGGGATGAATTGATGGTGTAGGATATTCTGTATGTTTGTGGTGGGGTTTGGGGGCCCTTGCTGCATGTTTGTGCACTTGCAAAGCTTGTGAGTGGGACATGGGGTGTGAGCATCTGATCAGTGCTGCTTTTGTTTTTCTGAGAGTAATGTCAGATACCAGCTGGACCATGGCCTCAGGCATGTGTCAGGCCAGGCTTTGGTGCACATGTGGGAGGGATCTGGTTGTACAAATAGTTTATGCAAAGGTGGAGCCTTGTCTGGAGGATCCTTAGAAAGCACTGAGGCTGTGTGCTCTTCTGTCAAGCCTTGTATGTGGTTTCTGCACTGTGTACAGACACATTCAGTCCCACTATTTATAGCTCTCTATAAGTAACAAGTCATAGCACAGAAGGGACCTGCCATATTGGGCACAACAGCCTACAGTTTTGTGAGGCAGTACTCTAATTGTTAATCCCAGAAATCTGTGTGAGAGGCCATTGTGCTTGTTAGAATGAGCCCTTGTGAGTAAATTCCCTGGATAACCTCATTTAAGCACAACATCCCTTGGCTGTGAATATCTTTTCTCATTGCTCAGCCTGTTGTGCACAAAGGGTTTTGATCTAACAATTTGCTTGGACAATTTAAATCATTGCCATTAGAAAAGGGCTTTCCCCTTGGAAGCACTGATCTCAGCTACCTTCTTCTTGACAAAGCACCTGAGGCAGCAAGACTTTGGGAGTTCCTTGACACAGACTCTGGAAGTAGATAGGACTGCTAAAAAGGGAGGAAAGGGGTTTTGGCAGTCACTCACTCTGTGTGCTCTCTGTGGCAGGCAGGCACATTACCTACATTCCTGCTCTGTTCTCCTCTCCTATAAAGCCTAAATACAAGGGGTTTGTGTGGGTTGCTAGGTGCTGTCTGTAAGATAATCAAAAGGCAAACAGAGCTCGGCTATAGACCAAAACATTGCTTCAAGTACCTTACAAGGGCCACAGAAAGAGTTTGAACTCTGCTGCAGGTTGGAATTTCCTGCTCCCTACATAGCTCTGATTCAGGATCTCAGAGCCCTGTGTTGGAAGTGTTTTAGTGGGTCTTTCACTAATTCACTATCTTAAAAGGATTGATATTAAAATGCTGGGCAGTTCCCACACTCTATGGTTCTAGATCATCATTTTGCTGGAATGATGTCACAGTGCAGCAAGAAGAGCAAGGTTTTGTCTTATAGCATGGAGTGTGTTCCAGGCCAGGCTGGATAGAGTCCTGGGCAGCCTGACCTAGCTGGTGGCATCCCTGCCTGTGGCAGGAGGCTGAAGCTTGGGGAGCTTTAAGGTCCTTTCCATCCCAACCCATTCTGTGATGATTCTCTGGTAAGGCAGCAGCTGACACAAGGACCTCAGGTCATGTTCTGCACCCTGATGGGGTTTCTGCAGTGTGAGAAGCTGCTTGCAGTGCTCTACAGGAGTCCTTCCTGCTGTGTGAACCTCACTTGGCTAGGAGAAGAAAAATGCTGCTGAAACCTTCTGAAGTGACTTAGAAGTTGTCTTTCTTTCTTTATGGCAGTCTTCTCTTTGTAGAGCAGAGCTGGTGAAATAAAATGAGCATATGAACCTCAGCTCTTTAAAAACAAGGGCAGGAAACAGAATTTAAACCTTTCTTCATCAGCAGTTAATGATGAAGAACAGCCCAGCTGTTGGGCTCTGTGTTGGAGAAGTTAGGGTGAAGCCAGGCAGCTGGTTCCCTGCCTTCTGCAGCTGGAGAGAGCACAGGGGGCAGAAATGAGATTGAGAGAGCACTGCTATCCCAAAGGACCCCTGTTAATTCTTGTCTGAGTGTTTACCCACAGCCATCAGGAAGGAATTGGGTTTAAATGCAGTGCAGCAGAACACCCTCTAGTCATGTGTCTCTTCCTTCTCTGTTTGTTGAAGTCAAATGTCTATATTTGGCACATCCTAGGCTGTTGTCATGGAAATGGTTGTATTGACACATCCACGGCAGAGCAGCTTTGTTCTCTGCTGAAGGATCAGGACGATGGGTGAGAAAGGAAGAGTCCTTTTCTCAGCACTCAGGCATACAGAATATTTGTTCTTCAGCTTCTCCACTCCAGTTGGAAGGCACAGAGCTGTTGAATGAGTTGTTTTGAGCTAATATTGAAAGGATTGTGGAGGACAATACCCAATGCTTGGCCACAGAGCATTACTGAACATCACAAAAGATGGGATCCCACATAGCTGGGATCCCCAGCTGGATCCCCAGCTCCAATATCTGCCTCCTATATAGCTGTGTGCTACTGATTAGCACCAGTGCAGAGCACTAACATCTCTGCCCAGTCTTTTTTACCCTCTATTTCTAGTTCATGGGAGATCTTGTGTGTACCTACTATTTTGAAAATGGTAGGAAAGAAGACATCCATTTGAACATTGTAGCTGGAAATGTCAGGGACCAAAGCCAGATATTTCCCACTTATCACAGGGAAAAGAAGAGTTAATAACAGGGCAATATTTGAAGATTTAATGAACTTAGAGAGAAGAAATGAGATATATTGGCAGATTTCACTCCTAGTGTCCTTTCTGCTGCTGCCAGGCCACCCTGCATTTTCCCCAAGACAGGTCCTCTGCTGTGAGAAGGGGAAAGAATAGAAGAAAGAATGTTGGCTCTGTTTGCCTCAGATCAGAGTGTTTTCACAGCCTGTTGCTACAGGGAGCTTCTCAGCTACATGCCAAGAAGAGTCAGAAGATAAGGAACTTCAGAGCAGCCAGGGAAGCCACATCTTGCATCTCGGAACTGAGCTCTGCAGGGTTCTTTCCTCCAGTGCCTGGATCTGTGGGAGGAGTTCCTCCCCCTCCTGTGCATCTTGAACGTGCTGGGAGATTATTTCAGTGCATTTCATCAGACACTTGGTGGGTTTTAGTTCTCTGTTAAACGTGCACGTGGAGGCTGGTACGTGCTTGGTGAAAGCCATGCTGTTTGTAATGCAGTCTGTGTATCCAGCATGATCCAAAAGTCACCCCAGTCTGACTGCAGAGAAGGAAGGTCTTTCTGGTGGCATGGACAAAAAGCTGCACTTCTCACAATGGCCTGGACAGGTGAGACAGAGTGCAAGTGAAGGCAGCTCCTGTCCTGCACTGTAGCACCGTGGGGGTCAGCTGGGGGTTGCTGCTACCTGTGTCTTATTCCCCAATAAGAATCTCCTGTGGAAAGGCCACTTGGGTGAGCATTCAGGCAAAGCAGTCAAGTCCACCCCCCCCACTCACCAGGGCTAGCTCAGCCAAGAGAGGCAGAAGGCCTTTGATATGGCCAGTTCCAGTGAGGTTTATTTCTGCAGGCTGTGTGCTGGTGTTCACAGGGGTCCCAGGACAAGGGAAGAGATGAGAATCTTGACCCCATGTTTCAGAAGGCTGATTCATTATTGTATGATATATATTATATTCAAAGAAAATGATTTATTAAAACTATACTAAAAGAATAGAAGAAAGGATTCCATCATAAGGCTGGCAAGGACTAGAAAGGAATGGAATAACAAAAGCTGGTGACTCTCAGAGAGTCCAAGCCAGCTGACTTTGATTGGCCATTAATCAGAAATGATCCGCATGGACCAATCAAAGATTCACCTGTTGCATTCCACAGCAGCAGATAATCATTGTTTTTCTTTTCCTCTGAGGTTTCTCAGCTTCTCAGGAGAAAAATCCTGGCAAAGGGGTTTTTCATAAAATATGTCTGTGACAATGCTGAAGGGGAAATCAGGGACAAAAGATGAGACCATGTGCTCTGCACAAGGTTCAGTATGGGAGGGCACAGGGGTGGCACAAAGGGCACTGCCCTGCAGGGAAGACTGGGCTGGCCACCAGGGCTACCGCAGCCAACGAGGGAAAGGAGAAACCAGGAGAATTTGGGACATATGGGAAAAGGAGCAGGAGTGGTTCATGGTGTTGTGCAAGACTCCATGGGGAAGTCTTTTCTGTCCACCTTGGTGGGAAAAACTGAAAATGGTAAATGGTAAATTCTTCTAAGGTAATGCCTTAGAAGAATTTACCATTTACCATTTTCAGTTTTCAGTTGCCTTCTTCTAAGGCAATTCTTCTAAATTCTTTTTCTACCATTTTCGGTTGCCTTCTTCTATGGCAATTCTTCTAAATTCTTACCAGTGAAAATGGTAAATTCTTCCAAGGCAATGCCGTGGGGATTTCCCTGAGGGGGAAGGATTCCACAGCAGATAGGGAAGGTCTTTTCTGGTTGCACTGACAAAAAGCTTCACTTCTCACAATGGCCTGGACAGATGAGACAGAGTGCAAGTCAAGGGAGCTCCTGTCCCTGCACCACAGCTGAACTCCAGGTTCAGTTGCACTCAATGCACTCCAGGTCCCCCTGTAGGAAGGCAGAGTAGGACTTGCCCAGAATCCACTACTTTTAGGAGCTTTGATGGATTTAATCTTTTGAGATTTCAAGAATGTTTATTCATTTATCAACTTCCCAGATACTGTTGTTTATGAGCAATACATGTAAGGGTCATAAATGCATTTGTATTAGTGCTTCCCAAACTCCAAGCTTTCTAATTGTCCATTGCATATTTGAATTTTAAAAATATAGATAAGCAGAACAAAAAAGGTTGATTTTCTTTTTTAAGGTTTGATGCAAACATCTGTTTCCTGATGCTTTTATTTTGTACATGTAAGAAGGGAACCAGATGGGAAGGATTTTCATTTTGTGTAGAAATTTGCAATGTTAAGAACATCATCTTAATATTTTATCTGCTTATATCTGTGCCAGCTGTTCTGCCTGAGAAAGCTGCTGCTCCCTTCAGGGTTCTGTGGCCCTAGCATAAACTGCCCTGTAAATACTGGCAGATTAGAATTACAGAACCTGTGCTATTGCATTGACAAATGCAGAAGCATCAGCAGCAGCTACTGGTAACTTACTGTTTGTCTCTGATAAAGCCAAATACTGAAAAATATTCTCTAAACTTGGCCTTTAATTGTGGCAAGTGAAAAAGAAAGATGGTCAAGATTTATTATTAGATGCCATTATCTAATTACTGTTAGGTGACATGATTTATTATTAGTCACCATTTGTTAGATAAAGTGCATCCTAATTTCTCTCCTTCCCAGGAAGGGAGTTCTCTTGAAGAGTGATAGCATATCTGTATTGCTGCTCTGGGCACAGTGGGTGAAAGCCTTGGATGGTTTTTGTCTGCAGGATGTGGTTCTGGTTGAATAATGGAATAAACAAAACATGGAATATAATAAGAACAAGTTCCCAGACAGTTTTTCATGTTAGAAACTGGGGAAGACCTTAAGAAGAAATATTTTCTTTTAAAAGCCATTTTTACATACATTTTCTTGGAGCAAAGGGACTTTTGCAGACAAACCTAACCTGAGGTAATCTTTCCAGATCAAGGAACTTCAACCAGGGAAGAAGTGTTGGTTGCTTTCAGATCATCTCTCTGGTGAACTTTTTCTTTTTGTACCTCAGATTGGCAATATAGAGAAAACAAAAGTGTCCTTTTTTGATTGGAGGACAAATGTCAAGTGACAGCATAGCAGAAAAGGTGAAGGAAACTGGAAACTTTGATATATATTCTGTTGAGCTGTACATTGCCTTTGGTAAAAAATGAAGGCAGTTGGCAAGCTAACCTTTTTATAAAGATAACAAAGGTACAGAAATGATGTCCTTATCTGGCTTCTTCCAGTGGAAGTAGAGAGAAATCTCTCCTGACACCATGGTGGAAAACTTGATGAGGTGCAGAAGCAGAAAATGCCAAATGCAAAAATGTCATCATCCCTATTGCAGGATGCCACCTTGGCTAATACAGGAAGTCCACCTCTGTTATTTAGCAGCATGAGGTGTTTGACACACAAACTACTTTGGGCAGGCAAAACCAGCTCAGTTCCACATTGCATCTCCCCAGTCCCATGCAGTGTGTTCCCCTGGCACCAGGTGTACCCAGCTGGCAGGTGGTGGATGGCTGCAGCATCCTGAGTTGTGCAGGAACATTTCCATCAGCCAGACTTTCAGGGTTGGGCAGCCTGTTCATGAGGAGCAATAGAAAGATTTGTAATCAGATTCCCATAAGCAATTAGTTCTGGTTAAAATGTTAGTAATAATTACTTCAGGCAAATGTTTTACTGTCTTGTTTTGGTGTGACCTCCCTCCCTGTCCCCTGGCTTCTGAGGAATAAATTGACATATTCTGCAGTGCCCACAGCTTGTGACGTGAGTGAGACAATGGGATTTGGTGTCTGGTTGGTATTTCTGATTGAGAAGTTAAATGGCAGCTGATGGTAGCAAATGCTGAAGGTGTTGGTGCTTTCAGGTGGGTGCTCTGGCTGTGGAAGAGTAACATATCCTGGATCTTTGTCAGTGTCATGTTCTCCCCTGCACTATCCAGAGTCTGCTCCTTCACTGGTGCTCCCACCTTTTCTGCTTGCATGGCCACTCTCCAGTGAGTGGATTTCCCAGCTTCTTGAACACAATGATTTCTTCATCCTGCCACCCATCCATCACCAACTTCAAACAGCTCTGTTCCCTTCCAAACTTTCTCCATTATTGCTTTCCTATTTCTAAGCATCATTTCATGTGCTTCTAATTCAACCTGTCATTTTGGTTTGAGTTTTTAAGGAATGTGGGGAGAAATCCAGGAATTTTACTGGACTCCTGAGAGCTTTTGACATAGAGATGTATTGTCCCTGTTCTCCAGAGAAATCTCTCCACCACTGTTGGAGAACCTTAAACTCTGTATAGATCATCCTATAACAAACCTATGGCTTGGCTGCAGGACTTGGGTCACCTTTCAGCACTCTGTCTCTGCTCCATGAACAGCCTGAGGCTGTACCCTCTGTGTCTGGGTAGCTGCTGCAGATTCAGGTTTAGCTAAACTCTCAATAAGGTAGAACTTTGCTGGATGGAGATCAGACCTTTGTCTCAAAGTGGATCCAATCCTTGTGTTTAACAGCTTTCAGGGTAACCTGCTCCTAGCTGACTTCAATTAGCTTCTGCTTTTCCATAGGGAAACCTTAGAAGTGTTCCTGGAATTAAAATGTATATTCCAGTGGGTCTTACTCTGCTTGTGTTGCCATGAACTGAAAGCACCTCCTGCAGGAAAGAACAGTGTGCAGGTGAGAAGATGTTATCTCAAGGAAAAAGAAAGTTTCCAAAGTAGTTGCATAATATAAAGTGACATTGAAAATTAAAAGCTAATTTGCCTGCAAAGTTAGCTCTGACTCACTAGACCTTGCTCTGCTCAACTCTCAAAATGATCTAAAATGGTGATTTTCACATCAGGTGTCTCAGCTGCATTCCAAGAGCCTCATGCTCTGGAAGGGGGTTGTGTAATTAGCTCTTTTTATGACTGATTAAATCAGTTTTCCTCCTTCAGCTGCTGAATACAGTTGTTGATAAGTAGCAGTTGTGATACACACAGCATAAGCTGGGAGTGTCTCTTACCTGCACTCACTTTCTTCCATATGCACTGTTACTTCCATGAAACTATTCATGCCATCTTTGATATTCTACTTGGAACCCAATTTTAATGTCTTTGCCTTTATTTAGACTTAAAACCACAGGAAGTAAACCCAATTTAGTTGTTTGATGTATGGATCTCCTATGGATCTCCTGGCTTTCAAGAAAAACATTTGAAATTGGTGACTTGCTCTGTGAACAAGTAATTAGTGTGAGCTATCAGGAAGATAAATTAGCTGCATTTCAGTGCACGGAAATGAAGACTTTCTGTGGCATCAACAGGAAATACCAATGGTTTACAGTGGGCAGCTTCTCAGTGTTATTTTAATGCAAATAGGCATGAGCTAATTGGTCAGGGATAGAGGGAGCTCCTAATTGGAATGTATAAAGAAGAGGCAAACATGCAGAAGAAAATTTCCAGTAGAGCACTTTTCCACTAGGGAGGAAACTGCAAGGTTAGCTAGCCTATACCTGCAGCTCAGCTTGGCCTGCTTCCATGAAGAATTCTGTAATACACAGATAGACAATCAGTATTTCTGCAGTTAATGCCAATTTACGACTTAAAATAATCTTACCTCTGCTGTGTGACAGCTGTTGCTTGTGAGACTGGGTCAAGTGAGGACAAACCAAGACAGGCAGGAGGTTTGTGTGACCCAGCAAGGGTTCTGGGACTAGGATGGGAATGTCTCTCCATCACTTGGAGGTGTTTCTCCATCCTGTGCCCCAGGTTGAGTGGACATGCTCACTGCCAGGCTGGCAAAGCTGCCTCTATCCCTCCTACAGTCCTGCAGGCAGAGACATTTCACTTCTGGCAGTGCTCATGCTGAAAGGAATTCAGGGAGTGGTGGGTATCCATTTCACACTTGACCAGGCAATAAATACAGGAGGAGGCACACAAAGCTGTAAGTTCCTGAGGGGCTTGTGCTTCATTTATATTGATGCTATTTTCTGATGTCAGACAAAAACTGTATCTCATGGCTAAAATGAAATATCCACTTGTGGGTTGAATAATTGGTGGTTTATTAGTGATAACAGGAGATTGATGCACTGGGAATTCAGGTCTGCCCATTGGTCTCATATTCCTTTGCTGGACTTCTGCATTTTGTGCATTCTCTCAGCAGCAGAGTCTGTGAGATGGTGAAAAATAGGGGGCTTGGTCTTGGGGAATTTTTTTTTTTTGTCTGAAAAGATAAGACTTTTCATGTCGTGTTTAATGTAATTCCTTCAAAATTGTCAATTAGCCCTTACAAATGATGGAATTAGCTACTCATTAGCTTTTCATGTTGCCAGAGGAAGGACACAGTTCAGCCCCTGGGGTCATGAGCCAGTGGATGGATGTCTTAGGTGCACTTCAGCTAGATCACAAAGACTACCACTGGCCATGGAAAATCCTCTGGTATTTCCTGGCAGCTGGCCACTAGTGGAGGCCTTGAGCTAGATAGCTTAGGAGCTTTAAGTAGAATGAAGTTGGATGAATCTGGCCCCTAATCCCTGTTTACCTCAATGTTTTCATCTGTGGTTTGGCAGCTTCAGTTGCTGTGCGTGCTAAGGCTGAGGTCTTGCTCATTAATACTGAAAGAGATTGAGGACTCTTATTTTCCATGAATGGTTTTCCACAGGCTCCAGCAATCTGGAGACTAAAGGAGTTTTGGTGCTCTTGCTGGGGTGGTGGATCTCTGTGCTGGGAGGAGGTTCTGTCACTCTTAGTGGTTGTGCTGTATGACCTTGGTTGGTGGGAGATTTAAACCCACCTGCAGAGGTGTAACCTTTCCTGTGAGGTTTGCCAGGAACAGAAATGGGGCTGGAGCTGCTGAGGGGAGCCCACATTTGGAGTGAAATCTGTTACATCTGTGACTGAGTGCTCAACACATCAGACATCAGCACTTGGTTGTGTTGATGCTCTGCTTTGTTTGAGACCATGGGCTACCTGGGCTCAGCCCTGGGAGGGTTCATGTTGGGACTCAGGTGTTTATTATTTCTTATCAGTAAAACAGTCTCACTGCTGGGAGTTCTGCACCTTTTCATCAGAAGGCACAAAATGCCCAACAATCTCTTGGCACAAGGGCTTTTAAGACTGAACTCTCCCATTAAGAGCTGTCACCTGGATTATTTCCCTTTTACCCCAATAACTGATCCCACAGAGCCCCCAGTGCAGACTTTTCTGCCCAATTCCAAAATGCCACCCAAACCCATGGAGAAGGAGGAAGAAGAAGGTGAAGAAGAAACCCAGGACAGCACCCTGTGCCTCCATCTTGCTGCCATCCACAACATCCTAAAAATCCCAAACCCTCAATTTCTCACCCAGTGACACACCCACACTGCTCTCTATGATCTATTGCACACATTGGTGGGTTCCAGTCTATCTTGGGGTCTGGGAAACTTTCTCCATGGATGAGGGTCAGAGTCAGAGCTGCCCTGGGGGTCAGGGCACCCCAGAGCAGACAGAGGAACATTCCCAGTGCCCTGGGTTTGCACATGGGAGGAGAGAAGGACAGACAGGAGGACTGCAAAGGGCACTTGGCCCATCAGAATGGGCATCAGCACTTTTGTTGCAAATGGGATCTTTTGTCTAAACAAGAACAACAATCTTTGGCGCCTCTTTTTATAGATGCTGCCTGAACTCTTGAATAATTCTGTGCAGTTCTGCTTTCAGGGGAACAGGAATGTTTAATGATAATGACTCTTACCTGAGGACTGAATTTAGAGCATCTCTAAAATCTTAGCTTGATGCCTACTATGGAATGCAGAAAAGGGCTGTAATTCCTGAGCCCAGAGCAGAGATGAAAGAAGCTGGAAGCATTAGTCTCCTAAGCCTGTGTGACAGCTTCCTTCTATTTTATTAATGTTTGCTTTAGAAAAAAAGATGCACTTGCTCAGTTTGCTCATTTTCTGAGACTAATTTATGTTCTGAGTTCACTATTCTCCTTACTATTTTCTTTACTGCTATGGAAGTAGCAGTAAAGAAAAATATTTTCCTTACTGCTATGGATTTTGGTTGTATTAACAATGAAAGAAAAATCCAGAGGATTAATCTAGAGAGAGGTATAATTTATGGAAGGAGGAAGCCCTGGGAGACATCTTACCATGCCAGTTTTCAGCAGGAGAAGTGAGCTCCTCAGCTCTTTTGTCCAGATGTCATGGTAGAAAGACCTCCAGAACTCTGGCTGCAACAGTTGCAGAAAACAGAATTAATCACTTTGGCACCTGGCAATCAAATTTACTACTTGACTCTGAAAAATAGGGAGCTTGGGAATCTTCATGCAAAGTATAATAAGGAAGAAATATCTATAATGAAGTAAAAACTAATCAGCTAACTCAAACCTGAATTAAATTAATATTTTTGAGCAATGCATTGTTCAAACATTTCAGGAAGTTTCATTTCTTACTTTGAGGAAATTTCATTACTGCATTAAAAAATCCATGTATCCCAAGGTGACAAATACCACTTCTGTTTTCCTCACTTTTTTGAAGAAATCCTTCACTATGAAAACACTTCAATTTTCATTACACATTGTTGTACAGTGACCTAAGAAGAGTTAAGGGCACAAGAACATGAGAAGTTCTGGACACAGTTTGACATCACAGAGGGAGTTACTTTAAATTTAGAAACTGGACAAGCTGTGTAAACTACTTTTGCATTTTTGGTTTTGGTTATTTGGTAGGTTTGCTTGGATTGCACAAAAATTGTTCCAAGTTCTGTCCTGCTCCCATCTGTTCTTGGCTCTGGTCAGCTTCACTGGGAGCAGAGAAATGTGCAGTTAGATTCTGTTTGTGCAGAACACATCACCACAGAAAGCTTTGGGTTGGTTCTTATGCCTTTAAATAAAAAGACAAGATTCTCATGTTTGTGTTTTACCCATGAGCCTGAAACACCTCTCAGTGCCATGTTTCAGGATAAAGGACAGTTTTTATCTGCTCTGGGTCAGTGATCACCAAGTTTTTATTCCTGACAAGGTTGGCTAGCTGGAAGAAGAAAGCACTGCACACAATTTTAGGTTCAAGCACTATTCATATAGTGTTTTATAGCCAATTATTATTGGCAATAATTGATTATATAGTCAATAATTTATATAATAATTGATATAATTGATTATAAAGTCGATTATTATTGTCTATAATTGATATATCCAGGTATTGTAACATTACCAGTGACCAAAATTCACAGTAATCTGGTCTGAACAAAGATTGGGAGAATTTGGTGCTTGTAAGTGTGGTTTTACAGCAGGGCTTCAAAACATGATTAAACAAAGATAACTTCCAGTGTTTGAGGTGGCAGTAAAGGTTTGGAATGTGATCATCTGCTGAAAACATTAGTGGATTTCTTCATGTGTAACATGAATTAATCTGCAACATATCAGTGCCATGACAGCATTAGGTGTGTAAAATTAACCAGGAGGATATTATCTGCTAATTAAAAAGATCAGACCTTTCTGACTGCAAGGGCTACAAGGATGCAGCTCTTAGGGCAGAGCAAGAGCAGGTGGTTTTGTCCTGTGCCTGCTGCAGGTCACAGCTGGCTCTGGTGCCATTTATGGAGCAGCCACTTGGGTCAGTTGTGCAGGTGGATGAGGAGCCTTTATTTAGCCATGGATGTGGAGCCTGCTCACTGTCAGCCTTGCCCTCAGGAACAAGTGTCCACATCAAGATAAACACAAAGAGGAGCTCTTCTTGTCAGACTCCAGAGGACATTTTTCAATTCTTCCCAAGAGGTTCCTTCCTAAATAGGCCTGAAGAGCTTCAGGCTCTTGTAGACAGCTCTGATGGCTTCTGCTTTTGCTCCACCTGCTCTCAAAATAGACAGTGAGCACTTTAAGGTTTTTGGCAGCCCATCAATGTTTCTCAAGTGCTCACTTCCCATTGGAGCTGAAGGTGCTGTGTGGGGACATGCTCTTACTAACCTTGAATTGCAGTGATCACAGCAGGAACATGAACTAACTCACTTTGCTTCTTTGTGTTCTCTGTGAATTCGCTGTGCCTATGGCTGGGCAGCAGCTTGTTGGCTCTGTTTCCTGTCTTGTCTTTTATCTTTTCATCCAGATTCACCCTCTTTCAGTTTTTAGTGTTTTGATTTCTGAAAGAGAAAGGCTTCTCTGATGAAAGAGGTGGGCATGACCATCCTTTTAAGAGAGGAGAGAAGGAAAAAGTGAAGTATTGTGTAGCATGAGTGAGCATTTGCTGAACAACATATGATTCAGTGGCACCAAGTATTCATGGTTTTATTGTGAAGCAGAATGAAATTCCCAGTGGTCACAGTTCAGAGCAGCAGAAGCCCTGATAGGAATGTGGGTTTTTCCTGAGAATTTTTCTATGTGAATAAATTCAGTTTGCACAATGGAGTGAGGAATACCTCTTTTTTTAACTGACCTCTTTTTGGCTTCTCAGCTTCTTTCACTGTCTGCTAGCCAGAGACAAGTCCTATCAGAAATTCCCACAGTTCTTTGCCCCTTTCATTCTCCAGCCACCTAGAAATCACTTGCTATTTATGGATTAGTGCTGGGAAGAAGTTATCTGGGGAACTTGAGAGTAAGAGGGTGCATTTCAAACTTACCTCTGGATCATGCTGCATATATGTGTATTGTCCAAAACTCCCAAAATCTGTTCTTGTATCCTGGGTATTGTGCAGGGAGCAAGAAACAGAGTTGGCAAATATAGTATAAACAAAATGTAATCAGATTTATGGCAATTCTACTGGAATCCTGGTGTGAAATCAGAATTTCTACTTTAACATCTGTAACTATGCTAGAATGTGTGTTTGAGGGAGAAAGCAACCAGCCATTTTAAACTGGATTCTGATTCCTGCACTCGTTCCTCAAGCTGTCAAGAACCATACCTGCTCTCTTTAAATAATGAGGGAGAAGATTATAGAACTATGCTGTGATCACTCTTCTACTATTGGTGTCCTGTCCCCCATCCTGTCTGTGTTTCCCCTGGCTCTGATCTTTTGGTGAGGAACAGAAACAGAGAGAAGCAGCATATGGTGCTTGAGACCATACTTTATTTTCTGAACATTTGATAAACGTTTAGTTTTCTTGTTTTGTTCTTTTTTTTCCCCTCCAGAAAGCCTATTAGTTGATCATGCTTGAATCCATTTGCCAAGACCAGTTCCTTGGCACATTTCAGACGTGCCAAACAAAAACACATTGTCTCATCAGTCTTTGCTTAGTACCAATCTTTAATCCAGTGAGCAACCCTTTATGTACATCATTTTCCATGAGATGGTAATTTACCTCTTGAGTCACTTATTACTTTTTTTTCCCCTGGAATGTATGCTTTGGCTCTTACCTTTGACAGTTTCAATCTGCAGTGTTGTTCTGTAGCCAGGAGGTTTTCATCCTCTGCTGGGTGACTGGTGGTTCTTGCTGAGTTTCTGGAGAGAAGTGCTTTAGAAACCAAGCTCACCTCTGTGTGCCCAAACCCAGGCACTGTCTGTGCCTCCTGAGCTGGGCAGCAGGTCCAGTCCAAACTCCTGGTGCTGCTTAGCACCTTTTCCTTGGGACTCACCAGGTGAGGTAGCTCTGTAAGGCACACTATCACATTTACAGTGAGGATTTGAGGTATTTTTGTTACTCTGGAATTACACATGGAATGTAGGTCATGATTTCACAGAGAAAAAAAAAAAAAGGTCAAAAGTTTTGCTGAAGCAGTGAGGGTGCCCTGGTTCTGTAGGTGTGCAGAAGTGATCTATGCTGTGCATGCCTGTTGTGGGATTGCAGCTCTCATGCACTGTGAGGAGATTGGGGTTTCTAATTGGAAGCCCTGACCCTGTGCTGTCCATACCCAACACTTGATGGCCTTAGGGGAAGTCTGTGATGCACAAGCAATGTGGGTTTGCTGCCAAGTGCTGTAAAATGCAGAGATGACAGCTCTGTTCCATAGAACACAGTCTAGGAAGATGCAGAGACATCTTTTACATGATGCTGGTGTCCTCCTTTTGGGAAGAAAGACAACACAGACTGGGAAATCCAGTGCTAAAGGTGGCTGAAGGGTTTTATAATCCTAAATATAAACTTGTATCTTGCCTTAAAAAAAGCAAGCATGGAGTGTTTGTATGTTTTTGTAGTGGTTTGTTTCTGCCTTGGTGACTGAGGCTTTCTGCTAAATGGAATTGTTGTGTAACTTATCAAAAGTCAATTAACATGATGTGTGAGTTCCATAACTCCCATCCCTTAATTATGAGCACTCTTGCTTTTTTTTTACTTGTGAGTAACATGGGCTTCTCACCACAGATTGAGTTAAATTGATTAGGCTGTTAATCACTGAAGTGATTTTGAGTTGGAATAATTTGAATCAGTTTCCCAGACAGATTGCTTCATCACCAAGTCTTGAACAAAAATCCATTAATAACATAGGCTCTGGGAAAGCCTTCCTTGCCACTTCTCTCTAAGTAAAAAAAAAAAAAAAAAAATTGAGAGTTTGATGCATAGAATGGCTGGCAGTGGCAAACAGAATAGGGAGAGGTGTCTCCCAAAACACTGAGGTTTTGGGTGGCTCTTACAGGCTGGTCAAACCAGTGCTGACTTTCAGCTGAAACAGAGCTCTTGGAAACACTGAGGCTAAAATCACTGTTTTTTCTTGGAGGAGAAGTTACTGGGGAATAACTTTCAAGTCTGCCCAGCTATTTGTGAGCTTTGGCTTCTGGATTTTGTAGTGACTGTGGAAGCAGCACATAGAGTTTTCCAGAGGGCTTATTCTGCAAAACCAAGCTTGGCTCTGGGATCCATCTTTCAACAAGATCCTTTTACTGGTGGAAGCACTGCTGCTCACAGTTATCATGAGTGGAATGAGCAGTTCTGTTGGAGGCTGCATGCTGAGCAGGCAGATTTAGGGCTGCTTTTGGGACAGTGTGGCTGTGTGTGCTTGGGTATCCTTCTCTCCATTCCCAGCACAACTGGCCTGAGCTGATACCTCAAGTGTTTTCCTGCACACATTACTAAAAACACAGTTCCAGAAGCTGACTGCACATCCCTTGTTTGCCTGTCAGATGCTAAAGGGAATTTGTGGAAGATGAGCTTCCTTTGGGACAGACCTTCAGGCTGAGCATGCTAATTAGTACTGCAGAAAAGGGAAGTCTGAGGGGAGCTGCTCAGAAGGAGACTTTTGAACTAGGCTGGCTTTGTGTTTTGATTCTCTGGAAAAGAACAGCTTTTCCATTTTAGAATACTGTTAGCAGGGAGAAGTCATGCTTGTGCAAATGGCTGCTGTGACTCTGTTGGCAATGATGTCTCTGCTCTACTTCAGACAAAACCACCTTTTTGAAAGTGGTGTCTGAGCCACTGCAGCATGTTAATAAGACTGATGGTGGGAATGGAAAATGTTCTGTTGTCAGTTTGACTTCAGACTCTTCCTTTCTTTGCACTGAACAATAGCTCAACTTCACTGGCTGATTTCTACACATTGGCCGTGAATCTGTCATTTTCTGTGCTGATCTACAAGCAAAAAAAATGGTTTTGGGCTGTCTTAGGGGTTAAAGATTAATTTAAACAATCTCTAGGGAGTATTTGTGTGGCTGCTTTCCCACACTTTTGCCTCCATCACAACAACAGACTGCTTCAGTAATTGGAGAAATTCTTTGCTTTATGGGACTGAAATGCTCTTGCAGGTTGATCTCTTTTGCCAGGTGGGATGTGTGTGTGTGAAGAAGTGGCAATTAAAGTTCTGCATCAATGTCTGTGCTGGCTTCATGGCACATCTCAGTGGCACTCCAGCAGTACAGAATCCAGAGTCTTTGCAAGACTCTGCACAGCTGATGGGGTGGGGATAGAAGTACCCCTCTTCTGTGTCAGAATACCTCTGGGTTGATTGGTTTGGTTTAGGGAGCTAACAAGTCTCCTGACATAAATCTGAAAACTTGTTAACAGCTCAGCTTGAGCACCTGTTATCTTAAAATAGAAAGAAGAAAAAAAAAGAAAGACTGTATTAAAGCAAGAAAGTGTCAAACTCTATAAGAAAATGTAAAGTTTTGCCTAATGAAAAAAACAATAAAAATTTGTTCAGTGTAAACTTTTTAAAAAAATAAATGGAGAGAGCTTGCTTTGAGGTATTAGTAGTTAGTCAAGAGCCAACTCATAATTTGAAGACAAGCCCCATGCCAGACAGCTAAATTCAGGCTTTGTCCTTTTAATATGTCACAGCTACCTCACCCTGGAATTCATCATCTGAAAAGGGAACCTAGATGTGCTCTGGCCCTGGGCCACATTGCATTTCTTTCTCAACTAATCAGGGCTCTTTATGCTACGTGATCAAGTTTGACCTTGGTTTGGTGTCTTGGTACCTTGATTCATACCTTTGATTCCTGAATTATGGATCCATCAAAAACCTGTTGGTTTCAGCAAGAGCAGGGTAATGTCCCACAGAACATATCAGGGCAATAGCTGGTGGGGAAATACTGCTTACCACAGTGAAACTTTTGTGAATCAAACTTATTTCCTCTTCCCCTAGGTGGTGGTATCCAAGATGTCCACAGGGAACAATTTAGTAGGTCATCTGTAACTGACATGAACATTTTGTGCAAATAAGATGCCTAATCTGATAGCAGGCTGGCAAACAAACCTGAAGAGTAGGTTGGTCAGCAGGCAGAAATGAATACCAAATATTTTCCTAGCTGCCTCCCATAGTTTTTGAAACTTTAGAAGCCAGAAATGTTCATTGGAAATGTACATTAAAATAATCCCCAAAGTGGATTACTCAGCTATTTCTGGAAGAACACTGCAAATTCACTTCTGTTGTGCTGTTGGCCTCCTTGAATCACTATTAATTAGGAAATTTAGCTCTTTAGCAGGCTGCTAATTAAATTGAGCTGCAGTGATACAGACAAGTAAAGGACCTCTTTCTATTCTCTGCCAAGATAGTCATATATCCTGGGGTTGTCATGAGGAAAATCCAGCCAAGCTGCCAGTTTCCCTTCCTCTAGGGATGACGTGTCACATTTCATTTGACTACCTGTCTGTTCCAGTGGATCTCTCCCTCCTTTCCTTTTAATTTTAGAATTGTTTATCTCATCCTTTTTCCAGGCGAGAGTTCAGCCCAGCAGTGCCTTTTGACTTGGTTTGTGGGCTCTTAATCAGTCAAGTATGTAATTCAGTTCTGTCCTGAAGGCATTGCTGGCCATAGTGTGGAAACTGAAGGCAAGGGCAAGAAGTTACTAGCAGTAGCATCTCTGTAATCACAAACACTGTCCCACTTCTACAGATCTGCTGAACTTTGATGTTTTTCTCCTGTGAAACTTATTTAAGCTAAAGGTGCCTTACAGAGTGCTTCACTCTCTCCAGACACAGCCTCATTTCCCTGACCTCATTGTGGAGAGGTGATGGTTTACTGCACTGTATTGATGCCTCAGGTTTGAGCTTTTATGTTTCTCAGATTCTGTGCTGCTTTAGTGTGTGGGTCTGAGCTTCACATCAGGGGATGGTGAGCTCTGTGCACAGAGAAGGGAGACAAAACAATTCCTGCTCCAGCTGGGCACCAAGGACAACCACACAAATTTCAGGCCCAAGAGCACAAATAATAGTGAACTGAAGAGAGAAAAACAAGCAGGATGGGGCTTGATAACCTAAAGCTGTAATTGGATATTTAGCCCCAAGATGCAAATGGAGCAGAACTGATCAAAGTGAGAGATCCTGAGACCAGTTGGGGATTTTGGGACCATTTTGGTTCATCTTGGGTGCAGCCCTGGCTGAGCTCTTGTGATGCCCAAGGTGGATCCATGGAGGCCTCTTAATAAATCCTTGCTTTATTCTTTAGCTCTGTCCAGCCTCTGTTCTAGGTCAGCACTCACAAGGCACCAGTATGACCCAGTTTGCTGTTTGCTTTACCTAAAATTACATGATGATGGAGAAGGAGTTTTGTTCTGACACTTGACTCTATCCTTTTTGATGATAAAAGATGCTAAAGAAAAAGAAAGTTCCAGAAGAGCAGTTTAGTGTCACCTTGGTGAAGTTAGCTCCTGGCTGTTGGCTGAGGTGCAGCAGGAGAGGATTTGCACCCTCTTTGTACTTTAAGTTGGGGAGTCCCTTCCATATTCCTTGCTGGCCTATTGCTAGGAAACTCTAGCACAATATTTCTATGCCACTGCCTCCCCAGCTTATTCTCTGTGTGAAAGAGAACATTTAAGAAAAACTGATGTTTCTGTTCCTCAGAGAGTGTAAGGCTTGTGTGATGTCTGGCTACTCCATGTCCTCCTGAGCAGCAGGGCAAGGCTGTGTTGGAGAAGTGAGAAGACAAACACAGTGAGCAAGGAGTTAAGTTTCATTTCCCACCTTCCAAGTGTTGAATTCCAAAGCCCTGTTGAACAGAAACTGCAACATGCTTGCATTTTTGCTAGCTAAGCTGTTCTGAAATTGATCAAAATCTGTTCTTGCATTCACCATCTTACCTAACGAGCTGATGGGCTATCTCTGAGATGGTAATCTTTTCTACCAAGAAAAACCCCCACAAAACCATTTCACTTTCCATGTTCTCTTGTTCTGATCTAGATCTATTTTTCCTGGAAATTTAAAGCTCATCTAGAAAGTTCTGCAGGTAGGATTTTCCAGCAGAAGAATATCAAGGGTGTGGTGTGTGTGCGTGTGACCTCCTGGTCCAAATCACAATTTAAAGCATATCAGGGGGATTAGAAATTTGGTTAGTACAAAAGGATTCTTACAGATTTGTGGCCTACTTTGTTTTCACCCTTACATTTGCATCATATTTACCATCAGTATACAAGAAGCATATTAATACTGGTTTTCATTGAAAATTAAATTTAATATATTATTTTCTCTCCCAAATTCATTATTTTAGTTTTCTTGTGATTTTTAGCTTGAGATAACTTTGGGATTTTCTGTCAGATTTTCTTGTTTGATTTTCAGTTTTTGAGAGATATTGATATCTTTCATTGCCAGACTGAAATACACATCTTGGATTGTAACAGACACTGGAATTCTTCATAGTATAGGAAGGTGCAGTCCCAACACTAAATTGTGCTTTCCTTTTACAAGACTTACCAAGATATGAAAATACTTACAATGGGATATTGAAACTAAACATAATGTGGATTAAAAAATTCTGTGAATTAAAATCCTCTGTTTAAAAAACAAAAAGCCTTAAAATCCTTAGCATGAGGAGACTGCATAGAGAAATGCAGCCCTTCAGGGAGTTTATTATACTGAGATCACAAGGTTAACCAGTGCTGAGCACATGTGAATAAAAAACAAGCTGACCAAAGAAAATTCAACATAGGGCTTGCAATAAATTCCAAATTGCCAGCCTAAAAAAACTAAAACTGTGAATTTTCCTGTAAATCTGGGACAAAAATGTCCCTGTGAACGAGGACACTGAATAAGCAAGGCTATATAACGTACCTAAGGAAGTGATGTGTAATCATGTTTTTTCTGCTATATAGCATACCTAAAGATGTAATGTGTAGCAATGTTTTTTTCCAAGCAAGTTTCAAATCTTTTCAGGCAGAATGTTATTTAGCCTTCCATAAACTCCATTAATTCAGTAGATGCTCGTCCTATTCAAAAGGGAAATCTCAGCTCCTTAAAAAATAGATTGGTGTGTCCAGTCCAGCCTCTACCATAAAGGTATCACAGCTGCTTTGTTTCACAGAAGGGACTCAAAGACCCCTGAGAAGTTTCTGCAAAGCATCTTCTCAGCAGCATTGTTCCAGGTGAGCACAAGAGGAGGATCCTGGCAGATAGGTGATGGTTCTCCTGAGACAGGAAGGGAGGCAGGAAGCTGTTTCTTAAGTGAACAGAGGCATTTCTCCCTTGGTTCCAGAGCTGGGCTGTTTATCATTTGTATGGATGGGGCAGAGAGGTCTCTTCAGCTGGTTCCTAACAATACCTGTGTAACACGATGGGTGCAGATCCAGCAGGGGAAATTCTGAATATATTCGCCCCCCCTCCCCAGTTCTGCCTATTGCTTTCACACTAGCATGGGGAGAAAACTACCATCAAACTACAGACAAGAAGCCTGGCACCCCTGCTTCCTCCTGTTCATTGCTGAAATCCCAGAGGGGTGTTTGTTTCCTGCTGGCTGTAGTTAGCTGGCCCAAAGTTCTGGGGATTACTTTGTGCACCTCCAAAACTCAGCATTGCATGGGTTTGCTATGCAGGGTAGGCTGGTGCTAAAAGTGGATGCTGTTCTCTTGACCAAATGATGCGCAGCAAAACTCTTCAGTGACCCAAGCTAAGCTTTGGCTTTCCTTTACATTCATATTTTCAGTTCTTATCTGCTGTTTCTTCATATTTCCCACTGTAATCAATCACCTGCTGTGCTCATCTGAATTTGTTCCTTGATATGTGAAGCTCCAGTCTCCAGCTCTGTGTTGTGTTTCTGCTGTACATTTTTGAGACCATATTTGGGCACTGTCCAGGCTGCCTGCAGTAGTGGGAGTGTTTGGTGCAGCCCTTGCTCAGCTCTGTGACAGGCTGCAGGCTCTGTTCATCACTCTGCTATCCAGATGCTTATCAGCTGCTCTCAAGCTCCAGCCCTTGTCTGGCTGACCAGCTGCAGGAATTAAGGCTCCATTGTTCCCAGAGTGTTGCTGCAGCCCACAAGTGGGAGGGAGGCCCACAGCAGCCCAAGTGAGCTTCTGTTTGCCAGTCCCCCCCACGCAGGCTTTGGAGACAAGCAACTCTTGCCTCTTGTAGAGTTCAGGAGAAGTCTCCTCACTTTCTGCTCTGCTGTCTGGGGTGAGCTGTGATCCTCAGCCTGGAACCTCCCAGCTAAAGGCCACCTACCCCAAAGGAGCTCCAGGTAGAGCTGGGAAAGCCTTGCACAAGGGACAGGCAGTGGGAGGAGGACAGAAAGAGGAATTGTCCCACGCTGCTGTTGCAGCCTCACCTCGGGTGCTTTTGTGGGTGCCACAATAGAAGGAGGATCTGGAGCTATTAGAGAATGTCCAAGGGAGGCAGTGAAGATGCTGAAGGGCCTTGAGCAGAAGCCATACAAGGAGCAGCTGAGTTCACGTGGCTTGTTCAGCCTGGAGAAGAGTGAGAGGGAACCTCATTTCCTCCTGAGGGGACAAGGAGGAACCTCATTTCCTCCTGATTTCTTCTCTCTGGTGACCAGCAGCAGGACCTGGGTGAACAGCATGGAGCTGTCAGGGGAGATTTAGACAGGATAGTGGAAAAAGCCAGAGAGTGGCTGGGCACTGCAACAGGCTCCCAGGACAGTGCTGACAGCACCAAGCCTGACACAGCCAAGGAGTGCTTGGACATCACTCATGGCCACATGGGGGGTGACTCTTGGGGTGTCCTTTGTGGGGCTGGGAGGTGGACTTCTTGTGTGTCCATTCCAACAATAGATGATTGGGACTTCCCTCTCTCCTATCCTTTACAAGGTGGGGCTCATCCAGTTTCTTTGGAGGAAGCAAGAAAGAACTTCTGGGTTTGAATCAAACCACAGAATGGTTGCAGCAAAACCATTCTGAACAAAATGTTGTAGTGTAGGAAATGCTTCATGGACTGGAATGAAAAGCTGAGAAAGATTCCAGTCTTGCATCCCTTGATCAGCCAGAAATATTGTATCCTGGGTTGTGTTAAAGAATAGAGCTGTGCCAGGTAGGAGCTACAGCCCCTCCTGTAACTTCCTCCTGCAGAAAGGAAATTTGATCATTTCAATTCAGACTAGAGAAACAAAATGGCAAGAAGCTTTTACTTCTTTGATCTTTATTAAATTTGAGAGTTTATTTCCTTACAAGACTTAAGTGATTGTAAAATTTCATTGCATTGTATGCAGAGTAGTTAAAAATGCTACTTTTAAAGAAACTGGAGCCCTACTCTGGCATTTGGGAGAATTCCTCTACAGTTTAATGAAACTCTGCTGTACACTGCCCAATAACCCTTGACTGATAAGGGAATTTATGTGCCTGTAATTTGGGGGTTCCAGGACAGGATTGGAATATCTCACATTCAGAAAGGCAGCCCAGGTACAGCTGAGCACAGAGCACTCTTGGAACCCCCTGCCTGCTCACTTGGCTCCTCAACACTTCTTCCAGTGCATGTGGAGTTGATGCCTCAGGTTTGAGCTTTTCTATTTTTCAGGATCTGTGCTGCTTTAGTCTGTGGGTCTGGGCTTCACATCAGGGATGGTGAGCTCTGTGCACAGAGCAGGGAGACAAAACAATTCCTGCTCCAGCTGGGCACCAAGGACAGATGATCCAAATCTCAGCCCAGGAGCACAAACCCCGTGGGCTGGAGAGAGAAAAAAAAGAAGGATGAGACTTCATAACCTAAAGCTGGAATTGGACAATGAACTCCAGTATGCAAATGGAGCAGAACTTATAAAAGTGAGAGACCCCGTGACCAGTTATGGATTTTGGGACCATTTTGGTTCATCTTGGGTGCAGCCCTAGCTGGGCTCTGGTGCTGCCCAAGGTGGATCCATGAAGGAGATCCTTTTAATAAATCCCTGCTTTATTCTTTAACTCAGTCCAGCCTCTGTTCTGGAGAAGAGCCTTCACAAGGCATCAGAGTTAACATCCTGACAGCTCTGTGCAATGGTTTGGAACCCATCTCCTCACAGTGTTCAGCACAGGTGTAGGACTTGAGTTCTTTGTTCATGAAGGGTTTTTCTTTTTTAGTTTGTTTCAGTGCTGACTGATCCTTCATTTGTCATCTTTAGTTAATTCTAAAATAAAATACAGGACCATCAGGGACTTGCTGAGTCTTAGAGTTTCCAGTTAGAACAGTCCTTTTTCTCTTATAGCTGGTTCTGTTCTGGGGCACTTCTATAACTTATTTCCAGCAGTGTCTCTAAATTAACTAGATTGTCCTGCCTTTATCACTCCTGCTTAGGAGGCTGTTCCAGGAGCTTACAGCTCTGAGTTACAAGCCTTCTGCAATGAAAATGTCCCCCCAGTCTTAAATTCCCTTACAGCAAGTTTGTCCATGTTTGTCCTTGTGTCAGAGTTGTCCTTCCACTTGTAAAGCTTCTCTCTCCCCATGCCCCAGTTGTGTAGGTGTTTCTCTTCAAGACAGCCCTCTTACTCTGCTTATCACAGGGGGGCTTCTGTGTGCCAGGAGAGCTGGGCTTTGTCCTTAGAAGTTATTCCCTCAAAGGATACTTGTGCTTTGTGAATTTGCTGCCTGCAGTTGAAAAGAACCTCAGCTCCCTCTGACCCATAGGAGTTCTCCTCACAGCATTTGTCCTTCTAAAGTAAAAACCCTCCATGTGGGACTTCTCAGCCCCCTATTAATGTTTGTGTAGCAAAAAGAATCCTCAGGTAACACACAAGCCAGATGTTTTTAAGCAAAAAAAGGCTTGAGTACCAGAGGGTTGGGGATGTCACAGTCAAGCAATAATTAGAGCTGCCATCAATTAGTGATCCTTTTGCCCTGAAAAGACTCTTACCATTGCATTTATATCATAAGCACAAATTCTTCCAGAAACACTGTACACAAATGTGTTAAAATATCTGGCATCCTCTATCTTGCCTGCTTTTCAGACAGTTCATGACAAATTGAAGATTTGAAGCTTCTGGGCCCTCTATTAATGGCCCTGTCTAATTCTTTACATTCTTTAAATTTGTTTATGTCTGTGGAGGCTAAACAGAGTTGATGATTAAAGAGACTATATTGTAGCTTCAGCTGTACAAGGAGAAAACTGAATTCCACCCTTCCTAAGCAGGGCTTTGGTTACTTGTGCTGAGATCAGCATGGGACTAACCTTGCCTAGGAAGTCAATTTAGAACAAGAAATTCTCACTCAGTGATCAAGATTTTGGTTATTATTGTTTCAGCCATCATGTTTAGGTGATTTATTTGAACACTGGCATATAATTTTTGCTTTAATTTTTTAAAAATAATATTATTATTATGGGTATCATGATTGAAGCAGGAAATCCCCTTTAGCAAGAATGGGATGTTGGACTAATTGTTGGCTAATATGTTTGCATTCCTGTCAGATAACAGCTAGATTTACAGAGTCCTAGGTTTTGTGGAAAGATTCCTCTCTTGAGACAAGCTGACTTGCATTTTGCTAAAAAACTTGAGGTTCAGCTGAAATGTAAAGCAAGTCTTCTGTGTCTTCCAAGGTAACGTGACATTAAGTGTGACATGAATGTTACAGGCTCTATAAAATAACAGGGTTTGCCTCCTTTGTTTTGAATTTCCTTAGTGTGTGTATGCTATTGAAGGAAATCTCTCTCTTTGTTCTCACTCCCATGTTCCTCCTAAGAGGAATGTTTTTATAGCTGGGATCCTGAAGATCTGAAGCAATGTCAGAAAAACAGAAAGCAGAGGCTGAAAATCATCCTGGCCTCAGTCTGGAGCTCTCTGCCACTGCTGCTCTCAGGTGCTGGCTCTGTTTCTGATTTTCAGGCTCTTTCCCCACCCTTGGTTTGCAGGAGAGGCACTGCTCCTTTCAGCAGCAAACACAGCTGGTGTCTCCTCCTCATCTGCACAGGAACATTATCTATCCACAGCAGGTATAAGGGGTCTGTTTTACATTCACCAGAGATTGCCACAGCAAAAACAGTCTCTTAAATTACCTTGGAGGCTCCTGTTGTGAGCCCAAATCTTTGCACATCTAATCTTTTCTAAGATAAATTTTGAGTTTCTTTCATTGCCTCCCCTTCCCAAAAACCTATAGGTGAGACTTAAAATATAATTTAACAAAAACCCATAGGTGAGATTTAAAATATAGTTTAAAATACAATTTAAATAATTTTCAATATAATACAATTTAATGAAATAAATTATAATTTATTTGTTCTAGATGAGGATAATAAAGTCATTAAAAGTAAAACTTCCACAATTTTCTCTTACTCTGAACTGGAATGTTTCTAAAGTCTCTTGATGCATTTGCTAAGTCTAGGAAAGGCTTCTCCAGAATTATTTTTTCTCTTTTATGTTTTGTTCTCTGGTTCATCCAAAGTTGCCTAAATAGCTGGAATTGTGGACAGCACAAGCTCAGAGATGCTGACAGCATTTGGAGCTCCCCCCAGTCAATCCAGAGCTGAGCATGGGATCACAGAGTTGCTGTTATGGTCTGGTTCTTGTTCAACATCTGTGAGGCCTCCAGGATGGAAGGATTTGCAAACTGGGAAGTATGAGGTTCCAACTCTGAGAGCTTTCTGTGGCTTTGGGTGGAGAGAGGACTTCTTGCCAGCATGAGTCCATGAGAACAATAACATCCTGGCCTGCTGGAGGAGCAGCATGCCTGGTGTGCATCAGGAAGCTGCTGCTGCACGTCCTGAGCCTGGCTGCTGGCAAAGCAAAACCAGAGCAGCATCCTGCCATGAGTCTGGGTTGAAGGGATAGTGTGCAGGCTGAATTACAGAGAATTGATTCCATGGGTATTTTGAAGCACAAATGTGTGTTCTTCTGTCATCCCACCACTTGATTTTGGGTATTGTCTTTTTCCCCTGCTATTTTCTTTCTCTGCTGTAATTACTGCTGGGAATGTGACCCAGCTTGCTGGCTTTGGTGCCATGCCCACTTCCTGTGCAGATCATGGGGTGACTGATGGTGATTTTTAACAAGAAAGCAAAGCTGAGCTATGCCCAGCAATGAAAGGACCACCAAATGCTGCAAGCACAGATTTTGCTTCCTTTATGCAAAGCTGAAGTTCAGGGGTTTGCTGCACCCTTTCATTTGGGCATACCATGTATATGGATAGTCCCCCATGTGAGCTTCCTTCTGCAGCTCGAAAAAATGTAGCCAAAATAACAAATTTTAGTCCATTGCAATGGTTGTATTGCAGTAGCAGTGGAGCCCTGGCAATCCACAGCTCCATTCCAGCCTATGCAGTGCAGGCAGCAGGGGAAGGTCTGCCCTGAGAGGACAAATCTCTGAATAGTTGGGCTGTATAGCAGGAATGTGAGTCCTGCTGACCTGCTGCTGACCTGATCAGACAATAACCAGATCAATAATAATGTAATCCTTCTGGCCAGACTTCTTGCACTGTTGCCTTTTCATTTAATCCATAGCAATAAAGTCAAGTCTTTGCCTAGGTATTTTTATTAATAGTTTTACAAGCAGAAGAAGAGTAGCCTTAGGCAAGTCTTTGCTATCTGCATGTCTCAGGACATTATAATCTGAAAGGATGCTGTCATGGCTGATAGCAGTTGTGTAAGATGATTACAAAACCAAGGGAGCTTTCAGGCCTGTTTACAAAAGCTCTGGATACTACTGTGTCTTCCTCCCAACAATAAGAGCTCCAGGAGTCATTTTACTGTGGAGCACAGCAGGGAATTGGCAGAAATTAATATTTATTCCTGTTTGGGTGTGATTGCAGGTAGTGACAGGGGTGAGTTAGTGGTGCAGCAGAACCTGCAGAAGTAAGAATAGTAAGAATTTTCCTTCAGTTTCAGAGAGATTTCCAGCCAATGGCTTTGCCTGTCTCTGCTTTCTACTGCCAGCCTTGAACAGCAGCTTGTTCCCTTGTGTACTCCCACCTAGCAGAGGCTCTGTGTCCCTAAACTGCCTGGCAGAGTGGTGGTGAGATCAGTCCCTTTGCATGCTAGTAACACAAGGAGCCACTCAAAGCTTTTTTTTTTTTGGGAAAAAACCCCATAAAATCCCTGTTACAGTTTTGGTACATGTTCATGCTGAGCACCTTGTGCAGCAAAAAGTCATTGTGTTCTTGGAGGAAGCAGGCAGTAAAATTGTTTCCAAGGGCAGGTTGTAGACAATGACTAAGATGTGACTTGTGTGGAGCTTTGTTTTAATGACAGCATATTGCTGCATATAAAACACATACCTGGAGGGAAATTCACAGCCTCTGAGAGGTTATTGCATGCTCAGGGTAACCAGACAGGCACAAAAATTTTTATCTTGACTTGGCCTCTAAGCAGCTTTGGGATTATATTGCAAAATGCTCTGTGGTGCCTGGATTTTATGCATTTACATTAAACCCCAACAATTCCAGGAAGCATCTGAGTTCTTGTGCTGCTGATCACTTGTCTTACTCCTCATTAAAGGCTTCGTGGAAGAGAGAAAAGCTGCAGTAAAGGCATAAATCACATGAACAAGTAGAAGAATATCTTCCTCAAATTATTTTTAAAATTAGCCTGCAGCTTTTCTAGCATGTAACTCCCATTCTTTCAAAACACAGCTCGCTTAAGCAGGAGCAAAACACTGTAAACTACCACATCTTCCCAGCTCACAGTCCCCAGTGCTGTGCTTGATTACAAAAATAAGAGTAAATTCCAGGGCAGATAGCAAAAGAGGGCAGCTGAGGTTGAGCTTCCAGGGGCTGGGGGCAGGCTGGATTTTGTCCTGGACTGTGCTGAGGCACAGTAGGAACTGGGATCCACTTACTTGGGCTGCTGAGCTCATACTTATGACAGGTCACTGGTTTGCAACACACAACTGCAGAGAAGTTTTATATACTAAGGATTCACAATTTAGTATTTGACATTGAATTTTGGTTTGTTCAGGGCCCTGATTTCCAAGAACTTAAGATGGACTTTGGCATTTCTTTCTTTTTCCTGGAAAAATCTGTGGATGGAAAGCTCAAAAGTTAGTTTCTACCTGTCAAAACTGAGCACTGTGAAGGACTTCCAAGGTATTTACACATGAGCAGAGATGCCTGGGTGGGTTAGATCTTCACAGCCAGGTTGTAACAGGGACCTGTCACAGCCTGGCTAATCAACCTGGCTGAAGCATTCAATTGATGTGTCCTTGCTCCTTCTGGAGCTAGGTCATTGTGGGCTAATTTGGATATTGATCCTTCCAGCCTTGAATTAAAATTTTAAAATCACCTTGTGCTTCCTGATGCATATTCTGTGACTGTAAGGTGAGCCTCTCCCCTGAATTAATAGCTTTGCTCCTGGCCCTGGCATCTTCTGCTCTGCTGGCCACAAGATATTTGGTGTGATACAGCCCCAAAAGGCATTTTGTTTGCTCTGCCCATCCTGGAATTGAGGAGAACATTAAAATGTGTGCATGCCCAACTGAGCTCTTAACTGGTCCCAGTTTTCAGCCTCAGCTGAGTGGCTTGTATAGAAGTGGCTTTAGGCACTTGAATTCTCTGCTCTCTACAGACATGGTGCTGTCAGGGCAACATCAGCAAACAGGTTTGTTGAGAGATGAAAATAAAAATTGCAAAATTTTAAGAGCAATTTCCTAATGGTGCTTGAGGTGAGGTTGGAAGTCATGCTCTGACTGCAAAGGGCAGCTCTCAGGACAGCTGGCTGGTGAGCAGCCACAAGCTCATTGGAGCAAGACAGAATTTCCCAGTGCAGCTGTTCTGTCCTTGTTTGCACAGATGAAAACCACTCAGAGCAAACCTTGCTGGCCAAAGTCTTTCAAAATCCAGTGAGAGCAGCAGGCTTGGGAGTGTTCTGCTCCCTCCAAGTGAGCTGCTCTGGAGGCAGGCTGAGTGGGAGTATGTGCTCAGCATGAATTCCTGCCCTAAGCATTCCTCCCTCCCTGCTGTGCCCCAGTGATGCTGTGTGCATCAGATTGTCCTAATCCCCTTCTTCCCATGTCCTCTTCCCTCTGGGGGCTGGGCAGCTCCCTGACAGCCCCTGCTGCAGCTTCACCCAGAGCATTAGTGCTCCTGTGATGGTATTTGACAGGCCTCATGTTTTATCTAGAGGGGGAACTTTCACCAACACAAATAATAACGTCTGAATTTTTGTTGCTGGTGACTGAGGGCAATTAAAAGCTAAATGTCACACAGCAGTGTAGGCTGCACTTTCCTAGTGAAAATATTGCATGGTGATTTGGTGGCAGCAGTTAATTAGTTTGGGCAAATGATCTCTTGCTGTGGATGTTTATCAGTGCAATCACATTTATAGTCAGGCTAACTGGGTAGAAGGCTGGGAAGGGAATAGTCTGCCCTTTTGCATTAGGGAGAGCAGATCACTGGGCACTGTGGCTCTTGCAAGACAGGGACCTGGCTCTGAGCTTTTCCTCAGCTCTCTGCTGAACAAAATGCTCAGCAGCAAGACTGTCTCCTGAAGGTCACTGAGCTGCACACAACAAGAACTGACAGGTCTCTTTCCAGGATCTGGCTGAGCTGCAGTAAATAAAAGAAATGAGAGGCATCCAGGTTGAGCAGAGCTCTCAGGAGGGGTGTTCAGAGTTCAGACCAAAATGGGTACCAGAAATTGCTTTCTGTGCTCAGTACACGTTGAGAGGCACAGTGAGTGACTCCCAAACCAGAGTGTGGCTGTGTCAGGACACGTTGTGCTGGGTTTGCAGGGCAGGGAACTGTCTGGCACTCTCCTCCTGGAATAGCACTGAACTTGGGAGAAGGCAGCAACAGCTCCTGGGGCCCAGAAACACACTGCCCTCAATTTAACTGGATTTGAGTGAGTTCACAGCAGATGCATTCTTGTTGCCCAGTCTAGTCTAAAAAGCACTACACCAATCTACTCTATAATTGAAAATAAAGCTGTTCTGAACTCTTAACAACGTCATTTGAATGTGCTTGGCTTGAAGCATGAAGCAGTGTGTAGGCTGACTTGTTAAGTGTGTGTGTAGTGGTTTAAAGGAGATACAGAGCATATTTTTGGGCACCACAATGAGAGTGCTGTGGGATGAGTTGGAGAGGATCCAGAAGAAAGTAATGAGAGTAATTCAGGGCATGTGATCTACAGAAGAAGTTTGGATGATTTTAGGTGTGTGCAGTAGAGGAGAATGGAGGAAGACACAAATCTTGAAATGCCTGGAAAGGCTGTCCTGAAAGTGACTATTTGATACTTATTTATATGTTTGGGATAGTGAGGGGGGAGAAGGGGTTGGGAAATCTGTGGCAAAGATGTTTCTGATTGGATGCTAGGAGAAGCCCTGGAAAAAGATTACCTAAAGAGACTGTGAAGTCTCAGTCAGTAAAGGTCTTCAGGAGGAGATTGGAGAAACCTTTCTCAGAAACTGCTACTGCTGTTGATTCAGGTTCAGAGCAAATGAACTGGCAAGGAGATTTGGTGAGGGTCCCTTCCAGTCTTGCATTGTGTAGACAAGATCAGGATGAACACTGGACTACCACCTATGCTTTGACCTGCAATTCAAGTAATTGGCTTCACTGATCTTTTTATTTCATTACTGCACAGTAAATCACTTTGGTTCCATTCCAATATTCCTTTACTCCAGCAAAAGTTGGATTAAATCCTTTCTGCACTGTTAGGAGAGCACTTATGTTTCCAAGATATTTATTCCCTACTAATTTATGTATTCAAAAGCCTCCTGTGTATTTGCATAGAATGAAGATGACTTCACAGGCTCCCTCTTTCCACTTTCATGCCATGTTGTATGGGGGTTTGAGTTGTGGCTATTGTACACTCAGTAGGATACCTGGAAGGTCCCATGGGTAATTAAAACCATGTGGGTCATGTAGGAAGTATTAGATCAAATTTGTTGTTCTAGGCAGCTCAGTACCCCCATCTTGGAGAACTCATTTGTGGTGACTCCCCATTCTGTTCCAAAAATGAACAAAAAAATATCACCCAAGCATAAGTTAGATATGATGGTGTTTAACTGTTTTACTGGCATGGTCAGTGTCTGGTTTGTGAGACCCAGAATGCAGATGCCAGACCTTATCAGGGAGTGCTTTCAGCAGCAACGAGCAGAATTCAGGCTCAGTGCTCCATGGTACATGCAGGTTTTGGGGTTGTCTCACACCCTGTCTTCTGCTTCTGTACTACATCTGTGTTTTCTTGCCTTTCTGACCCCATTCTTTTGCTAACACAGGTCAGCAACTACTAAAAATGGTATTGTGTACCCACAGGGAATGAGGATTCCAGATTCTGCTGTGATGCCTCCAGGCCATCTCCATGTCCTTGTTAGCTCTAAGTACCTGCATTTGCTTCACCCTTGAACATCTTAGAGCAGAGGAGGGATTGAAGGAGATGGAAATCCAATGCTGGACCAAGAGAAAATCAAAGCAGTCCTTCAACATCTTTCTCATCAGAACCCAGCAGAGGATGTTTGTGGGCCATGGGAATACAATTTACAAGTTGTTCTCTCAAGCCCAAATGTGCCTGTCGCTCCTTGCTGGAAAAATGCAATCCATTAGTTAGAGGCTGAAGGGGCTTTTTCCACTGGTTTCATTTTTTCAACCTGCTTCTGAAACATATTTATGTGCTTTCATATGTTGTTTTTTAAAGTACAAATCCTCTCTTATTGCTGCAGTGGAGATGAGTATCTATGAAGAGAGAATCTGCCCCTTCTACACAATGCTAAAGGTGGCTCTGGGGTTGGGGATGTGTTCCCTTCCTGGAATGAGAGCAGGAAAACAAGCAGAGTGTCTTGCTGGCATCACCTTGTGCAGGGCTCTCTGCATTGCTTGTCCTCCTCTCCATCTTGGTTTTGCTCAGCTTTTTCCACATCACTCAGAAAAGTGGAATTCTTTGAGTGTATGGGTAATAACAGCTCCACTCACTGATATCAGAAGTACAAATTAATACCTGGGGGAAAAATGTTTTGCATCATGGGGCTTTTTTGAGCAAGATAGATCTGTTATGAGATGAAGCAACCTGCACCCTCCCTCCCCTTTGCTAATGTTAGATAAAGCTCTTGCTGCTCATGCTCTGCTGGAAGATGAGGTGCTCAGCTGAGCCCACTGAGCAGGCTTTCCTCTCTTGCTGTGATCTCACCTTTATGGTACCTTAGGGATAGTGTCTGCTCTGGACTCTCTTTGCACACTGTATAATTTTGGGATTAAAAAATTAACACTGTGTAATTAACACTGTATCATTTTGGGATTTGTTGTCTTTTTGACTATTTGTGGAAATACCTGGAATTTCAATGTGAGGATTTTTTGCCTGAGTCCTATTTCCATGTAATTATTTCTATGAGCATAATGAAGATACTGATTTTTGTGCTTAGAAAAATACTGTCAGGAGACTGAATTAGGTGCAAATTTCTCCTTTTCCTGCAGATTTTTCCCAAAGGGAGATCTAACTGAGATTATTCTAAGGAACAAAGTGGATTCTTAGTTGAGGAAGTAGCATCAATTGTGGTGAGATTGAGTTCACACTATTTGCATTCCCCAAGAGAAAGGAAAATATTTGTCAAATCCAGAAGCTGTCTTCACACAGACCAAACTCAGCTCTCCCTTGGGTTTGACAGATTTCAGTGGCTCTGGCAATAGCCAAGGCCACAGGAATCCAGTGTGTTCTGTACACAGGGATGCTGCAGTGCTGTCACTAGGAGAGCAGAAACCTTCTCCTCATGATTTCCAGATCAGTTCTCCAGCTGTCATCCTTTTGGAACTGAGAGAACCTATTGATCTTTTGAGTCCCAGACCCCATTGCTTGGAAATGTAACACCTTCACAATGTGCTTCTCTCCTCCCCAAAGGCTGGATGAGACTGGAGCTGGCTGAAATGTGAAGCTGTAGATTTAGTGGTGGAGTCACTGGAGCTGTGATGACCCATGGCTGTGGGATCTGAGTGCCAGCCATTCCAGCTGCCAGTGCCCAAAGTGACAACTCAAACCTGTGGTGATCCCAACCACTGCAGAACATGAGGAGAAATGATGGTTACTGGTGAAAACTTCTCTGCTGTGCCTACAGTATTGAGGAGGGCAACATGAAAGGATGCTATTTTGTTGCTTCAGACTGGGAGTACTAATTAGAATGGAGGTATTAATGATAGCTTTTATCATCCCTCTGCTACTACCTTGTTTAGTTGTGAATTCCTCTGTTCTTTGTGTCCCTCCCATCTAGGATCAATCTGTTCCCCATTAAAAGGGGTCTGTGCATTTTTCTCTCCCCTCTGAGGGAGCTCTCCAGCCTTTATCAGGCTGGAAATGCTGCTCTGCACTGAAACCAGGCAAGCACCATTGTGCCTGCTCTGATTGCTTTTGCTGTTGACATTTTTGAGATTATGCAAAGAAGGATCTGTGCAGTGTGGTGAAAAGAATGAACCCAAACCTTTAAGGTTACTCTGGGGTTAGTAATGAAAACTCATCCAGCTCAGAAAATGTGCCTTGGTATCGACTGGAGGCAGTGCTGTGTACAGAGCAATTATTCCCAGGAATGACAACTTCCAGTTCAAACAAGCTCAGACTGTATTTACAGCAGAGGGATACTGGAGTCAAGGGGATTGTTTAACTTCTGATACACTTTGATGACATTTCCAGCAGCAAAGATAAGCAGACTCTAGGAACAAGGTCTAGAAATGGCAATTTCCTGCCCTCAGTGAGCTGCACCTGCTGAGTTCAGACACAGGGGAAGAATATCCCACTTCTGGAGCCTGGCCCTTGCATTTGTGTTTGAAAGGAAAGAAGGCAGACAGAAGGGTAATTAATCAAGGTTTGAGGAAACAGGATTGTGAAGAGATTTATATCCCTCATCTGTGTGTGTAATGGCTCTGTAGCTGCATGATGGGCTCCTTGGAGGGGCTGCTCTCTAATGGGGTGGGATTTAGAGCTCTACAGTGCTGAGCCTGCTGAGGCTGGGGAGGTGATACAGGGTGATACAGGTCCCTATTACCCATTTTTTGTTTTATTCAGGAGAAGAGGTGGTCAACCCAGTTTGTTAATACAAGCAAAAAGCTAATTTGTAAAGATTCCTGAGTTTGCTTTGGGGCAGAGTGTGAGCACAAGGTTCAGAGGTGAATGGCTGAAGAGTGAGTGTCCTCTGCTCTGTGTGCCATGGTGCTGTGCAGGACTGCAGCTGGTGGCAGAGCTGGCTGTCTCCAGGTGAGGGACAGGGACAGGTCTGTTCATCACTGTGTGCTCCAGAAGGGCTGCACTGCAGCATTGCCCCCAGGGCAGGTGACAGGAGAGCTGCAGCTCAGAATGCAGCATGCCACAGAGCACAGGCATCCTGGGGGACAGCTGCCATTGCTGCACCCAAATGGCCTTGTGCACTTCATGCCCCAGGTTTCAGCTTTTCTCTTTTTCAGGTTCTCTGCTGCTTTAGTGTGTGGGTCTGGGCTCACATGAGGGGATGGTGAGCTCTGTGCACAGAGCAGGGAGACAAAACAATTCCTGCTCCAGCTGGGCACCAAGGACAAATGATCCAAATCTCAGCCCAGGAGCACAAACCCCGTGGGCTGGAGAGAGAAAAACAAGCAGGGTGGGAGTGCCTGGGCTAAAGCTGGGATGGGACAATGAACTGCAAGGTGGGAATGGAGCAGAGCTGATCCCAGGGAGAGACCCCGTGACCAGTTATGGATTTTGGGACCATTTTGGGTCATCTTGGGTGCAGCCCTGGCTGGGCTCTTGTGCTGCCCAAGGTGGATCCATAGATGCCTCCTAATAAATCCCTGCTTTATTCTGTAACTCTATCTAGTCTCTGTTCTAGGTCAGCCTTCACAAGGCATCAGAGTTTCCAAAACATTCTCATTTTTTTATGTATTTTACAGCATGCTCATCTTCCATGGTCCCCACTACATGCTGTGTGCCTCACTCACTGATTTTAATCACTAGAAAAACATCTCTTTTAAAGCTCCTTTAGAAAAAATCAACAACACTCACTGTTCCCACCTGTCCCTGAAGACTGGATTTTACAGAAACTGAGGAGCAGCAGAGCAGTGTCTCCCCTTGCTGCTTTTGGGGAAATATCTGTGGCTGTTGAGGTGAGGCACAGCAGCCCTGTGCAGGGTGAGCCTTGTCCTGCTACTGTTTCCCTCCTGTTGGGCTCTCCAGCTCACTCCACACCCCTTACTTGTCAAGTGAAACAAATGTTTTTGGTGCTGAGAGCACTGGTCACTGTCACAGCAAAGATGGATGGCTTTCCAGGATGGATGGACATCATCTGGGAATTTGTTTTAGAGGTTGGGGTAGGGTTTTTTTCATATCAGAGGAAGAAATTTATATCTTTTGACAGTAGTCTCCTGAGGGGCTCTTTCCTTTATTGATACTTCAGTGTCGTCCTTTGATGTAATAATCCTGCATTACATAGGCTGTCACTCAGAAATGATGAACTTGGGCTTTTGGTGCAGGGGAATGCCACCAAAGCTGAACAGAAAAATAATTATTTGAATTTATTAGACAGAGACAGCTATACCTTAACTTATAGGAAGATGTTTCTGCACAGAACAAGTCATGATGAATATGAAAATTAGCCAGGAGCTTGGTCTTAGAGAAATGTGATCTAAACTGACAGATTTTGTGTTTACACTTCATCCAGACCATGTGCCCAGCCAGTTTAAAATGCACAGATAGCATCCAATAGCAGTGGCACTGTGGAATTCAATGTTGTAAAATTTGGCTAAACAGGGGAAAGATCACATTTGACCTACCTGCCCTTGAGTGAAAGGATTATTGTGCTTGTTTCATAAATCCAAACAATTGATAAGGACTTGCAGGTTTGTTAACCAGAGCAGTGCATTAGAACACACAGAGGCTTGCTCTGAAGGGATGTCCCTGTTTTAGCCTGGGGTATTTTGCAAGCAAGCTCCCCACTGGTGTCAGATTTGCAAGGATGACTTTGCTGCAGCCATGTCTCCAGGAGAATGTCCCTTTTCTGAAGTGCCTTTGGCTGTGCTTCATTCTTACCATCTCCAGCTGGGCATGGGCTCCACTTCTAAATTAGTTTCCAAAGCTCCAAAATATTCTGTGTTGCATGCAGTGATCTGGAAGTGGTAATGTGTCATTTGGAATTCACAGTTCAAAATGCAGGCTTAGCATCTCAGGCTCACAAATTGCTGAAATGCTGATCTGCCCAACTCTGCTGCTCTGCTTTCCTTCTCCAAGCCCACAGTAAATATCCTAAGTGATGAATTTAACTATGAAAGGCACCCTGGCCAATGTGACCTTGACAGAATGGTTTTTTTCCCTTTTAAAGGGGCTATTAATAATGGCTTTGAATACTTAATGGATTTCAAGAGGAATAATGTTTTCCTTGGAAGAGTTTTCTTGCTGTAGGGTGAGATTGCATCTGACACATCCAGCCACAGTTCAGACCTGGAGCTGAATGGTGTGGAAGACCTCTGAAATGAGGCACCTTCTCACACCAGTTTCCTAGGAAACTTCATTTTATTGAAAACAAAGGCTCCTTTTGTTCCTATGATATTAGAAAGTTTATTGAGATGCATCAATCAGTAGGTTCAGTACCTAGAGGATAATTCTTTAAAGCTGATTTGCAGTAATCTATCATATCTGCATCCCCAGACTCCCAGGGAACAAGTACTTCACAGTGGGCAGCCCTTAAGAGCAGTATCAAATGCATAAGGCTGTAAAGTCTGTCCTTGAGTTCTTCAATGCATTTAATAAGAATATCACTGTCCAGAAACAGTGATATCATTGATATTATTTGATTTGGTTATTATTAGACATTATTTCAGTGCAGATTATTTCACTTTCACACATAGCACTGGCAGGAAGGTGAGGAGTCCCTGGGGAGGAGAGGTGTTGGGGGCTGGCAGGTGTGGGGTGCAGCTGGACCTGCTGTGAAGGGCACCCCCAGCCAAGCCCCAAGGGCAGAGACTCACCCAGGGCATCTCTGGGCTCCAGCCTTCTTGCCTTGGTTTGTACACCTGCTCTTCAGCACAGGAATTGGTGATTAAAGGCAGTCAGTCCTGAGCTCTGGCAGCAAGGTTTGTGCTAATAAAAGTGTGAATATGCCATGGCTGAGTGGGTTGGAATTTCCACCTCATCTCTGTCCTTCAGGTCCCTGAGCTGATGTGGTGCCCTGCTGTTCTGCACCCACTTTCCAGTAGCAATGCTCTTGTGGCTTTTTCTGCTCAGCTATAAAAACTGGATCACATTTGCCCATGTTCAGCATCTGTCCTGTAGCTGGCTCAGAGCTGATCTCCCAAATCTGTTCTAAATAACACCAAAGAATTCCCCTGACTAATTCAGAGCCTGGCTTTGACTCCTTTGTGTAGCATCATCTGATTCAAATGTATGCTGCAAAAAGCCTGATCCCTGAGCTATTGTGGCAGTTGTAGTTAAATAATATTAATCCTTGATTTTCTGTTTTCCCCTCAGAAATATTTGGTAGCTGGATCTCAGGGATTTTCTTAGAACTCAGATTAAAATATAAACTGGGACAGAGGGATTTCCTATAGGTAAAGCAGTTTTAAAAGTATTTTTTTAATGAAAATGTTGTATCCCCAGCATGAAAGCAGATGAAGACTGGTCATGCAAAATAATGTCAACAAAACAATCTTGCTGCCCCTTGAGACTTGTACTTGATAATGCACAAGAGCAATTGAAAGTCTTCTCATGGCATTCATTTTTAATTACTTCTGTGGCCCAAGGTCATAGATATAAGCCACTTGCCAGCCTGGATAGCTTCACCAAGATAAAGACTAAATTTATGGCATTGAAGCAGAATTCTGGGAAAAACCAAAGGTCACATTTTTCAAATTGAAGTGTTCCAAGTTAGCCTCTCAAACCAGTCCTCAGACACTTGGATAAACAGCCTGCCTTCCCCAAGTGCCAGCAGAGGCTCTTTGAGAGCCCCTGCCCAGTGCCTGTGCCACTCACCAGCCCAGCCTGGGCCTTGCAGGCCTCCTCCAGGCTCTGCTGATAGTTTTGCCTTCACCAAGGCTTTAAATTATTATGAGAACAATTCTTTATTTTTAATCAAGTCATAATGTGGTTGATACCATTATAAGAAAGACCTGTGTCTGTTTTGTTTCCATGCAAAGTTGGCATGACCAAGGGGAACATTTTAGAGACTATTGTGATATGAATTGTTTCACATCCTAGTGGCAATTCTTCATAAAAATTTTCTTAGCCATTCTTTAGTGTGTTTTTTCAGACCAGTAGTTAAACTTGGTGTGTAATGGAATTTTCTTGTTTCTAGATTGTGACTTCAGACTGAAGAAAGTTTTTTACTTTTTGGCAACAAAATCTTTAGCAAAGACTTAGATTCTAAGCTCTTGGTCTCTTGAGAGTGTGGTTGAATGCAGAGACAGAATAAAAATGCAGAATCTTTGGAAATATGACTTTCATTTTTTAGTTTTTGATTGTTTGACAGCAACTTGTGTTCACTAATTCCTGGCACTTGGAATGTGTGAGGCAGGTCCATCCTTTGAGAGAGGAGCAGAGCACAGATGTGAGGAACTGCATGACCTGCCCTAGGTGACTTTAGTCTTAACTGAACTCTGGACTGCAGTTAACATTTGTTTTCTGAGACCTAAAAGTCAACCAGAATTTCCTACAGCAGGTCTGTGTTTTTTCCTTTGTTTAAGAAAGCACCAGGTCCAAGAAAGGAAGCTCTGTGAGAGCCCAGGATAGCTGAGTTCCTCCCATGCTCCTGTGAGTTGTTTTAGAGGTGAAGCAAATCATCACTAAATCAATAGAATTAAAAGAGACAAGGGCAGTGAGATCTGGGACATAACAGCACTTGCATGAAGAAATCACCAATGGAGTCTTTGGAAAGTAACTGCAGAGGCAGGAGGGACAACAGTTCTGAGAGGATGGGGGAACATTCTCTGCTGAAGGTCTTTATTTGAGGCTAGAAATATTTATTGGTGATGGCTAGAAATATTTATTGGTTCTGTCTGAGTTGTTTAAGGGTCTCTCATTTGCATTCTGGAAGGAAAAAAAAAGGATTAAACCACAGATTTTGGGAATGTTTGAGTATGCACCAGGGCTTTGGTTCAAATGAACACAGATTAGGTGAAGGCAGAGCAATAAGACTCAGTAGCAGTTAGGTAAGTGTGGCTCCTGTGTTTGCACATTCCCTCAGTCAAGTTTCATCTATTTGTGCAAACAAAAGCTGAGAGAAGCCCAAAGGTGATGCTAGGAGTGATGCCACAGTAACCATGCACTGAAATAGTGGCAAGGGTTGAGATCATACAGGGGAGACTGTGGGAATGATCCTTTAAACAAACAGCATGTCTCTTTTTGCCAGATTGCTGATCTTCCCACTTGTGGGACGTGCCTGTAAGGTTTTGAAAATCTGGAGCTGATGCTCTTCTAAAAATAAACAGATAAAACCAAATAAATTCCTGGAACCTTATTGACAAAATCTCTTCCAGTCCATTTTTGTCAGGCTTGACAGCTGTACTAACACTCTTTGATGCTGCTTTACCTCCCATGTTTGCTGCAGTAGGTGTTGCCCACCGTAAACAACAATTGTTCTGGTTTCCTGGCCCATTTGCTTGAATTTCCTCAGTTTTTGTTACACTTCTGGATAAGAATGGGTGGATATGGACACAGGGATGGAGCATTTTCAGCTTTGCAGGTGAGCTGGTGGCTCACTGAGGACTCTGCTGGGCTGAGCTGCCTCTGGTCACACTGCAGCAGCCTGGCAGCATTTTGGGATGCAGTGCTCTGAACAGGGGACAGCTTTGGTGCTGCTAGTGGTTTTCACATCAAGGGAGAGCAGTTTGAGATGATTTTGACTCAAATGTAGCAGGCACAGGGCTAAGCAGCAGAGTGGAATGGACAGGTGAGAATTCCACAAGAGTTTGGAGTGTCAGTGCTTGTTACAGTTAGAAATGAGAAAAGTTAGAAATGAGTTAGAAATGTTAGAAAACAGTTAGAAATGAGAAAAGCAATCATTTCAGCCTTTCACAGAAGAAATGTTCAAAAACTGATGGTAGATTGTCTCACCTAGACACACACACATCCAAACTCCTTTAAACTGCAGCCACTTCAATGAATAAAAGTCCTTTTTGGGGCAGTAAATGACATGCCAGGTATTTATTCTAACTGCACACCCTACCAGGGGTATGGTAAAGAATGTGCCTGGACACTGGAAAGGATTTGTCAGCCAGCTTTGATTGCTGCCATTGACTTCATGCTTGGATTGTGATAGGGCTTAAAGGACTGAACTGAAATTGGCCCCTGTTGTGTTCAGGGCTGTCCAGACATAAAGTAAATAGCACTTGCAGAGACGTTCATCTGCAAAACCAGAGCAAACAGTCACTCTGGATGAGTAATCAGACCTGAGCAAACAAACAACAAATACATGGAGGAGGAGGAGGAGGAGGAGGAGGTGCCTGCTTTTTTCCAAGTCAGTAGCTGTGATGGGAACAAGGCCAGTGAATTAATAGTTCTGTGCAGTACAACTGAGGCACTTTTCAACACAGGATCAGGCTTTGGATGATGAAAGTATATTTATGTGATTTCCTATCTGTTTTTCCCACTGTGTCCACTCTTTTTCACTGCTTGTTAAATCACTGCCCCTCTGCCAGTTGTGCCATCACCCAAGAAGCCAGGAGGGGGCTGGGGGCAGCTCTGTGCCCTGTGGGTGCCAGGGCAGAGTGGGCCAAGCTGCAAGTGGTGACGTGGGAGTCAGAGCTGCAGAGCCATTCATAATCCACCTCTCTTCTCCATAATTATCTCTGCTACCCCAGAGAGCTGAGAACTCCCTTAAGCCTCCCTGCAAGTCATTTAGATTCTAATTGGGATTTAAAAACTCTTGAAACCTGAGTGGGTGGCTCAGTGCATTATTGCTGATGAATGGTACCCTGGGTGATGTGCCCAGCAGACCCACAGAAGATCTGTGCTTGGTTTCCCACTGAAGAGCTGTCCCTTTTTTTATTCAAGCACAGATTTGCTCTTTACCTCAGCTAATTAGGAACTGGCTTCATTCACAAAAGAAATTCTGTTTGTGGCACTATACCAAAATATTAATTCAATTTTGTTATGTTGAATCCTTCCCCTTCTTAATGTTTCTTTAAAATGGAGGGGATGAATCTTCCTTTCTCCTTAAATATTTTCTGTCTTTCCTTCCCAGTCTGGGATTTCTCCTTCAAAGACTGGCTTAATATGGTTTTGTAACCTACTGAGAAATGTCATCCTAATGACCTCATCTCTCTAGGCTTGATTTTGAAGGACCAGGTTCCTGGTGGTTTTCTGGTTTGTTTTGATGTTTTGTTTTATTTAGGTTTTTTTCTCCTCATGAAGCTCATCCTAACTGGTCATTGTGCCCTTGTTGCTGTTTCCCTGCCTGACTTCCCTCTTGCTGTTAATCTGGCCCACAAGCATGAGCAGGGTGCTGAGAGGGGTCCATCAGCACAGTGAGAGCTGCAGAACTGCACTGCTGGGGCAGGGCTGGGCTGACATCACTGCTGGATTTCACTGTGGCAGCTGCACAGGCACCTCTGGACCAAGCATCTGATACATGAAGCCCATAATTGAGAGCAGGACTGATGGAGGCTGCAGCTCTATTTCCAAGGAGACAAGGCTTTAGCAACCCCAAATGGGTGAAGAGGAGGTAGAGGGGCTCTTCTCACCTGGGCCATGTAGTCTGGGTGTGGCTCCCAACCCCGTGCTTCATTTGTTTTTCATCTTAAATCTCTTGAAGTGCTTCCTGCACAGCTGCACTGAGCTTTCCTGTGGGCTGCACACAACCACAGCAATCTCTGCTCACTGAGGCAGAGGGGATGATGTTGTTAGCTCTGAATTAATTTGCTCTGTGAGTGTAAATCAGCCTCCTACTGTTGTTTTGGTGAATTATTTTAAATGTAAATGCTGCAGAGACAAATGAAATGGGTGGATGTGGGAAAAGCACACTTGAAAGAGAGAATTCAAATACAGGAAAAATTGTTCCCTTTGTCAATATAATGTGCTTTTAATAAACTATGGATGCTCTTGGCTTTCCAGGCTGTCTGTAATCATCGTGGATTCCTGTCTCAGCCTTACCCCTAAAAGCTGCAGACTGCAAGTCAAGTGAAAACAGATAACCAACATTTTGGGAAAGTGCCTGCAGCCCATTTTCCTTCAGTCCTGGGTCATTGTTCAGGCTTGTGACCCAGACACACGTCTGGAGCTCCTTGCCACTGGGGAGCTGCTGGGGTTTATTCCAGCTGAGACATAAACCTCTGTGAGTTTGAGAGAGCTCTGTTAAGAGGCTGTGCTAAATTTGGGGCTGTAATGTCCAGCTCCTCCAAGGAAATTTTTCTAGAAATTTATTCTGTGAGAAAAGTTTTCTACTGAGAAGGTGGGATTATATCCCTTTAATTTTTTTTTTTTTTTATATCTAGTGGTAGGTGTATGGAGGGTTTTGGCTGTTATTTTGGTTTGAGTTTTTGTTTGAGCTTTTTATTTTTTCTGATTGTTTGACAGCAACTTGTGTTCACTAATTCCTGGCCCATGGAATGTGTGAGGCAGGTCCATCCTTTGAGAGAGGAGCAGAGCACAGATGTGTGGAACTGGTGACATTAGTCTCAACTGAACTCTGGACTGCAGTTAACATTTATTTTCTGAGACCTCCAGTAGATCATCTAATTCCAACTTCATCTTCCCAGCAGTTTGATGAACGACACAAAACCTTTTCTCTGTTTTCCCCTCCCTGCCATCCCTGTTGGTGGTGAAGATCAAGGCTGTCCCAGTGCAGCCCCACTGGTTTGTTCTCCAGTGTCACCTAGGCTTGATTGTGCACACCCCCCATGCAGGGAGCTGCCCTCCAGTGACCCAATTTACCCCTGAGCAGGATGGCAGGGTGGCAGTGAATTGTTCAGCTGGCGCTTGTCTCTCCCTCTGGGCACTGAGTGCTCTTCTCTGTGAAGCCACAGAGTTGGTGACAGCTCCAGAGGCTTCTTGGTGGCATGGAGAGCTCTGGAACTGTGTGCCAGTGCCTCCTGGAGCTGCTTGGCATCACCTTTCAGCAAGGTAGGGGCACAAGCAGAGCCCAGGCAGGACCCTTCCCAATGCTTCTACCTGCATTCCAAGCCCTGTGGGGAGGTGTGAGCAGGGTGAGCCCTTCCCCTGGACCATCTTGACCAAGCTTCACTTGATTTGCACAGAACCCTTCCCTTTTGTCCCTGAATGCAGCCCAAGCACTGCCTGCTCAGGCACACAGAGCACCTCTGCCACTCCCTGCTTCCAGGCTTTGTTTGTAGGAGTTTTGAAGCTTCACATCCTCAAGATAATTCTTCATGGAGTCAGGTTTTTGACACTTTATCTGTGTGGATGCACTTAAAAAGAGTTTTTGTGAGCTGCTCTTGCTAGCATTATCCATCTGCTTTTGGACTGGAATGACAGAAATCCCAAGCTTGGGCTAGGACTAACAGCAGCAGGAAGCAGTTTTAGTTCTTGCACATATTGGCTGTAGTACTAAATGTTGGTTACTCCCCCTCCCTGAGTTCCTGTGTGTGGGATTTGTTGCCATATTTACTGGAATTTATCAGGACAAGGTATAAATATGAAGAAATCTGCTTGAGTTAATTGATGTTTGGTTTTACTTTTTGACAGAACATTGTTCCTTGGTGTGGCCTGACTGCCAGGGAGGGTCAGGCCAGGTCAGTGCTCCAGAGAGGCCAGGCATGACTGTGCCACTGGATTTCAGTGTCAGACAGAGATGAGCACTGGGGGGTGGCAGGAGTGAAGCACCTGAATTACCCCTGTGCAGTTTCACAGTGTCCAGCCAGAGCTGTGCTCTGGGCAGGCTGAGAGGCTGCTCCAGCAATCTCTGCTAACTTGTCTGCTAAGATTTTTGTAGAGTGCTTGCCTCATTTCTACTTGACCTAGTTTATGCTTTGCACATTAAGTCAGTTCCTACACTAAAAGCCTTCATTCTCCTACTTCCTTGATGGTTTTCTAGTGCATTGGGTCACCATTCCAGACTACTATTTTATTTATTTGTGGTCATGTCTTTCATCTAACCTGCTTCAAAAAAAAATTCATTGTTTCATGAATTTAGTTCTCCCCTGCAGCATTAGTTTGGGAAGATGTGCAATGGCTGCCTTGGGCCACTCTTCCTCAAGGATTGAGAACTTTCTCATGCCTGTGAAGCACAGTTTTGGTGCAATATGTCTTTTTTTTTGCCAGGAAAACTAATCCCAAATGCAGTAGCAGGTCTTGAGACAGCAGAGAATTGATGAGCTTGGTAAGATCAGAGAGGAAAAACAGATCTCTAGTAAAAGCCAGCACAGCTTTCAAGGCACTTAGCAGAGGTACAGAGCATTTTAAGTAACACAGATAAATACCTCCCTGGAGCTTTTGCTTTTTCATCTAAGCACAGATCAGAGAACAAATAGGAAAATGTGGGGGCAAAAAACAAAAGCTTAAAAGATGCCAATAAACATTTTTCAAGCTGAAGGTTACTTTTAGCAGTGAAAATAGCAGAAGATGTGTAAGGGGAAAGCAGTGAAGCCATGTGTAAAATAAGGGAAAAGAATGAGATCAGAGGGCTGCAGAAGAGTTTTGAATTAAGTGACTGCTGACTTGCTTCTTATAAATGATTTATTTTTATTTGTTCTTGAAAAACATTTTTAATTTGTTCCTGTGCTACACTGACACACTGGAAGTTGTTCATTACTATCAGACAAAGGTTTTTCAGACAGTGTATGAGCAAAAAGTGATACCTTTAATGCCCTTGAATTTAGGTTTACAAGTTCCAACCATGGTAATTCTGCATGAAATTATTATATCAGTGGTATTCCAGCTGGTTTTGAGTTTTATATTAATGGACTAGGTCCTAACCCCAGAATTGCTTTACATGCAATCTATACTACTGGCACACATTGAGGGCAGAATTTCTGTATAATGAACTGTGTGAGGTGTCAGAGCAAAGCTAGGGGAATGCTTGATTTTTTTTGGTGAAATGTCACTTAAAGTTGAATGGTTGGGTAGTTCCACACTTGCTCAGAAAATTCTGCTTTAATCACAAGCTCATATGCACCTCTGTGTCCTGAATTGCCATCAATACCAAGTACAGTCCCAGCTTCAGACAATCTTTGTGTGATGTGCCAATTTATTGAATTCAAAGCAGAAACAAGCAAGAATTTCATTTAAAAATAGCTCATACTCATCATTTTGATGTCAGGTCCCTGCATTGAACTGATGGCTGCTACACTGAATTTCCACCTCCCTGTTAATAGCAGAGATCAGGTGGTGCAGCCTTAACAAACCATCCCAAGTGCTGAGAGTGTTGATGGGGACAAACTCTGCAGGTCTGGCTGGAGCTCTGTCAGCACTTCCTTCAGTGCTAATGGGGTGCAGCTTTGGTTTCAGGTAATTAATGAGCTAATAAGTCATGGGGTGCTGCTTTTGACCCAATGGCACAATTCTGTGCATAAGATACACTTGCATTAAGAAGGGAAAGGAGGGCTCAAGACCAGCTTTGAGAGTCTCTCCCTATTAAAGCTCTACAAGGTCAAGCTCAAAGGATTTTTTTCCACCTGTTCTGCAAAAATTTGGAGGGTCACATCATGTAACTTGCACAGCCAGGTGTTGCCAGGTGTGCTGATAGCAATGTCTGTGTTTTCATTCAGTTTTACTGCTGTAGCCATGTCAAGTCCATTTACTGAAATGACAATTGCTGTCATTTCCTGTTGGTCTCTGCACCATGGCTGTGGAGGTGCTTCATCCACAGGAATCTCTGTCAAGCCCACTGCTTTGTCATGGAAACTGTTGCCCTGGCAGTTGCTAATCCAGATGAATATGTCAGCAAGTGGTTTCTGTCATCACTGTCATTTTTCACAGGTTTCAGAACAGAAGGTTCATGTTCAGTAACCAGTTCAGGGATGGGATGAATGTCACCCAAGGCACTGAAGGGTATTTGCTAATACCTCAAGGAGACTTTAGGAGAAAGATCCTGCCCATGAAACAGATGAAGTGACACTTTCTTCTGTGTAAGGAGTATAAAGGCCACATTTTTATTTCTCTCAGGCTTGAGATTTCAGTGTTTGCTGTAGCTGCAGACTCTGAACCCTCCATGATCTGTAGCTTGTTTGGGGCTGTGCTGAGCAGAATGGCCTTCCTGTGGTAATAATGGATAATTCTGGAGCAAACACCCTTTTAGGCATCAAAAAGGACTCTCAAATAAGTGTGTGGAAAGAAGGGGAAGGTTTTTCCCAAAGGCTGAGACTTCCTTTGGCCAGATAGGATTTGGTAAATCAGAATCCTCAGGGTATGAGGTGGCAAACATGAGCTCTTGTTACCTAGTTCAGTTTCCAACAAGGTCCAAATAAAATCACATTTGTGCCATCATTGCCCTGTGCCTTTTTTCAGACCTTCTTTTCCTATTCTTGCTTGGTCTTTTCTTTGCAACATGCAGCAGTTGTCAAATTTTTTTAAATCATATTTTCCAGTCTAGAAAAAGACACAATCATTTATGGGGGTAAACATGAGTGGAGAAAAATTCTCTGAAGAACAAGCATGCATGAGGGTGGAATTCTGACCCAAAATTTCCTCTAGTTTCAGTGTCTTTTTTCCCTTTATCCTGCATTAAGGTGCTCCTTGTCCCAATGAGCTGCCATCCTGGTTCAGGGCTGCTGAGGCAGCACTGATTTTTTTAAGTTTTAAGGTTTAAAGTTATTTTTATATTCTAATATGGATATATTTACATTTTTATTTATATTGATGGATAAATGATTTTTGTGTGTTTTATATGAGTAATTATTTTAATATTACAAGTTAATAATGTATGGATTATTTAAAATTATATGGATTATTTTTAATGTTTGATGGAATAATAGATTATGTTTTGTTTTTGTAACTGAAAAATATTTTTGTGGTAATTGAAGAGAAACAGAATTAAATGTAGATGAAATTTTAGAAGTGCTATATTAAAAAAATGATTTTATGTACAGAGTAATGCGGAGAAATATTTTTTATTACTGATTTTTCATTTTTTTGAATGCTCTGCATTGTGGTAATGTGTGCATTTTGCTGTTGCAGTGATCACTGATGGAGGCCTGGACAAGACAGCCCTGACGGACGATGTGGGCAGCGAGGAGGATCTGTACGAGGATTTCCGCAGCTCCACCCACCGCTACGGCCACCCCGGGGGCGGCGGCGAGCAGCTGGCCATCAACGAGGTGGGTGTGAGTGGGTGTGCTGCTGTCCTGGCAGGGCAGGGGGCTGGCCTGGGAACATGGCCAGCCTGATGGGTCTGGTGATGGGAACATGGCCAAGCTGCTGGTTCTGGTTCTGGTTCTGGAACCACAGTCAGACTTCTGGGTCTGGTGATGGGAACATGGCCAGCCTGATGGAGCTGGTGATAGGAACATGCCCAGCCTGATGGAGCTGGTGATAGGAACATGGCCAGCTGGATGGAGCTGGTGATGGGAACATGGCCAGCCTGATGGAGCTGGTGATAGGAACATGGCCAGCCTGATGGAGCTGGTGATAGGAACATGGCCAGCCTGATGGAGCTGGTGATGGGAACATGGCCAGCCTGATGGAGCTGGTGATAGGAACATGGCCATCCTGATGGAGCTGGTGATAGGAACATGGCCAGACCTGATGGAGCTGGTGATAGGAACATGGCCATCCTGATGGAGCTGTGATGGAACATGGCCAGCCTGATGGAGCTGGTGATAGGAACATGGCCACCTGAGGCGCTTGGTGGGGAACATGGCCACCTGATGGAGCTGGTGATGGGAACATGGCCATCCTGATGGGTCTGGTGATAGGAACATGGCCAGCCTGATGGAGCTGGTGATGGGAACATGGCCAGCCTGATGGAGCTGGTGATGGGAACATGGCCAGCCTGATGGAGCTGGTGATGGGAACATGGCAGCCGATGGCGGGAGGGACTGCGATGGAGCTGGTGATAGGAACATGGCCAGCCTGATGGAGCTGGTGATGGGAACATGGCCATCCTGATGGAGCTGGTGATAGGAACATGGCCATCCTGATGGAGCTGGTGATAGGAACATGGCCATCCTGATGGAGCTGGTGATGGGAACATGGCCATCCTGATGGAGCTGGTGATGGGAACACGGCCAGCCTGATGGAGCTGGTGATGGGAACATGGCCAGCCTGATGGAGCTGGTGATGGGAACATGGCCAAGCTGCTGGTTCTGGTTCTAGTTCTGGAACCACAGCCAGGCTGCTGGGTCTGGTGATGGGACCATGGTCAGCCTGATGGGGCTGGTTCTGGAAGCACAGCCAGGCTTGCTGGTTCTGGTTCTGGAACCACAGTCAGACTGCTGGGTCTGGTGATGGGAACATGGCCAGCCTGGTTGGGCTGGTGATGGGACCATGGCCAGTCTGATGGGGCTGGTGATGCGACCAAGGCCAAGCTACTGGTTCTGGTTCTGGTTCTGGTTCTGGAACCACAGCCAGGCTGCTGGGTCTGGTGATGGGACCATGGCCAGCCTGACGGAGCTGGTGATGGGTCTGGTAACCACTGCCAGGCTGCTGGTTCTGCTTAACCACAGCTATGATGCTGGTTCTGGTTCTGCTTAACCACAGCCAGGCTGCTGGGTCTGGTTCTAAAACCAGAGCCAAGCTGCTGGGTCTGGTTCTGGAAGCACAGCCAGGCTGCTGGTTCTGCTTTACCAGAGCCAAGCTGCTGGTCCTGGTTCTGGAACCACAGCCAAGCTGCTGGGTATGGCTCTGGAACCACAGCCAGACTGCTGGGTCTGGTGCTGGGACCACAGCCAGGTTGCTGGCCTGGAACCAGCCAGGCTGCTGGATCTGGTTCTGGGACCCAGTCAAGCTGCTGGGTCTGCTTAACAACAGCCAAGCTGCTGGTTCTGATTCTGGAACCACAGCCAAGCTGGTCATGGCACAGGAGATGAGGCTTTAAATGTCATTTACTGTGGGCACCATTTACAGGCAGGTGACAAGGGGCTGCTGCCTTGTCCCCAAGGCAATGCAGAGCCACAGGGCCTCTCCTCTTGGGTGTTGTTGATTGAGAAGTTGAAAACACTAATGAACTTGTTGAAAGAATTAAAGAACAAATTCAGATTTGGAGTGTGTTGTACTGAAGGCATAAGGGAAATGTTGAAAAAAATCCCTGGTCTACCTGTTTCTTTTTCATAGGTAAGGAGAGTGCAAAGTTTGATCTTTGCTGTTTCTTCCTGTTCCCCAGTATATTCACTCTAGGGATGTAAAAGACCTGTCTATGGAAATAAATCACACAGGACTCAATTATCTTCATGGTGGCAAAAGCCCATTCTTTATTCACATATTCACTCCTTTTTATACAGTTGAACAGACCTTGTGTGTGACTCCAATTGGTCAGTAGTTTTCTTGCTAATTACTTTATTGGTTAGTAAAAAGTATTTTTCTTGTCCATCACATCTCGCTACTCTTAAATGTTTTCTTCACTGGTTCTCATGAGACAGATTCAATGTTTATGTAGGTGCTGGTTGTTTTTCACCTAGGAATGGATTGTGTTAAGGAACTGCTCACACCAGGATTGCTTTCACATGGAATTTGTGCTAGCTTTGCTTGGAAGAAATGACAGGCTAGCTATCCATTTAACACAGCAGGGTTTTGATTTTATGAGGCCTTTGTTTTACAATTTTTCTACCTTACTGCAACACCTGTCTTTTAGCTATTTTCTTTTATAGTGCTGATCCTGATTAAGTTGACATCAGCAGTTTAAAAATGTGCTACTTGGTCTTAGCAATGCCATGAGCACCACACTAACAGATCTATGATGATTTTCCTGTAAAAGTACTATTTTTTATCTTGTGCATTAGAGCTGGCATCCTGCTACACACAGAATGCTTTTTCTGTGAGGTGAACTTGAAAGAATGGACCACATGAGTGATCTCTTGAACTCCTACACCTTTTTCTCTCTTTCCTCTACTCATGTGTATTCCTACACATGACCTTCCCCAGATGAGAAGGCAGGGATGAAAGAAGTATTATATTTTCTTGTGCAATATCTCCTCTAACTGAAACTATGTGGCTCTCAGTGTGTGTGTGTTTGATACACCCACTGATGGTGTTCCTGGGGTCTGAAAAAGCTCCAGAAAGCTGCACAGTGAGGGTAACAGCTTTTCTTCAAAAACAACAGCAGCAAATGCTCTTCCAGCAGTTCTCTTGCTCCCTCTGCTCAGAATCCCCACCTACAGCCCTGGGTGCCTGGGCTAAGGAAGGGAGTTCCTTTATTTTCCTTTCCTATTGCCTACATCCAGGGGTTAGCAAACCATGGTCAGAGCTTTTTAATTTAAACTCAGAAGTCTTGGGCTGTTGTAACTGGCAAAAGACATGAGCAGAACACCAGAAAATCTTGACTTGTGTTCTTCCACTTTTACCTGGTGTGTTTATGAGAGTCCCAGGCACCACAGGGGTCAGTCCCAAAGCATGCACTGAGTCTGTGGGAGGAGGATTCTGCTTCCCTCCCACTCAGGTGCTTGCATCAAACAGGATATGCTCTGTACCTTCCCTTCCCTTCCCTTCCCTTCCCTTCCCTTCCCTTCCCTTCCCTTCCCTTCCCTTCCCTTCCCTTCCCTTCCCTTCCCTTCCCTTCCCTTCCCTTCCCTTCCCTTCCCTTCCCTTCCCTTCCCTTCCCTTCCCGTCCCTTCCCTTCCCTTCCCTTCCCTTCCCTTCCCTTCCCTTCCCTTCCCTTCCCTTCCCTTCCCTTCCCTTCCCTTCCCTTCCCTTCCCTTCCCTTCCCTTCCCTTCCCTTCCCTTCCCTTCCCTTCCTGCCCTTCCCTTCCTTCCCTTCCCTTCCCTTCCCTTCCCTTCCCTTCCCTTCCCTTCCCTTCCCTTCCCTTCCCTTCCCTTCCCTTCCCTTCCCTTCCCTTCCCTTCCCTTCCCTTCCCTTCCCTTCCCTTCCCTTCCCTTCCCTTCCCTTCCCTTCCCTTCCCCTCCCTCCCCTCATTTTTAAAATTAAGGGAAAAAAAATTGGCCAGCAGGTCTCACCATTGTGCACGTGGTGGGTGTTTTTTTCTTTATTCATTATTATTGAGAACAATTGCTTTTCTTTCATTTCTTAAAAGTTCCTTTTATTAGAGTAAAATCCCCTCACTTGTAATCAGGAAAGCAAATGGATGTGTCCAAAGCAGGTGTAATTTGTATAATCTATGGAGTGTATGTGGGGTTTTGTTGGCCAGTTGACTTGAAAGAGGAAAGATTATTTTTGGCTTGTTCCCTAGAATCTTGCCTGTTCAGGAGCCAACAAAACTGTAAGAACAAACAGTTCATTATTTACTTTGTCAACTGGTTCCTAGCAGTAATTAATCCATCACTTCGGTTCCAGTGAGCCTCAGCAAAGCTTCCCAGAACAAGAGATTACAGAAAAGTACAAAATCTCTGCAGTGAAACACTGAATCTGGGAGGTGGGAATTCCAAAGCAGCAGAGATCCAAAGTGTTGGAATCGAGATATCTCAAATAGCTGGTAGTTGGACAGATGGACTTCTCATCTTCCCTGCTATTAAAGGTGGCTATTTATTAGTCCTGAGTATTTTCCATGGTGCTAGGAGTGATGTAAGGTGAAGATTTCAGTGTTCACTCATTCAGTCACAGTTTGTGAGCAGGCTCAGCTTTGTTTTATTGTATTCCAAGTTGCATTTTATTGGTTGTGGATAAGGAAACTATGGTAACCACATTATTCTTAGCCTTCTTGGAAGAAAAAGCTTTCAAATAAACAGAGAAGGCTGAAATACATTTTCAAGGCTGTTGGCAGACCAAGTGTTGCATTAAAGAACAAAACACCCAACCACTGAGTTTTAGTTCATTTTGGATCAAGAGAAAATGATTATGAAATAAAAAAGAAACCTTTCATAAAACTGAAATAATTTATTGGCAAGAACACTAGAGGGATGAAAGAGAGCTGGGAAGGTTGTATAGAGCCCACCTAAGAAGATCAGCATGGGAGTGTGTAAGAGCCAAAAAAAATCAATCAAAAAGTAATAATAAGGGTTTGGGATGAGAAAAGAGGCAGGGGAAGTAATTTTCTTGGGGCATCTGTTTGACATTCTTTCAAATGCTTTTATGATGCTCAGGAAAAGGGATTTCTGTGTTTAGATTGTACTTGGTAGAGTTTACTTTGTGCTTGCTCCAGATAGAGACCCTGTCCTTGTATTTTATTGCATCCAGAATATCACTGGGGGGGAATGCAGCAAGAGCAAAATCTGTACTGCAAATACTTTGTGATTCTGTCCTTCCAGTTCTCCAGAAGTGTTATGTATAGCACAGATCCAGCTTCAAGCTTCATTAAATGTGTTGTATGCAGTGTGAAGTGAAGAACAGGAGGGATTAGGCACATAAAAGCCTGGCTCTGGAGTGACCCTGGATGATCAGCTGGCTAGTTTTCCCCACTAAGAAATTGGCCTGGGTGAGGAAGCTTGGACTCTTTGCTTGTTTGGTCCTGAGGGTTTGTTGTGTCCTGCTATGGGATGGGCCTGTCACCATCAGATTTCCTGAAAAATCCTCTTTGCCCATGATTCTTCTCCTGGGAAGCTGAGAAGCCTCAGAGAAAAAGGAAAACAATACTGTCTCATTTGCTTCTCCTGTGTTTTGCTGCTTTGGAATATGGAGGTTGTTTATCCAGCAGGTGAATTGATGTGAATTAATGACCAGTCACAGCCAGCTGTGTCAGACTCTGAAGAGAGTCACGAGTCTTTCATTATTATCTTTTAGCCTTCTGTCTGTATCCTTTCTCTATTCTCTAGTATAGTTTTAGTATAGCATTCTTTTATATAATATAATATCATAAAATAATAAATTAGTCTTCTAAGAACATGAAAGCAGATTCTCAATTTCCTCCTCTGTCTGGGGACCCTGAAAATACCCCAGGGCCCATGCAGCTCCTGCTTTGCAAGAAATGCAATTGCAGTTCAGCACAGCCTTGCAGCCCTCCATGAACAGCACTGTGCCCATCTTGTGAAAGCAAAGCTCTAAGTGTTCAGAAAATAAAAGCAAACTGCCAATTTTTTCCTTATCTCTCATGGCTCTGTGCCTGATAAGTCTGGAATTTGGTATGTGAAAAGGCACAATTCATTGCTTCAGCAGGCCAGGATTTTATCTAAGACACGTAGCCACTGCTGCCTTGTGCTTTAAAGTGACAATATCAAAATGTCCTACAAATGTTTGAGCTAACCCATGGTTGTTGACAAGATGTAATTAAGCTAATTGGCTCCATCATATATGTTTCTGATTCAACAAAGTAATTACTCCAGAAAAGTGTTCAAAGTGGCTCAAACAATGCAGCTGCCATCACCCAGGGCAGCAGGCACTGTGGCAGTACTCTCTCCATCTTACTGAGTCTCCCAAACATTGCTCTGGTGCTGAGCTCTTTGATCTGTGCTGGGTTCACCCAGTGCTTCTCCCAGACCAGCCCATTTAAAACAAGACAGACTTATAAACTGTTGGGGTTTTTTTAAGAAAAAAACCAAAACAAAACAGCAAAACCAAATCAAACCCCCAAACTCATAAAATATTAATACAGATGAAATCAGAACAACTGATTTTTATTTTGTTAAACATGAATAATATCCTTCATAGCCTTTCTCACTTCATTTATCTTCATCCTAATTAATAGAAATCTCTTGGGTACTATATGAAGGCAAATTTCCTAAGACAGAAACATTTTAAAATAATGTCACAAATATTGCCATTCTTTTTCTTTAAAAGAGTGCAGAATAGATTGCAAAATCTGTGGTCACCACGGATTTCCAGACTGAAAACAGAATGATTGATCATATGGAAGCAATATATAACATTCTTGTGTAATCTGGGAGAAGAGATTTATTATCACTTTTGTATCTTAATGTGAGTATTTTGGTAAAGCAAACAGAAGCCAGTTAACAAACACCTGCCAGCACCCATTGAGTTGTTTTTTGGTTTTTTTTTCCCTTCTGGAGGACCTAATTCCTGCTTTTGTGTCCCATGTAATCCTGCAGCCAAGGCTGACAGCTGTGCTCCAGAAGCAGCAGATATGATTTATTTGCAGGATACAGAATAAAGCTCAGTGCTGTCAAGGACAAGAAATAATGTTCCCCTGAGGACATAAATCTTTACTGGATCCTGGTTTTTGGTCCCAAGTGCTTGTGTAACTTTGTGTAGGGTTTAAATGTAAGTGTTCAGAGTATGGAGAAAGAATTGTAATTTCTTTTACTGCCTGGTGGATTTAGTTTTTAGAGTTTTCTGGTTTGAAGACTTTGAAGGCTGTTTCAGAGGGCCTTTTGCAATGGATTTAAAGGAAATCAGTATATTCAAATGCTCCATGGCAATTATGTCTCATCAAACACCAGATCAGTGGCTAAGTGCTCCCAGGGGTTTCCAGAGCGATATTTCTGCCTTCCACCATGGGCAGCTGGGGCTGCTCTCAGCCATTTCCTCATGTCCTCCTCAGCACTGGGACTCGGGCATCCCCTGAGCCAGGGATCCTCCCTCAGAGGCTGAAGATGCAGAGAATGTGATGGAAGCCAGTGTAGCTCACTCAGCACTGAGGATAGGCTGTCTTGAGAGTGAATGTCAGGGTTTTTGGAAAGGTGAGAGAAATGGGATGTGCTTTTACACCTGCAGTCATGCAGTGAGCCCTTGTCCATCCAAATGCTTGTTCTCAACCATGGGAGGTGAGGGCAGGTAGCTCCCCTGCCATGGGTCTGGGGCAGAGACTCCACAGGAGTTCAATCCACCTAGAAGCATTTCTAGAAAATATTTGGCTTTTTTGTTGGACCATACTTTCTCTGAACACCCCAATTAATCTGATACACATTAGGAACAAATTAAAAAAACCCAGGCTTAACTTGGTTTTTGGGGCAAGAATAATGTGGGGCTGCTAGAGTTCCAACTCCCAAACCAAAACTATGTGGTGTGACAATGCTGCAGCTGTGGGGTATTTTCAGGGTCCCCCATTGTGGGGAAGTAAGAGTGAATCTGCCTCCATATTCTCAGAAGGTTAATTTATTGTTTTATGTTATTATATTGTATTAAAGAATGCTATACTAAAACTATACTAAAGAATAGACAAAGGGTACTTACAGAAGACTAAAATAATGAATCTCATGACTCTCTCTCCAGAGTCTGACACAGCTGCACCGAGATTGGTCATGAAGTAAAAACAATTCACATGTTGGATAAACAATCTCCAACCACATTCCAAAGCAGCAAAACCCAGGAGAAGCAAATGAGATAATATTGTTTTCCTTTTTCTCTGAGGCTTCTCAGCTTCCCAGGAGAAGAAATCCTGGCAAGGGGATTTTACAGAAAATATGACAGTGACACAGCTGCATTAGGGAATGTACCTCTTTCTCCAGGCAGCACTGACACAACCAGAGGTCACAGTCTCAAGTTGCACCAAGGGAAATTTGGGCTGGGTATTAGGAAAAAGTTTTTCATGGAAAGAGTGATAAAGTTCTGGAATGTTCTGCCCAGGGAGGTGGTGGAGTCCCCATCCCTGGGTGTGTTTAACAAAGCCTGGATGTGGCACTGGGTGCCAGGGTTGAGTTGAGCTGTTGGGGCTGGGCTGGACTCAATGCTCTTGAGGGTCTCTTCCAACCTGGTCATTCTGTGATTCTGTGAGTGGGTATGGGCTCAGTTTCTCAGGGAATCTAACTCCTTCCAGGAGCCAAGCTGGAGCAGCAGAACAGAAGAGCCAGCCTCTGGTTTTCACATCTTTGTGGGCACGGGAGCGTCTGTGTTTGAAGAGTGGGAGGGGCTGCCCAAACTTTCATCCCCAGCTGTAAAACAGAGCTAAATACCTCACTCAGAGGAGATAACTGGAGACAGCGTGGTGGCTTTGGAGCTCTTACACCAGCTCTGCCAGCTCTGAGATTGTAAAGACTAACAGCTTCTGTTAACACTTGTTAATGATCTCTTGTGAGCATTAGGGGACTCCATAAAATGTCTGGGTTTTGTCTGCTTCAAATGTGTTCCCAGTTACTGGGATGGGAAGAGGGGCTTGGCTCCACAAATAGTATTCCCTTTGGTGAAAAAATGATCCAAGAATGTTCTAACTCCTGAAGTAACTTGTGCCAAATGACCCCAAAGACTGCCTGTGTTTTATCCAGCGTGTCCATGGGTTCCCAGAGCTCTGTCTGATGCTCCCCACCACTTAAAGACAACATGCTGTGTTTACAAGAGGTCTCTTTACCCTGAAGATAAGTGCTTTGGCATGCCATTAAAAGAGCTGCTTTAACCTGTAGCATTGTGTCCTGTAGGGATAAGGGCTGTGGTGCAGAAGGTCTTGGCTTCCTGCCTGCCACTTCCAGCTCCTGAGGGCCACTTCCCACAGTGCCACTATCTTCACATCTTCCCAGGGGACAAGGCAGGCTCTAACCCCTCGAGCTCCTCATGGTTCTGCCTGCTAAGGGCTCTCACCTGCACCTCATCAGGGTCAGTGCCATGGAGCCAAGGAAGTGTGCAGGAAGGGCAGTGATTTCACCATCCACGTGTGAAGTGGAAACCTTTCAAACCTGCCCTCTCTCTGATGCAAAGGAGGAATTTACCCTGTCCTCAGGAGCTCCTGGTTTGGCTTTCAGGGGTCTTGGCTTGGTACCTAACTCTCCAGTGCTGTTTTATGGGAGGAAGGGCATTAGAAGCACTGTGATATTTGCAGCCCTACAAAGATTTTAGTTCAGAAGTGTAATAAACTGCTGTTACCACTGCTTGAAACAGGAGCCTGACAGTGTGCAAAGACAAGTCTGCTTTGCAGAATCTTGGTGTTACAATCTGCTCTGCCAATGTCTTTATTTAAAAAAATTGGTTTGGGGATGTCCATACTCCAGTTTAGCAGTTCAAGAAACACCTGGGGTTGATAACAGTGCAATAACCAAGTGGATATTGGAGTACAAAGATTTCCTGAGAGCAGGGGATAAAGAAGGAATGTGAGAGAGTAGGAATGCTGGGTAGTGTAGAGTTTATTGCAGAAGTTATTCCTGGCTTAAGTGTTTGCATGGAGACATGGAAGTGAATATCTCTCATTTTATACCATACTTATCTCAGGTTCCTCTCAGCATGGTTTTGATATCAGAACATTTCTTGGATTTGTTCTCTTCTCCAAATCCTGATTTGCAGCAGCTTTTCTCTGCAAAGAATTTTCCTAATTCTCTGAAGAAAATTGATCCCAGTGGTGGAAAAATAAAATCCCTCCTGACTCTTTTCACCCTTCAAAGAGCACTGTTAATCTCTCAAGAGATCTCCCCCATCAAATAGGGGACCAAGGCCCTTTGTCCTACACTTGGTAAGCTGGGAGCTGAGTAAGCAATAAGTCTGGCCATGGTTTAACAGAGTGAAAGCACTGACATATTCCTTGCAGTTTTATTTTCCCACTCTGGTGAAAGCAGAAAGATCAGCAGCAATAACCAAGCTGCTCAAGTGCCAGCCCTGCTCCTCCTGAGGCTGGTGGGAAGGCTCCCCCTCCCTCTGGGGCCTTTGGGGCCAGCCCTCCTGGGTGCCCTGGGAGAGCCAGGGCACTGAGCCTCCCCTTGCAGCTAAAGGAGGAAATGTTCCTGCAGTGACCCCGGGAAGGCTCCAGGGGCAGGGAACAGAGCAGCCTTTGTCCCCAGCCTTTGTCCCCAGCAGTGGGGCTGTCCCACACCCCCTGTGCCACTGGTCAGGCTGTCCCCAGGCCTCAGGGGACATTGAGCTCAGCTTCTCCCTTCAAGTTTTGGGTTACAGGGAACAGTGACCTAGAAAGGTGCTGTGGGGTTGTTTTTGCAGCTCTCCTTCTAGCTGATGTTATCTGGGATCTCTAGAGAAGATCCTGTTTCTGGCTGTTCCACTGCCTGGCAAGTCTCTGTGTCAACAGGTTTTATGAAATGAAGGCAGGGTGTGGGAGCTATCCAGTACAGGCTGAATGCCCTGTTTTTTCCACATTCCTCTGTCCCTAAAGCATGTTTTGCTTGTAAAGCTGAGGGGCACCTTGTTCATTTACTGCTGGGGCTTGATAACCCATACTCACCTTTCTGATTATCTTAACAACCACTCTCCAGGTTTGCTTCTGAGCTGTGTCTTAGATCCTTACTAATTTTTGGAGGACAGCCCATCAAGGTTTGATCTTCAGGGTGCATTGTTCTGCTGCATTTTTTCAGCCTTCTGGCTAAAACAGAGGTACCAAGGGAGATGTCACCTCAGAAGGCTGCTTGACCAAGCAAAATTTCTGCCCTGCTTTTTTGTCATGTAGGACAAAAAAGGAATAGAAATACCTAGTCTGATTCTTATACACAGCTTATGTATGTCTTCTGTCTTCTTGGGGCTTTTCTCATTCTCATGGAACTTGTTCTCATCTGTGGATGACAGATCTCTCCAGCCCTCCTGTGGCTCCTTTATTTACATCAGAAGGCAATGAAGGAGGACTCCCAAATTAACATTACTACAGACCAGCCTGGAAGAACTTTAGGGACCTGTCACTTGAAAGCAGTTTCCATATTTTCTGCCACCTCGAGACTGGAATATTCTGGAAGAGGCTGAGCAGTAAGAGAAGGGTCAGAACACTGTTCTGCAACTGAATGCATTATTTTAAAGGTGGCAGGTAAAGGAGCACTGTACTTGTAATTTTATAATGTGTGGGCTCAGCAGAATATCTGAGACAGTCCAAAAGTACATTGCTTTCTTGTAAACCTCTGTACAGCCAGAAAGGAGGGAGACTAGTGGTCTAGAAACCACCAGAACAATAAAACTTGGCCCTGTTCCCCCTCCCCTCTCCAGCCAGCTCTGTAGAAACTCTTACAGGAATTATCTGGTAATGTTTTTCCAACTTTGTACATAGGCATCTTCCTCTACTCCATGTTCCCATACTCACCTTGTCCTGTGATTCATCCCCTTCTCATCCACTTTCTCTGTTTCATGGCTTCCTGCAGCTTCCTCTGACCTCACCTGCTTCAGGTCCTGCAACTCTACCTGTGCCTGTTTCCTCTCTTCTTCCCTTGACTTTTCTAGGGGTATTTCTCTGACTGTTTTCCCCTTATTTCTCTCTTCCAGCCCACACAGTGCCCAAATGACCATTCCTTGTTATTCTATGCTATCCATGGCTGTCAAATTTTCATCTCAAGACCAGGATACCACAAAACCAAAAAGCATTCAAGTAATTTCAGGAGCCCAAACAGCTCCTCTCTCAGTCACTAAGGATGTCATTGCCAGCACGTCTGTTCCTCAGCCCTGTAACAAGAGTGCTGTGGTCATTTTTTATTCTCACCCCTTTCTAGATATTGCATTCAGGTTCTTAATCTTGCTGGTCTCCAAGATGCAGCACTTCCTTTCTTTCCATCTGCCTTACTACAAACCCCATTCAGCCTGTGTTTATTTCAGAGCATCCTTAATACAATATCCTTTGTTCTGTGTCCAGTTTATACTGAAAACATCCACCTTCCTAGGCCACTGCATGGGCTGTGCCAGCCTGTGTTTGCTTCTCCCTGCTTGTTCCTTGCTCTGCCACATCTATCTTAACATGCTTGGTTCTGTTTCCCAGGCCATTGCTGACTGTATCCCTCTCCTGCCATCCCAAAATCCCCAAAGCATGCCCAACTCCAGCCCAGCTCCACCCTGGAGCTCTCCCCAGCTCCCAGGGTGAGGTGTGGGATGAGTTGTGTCAGCACCAACACCTTCCCTTGGCACTGGAACTCCAGGTCATGCTGGCAATTCCCAGATGCTTCAAACATGTGAACAGTGGCTGTTGCTACTCTTGAAAATAAAACTTGCTTTAGGAGGATTTGGAAGATTTTCTAGATTTAGTAATGTCTGAAAGCAAAAGACTGGTTGCTAAGCAGATTGTCTCCTTTTCTTTTTTTTTTTTTTTTTTTTTAATTTTTAATTACTTGTAGTCAGGGGTGGCCAGTCTGAATGGCTGCTTTTCTTGCAGTCTCCCAGTGGGGTCATGCCTTAATGTATGCACTCCATAAGGAAATTATCTGGGCCATTTTCTTTCCATTGAGAGTTATCTCGTGAGTCTTAGTACTCCAGCACAAGAGCAGCTTGTAAAGTTTTGGCAGCACTGCCTGAGGAATCTGCCCAGGGAAGAACTGGCTGTAAAAGCTGAGTGGGCTTAAACCATGCAGAGCTAGAGAAAGAAGCAGTGGGAGTAACTGTGCTCTAGTAACACAGTGTTACACACTGTAAAAATTCAAAGCAAACTCTGGCAGACTGTTTTCCATTTTAGAAGTACATGATCATATGCAGCTGAAAAAGCTGTACTTATTCTGATGTTTTCTGGCCCTGGCTCAAAAGGAGTGCTGTCCTTTAGGGAGGTGCTATCTGCAGTGTTACTGAGAGCTAACTCAGTGCATAGCAGGGTGGAGAGCTGCTTAGTTTGGATGTTGGGAAAAGTGTAATTGTGGGAGTGAAGGAAACCTGGTTTCCTTGGGATGATTTGCAGGTACAAATGCTTGCCCCTCTCACAGTTTCACTGTCAGCCTTTTCAGCTGCTGAGCTGTCATCCACTGAACATCCACTCCACCTGGATTCTGTTTTAAAAATCCATTTGAAATGGTTCATCACACCAGTGTTATAGATAGAAGTATTTTTATCACCCAATTAAAAAAATAAAAATCAACAGAAGCTTCTTCCCTAAGAAGTTCTTCATCAGTTCTCTATAATGGAAAGGGCAGTAATAATTAGGTGATTTTTATGTTAAAGAGAAGTTGAAGGGGGAAAAAAAACCCAGTCTTGTGGACCCAGGTGAATGTGGCTGTTGAAACACGAAATGTTTCTGGATGTGCTGAATGTGTTCTCTTCCTCTGCAGTTCTTTATGCCCAGCATTCCAACAGCCATTGATGCCCCCCAGAGGGCCAGGGAAATTCACATTTGTGTCTGTGCCTTCAGTGGTGCAACAGGAGAGAGGAAAGCTGCCCCAGAAGGTGTCCTCTTTAGGAGTACCTTAGGAGTTCACATTTGCTGTGATTTGCACACACAGAGCCAGCAAACCCTGGAGCTGCCTGCCTGCTGTGTCCATGAGCTCTGCCCTGAGCAGGGGCAGGAGCTGTCTGTGTGTCAGCTGGGCCCAATCCAGGCTCACTTCTAGCACTTCTGTCTTTGATAATATTTAGACAATTTCCTTTTCACCTTGTTGGAGGCTGAGTGCTGATAAATGACCCTCTTTTTCTGGCTATGGATATTCAGAGCATGGTTTATTAGTGCCTACAATACTCACGTATCCTTGCCTTTAAGAGGAGTTGAATTGTGTTGTTCTGGTACTTGCAGCAAGCACGTTCCTATTTGTGACAAGCCAAGAATAGGAAGTCCTGGAAATGTGCTCCAGCATGGTGTGCAGTGTTCTACTTGGAGCTTTGCTTTCCAAGCCTGCTCAGCAGGAGAGAGGGAAAAGGTGCTGAAGGTGGGGCTGGTCCCCCACAGCACAGCTCTTGGTGACCTTGCTGTGGGACACAAGCTCTTTCCCAGCATGATGGATCCAGCTTCACTGCTTGTCTGCTCAGTTATTTATCCCTGTTCTACTGGTACACTTGTGCTACTTATTGTACTTCTTATTTTTTCCCATTTCTGTGTGTGCCTTGCAGTTCCCAGTACAGCTGTTATATTGTATTTGCTGGGATGCCCTGATGAAGACAGGAATGATGGGTCTGACTCCATGTTCTCAGAAGGCTCATTTATTACTTTATGATACTATATTATATTAAAGAATGCTATACTATACTAAAGAATAGAGAAAGGACACTTACAGAATGCTAAAAAGATAACAATGAAAACTCCTGACTCTCTCCAGAGCCCTGACACAGCCTGGCCCTGACTGGCCAAAGAGTGAAAACAACTCCCAGCAGAATGCAATGGAACAATCACCTGGGGGTGAACAATCCCCAAACACATTCCACATCAGCACAGCACAGGAGAAGCAAATGAGATCAGAATTGTTTTCCTTTTCTCTGAGGCTTCTCAGCTTCCCAGGAGAAAAATCCTGGGTGAAGGGATTTTTTTTCAGAAAATGTGAATGCCACACTGTCATAATATTGAAACACCCTTTTCACTGGTAGACACTGGGTTTGTCTGTGTACTCCTGGCTCCTAAAAATCACACCTAAAGCAGTCTTGGAAAGCTTAGGCCTTTTGTGCTGAATGGTGATGAGTAAGGACTGGGCAGTATTTAGCATAATTTTGATGAAAAATGAAGGCTTTTGTTTTCTATTTTATCTAATATTAGACTGGGAGGTTCTTGAATAGCTCCTTCCCTGAAGCCTTGGTCACTGAGCAGCTTCTGGGACTGCAGCAGGGCTCTGTGTGTGTCCAGGATGTGCTCACTTCTTACTCTCTTTGAGTGGCAGCATTATTCCCAAGGTGCAGTCCTGGCTGAGGATGGCTCTTAGAAGAACCAGTCAAAGGGAATTGTTACAGTTGCAAATTAGATTCCAGGGAAGATTGTGCAACAATGATTTGAAATATGGTCCCTCAGTGACAGTTATACAAAGTGAGCCCTGCTGTATCACAAGCCATGAGGTAAAACTTCCAGCTATTTCATCTCTTACTGGTGCCACCTACCACAGAAGCATGTCTGATCAATGAGGAATAAGAATGAGGCTTTATTTCCATGATGGAAAAATGCCACATGATGTTTAGCAGAGTGCAAACACTTGGAGTTACCATGGAAGTGACTCCCCCGTGCAGAGTCTCTGCCCCAGACATTGTGAGGAGTTTCCCTGTGTGGGGGTGGAAACAAAAGCCAGGTCACAGCTAGAGTCACTCTGCAGCTTTTGTCCTTGTCCAGTTTCTCTTCACTGAGGGGTCAGAAGGGTGAACAGCACTTAACATTAATTGTGCAATGCTCCAAGATGTACATGAGGCAAATGTGTTATTTGTGCCCAGGCACTGCAGAGCAGGGGGGCACTTGAGTCTGCACATGAGAAGAGCAAAGGAACATAGCTGGGGCTTGGGAAGTTTGTTAGACACCCCAGAGTTACATGAAAATGTACCTTCCACTACAATTTTGTACCTTTTTTCCCCCCTGCAATTTCTTTCTGCCATGACTTCTTTTTCCAGGGGGGCTCAGAGCAGTGTCCAAGAAGTGAACTGCTTTCCCTTTTCAGATGTCTTCAGACAAACTTTCTGTGCTTTCACCTCAAATTGTTTTAGCATGCTCATTAGTGGCAAAGATTCCAGGAGACTGGAGGAGAATTCCATCATGGATTTTGGAAAATACCCCATATCCTGCAATACCAACAGTGTAGATCTGCCAGCCTTGTTGAATCACTGGAGTTTTTATCCATTTCTCTTCAGTGTAACTGCACTTTTCAGTGCTTACAGAAGATAGTAGTTGCTGTGCAGGTTTCAGAGAAGTGGGTGTGATCATGCTCTCCATTCACCATAATTAGCTTCTCCTGAAGATCTACATCCCACCCAAATCCTGCTTGGTGGCTTATGTCCAAACTCAGTCAGGCATAAAAAGCCTTCAAAGCCAGACAAGATTTGCAGAATGCCCAGGAGTTGAACAATGCAATGATGCGAGTCAGCTGTGGACTTGAAGAACTTTCAGGAAATTGAAGTCTGCAAGCTTTGTAGTGTTCTGCTGTGGTGCACATGGCAGGGAGAAATAGTTTTTTAAAGCTTATCAGCTTTAAAGCTGGTTATCAGTCACTGCAGGCCAAAAAGTCAAGCATGGTGAGCTCAGGCAGCCTGTGGATCCCAGCAGTTTGCTCTGTTTGTGGGGTTTTCCTACAGGTCTTGAAGCTGCTTTGAGAGCACAAGACCTCATCCTACACATCATTCTCCTTGTTCTACATTTAGGCTAAGATTTGCAGGATCTTTGTGGTCAGAAACAAGGAACTGAAATAATTCTTGATTTGATTTTATTATGACTAAGAAAGACAGCTATCTTAAACATTGCAAAAGCACAAGGAGACAATGGAAGTTTTGACTGCCCTTTCTGTATGGCCCTGCTGAGGTTGGTGCAATTTGGGGGAAAAAAACCTCCAAAATAAAGGAAAGTACCTGTAGCCATAACTTTTCCTCATTTAAATATCCTACCTGCTGTTGTTCCAGGAGCTGTACAGATCCCCAAGAAATATTACAGGCACTGATGTGCTGACACCTGAAAAATCCCAGCTTTTTTGTTAGTTTGTTTCTCAGTTGTGAGAGAAGCTGAGAGTGTTCCATGTGTTCCATGCTCCCACATGGCCCTTCCCAGAGATGGAGGCCACCAGAGGTGTTCAGCAGTTGGGGTGTTTAGGGGGGACAACCTTGTGTTCCGGTTCCTGCTCCTAGGAATGTGTGTGGCCATGTTGGAAATGTGTGTGTAAAGTGCAGAGTCATCCTCTTGGAGAGCTCCATCCTTCATCAGCTCCAGTCTCACCCAGCCCTAAATCCAAGGTCTGGATTGAGCCCATTTCAGTATCAGCATTGCTGGATTTGTATCCCTCAGTTTCACGAGGGGGAATGTGTGGTGGAAGTGAGAACTGGAAGATGTGAAGCTGCCTCCTGTCAATGAAGGCTCTGAATTCTGAGTCCTCCTCCTCCTCCTCTCCTGGGAAGTGATTGCTGCTGGCTGTGGAATAAGAGCTGGGCTCTGCTTTGCTGTCTAGAGGAAACCAAAGGGCTGCAGTGGACTTGATTTTGATGAAAAATGAAGGCATGTCTTTTGTTTTGTATTTTATCTAATATTAGACAGGTAGGTTCTTGAATAGCTCATTCCCTGAAGCCTTGGTCACTGAACAGCTTCTGGGACTGCAGCAGGGCTTTGTGTGTGTGTCCAGGCCTTTGAGGCTGGGATGTGCTCACTTCTTACTCTCTTTGAGTGGCAGCATTATTCCCAGGTGCAGTCCTGGGCCTGTGCTGGGTGCTCTGCAAGATCAATCCCTGATCCTTCCAAGGAGGAAGGATTCCTTTTCCCTGTTCCTGGCCCAGCAAGGGTGGGAGATACTCTTAGCTGGGGCATCCATGAGTGCACCCGAGGCAGGGCAGCTTAGTGCTCGGTCAACTTTGTCCAGCAGCAAAAGCTAAACTATCAAAGCACTTTCAGGGCTCTGCAGAGCTGAATAGAGGTTCTGATTGCAGAGATGTGGAGATTTGCAGTGACTCAGGCCCACGGAGACGTTGGCAGAGGGAGCCAAGTCCTTTAGACTTTCTGGCTTCAGGATGCTGCGGGGAAGAGAAAGGCAGAGCCCTGCAGAAGCTGCTGTGCGGGGCTGCCGGGCAGAGGCAGGGCTGGATCTGGATCTGGGGGTATCCCGGGCAGAGACAGGGCTGGATCTGGGGGTATCCCGGGCAGAGACAGGGCTGGATCTGTCATTCCCCTTCCACCACCCCGCACCTGTTGCTCGCTCAGGTGTGCGGGAAGCCGCCCGTGCCCTCACCTGAGCAGGACCGGCCCCACCGAGCCGGGCATTCCCTTCTGGCCGGACTCGCCTCTGGCTGGCCCGCTCTGAGCGCGGTGGGAGGATTTAGAAAAGCATTCCGTAATCCCTTGCTGACCCTCCTTAAGAGGCTCCGCGCAGCCCCGCGTTGCCAGGGCCCGGTGTATCCTGGAGACGGAGCGCAGCGAATCGCGGCGCCGCTCTCTGGGAAGCCGACATCGCCGCCGGATTGCGGAGCTCCGCCACAAGGAACCCGGTGTCCTCCTCCTGCTGCTGCTGCTGCCGGAGATGGCGACGGCTCCGTGGGCACGGGGGGCGCGGAGCGCCGCGGATCTGCTGAGGAGCCGGCCCTGAGCTCTGGGGGCGTTCGCACACGTGCTGCGACTTCTGCTTCTGCCAGCCGCAAACAGCTTTTGTTCACAGCCCTCTGCCCCATCCTGCCCTGGCAGGCACTTAGGCTTTTTTATTCCTTTTTTTTTAATTTTTTTTTTTTCTGGTCCTGGGGGCTGAAGCCATGGCAAAGGTCCCCGACAGAAGCAGGCACAAATGGAGTGCGCTTCACACTTTCCTCCGCTGCAACATGAACCCGGAGACCCAGCGGGTAGTGGTCTTTGTCATCCTGCTCTTCCTCATCATCGTCAACGTGGTGCTGATGTTTCTTTTGGCATTTCACTGAAGGAGGACTGTGGTGCATGGGGCTTTCCAGGACTGGGCAACAAATCAGCAGGTCAGCTTATCGTTGTCTGCCTCTGGTCTGCTTGTCTGCTGTTACGGTGACTGTGTGTCTCAGAGTATTCCTCCCGTGTTTTTTAATCATCAGCTCCTTCCCCACCCCGCTCCCCTCACTCTCCTCCTGTCATCACTTGTGCCTTGCGCTTTGGATCCCAGGTAAACAAGAGAAAGGCAGAGAGCTAACAGAGCCAACTTGCTTAATCATAACCTCTCCGTGGCACTAATCAGCCTTGATTCCTGGCCATGCCGACTCCGTGCCTGCACGTAGCACTTGTGAGCCCTGAGGAGGCCGAAGTGGTGCTGCCTTGTTTGCAGAGGGACAGCCATCCTGCAAGGAGCCCTTGCACAAGGACCAGCTCCGTGTAAACACCTGCTGGAAAAGCTGAAGCCTGGAACGCCTCCGCTGCTCTGTCACTGTGAGCGCCGCGCTGTGCTGTGCCATGAGTAATGCCCAATTAGCCAAAGAGATTGATTAATAGAGTCCATCAGGAATTCAGGCTGAATAATCGCTGCAGCAGTGTGGAAGAAGGGTTTTGTTGGCTTTAATCCCATCTCCTTGATGATACCTCAGTGCTTATCAGCTGTATGTATCAAAATGGCTGGCACAGCCACGGCACAGGACACTGGCTGCAGGCCACTGGGTCCCCACGGGCTGGGGCAGCAGCTCCAGGAGAGCTCCTGTGGAAGGCTAGGAGGGAAGAGAAGCGAGGCAGCCTGCCCCACACAGGCCTGCTCACCTCTGTGATGTTCCCAGCACCCTGCCCATCACAGCACGTCCACACTGGCGCTGGCACCCCAGTGGAGCAACCCTCGGCTTGGTGGTGATGGAGGAGACCCATCCCTGGAGGAAGACAGACTGGAGAGGAAGGCACGGTGCACTGTTCTCAATGACACTGCTTGCTTTTGTGCAGAAGATTGCAAAAGATGCAAGCCCTTGAAATTCAGCAGGATCCTTCATTTTGTGTGTTAGGTAATCTGCAATTTAAGTGCAGCTTTCACAAGGGCAGTGTGTTTGCTGGCACTAATGGTTAAGGCTACTGCAGTTCTTTCAGAGCTGAATATTTATGGCTCCCGGAGTCTGATCTGGTGTTGAGAAAGGCTGGATGGTGGTGTTGTCTCTGTCACCATGAGTGATGTACTCTGTGTCAGTTATTTATGTGATTGTGTAATACATTAGTGTCGTACAAAACCACGTCCCTTCAGCACACAGAGAATGGAATTTGTACCTGTGGAGCTCCTTTCTGTCACACCTGAGGTGCAGAACATCTTTTCCCCAAGAGAGAACCCTCTCTTGTAGCTCTGGGTGTGGGGCAGCAGCAGGCCCCAGCCCCCTGCAACTCTCTGGGAGTCTCTTATGCAGATGAACAGTTTTGAATTACTAAAAATCTCAAACAAGGCTATAAATTCTATTATCTAGCCATTGTGATAACAGCCACCAAAGCCATCCAGTCTGTGTCATTTTCTGAAGTCACTATTAAAAAAAAAAAAAAAACAAAAGCTAACTACAGCTCACAACTTGGCTTTCAAACAAATCTGTTTTCTCTTGCCTCTAAACTTTACTGAGGTCTTAGTTTCAGCTGGAATCAGAATGGAATGGCATAATGTGGAGAAAGGATTGTTTCCTGGAAAGGCCAAGTGAGTGATGGGAATGTATGCCTCAGTCTTCAAATGGCACATGAGAGACCAAAGTGCAGCTTTGGGCTCATAGGTGTCAGTGACAGAAGGCTCTGGGCAGCTGCCTATGGGGGCAAATCCTGTACAAGGTTTGAGCAGCTTCTGAAAGTGCTGCAGGTTCAGAAGCTCCCACCCTTTGTCAGTGGGAGCAGTGAGAGGCCTCAGCAGCATGGCTGCCCCTGCACCGAGCTTGGACTGCCAGTTAGTGCTCTTGTGCCTGCTCTGTATCCCAAAATACTGCAAACCCCCTGCTGTCAGATGAGAAGAGCAGGTATTCACAGGGCTTGCAGGCCTGTGTGGCTCTGAGGAGGAGCTGGAGATGGGCTCCATTCATAATCCCAGGGCTGGGCTCAGTGGGGCAGCTGAGAAGCTGAGCACACGTGTCTGCCAGCCTAGGCTGAGCCTGCATTCACCAAGTGACTCGTGCTCTTGTTCAGCTCAGTGCCATGGCCCTGAAATGTTCCTTGGGTGGCTTCTGGCACTGAACTGGAGGCTGTCACTTCCTGTTCCACTCTGCCTAGGAAGGGACTTCAGGGAAGTTCTTCAGGAACTTCTTTTTATGAAGTGTCCTGTAAAATTGGTTAGCACAGAGCTGGTCTTGTGGTGATGGAGTAATTCACCCTGTGCTACTGCTGCCTGCTCAGTCTGGGGATGCCTTATTCCTGCTGCAGGGCTCTGCTGGGTTGGGAATATCAAACCTGGGAAGGCCTTGGAATGGAAATGTGAGTTTGGGCAATTGGTGCCTCTGGGGTGAAGGGCTGCCATGCTGCTTCCTGCAGGAAGCATTGCAGTTGCTGATGGCAGGTGCCCCAGCTTTCCCCAGCAGCAGAAGACCTGCTAGAGAACTAAAGGGAAGAATTGATTCTTTCAAGGGCTCTGGGGAGTGCAGGAAGAAAAGGATGTTATAGGAAAGGGTAATGTGCCCTCTGGTGAAATTGCCTTTCCCTTCCCTGCTTGGGGCAATTTGCATTATTCTTGCTTAGGACAGTTTTGTACCAGAACAGTTGGGAGCAAAAAAAAAAAAGTACAATTTGTCTTGCATTTAAAAATTCTGATCATAAAAATATCAAGATTACAGAGAACCTTTGGAAATATGTGTTCCAGTGCTGCTGCCACAGGTGTTAGCTTGGGTTGCTATGAGCCTAGGAACATTTTCCACTTCATGTTGGGTGAATTTTAATTTCCTCTTTCCAATGCTTGTCTAGATTCTTGATACCTGACCAGTGCTGAAGTATCTGTGCCAAGTGTTGTTCTGGGGACATCAGTGTTTTCCTCCTCCCTCAGCTTCCCCTACAGCTGGATCCATTCAGCTGGAAGCTGCAGTTGACCAGGAAGGGTTCATCAGCCTGGTGTTAGTTGTGACTCATTCACATGTTGGGTGAAGAAGCTGCAATGGCCAATAAAGCCCAGGAAAAACAGAGCTGGTGAAGGACCCCTGAATCCTGTGCAGGAGTGTAGGTGGTGGTAGAGGGACAGTGGGGAAGGAGAGCTCTGGGGGGAGGGAGGGAGGGAGGAGGCTCTGACATTTCTGGTGGGTTTTCTAATTTGCTCTCAGTGCACTTATTTGCCAGGAGAGCTCTGCAGAAGGGCTGGGATTGCCTTCCCTGAACACCAGGCCCTGCCCTGGCACTGGGGCCACACCCCAGGAGGGAACAGCACTGCCAGGGCAGGGGGGCAAGGCAGCTGGGGAGCCCTGTGCCCCCTGCTCCCTGTGCCCCCTGCTGCTGCTGTGCAGCAGGGCATGGCAGCCAGGCCCTTGTGTGGCCACTAGACACCTTCTTCCTCCTTCTTCCTCCTTCTTCCTCCTTCTTCCTCCTTCTTCCTCCTTCTTCCTCCTTCTTCCTCCTCCATCCCTGGGTGCAGAGTGAGGCTGTGGCTGCACTCTTCCCATGCCCTGTGAGACAGGGACAGGGACAGGGATGTGCCCTGAGTCCTGCAGGGACAGGGACGTGCCCCCTGCATGGGACAAGTTCACCAGAACATTTACCAGGCAAGAGCACTGCTTCTGCTCTGCTTTGAGAGAGTAAAGAGCATCTATGAACAGGAGGAGACCAAGACATGATTTCCAAAGGGAGATCTGGGCTTTAGATTGTATCTTTGCTTAATTTGTTCTCCCAGGCTAAACTCATTTCTGTGGTGATATGTGGTATCTGCTGTCTTTGTGATTTATTCTTGGAATCCAAGGCATGAGCTGGCCAGATAAGAAACACAGTAAGCATTTAGGATGATAACATCAACAATTACTTATAATTACTCCTTCCAGTCTTTTGATTTAAAAGAAAATAAAAAAAATTAACGCACAACAAAAGAGGCCACATTACACAGGTTTAAGAAAGATTTCTAGAGGGAGAGTACTTGTTATTGATGCTGTCACTGGCCTTGTTAACTACAGAGTGTGCTGCAAACTGGAATAAAATTGTGTCTTATATGAACCTTTGTATGTGTTCTTTGGCCAGGATTACTCCAGGCCTGACTCTTGGTGTCACATGCAGTGCACCCACTCTGTGTCTGCATTTGGCAGTGGCAGAATTGGAACTCAGAGAGGTGCTGTGGACCTGTCTCACACCACAGTGGCTTTCCCTGTCCTGTTATGTGCATGCAAGCTTTCTACATTTATATTGATAAATGTGATAGCTCACATTTGGTTGGAGGTCGGAGGTGCTAAAAGAAAAAAGTCTCCCAGAGTACCAAGAGGGTGTTGGTCAGCCTTTCAGCAGAGGAGTCAGCCAGGTGTGAAGGACCACAGAAAGGAAAACTGGGCAGTTTGCTCTCCCTTGCACCTACCCAGGAGACCTGGCCCCTCTGGAGCAAGGGGTACTGGGCTCTGCTCCCACCCATCCTGCTGCAGCACACAGGTCCTGCCCTGTCTTCCCCTTCTCCCTCCCTGGAGAGAGATCCTAGCCCAGCCCTCCTGGTGTGCTTCCCCCTCCAGAGAGCAGCACTTTCACTCTGCACACCTGAATCTCTGCTGTCCCTTGGTGGCAGAGCAGGTAGAGCCTCCCCCAGCTGGGGGAACAAGGGCTGATCTGTCCTTCCTGCAGCCCCTGCTGCCCAGGGCTGGCCAAAGCCAAGGTGACACAGGCCCACAGCTGGGAACCTTGTGCTTGTCCAGTGTCTGTTTGGGATATCAGCTCAGGAATGGGATCAGTTGCTGTCTCTGCTGAGCTGGGCTGGTTTGTAGTACTCAGTGCCTGAGTGTGTTGCAGCTCCAAGCTCCACAGGCACAGCAGAGCTCCACTGTCTGTGCTGTTCTCAGCCATGATCTGGTCCCTTCCCAGCCTGTTGGGTATCTGCAGTGCTGTAGAAAATGTTAAATGGAAATAAAAACACTGGATCTAGGCCTTGGGTGAATCCAAGCAGCTCCAGGGGGATCTCTCAGCAGCCCAACTCAGCTTTCCTCACCTCAGCAGATGAAATGGCTCCAGCAGGAGATTAGGGAAAGACAGGCTGCTGAGGAGTCATGGCTTGGTATTTTTAGCATCCCAGTTCACACCTGTAGTGCCCAGGAGCCAGCACTTGTTATAATAAGCATAATCTAATTACAGAGTGAGAAGATCTGCCCTGGATGCCAAGAGAGGAGTGCTGGGAATGGCAGGAGCCCATCACTGCCTGTCCTGCCAGAACGTGCTCAGCTGAAACTGAGCTGCCTCTGCAAAACCACTTTGTCCTGCTGGAAAGCCATGGCCAGGATCACTCCAGGCATGATTCTGGGGGTCAGGGCTGTGCAGGGAGTGACAGGAATGAGCACAGGAATGAGGTGTAGGATTTCCTACCTGCACTGAAGGCTGTGGTGGTGTTTGAGGGTGCCCAGGATGAGGGAAGAGATGAGAATCTTGGCTCCATGTTTCAGAAGGCTGATTTATTATTCTATTCTATATATTATATTAAAAGAAAGTGATATACTAAAACTACACTAAAGAAAGAGAAAGGAGACATCAGAAAGCTAGAGAGGAAAAAGGAATGAATAATAAATTGCTGTGACTGACCAGAGTCCCACACAGCTGGCTGTGATTGGCCATTAATTTAAAACAATTCACATGCTGGGGAAACAATTCTCCAAATCACATTCCAGAGGAGCAAAACAGGGAGAAGCTGAGGCTTCCCAGCTTCCCAGGAGAAGAAATCCTGGCAAAGGGATAAAATATGTCAGTGACAAAAGGCCACCGTGGGAGGGTTGTGCAGGGAGTCAGGGTGACAGGAATGAGCACTGGTGCACACCAGGAGCTGTGGCATTTCCCACTTGGACCAAAGGTGTGCCCTGCAGGAGGAGCAGCAGCTGCTTTGGTCTCCTGTAGCTAGAGGACTTGTTTGCAATGTGGTCTTGAAAACAAAAATGTGATTTTGGTTCGAGGCCTTAGCTTTGTTCAGGCCATTAAATCTCCTCATGCAGATGATGTGGATGTGAGACAAATGAAGAAAATGGGTATATTCAAAAGCAGAATAGCACAGGGCCTCAGAAGATCCCAGCAAGCTGCTGCTTCCTGAATGTCTCCTTTACCTAGCACAGGACACTTCCAATAGGAAAAGGTGTTTTTTTGGGTTTTTTTCTAGGATACATAACTTGAAGAACCTTCTGCAGGAACACCAAAGAAATGACTCATTTTTATATTTACATATAGTAAGCAAAAACAAAGGCTTAGGCAGCCTCCTTTACCTGACAGTGAGACATTATCAAGGTCTTTTTTTTGGTGTTGTTCTTCTCCTCTGTCTGTTATTCAGATTTTCCTCTGCCCCATTTTCAAACAATAGGACAAACATCAGTTCTTAGTTCTGTGAAGAAAGGATCCAGCACAGTGTGTGTACCATGGGAAAGAAATCACCAGACAGGGCATGGGTGGTGGTGGCAGTGGTAGAAGTTATAAATTTTATGTCACCAAAACCTTTCTGTCTCAGGAAAAAGTGAAGAAGGGAAATGGCTACTGGACTGTGCTTGGTGCTTTGAGGCAGGGAGAACATAGAGCCACGTCATGGAAATTGATAAACAATCTGTGTTGGGCCAGCACTCCTGCCAGCACCTGCCAGTGCTGTACAGGCTTTGGCACAGTTTAATGCAAGGGAGATGTTTTCACAGGAGACAGGAGCCATAAAAATGATTTCAGCATGTTTTTTGCAGTGTGCTCCATTGCAATTAACTCGTGCACACACATGAAAAGGAAAGCCATGAACTCTGTTTGGGGCTTGGTGCTGCTGCTTGGATGATTCAGATGGGTTTGTTAGCAATGCAATTTGTATCTGCTTTTAAATGTTTTCTTTAACCTTATTTGTAAAACAAATTAAGATTAATTTGCCTTCAAGCTATAAGTGATTCCATAATTTGCTGTATCTTTTGGGGGAAGAGTCATCAGCAGGCAGAGAGCCTGTGACCTGCATGGTTTCTTCTCCTTTCCTTTTTCAAGGGGCCAGGGTGCAGCATTTATTCTCAATAAATCTGTGTGGCAGCATAGCTACAGCTGAACTGCTTTGGATACATTATCCTGAGGGATCTGTGGAGTGTATTCCTCATTTGTGCAAAGAAATAATGAGGAAAGAGAAAGGAAAAGTGGAGGTAGATGGATAAAAATCCAAAATTAAGTCATGAGAGAAGTGATGGAAGCAGGAGCTGTCCTGCAGAGAGGGAAAAGGAGAGGAAATATCCCAGGGGAATGTGCTGGTGGGAGTGCATGGAGGAAGGGCAGTCCTGCAGCAAGAGGAGAATGGGGAAAGCATAAGTGACAGAGAAATGTGTTTATGTAGCATTAAATACAATATTCTGATTAAAATAGTTTCTACTTGGGTGTCTGAGAAATGCAGTGTAAAGAAGATGCAACAGCAATCACTCTTAAATGTGTGAACAACCAAACAGAAACATTCTGGGCCATTTCCATTCCCAGGATGCACAGTTAAAATCAGGGCATCAGAAAATGTAAAAAATTGTGGTAGCAATCCTCTGCAGTGAGTGCAGACTTCAAAACTCTTGGTGAGGTCAAGTGGGGAGTCAGGCAGTCTGACACAGTTTTCATCTACAGCCAAAGTGGAACCAGAAGCTGCAAACTTTGTAGATGTGTGAGCCCTAGGTCAGAGTCTTGTTCCAACCTGAGAGTTCAACCCCAGGCCTTGCACCTCTCCAGTCTTTGAAACCAAGGAAAGCAGGAGAATGGTACCTGGACAGTTTCCAGGTGCTGTTCTGGCAGCACTGGGGTAACTGGGGAGGGAGGGCAGGGAAGGGAGTCCCTGAGCCAAAAGTTAGAGATCTTAAACCACTTTTAAACCTTAGAGTATTTCAAGCTCCTTAAGCCACTTTAAGGCTTTAGATGGGTTTAAAATGCTTAAAACACTGTAGGGCCTTAGATGGGTTTAAGCTGTTTAAGCTGATTTAGAGCTTTGGAATGACTTAAGTTTTGTGTCTTTAAGGAGGTTTTGAGGTCCTTTGGGCTCTTAATTGCAGAGGGTTTTTTGGACACTTTGAGTGAGGATGTGGCACGTGCCTGCTCCTGTGACCTGTGCTCAGGGACTCTTTCTATCCCTGGACAGCCAGGTTTCCCTGGCTCCACTTTCATCCTCCTTTCTGGAGGAAAGAAAAACATGCCAGCAGTCAGACATCCATGTGTAGGGAGGGATGGCTGCTCCAGATGTGTGTCCCTGGTGAGGGCTGCTGCTGAGAGTGTGGGATCTGCTCTGGTGGATGTATGAAATGCTGAGGAGTCCCAGCCAGGAGACAAGCAGCCCTGCCCCAGGGGACATCCTAATGTCCCTGTAATTACTGTGCTGGCAGCTGCTGATTTTCCACCTGAGTGCCAGTGCTGCTGCTCCTGGTGGGATGGAGCCATGCCTGCCAGCTTAGCACTTCTAGGGCTCGCTGGTTTTAAGAAGTGTCTGTGGGTAATACAGATAATCAGCATTTCCTTCCTTCTGTGCTTTCCCCTCAAGCCCTAATGCTCTGTGAGATAAATGTTGCCACCCTAATGCCCAGGTCTGTGGGGACAGTGACACTTTTATACCTGTGACTTGGGCATGGCCTGGCTCTTTGCCTTGTGTGCCTTCCCAGGGATCTTTCAGGTCCTTGGCTGTATCCAGACAGGATGTGTTTCAATGTTCTTGAAGGACTTACATGTACTTAATCTTTTTTAAAATCACCTCTATAATATTTTTTAAAATCACAGCTTTGGGCTGTGGGGCTTCCAGTGGCACAGCTTTATTATGCACCACAGGGAAAAGGTCTTGCATTTGTCCCCAGCTTCTTGCCTGATGGTTTCACTGGGCACCCAGCAGCCTGGATTAGAAATAACCTTTTTGTGAGCCTTCAGCTCATGGCCACCCTCCATCCACCTGTCTCTGTTGCAGCTTCAAGGTCTGTTAGCTTGGGCTGGCCTAGAAACCCTTCCCACCTTTGATTCCTGCTGCTCTTTGTGCCTTGCCTGCTTCTCCTCTCTCTTTCTGAGTCATTCCTGATATTTGGGCTTCTGACCCTGATGGAGAGGGCTGATGTTTTCCTAAATGGGTCTGCAAAGACCTTCCTGAGGAGCAGCTCATTTAGTCAGCCACTTGTGTTTGATGTTGTTGGTGTTACATTTGAATTTCTGTTGCCATTTTGTCACCCTGTCACTCAGCGTTGTACCTACTCCTTTAGAAAGAGTGAAAATACATTTCACTTATACCAGCAAGTAAATGTGTTATATACAGAATTTTCAACAAATGTCCTCTGGAAATTTGTTTGACAGGTTAAAATGGAAGCTGCTTTTCAGCCTTACTGCCTGTGCAAGTTACCAGCTCCTGCAGTGTGCAGCTATCAAATGTGACACACACAGAAGCTGTTGCAGGTTGAGAAGGGCTTTGCTCCTGGTTTTTCTTTATGCCAAACCTGAGGGATCTTAGTGCCCCAAATTAGCAGGCCATGGGAGAGTGATGGGTGGAGTCCTGGGGGCACTGCCAGGGTCAAGGTGATTTAGGTGGGTGGCATTCACATTCTCTGATAAAATCCCTTCACCCAGGATTTCTCTCCTGGGAAGCTGAGAAGCCTCAGAGAAAAGGAAAACAATTCTGATCTCATTTGCTTCTCCTGTGCTGTGCCCATGTGGAATGTGTTTGGAGATTGTTCACCCCCAGGTGATTGTTCCATTGCATTCTGCTGGGAGTTGTTTTCACTCTTTGGCCACTCAGGGCCAGGCTGTGTCAGACTCTGGAGAGGGTCAGGAGTTTTCATTATTATCTTTTTAGCATTCTGTGAGTAGCCTTTCTGTATTCTTTAGTGTAGTTTAGAATTCTTTAATATAATATAGTATCATTATAATATCATAAAGAGCCTTCTGAGATCATGGAGTCAGATTCATCATTCTCTGCAAATACAATATGGGTGTCCTCCTCAGCTGCAGGTGACTGTCCCCTCTCCTTCATAAGGGCTTTCCTGAGTTATTTCAGCCAAAAGCAAAATGGTTGAAAGCATTTTTCAGGTTGTTTTCATTTGTGTTTCAATAATCAGCTCCCCCATTTCAGGTGAGAACTGGGAGGTTCTTGCATCACTCTGGGGTCTGAAGGATCCCATTTCATGGCACCCAGGGGATGTGCACCCCTGGCAGGCTTTCTCAGGCCAAGCTCTTCACTCACTGGGTCACTCAGCACCAAGCTCAGCTCTGCCCCCTGCACTCCCCTCAAGGCTGCTTCCCTGCCCCTGCAGATTTCACAGCCTCTCCTTGCCTGCTGCAGGGGGGACCCTCCTCCTCCTCCCATCTGTTTAAATCACTTCTGAGGGGGAATCAGGACTCAGATGATATCAATAAAAGGGAATAATGTAATTAATGCCAGTCATAATGGTTTTGTGGAAAATAGTTCTTACCAAATAAATGTGATGACAAATGTTGAATGTTTGGTAAATGGAGGCAGCTGTAGTGGATGTCACATGAGGAGTTTAACTACAGGCACTGATTAAAAAAGCAGCACTCTGCAATATCAGTGTAGCACACTTAGCTGGATTAAGATCTTTGTTGACTGACATTTTAGATTTGTTAAGGAGAATCACTGTCAAATTAAAATATTTTGAATGGAGATCTGCAGTGCTTGGTGAATGCCTGAGAGTCCTCCAGTACCCTTAATCAGTCTCAAAAATCTCTGCTGAAAAATCTGCAGCTTCCAGTGCAGGCAAAGGGCAGCAAATGCCAAGGGCATGGCTTGGCAGGGTGTGGGCTGTGAATGGAGCAGGGACACGAGGGGACACGGGCACAGAGGGCTCCTGGTGCCCTGGCACGTGTGGACAGAGGGGCAGCAGGAAGCACTGAAGTGTTTGCTGTGCCTGCACAGCTGGCTTGGTGGTTCTGGCACCCTGTGGCAGGCAGCAGCAAGTCCAGCCCAAATTCCTGCCTGGCAGTGAGGGGAGGCAGGAAGCCCCAGGGCTGGGTGAGCTCATGGTGCTGAGAAGGTGAGCCCTTCCCTGGGGTGCCTGTCTCCCCACCAGGGAGATGCTCTGAGAAGCCAATCCAGATAACTCCTTCAGAGTCGGTGCTGTGCTCAGATGACAGAACCTCTGTGAGATAAATTTAATCTCTGTTGCTCATCATTAGACAGCGAAGTAAAAGTTTTGAGAGGAAGCAAGAGCAAACTGTCAGGGCAGCAGTGTGCCCTGGTGGCTGAAACACCAATGGCATCCTGGCCTGGATCAGGAATGGTGTGGCCAGCAGGAGCAGGGAGGTCACTCTGCCCCTGTCCTGGCACAGGTGAGGGCACACCAGGAGAGCTGTGCCCAGCCCTGGCCCCTCAGCTTGGGAAGGACCTTGGGACACTGAGCACATCCAGAGGGGACAGCCAGGCTGGAGAGGGGCTGGGAACACAAACCCTGAGAGGAGCCCCTGAGGGAGCTGGGGGTGCTCAGCCTGGAGAAAAGGAGACTCAGGGCTGTCCCCATCACTCTCACAGCTCCTGAAAGGTGCCTGTGCCCAGCTGGGGCTGGGCTCTCTCTCCAGGAACTGACAGAACCAGAGCACACAGCCTCGAGCTGGGCCAAGGGAATTAAGGTTGGATATTGGAAAAAAGTTTTTCACAGAAAGAGTGATAAAGTTCTGGAATGTTCTGCCCAGGGAGGTGGTGGAGTCCCCATCCCTGGGTGTGTTTAACAAAGCCTGGATGTGGCTCTGGGTGCCAGGGTTTAGTTGAGCTGTTGGGGCTGGGTTGGACTCAATGACCTTGAAGGTCTCTTCCAACCTGGTCATTCTGTGATTCTGGGACAATTTCAAAACTATCCCATGGGTTCAGTTCAAGGCAGAGGCCAGCTTTAGCTTCTGCTCATATTCAGAGAAAAGAAGTATTTGTGTGAATGCAGCACAACTTTGGGGCATGTGTGTAAGTAATTTTTTTTCACTCCTCTGCTGCACCTTCTATGAGAGAGGCAGAGGAGAAGCTCTGGAAGCAAAGTGACTGCTGAAGGAACTGGAGCTGTGGGAGGGCTTTGCCTCTGGGGTCAGGACTGCTGCAGGGCTTAAATGTTTGGTGTGCTGCAGCAGTTCAGCTTCAGTGTGGTCCACACAGGTTCAGGGGGAGCAGGCAATGAGCACAGGCTTCATGGCAACCATTTGAGCTCACCAGGAAGGGCTGGGTTCAGGTGCTCTTTGTGGAACATGTCTGTTGTAGGGTCACAGAGCTGAAAAATAAATTCCATTCTATTGGTACCTTCTCCCTGATCTTCCCTTTCCCCAGTTCTTTTGATGCTCCTGGGTTTATTTTTTGGCTCTGCATGATCCAGTGTACTTGGCATTGTCAAGAGAAAGTTATTCAAATAGAAACAAGTAGCTCAAAGATAAATATTTCCTGAAGGCATCTTCATCCCTCCTTCTGTAAATTGCTGAGATCTTTTATCTCTGTTAATATTGCCTGGAGGTCCTGTCCCAACAAGAGCAGGACATACAAGGTAATTGTGTCAAGGTGTCCAGCCTGAGACAGACAGGGACCAAGAGCTGCAGTGCCAACAAGCCCATGGCATGGGCCTTGCTGTGCCAGGTCTGTTTGCCCACACAGAATGGGCTTCCTTTGGGGCAGCTCTGTGCACCAGCCCTGGCTGTGTCTCCTCCTTGGCAGCCTCTGTGTAGACACTGCTCAGAGGAGCCATCCATCAATCTTCCCCTCCATCTGTGTCACAGGAGGAGCTGCCCTGATGCCTCAGGATTTCAGCTTTTACATTTTTCAGATCCTGTACTGCATTAGAGCATCACTCCAAACTCCACACAGAGTGTTAGTTACTGTCTGCACAGTTTGGTCACACACACAATCCCTCTGGGCCTGGGACCCAAGGACACCCCACAGCCTCAGGCACCAAAAATATAAACAAAAGTGAATTCATTTACCCCCAGGAGCAAACTGGGGGTAAATGAATTCAATAGCTGAAGCTGTAATTGCAGAATTAACCCCTGGTATGTAAATGGAGCAAACTTACAATTGTCTGAAAAACTGGTGCCCATTGTCCAGCTTGGGTGTAGCCTCTGGGAGGCTGTGACTGCCCAAGGTGTGGCTGTTGAAGGCCTTCAATAAATACCCACTTTATCCTCTGGATCTTGTCTGGCCTCTGCTCTAGGCAGCCCCTCCAAGGCAGCAGCTCCAGTGCCTTCCCCTTGCAGCAGGGAGGGCTGGAGCAGGAGCCTGGGGCTGGGGCACACAAAGAGCTGCCCTCGAATTTCAGACTCAAGCATCTGGGCTGGTGCTGCCTTTGGGTTGCAAATGCTGCTGTCTGCAAAGTTAGATGTTTTAATAAACAAAGAAAAAAGTTGATTTCTGATTGTTTTCCCCACTGCCAGCTGCAGGAGCAGCTGTAGGGTGCCTGTTTGCATTCTCTAACTTTTCCCTGCTCTGCACTTGTTTGGGCCTTTTCAAGAGCATGTACTGAGTTGTCCTTGACATTACAAAGCCAGCACATAAGTGTTGTTTCATATGGAAATTAGTTGTTGTTTTCCAAGCCTTGCTTTAATTGCAAAGATCAAAGTGTGGTGAGTTGAGCCCTTTGAGCTGAGGAGGTGCTTGGCAGGAGTGAGCATCCCCTTCCACCCAGCTCCCTCTGCAGAGCTGCTTGGTGGTGCCACCTCAAGCACATTTTGCCAAAACCCTTTAACTTGCTGGTGTGTTTTATCCTTCCTGGGCTAGGAGAGTCCTGTGGGAATAAATCACACAAGGATTCTATTTTCTTCATGGTGGAAAAAGCCATTCTTTATTCACATATCTCCTTTTTATACAGTTTTACAGACCTTGTGTGGGACTCCAATTGGTCACTAATTTTTTGCCAGTTACTTTATTGTTATCCTGCATTGATTGGTCACTCAAACTCTCAGAAAAGTTGTTTGTAAAATACAGTTTTCATTTTTCTATCTAACAGTGGAAAACCAGTTTATACAGGTGTAAGTTGTTTTTTACCCAGGAATAGCTTGTTATATTAATGAATTGCTCACACCAGGATTGCTTTCACATGGGAACTTGCAAAGTGCTAGCTTTGACAAGGCCAACCACTGGTTCCAGGAGAGCAGGCCTGATTTTATGAAGCCTCTCTCTATGATTTTTCTCCATTTCTGGAACAGAGCCCTGCTCCTCTTTGCCTGTGGCAGCTTGCCCCTGGGGAGGATGGGGCAGTGCTGTGCCCCCAGCTGGGGCAGCTCTCCTTGCTGCAGTGTCCTGTGGCACCCTGGGTGCTCCTGTGCCATGGAAATGCCAGTCCTGGCTCTGAGCTACCCCCCTGTACCTGCCCTGGGAGAGGGGCTCTTGGGATGGGTGTTTGTTTATCTGCCCAGGAGCTGGACTGCACACAGTGGGAAATAACAGCAAAAGGCACAGCCTGAGCTGGGCCAGAGAGGAGCAGAGCCCTGATCCCTGCTCAGCACCCAGGAGTGCCCTGCCCACCCTGGGGGCCAGCACAGGGGCAGGGAGGGGGCCAGGCAGAGCCTGTCAGCCTGAGCACATGGAGGTGTGTGCAGTGCTGCTGTATTCCATTAATTGAGATACTCCCATGAACAGATTAAATATTTTTCCTCTTTATTTTATACTTTATAGGTCATTCTTCCCCAGAAACACTCTGTTTGTTGTCAGTTAAACAAATCCTGGCCTGTTGTTCAGGTGTATTTTTTTACTCCTTTGCCTGACAACTGGCAGTGTCTTGCCAGGCTGGTGATCCCACAGTTGTGACTTTCTGTATTTTGCAAGTCATACCTGTTGTTGAATAGAGAAAATGTAAGGTATTAATATTAATGGATGGATTAAAATACCAGCAGAGGATTCCCTACTCAGCCCTGTGGATTTCAATGACTCTGAGTAGAACCATGTGAGAGCTGAGTGTGTGAGCCCTCTGTGCTGTGAATGCTGGGTCAGGCTTGCTCTCTTTTCTTCTCAGCACATTACCAAGATGTGACAGTGTGGTGCTGTGTGGCATTAATGCCTTCCCATCCCCAGTGATGATGATCATCAGTTTGTGTGAGCATCTCAGTGCCAGAGGGAGTCCCTTGGTCTGTCTCTGGACCTGGCCACAGTGTGTACCAGCCTGCACATCACACTCAGCACTGATCCAGGCTGCTGTGTTTAAGTACACAGAGAAGGCATTTTGTCTGAGAAAGAGCCATGGTCTCAATCTGCTGGTCACAGTTTGGATGTTGAGAAGCCTGCTGGATGCCACTCTTCTAAAGGTTTAGCAGCTTCTGCCCCTTTCCTCAGCAGCAGCCATCCCTTGCTGCAGGGATGTGTAACTCAGCAGGGCATGGCACAGCTGCTGTCACTGGTGGGTGCCCAGCTCTGAGAGTGAGATCTGAGTGTTTCATCAGCTCCCCTCCACAGGACTGGCCAGGAGCTGGCTCCAGCCACCCCCTCCCCCTGTTGCTGCTCTCCCTCCCTGTGCTGGTGTTCACAGGGGTCCCAGGATGAGGGAAGAGATGAGAATCTTGACTCCGTGTTTCAGAAGGCTGATTCATTATTTTATGATATATATTATATTCAAAGAAAATTATACTAAAACTCTACTAAAAGAATAGAAGAAGGGATTTCATCAGAAGGGTAGCAAGGAATAGAAAGGAATGGAATGATAATAAAATCTTGTGACTGACCAGAGAGTCCAACACAGCTGGACTGTGACTGGCCATTAATTAAAAACAACCAGATGAGACCAATCACAGATGCACCTGTTGCATTCCACAGCAATTATTGTTCACATTTTGTTTCTGAGGCCTCTCAGCTTCTCAGGAGGAAAGATCCTAATAAAAGGATTTTTCATAAAATATGTCCTTGACCCCTTCCTGCAGCAGGAGGAGCTGGGCTCAACTTGTGGTGTGCACAGGCACCAGTCAGTCCCTGCAGTCCCAGAGCAAATGGATTGCCCAAAGCAGCAGCAGAGCCCTTTGTGAGAGTGGCCCCACTGCCCTCACCACAGCCCAGCTGCTCTTCTGGAGCTGAAATCTGACAGCCAAGTCTGGAAAAACACACTTTTACGTCCACACTCTTCCCTACTCTAGTTGTCACTGCTTTATGTTAAAATGCTAAGACCTCTAAATTACTGAGGCTGCACTCAATCCCCTGCTCCAGATCATGGATAAATATATTTAGAGAATCACAGAGTATCCTGAGTTGGAAGGGACACACAAGGACCATCAAAGTCCAACTCCTGGCCCTGCACAGGCACCCCTAGAATGCCACCCTGTGTTTGACAGCATTGTCCAAACATTCCTTGAGCTCTGGCAGCCTTGGGCTGTGATCCTGGGGAGCCTGTTGAGTGCCCCAGCACCCTCTGGGGAAAGAACCTTTTCCTGATATCCAGCCTAACCCTGCTCTGCCACAGCTCCAGGCCATTCCTGGGGGTCCTGTCACTGGGCACCAGAGAGCAGAAAGGGGAACCCTCAACCTGTCATCACCATCATCAAAACACTCCCTACATCCAGGGTTCCTTCCATGCCTGTTCCTTCTGAAGGATTTATGGCCACCCCCTGCAGCACTCCAGTTGTGAGAACCATCCCACCACGTTGCTGTGCTGGCAGCTGTATCCCAGTTTTCCTTCCACACCATAGCCCTGGGCTCCTGCTGTTGGTGTGCATTAGTGGATGCACTTCACTTGGGCTGATCCCACCACTTTTGGGGGAGGAGAGGTTTTAATTCCTACATGACCATTCTGTTGTTTTGAATCCATCCATAACCATTTTGGTTTTGCTGGCACATGGATCCATCCCCTGTTTTCACAGAGATACACACAGCAGCAGTGCACTGCATCCACCTAGCTCTGGCTCCCCTGGCTGTGCAGATAGGGAACCTCTCACCCTCTCCTTCCCCACCATGCTGTTATTTCTGTCAGAATGGAAACACTGCATTAAGCTCTTTCTGGTTCAGTGCAGGGCCATTTGCTATCCAAAGGCAGACTGCATGTCAATTTGCTTTCAAATGCCTCGTTAAGCCTCTTCTGATTTACTCAGCTGATGATTGTGCTGAGTTCTTTTCCAACCTGCATCTCTCCTTTGTGAGAGGCAACAGCAGTGACCCAGAGCAGGGGAGAGCTCTGGGTGACTGAGCAGCCAAGGGCCATGGGTGGCCATGCCCTGTGTGCTGTGCTGTCACTGCTGGGAGACCTACCAGGGACAGTGGCTTTCCTACAGCTTCTCTTTCTCCTGTGTGCCTCCCATACTGTCTTCCTGTTGTCTTCCCATAATTCATCATTGCACCATTTTCCTGGAGAAAAACAGGCCTTCACTGCCACTCCACAATGGCCAAGTGCTTTTTAGCAGAACTCCAGTATGCACTCCATCTTCTTGGGAAAACCTTTGGTGTTCAGGCAGTCCCAGGCACACTCAGGCCCTGGGAGCTCTGTGAGTGTGCTCTGGGGTTGTTGAAATCCAAGGGAGACTCTGTCCTGGTAAACCAGTGGCATCAGGCACTCCTGCTGTGGTGGCCAGCAGGAAACAGAGCCACCACTGCAGCAGCACCCAGGTGTTACCTGGCCACAGCTGAGGTGGGAATGGTCAGCAGTGGCTCCAGGCATCACTGAGCTCAGAGCCCCTTGCAGTTTCCAGACACGTGGCTTTGGTTTGGGTTTGGATTTTTAATTGTTGGGGGTCCTGTTTTTCCTAGAGTGGGGCCTCTATGGGGCATGCAGTAAATCACTGTTGTTCCTCAGTATAATTGCTTACAACTCTCCTTATTTTAAGCATCTTAAGTGCTGTTTTTAACCACCTTACAGGCTTCAGGCTCTACCCATTCCAGAGTAGCTCTGAGGCCTCTGGATGCTTTTTCACAGAATCACAGAATGACCAGGTTGGGAGAGACCTTCAAGATCATTGAGTCCACCCCAGCCCCAACAGCTCAACTCAACCCTGGCACCCAGAGCTACATCCAGGCTTTGTTAAACACACCCAGGGATGGGGACTCCACCACCTCCCTGGGCAGAACATTCCAGAACTTTTTGCTGTCTCTAAATATTGATGCTCAAGGTTTTATTTCAAGGCTTTTCAAAGCAGAGCTGCACTGGCAGCACCAGAGCATCCTCCACAAACAAGGTACCACTGAGCCTTTGTCATGGTTTGATGCTGGCACAATGCCAGTGTCCCCATGAAAATATATTCTCCCCTTGGCTGCTGTGAGGTGTGACCAGAAATAGAGCAAAGCAGGCTCCAGCTTAGGAATAAAGGAAAGAACTTTATTAACTTACAATATGAAAAAATGGACACACAGAACTCAGAATGAAAATGTTCCTCCTCCTCCCCTCAATTTCCACCACCACACAAAATAGAACCTTAGATTCTCAATCCAGTTACCACCTCTCAGATCATCAACTCTCAGTTCATCACCACCCTTCAGATCATCAACTCTCAGTTCATGAAGGAGAGAGAAGTCCCCTTGTACCATAGGCTTCCCCAGGAAACTGAAACCTCTTCCACTGTTGGGAAACAGCATTGTTTGCTGGCTGAGGTGAGGCCAGCAGGATGAAATACCAGAATTTATGTTTTTATGGTGTTAAACATAGTGTGTGCCAGTGATTCTCAATAAATGCTGTTGATAATATCAGTTCAGTCCTTAAGAATAGTATTCATGTAATACAGAAAATGAGTTTGGGCTAAAACTAGGGATTTTTTTTCCTGCCACACCTTCTAATTTAAGCATCTTATAAAATTTCCTTGAGACTTATTTTTTTTTAAAATAATTCTTCTGTACTTAGGTGACTCTGGTAAGTGGATCATCTTGATTCTCTGTTACTGTAAGGATCAGTAGCAGCTGAAGATAAATTTGGGGCACAAGATGCAATGGGCCATTATCAGTTTTAAAAGAAAATGAAACTTCTGTGTATGCAGGTTCATCCTCTGGCACAAAGCTCCAGCCAATAATTCTGCAAGGAGAAGAAATGCAAGTGAGGGCAAAGTAGCTGCCAGCCTTGCAGCAACTCCTCATTGCTCATGGGGCACAGAGGCAGCAGGGCTGTGCCAGGGCTGTGCCAGGGCTGCAGTACATGTGCCAGTGCTGTGCCAGGGCTGTGCCAGGGCTGTGCCAGGGTGCTGCTGGCACGAGAGACTGACAGTGTGCCTCTGTGCCCACAGCTCATCAGCGATGGCAGCGTGGTGTACGCGGAGGCGCTCTGGGACCACGTCACCATGGATGACCAGGAGCTGGGATTCAAGGCTGGAGATGTCATCGAAGTAATGGATGCCACCAACAAGGAGTGGTGGTGGGGCAGGATTCTGGACAGTGAAGGCTGGTTTCCAGCCAGCTTTGTTCGGGTAAGATCTTCATCTTTCTTTGTGTCCTCTCTATGAGCAGCAGGTGTTTGTTCTTCTCCAGGTTTAATGGTCTGTGGTGACTCCAGAGGACTTTCACTGCCAGGGATGGTTCAGCATTGTCTTGTTGGTATTCCTCTACAAGTGCAGGGTGCCCTCCTGGCTGAGCAGCCACCACTGTGGATAACTCCTTCTACATGAGTAAATCAGGGCAAAAGGTTCAGCTCCAGACTGGAGCAGAGCTGTGCCAGCTGGGGAGCTGCCCTCTTTGGTGGTTTGCAGCCTGGCTGCTGCTTACCCATCTGTACATTGGCTGATTTGTGCCCAAGCACATGGCATCCACTTCCAGGAGCAAGCAGCGCTCTCCTGGAGGAATCCCTGATGCAGGTCCCTGGATTCTTCACTCCAGTGTCCACTTGGACAATAGAGATGAGGTGGCACCAAAGGCACCTCTCTGCAGCTGGTGCCAGTGCAGTGCCACGGCCAAGGGATGAACCCAGCTGACTCACTCACTTTAGTGCCTGGCTGCTGGCACTGTGAGCCAGGCACTAAAAAATGGAGGAGAAAAGCACAAGAAATGTCTGGGCAGTGATCTGGGGCAATGTGAGACACTCAGTGCTCGTGTGCCAAGGCTGTCCCCTGGTGCCAGCTTCAAAGCCCACACAGAGGAGCTGTGCAGACCAGCCCAGACAGTGCCAACTGCACCTTGCAGAGGCTTCATCTCCAGCAGAGCTTTCTGAAACACATCTGAACTCTCAGGGCAAGCAGGGGGGAAGCAGGAATGTGGAAGGTGGTAACTGCTGTGCTGTCCCGCTGGGAGGAGTTAGGCTTTTTTCCTTTCTCCTGCCTGTGACTCTCGCTGTGGGTGCCTGACAGCTCTCATCACCTCGGGGCAGGCTCCTCAGCGCTGCCAAGGCAGGGAGGTGCCTAAGGGCAGAGATTCTCAGCCCTTTAGCTCTTTATCCAGGTCACTTCAGATCACAAGTGACCCAACACCAGGTGAAGCATGAAAGGAGGTGACACGAGGTCGTCTGGTGTCTGTAGCAGAAGTCCTTGCAGAAGCGGGGCTGTTTGGAAACTCTTTGTTATAGGTTGCAGGAGACAGTCTCAGCTGCATAGTTAATACAAACAGTGGAATGTTTTGCAAATAAGATTACCAAGACCTCAGCACTGCTTGTTCTTGCAATGAAAAGACAGAACTTTTTTTCTTTCGTGTTACTGATAAATTGAAATTTCCTGGCTGGCAAAAACTTGTCATCTTAAAGCAGACTAGCACTAGGCATTAGGGATGCAGAGTAAGAAATTCTTTTAACAGAGGAATCACAACACTCATTCAAGCATCCAGCTGAAGATTTCCTGCTAATTACCACTGGCTCTCAAGCTCACTGCAGGGAGGGCTGGTATGTCTGCAGGCTTGGATCAGACTGAGGGACTCTGTCAGTCCACATTTGAGTTTCAGGCCGAGGTCTGAGTTTAAGAGTTGCTGATGTCCTGCTCACAGTGACGGAGAACCAGGGTTGCACATCTTGAGGGCTTCAGCAATGAGTAAATGGAACTTCAGCAGTGAGTAAATGTAATCTGTGCCTGTGCTGGCAAGCGAGGGTATGCACTGTGTTTTGTATGGAGGTGTATTTGTACCAAGTGGTAAGTCATAGAGCCAGGAAGAAACGACATTAGAAGTTTAAAGCAGTTCTGTGTCCCTGTACTGAAAATTGCCATAATTATGTGTGGTTTACCTTGCTAACTTTCCCTCCTTCTCTGTGCTGGGAATCTATCCTTTGCTGGGATAGATTCTACATGTGCAGAGTATTCCCCGGGCACTCAGCAGAGCCAGAAAAGGAAGCCCAGGGTGGGAAGCCGCAGTCGGTGTCCCTTTAGCTCGGGGCTGTGGCAGAGCAGAGCTGCTCCCAGTGCCCGGGCTGTGCTGCCATCTGATGGGGCACCGAGAGTCCCACACCGCCCTGCCTGGCTCTGCCCTGCTTTCCCACCTCGGTGCCTACGGGCAGCTGATCTGCTTCTACTTTAGCAATGAACTCTCTTTAAATAATCCTGGGGAAGCAGATACTGAGGGGCCATCTGTTACTGACAGTGTGAGAACAATAAAGTAGATAAACCCCAACCATTTAGTGGTTCTCCCCTCCCTCCCAAAGTGTTCCTTCAAATATTTAAGAAAATTTCACTCCATAAACCATTTCTGTCCTGATTTTATATGCATTATTCCTGAAGGACTCCATATAATTCCTGTCCAGTAGAAATGCCTGCCTAAACCCACCCATGTCAGGGTGGGAGCAGCTGCCATGTGCCCTCCCCAAAGTGACCGTCTGGCCTCAGCCTCCCCGAGGGGAAAACATTTCCAGGCAATCCACACACCCTCCTCTCACCTTGCCCCAGCTCAGTGTGTGTCTGCCATACAGCACTTCCTTGGCAGAGGTGTTTAGCAGTAGGAGCAGTGAACATCTTGTGCCTGCAGCTGCGGGTGAACCAGGATGAGCCCATGGAGGATTATCCCCTGAAGGTGGAGGGGGGCAGAGAGGAGGATTCCCGGCGCTTTGGGATGGGCCAGACCACCAAGGACCAGATGAGGACCAACGTCATCAATGAGATCATAAGCACAGAGAGAGACTACATCAAGCACCTGAAGGACATTTGTGAGGTAAGGAAGAAAGGGGAAAGGGACTGTAAGGATTTTTCTGAAGGATAAAGGACTGTGTCCCATGCTTGCCCAGAAAGGGACCCTGAGCAGGTAACTTTTCTGAACATGAGACTGGATTTTCATCAGTTCTGCTGAATGCCACGATATGGTCAGAAAACAGAAGACAATTCATTACAGAAAAATCCCAAATGCCTCTGCATTTGGAGCACTCACTTGTGCTCTAATTAAATGGAATTAATTGAATTTCCTAAGCCAGAGAAAAGTAAATGTCTAGCACTGCTGTCCTCTCTAATATATGTTCTGGGGTAATATAATCAGCAACTCCAGCCTTCAGGCAAGCCATGCTCAGACCAAAACAACTGGGGATGCTCAGCCAATTGGATCCTTTACTGTCAAATATGCTGAATATTGTGACACCTCTTCTAAAAGAGATCCATCCTGTACACTGGGGAGTGAAGGCAGGTGGAATTTTTGCAGGAACAGAATTCTCCACTGCAGAGGTACAAAAGTGGCTCCCAGAAGAGGCAGCTGGGGCAAAGAGCCCACACTTAAAAACTTGCAAAGCCTCTCCTGCTGCAGTGTCCTCCTGCCCCTCGGAGCTCTCCTCTGCTGGAGTCAGCCAGGCAGCTCCTCACACAGACAGCAAACCAGGTCCACAGCTGGACTTAACTGGTCTGAGTATCAGTGCTGGGCCAGAGCACCCCATTGCAGCCACAGAGAGGCTTTTTCAGCAAGAGAGAAAGCAGCTCTCAGGTGTGGGCTGCAGCATCACCCTGTGGGCTGCCATGAGTCTGTGGCAGCTTCTATTGGTGCCATGTTTAGGGTAACATGAGAGGAAAGAATAGTTACAGATGGGTCCAGATCTGCAGGAAGGGAATGCACCTGGTGTGCACCTGAGTGCAGTTCCTGAGGCTTTCTGTGCCACAGAGCAGATGCCCAGGAGGTTTCCAATCTGCTTTTCTCCCAGGGTTACATTAAGCAGTGCCGCAAGAGAGCTGACATGTTTACAGAGGAACAGCTGAAGACAATCTTTGGGAATATTGAGGACATCTACAGGTGCCAGAAGAAATTTGTTAAAGCGCTAGAGAAGAAATTTAACAAAGACCACCCACATTTGAGTGAGGTTGGCTCATGCTTCTTGGAATATGTAAGTAAAGTTGCTTTCATGGGAAAAGGGTAACTGAGCATGGATTGAGCCAGAGAATTTAGAAATTTATCTGACAGAACTGAAGCTTTCTTTAAAAAGACCCATCCAATCAAACTAAATGCCACCACCCTCCATCCCAGCCCTGTTCAACCACTTCCCAAAGAAATATCCTGTAGCTCCTGTGGCTGTGCAAAGAGCATTTTCAAAGCACCTTATCTTCTGAACACTGTAATCCCTGCCCGCCCTTGGTACCTCAGGGAAAATGTAGGAAGACTCCAAAATCTGGAGCAGGACTGAGTTTACAGCAATGGTATTTTGAGGTCAGTGGAGGATCAGCTGTGGCTGGTGTGGGCACTAAAAGCATTCAGCTGAGCCCAGAGCAGGATGGGTGGGAATGTCTGGGTCTCTCAGACAAAGCTGTGACACACCTTGCCAGCCCCCAGCTTTAGGTCTGGAGGACACAAATGACCAAACAGCTCCAGTTGGAGGTTACAAATCACCAAACAGTCTGTGGCAGGGCATGGCCTGAGGGACACGGCAGTAACTCCCTCCCTGTGCCCTGCAGCAAACAGAGTTTCAGATCTACTCCGAGTACTGCAACAACCACCCCAACGCGTGCCTGGAGCTGTCGCGCCTCGCCAAGGTCAACAAGTACGTGTACTTCTTCGAGGCCTGCCGCCTGCTGCAGAAGATGATTGACATCTCCCTGGATGGCTTCCTGCTCACCCCCGTGCAGAAAATCTGCAAATACCCCCTGCAGCTGGCCGAGCTGCTCAAGTACACCAACCCACAGCACAGGTAGGGCGGGGAGGGGGCCAGGATGCTGCCATGGAAATGGAGGGCAGTGGCTAACTGCAGCCAGCTCAGTTATTACAGCTTGCCTCATAGAAACCTGGGAAAAAGTGTATTTATATAATTTTATAGAGTATATTTACATAATATAAGTTACATATAATATAACATTATATAAGAGTATAACTTATATAATGTTATAAAGATATTAACTTAAAACATAACTTCATGCATGGCGACCAGTGGCTAAGTGCAGCCAGCTCAATTCTTACAGGTTACCTCATAGAAACCAGGAAAAAAGTGTATTTATATAATTTTATAAAGTATATTTACATAAGTTACTTATAATATAACTTATTATATTATATAAGAAAATAACTTATATAATGTTATAATAATATTAACTTAAAACATAACTTTGTGCATGGAGAGCTGTGGCTAACTGCAGCCAGCTCAAGTCTTACAGCTTGCCTCATAGAAAACAGGAAAAAAAGTATACTTACATAATTTTATAAAGTATATTTACATAGTATAAGTTACATATAATATAAATTATAATATTATATAGGAATATAACTTATATAATAATATAATAATATTCACTTAAAATATAACTTTGTGCACAGAGGGCAGTGGCTAACTGCAGCCAGCTCAATTCTTATGGTTGTCTCATAGAAACCAGGAAAAAAAGTGTATTTAAATAATTTTATAAAGTATATTTACATAGTATAATTATATTATAAGTTATATATAATACAGCTTATAATATACTTACATACTTATATAACATATTATTATATATAATAAAATTATAATTATATTTATTTATAATTATATATTATAATCTTTCATGAAACTGTAATAATATTCTCATTATTATTATTATATTTATATATGTCCATATATTTATATTATATTAATATAATATACTTATATTATATAATGTTATAATAATATTAACTTATAACTTATTATAAGTATATAAGTATATTTACATAATTTTCCACTACAGTAGCATTCAGCTTCCCAGTCACAGATCAAGATTTAACACTGGATAATGGTCCTTTTCTATTTTATTTGGCTCATATATGTGTGATACCAGCCCATACATTCCTTGGAGCTACATGTTTCTGGTGATGGTGTTGAGAACTTTGCCTCCAAAAGCGTTGGTTAAGTACATCCCAAAATGTCCAAAGCTGCACTTCAGCAGTGGGAAGCTGTGCCCTGCAGCAGTCAGGCCATGCACACTTGGTGCCCTGTCAATGCCAGCTCCAAAGACTCCAAATCCACTGCTCACATTCAGGGTGAAGGCACTGCCTTTGGCTCAAATAACTGTCACTTAATTAAGTACCTGAAAAGATGAAAAATCTCTATCAAAGTGTTGATACTGGTCCATTGTGGTTTGACTTAATTTCACCTTCCTAATTGCAGCCCTGGTGCTTCCCAGAATGGTTTTAACCATGTCTTGTTCCTTAAGGAAGTGCACAGATGTTTGAGAGTTGCCTTAGAGCCAAGTTGTGCAGCTCAGCTCCTTCCCAGCCACTCTGAACTCAGCAGAAGTAGCTGGTGGCCACAGATGGTGGGTGGGGGAGGGCAGATAAACCATCAGCTCATGTTTGAAACAAGCCAGTCACTGTTGGACTGCTTCACCTCTGCACCACAGACCAGTCCCTGCATGGGCACAGCAGCATTGGAAATGAGTTGGATTATGTTGCAGAAAGAAAATGAGAACCTGCAGGTTCTTCCAGCAATTCCAATTTACACCTCTGTAGCTAAATGTGATTACTTACCCCCTTCGCTTCCCCAGAGGTGGCCTAGATCTGTTACCAGACTCAGTAAACCCACACTGCCTCCCTGCTTGAGGATGTCAGGATAAATTCTTAGCTCCCTGCTTATGTGCCTCCTTTGCACATAAAGGGATGGGATGCCTGGGATGGAGCAGCTTCCTGAGCAGAATGTAACACACTATTGTTCTAATCATCTAATCTGTGCCTCAAAACCGAGGAGTGTCTGAGGAGCTGCCACAGGAGCAGGGACAGAACAGCTGGCACAGACTGCAGGTGGAATCCTGCTTCCATCCCCAGCCCTGTGCCAGGCTGCTCTCCTCTGGAGTGCTGGTACAACACCCCATGGGCCACTCTGCCAAGCCTAAGGCTGTGGTGTTGTGAAGGCTTTAGGACGAGGTGAGAGATGAAAATTGGACTCTAAATTCTCAGAAGGCTGATTTAGTATTTTATTGTATGATATTATATTAAAAGAAATAATATACTAAAACCATACTAAAGAAAGAGAAAGGATACAGACAGAAGGCTAGCAAAAAAGTGATCATGAAAGTTCATGACTGACTCCTCAGAGTCTGACACAGCTGGCTGTGATTGGTCATTAAATTAAAACAGTTCACATGCCGAGTAAACAATTGTCCAAATCACATTCTAAAGCAGCAAAACCAGGAGCAGCTGAAGCTTCCCAGGAGAAAAAATCCTGGTGAAAGGATTTTTCAAAAAATATCCTAGTAACATAAGGGCTCTGTCCCTCCCCAGGGATTTCAAGGACGTGGAGGCTGCCCTGAATGCCATGAAGAACGTGGCTCGGCTCATCAACGAGCGGAAGCGGCGCCTGGAGAACATCGACAAGATCGCCCAGTGGCAGAGCTCCATAGAGGACTGGGAGGTAAGGCACCTCCCTGCCCAAGGAATCCCACACTGTTCCTCTTCTGCCCTTCCAACAGCTTCTCTCTGCAGTGATACCTCACTGTCTAGCCCCACCTCAGCTCTCTGCCCATCTTTGAGGAGAGTCTGAGTTTTATTTGAACAGTTACAGTCTTTTAGTACAGCTGAGCAGGTCTGGCATATAACCCAGCCAGACCAGCTGCCTTTCATGTTCCCTGGGATTCTTGTTTCCCTGTTTTTCCTTGCAGAAGGAAATCAGCATGTAGGTTACCAGAGTTTTATTATTTTTCTCTTGTCCCCCGTTTTATCTTGAGTGACTTCAAACTTTCAAGATGAGCAGAATTGCTCCTTAATTCTTAACAAGCCAGGTTATTGTTGCAGAAAGGCAACTTCTGGCAGAGTTACACAGGAAACCAAGGTTCCCTGTAAACTCATTAAAAAATTGCTAAATAAAAGAAACAAAATACTGACTTTCTAAATCCTAGACTCAATAAACCCACACTGTCTCCCTGCCCAAGGATGCCAGGCTAAATTCTTAGCTCCCTGCTTATGTGCCTCCTTTCTGTCTGGGATGGAGCAGCTTTCCTGAGCAGACTCCATGGAAAAGGAGATTTAAAAAAATGTAACAGACTATTGTCTTAATCACATTCAGGTCCCAGCCCCTGGGTGCCATGGGCACAGTGTCTCCCTGATGTTCCAAGGACTGTCCTCCAGCACACAGGCTCTCTCTCATTCCCACATGAGTCCTGTCAGCAGGAATTCAGGCTCCCACCTTCAGATGAGGCTGAGACCAACCTGTTCTTTGTGCTGTTCTCAGGGAGAAGATGTCCTAGTCAGAAGCTCAGAACTCATCTATTCTGGGGAATTAGCCAAAATCTCCCACCCTCAAGCCAAGAGCCAACAGAGGATGTTCTTCCTCTTCGATCACCAGCTTGTCTGCTGCAAGAAGGTAACTCATGAAAGCTGACTACTGATGGATTGAAGTGAACTCCCTCTCCACCCCTTTGTTTCCTTAATTCCTCCTGGCCTCATGTGCTCCTGGCACTCTGTGCATTCTTTTTTCTGAGGTCCTGGGGTGTTCTGTGCACCTGAGCACAGCAATCAGCTACTGGCCTAATCCTCACAGCAAAAGGGGAAAGCCCTGCACAGCTCCTGGGGTTACTGTGGGGTGATTCTATACAACTCATTTATGGGTATTGTCACACAAGATCTTTTAACTGCCTTGTTCTTCATCTGAACTTGCACCTTAGTGTTGTATTCAGAAAAAACTGCAGGTCTGATGAACAGCTGTGGGCCTTGGCAGTCAGTAAGGCCATGCTAAAAGCACATGTAAGTCTGTAAGTACAGCTTTTTTTCTTAAGCTGAGTAATAACAGAAATCTTCCCTCTTGGAGCCAATGAACAATACTTTCCTCTGGAATTTCAGAACTGAATGTGCCAATTATTTTTTGCACATTCCATGGCATGTAGGCAGCTCCAGGTAACTTAGGTATGAAAATCACTGTTCTCAAAGTTACTTTTCATTGACAACAAAAAACCAAGAGATTACTAGTACTTTTTTTGCTTTTTAACTGGAATTGAAGGATTCAAATAGTGTTTTCTGTCAGAGGCTATATGAGGATTTGGGATCATGTGTAACAGCCAAGCTTCAGGGCAGCAGATAGGCCCCAACAGAGCCACCAGCCTGTCCTGACCCCACAGCCAGAACAAGCACTGTGGTTCCCTCCAGTGCCCACAGCAGCTCAGCACTCTGCAGTTCCACGGACTCAAATCCAGTATTATTTCTTTAACAGGACTGTAATGCCAGCAGGGAGGGTAAATTCCCCATCACACCCAAGAACAGCACCATGTGTTGTGATCTCTCTTACAGGACCTCCTGCGCAGGGACATCCTGTACTACAAGAGTCGGATCAGCATGGATGACATGGAAATACTGGATGTGGAAGATGGCAAAGACAAGGACTTCAACATCAGTGTGAAAAATGCATTTAAGCTGTACTGCAGAGACACTGAGGAAGTCCATTTATTCTGTGCAAAAAAGCCTGAGCAGAAACAGCGTTGGCTGAAAGCGTTTGAGAATGAAAGGAGGCAGGTGCAGCTTGACCAGGAGACAGGTATGGAAACAGCAATGCTGGGAGAATGATTTTTTAAAAAATATTATTATTTCATCTTTTTTTACCCATTTCTTTACCCCAGGCTAATGCCTGAGGAGTGAAAGGGTGGGGAAGCCAGTCCATGCTCCAGGGCAGCTCTGGGCTGCTGAATTACACATTGTGAATGAATCTGTGCAATTAAAAAACTGCAAACCACCATAAGCCACCACTGGAGTGTGTCCTCATGGAGGCTGATGTGTCTAAAGGAGTTCAAGCAGGGCTGACAAAGTAGTCAATACATTACATACAGGGTCCAGAACTAGAACAGGTTCAGTCAAGGGTTCTCATTGTACAAGAGGGTTTGTGTTGTTTTGTCCAAATCCTTCTTAATTCAGCTTAGTGTGATCTGAAAGTGGCCTGGAGTGGTTTCTGGGCTGAGGGGCAGGGAGCAAACCCTGCCTGGAGGGTTTGTGCAGCCCAGCACAGGCTGGGGGAGCAGGCTGTGCCCCCCAGCCTTGGCAGTAATTGCGGCCTCTCACCTCAGGCATCTGCCTACCCCTGTCTTCTCCTGAGGTACCAAATGATGACCTGCTGCTGACAGAAATCTGCTCCATCTTCCAGGGTTTTCCATCACAGAGGTGCAGAAGAAGCAGGCAATGCTGAATGCCAGCAAGCAGCACCATGCTGGGAAGCCCAAGGGTGAGTCACACCTGAGCACAGGAACACTCTGAGAATGGGGGGTGGCTCTGTATTTACTACATGGGCAAGGCTTCAACCAAGTGACTTAAACTCTTGAGAAGGCCAGATGGTGACAATTTGCACTACAATTCCTGGTAGATTCAGGTGGCTGGAGTCAGGAGACCATTCCTAGCTCCAGGAGAGCCACTTTGCACATAATCAGCACTCTGCCAAAACCCAGCAGCTTCTGCTCCTCGGCCAGTGCACAGCCTCTCCCTAGGAGCCAGGCTTCCCCAGCAGTGTGGCATTCCCTTTGGCAAAAGGCAAGGCTTGTAGTAATCCCCATAGTGCACAGAGGTCTCTGCAGCAGGGACTGTTCCTGCCTGTGGAAGATGCTCTGAAATCTGCACCTTGGGCAGGGTGCCAGGGGGAGGTACCATGCTGGGGCAGAGCTCTTCATTCAACCTGCTAGAGACAAGGACAATTAGCAGCACCCAGGGGAGAGTGAAGTCAAGCAAAATAAAGGTTCCTGTGCCCACAGCACTGGTGGCTGAAGACAGCCCTGTTGCTGCCACCTTCCTCTTCTCTCCGCTCAGAGGAAGAGGTGTAGCTTGGGTCTTCTGAACCCACAGAGGCAACCACTTCCTCTTGGTGGTACCAGCCAGCACTTAAAGCCCAGCCACATCTCCTGACAGCAAGCTTGGCTAAATGTCAAAAAGGGCCAGAAATAAGATTTGGCTGCAAACAGGGCAAAGTTTGGAAGGAAGCCAGACCATGCCAACAGAGCAAGGCCCTTGGGACACAGCACTAGAGGAGACTGCACAGACCAGCCTTGTCCTCCACACAGGCACTGACCATTCCTAGTCAGAGATCCAGCTCAGGAGGCTGTAACAGGCACCAGCAGCACTTGCACAGCAGCTGCTTCTCCCAGCACAGCCAAAAGCACCAGCTAAGTTTGTCACCAGTCATGAGCTGCAGCTCTCTAGCCCTGCTGTCGTGCTGGCAGAACACCTGACAGTTGTGCAGCACATTTCTGGGCCTTCCACATGAGCTCTAATCCTAAAAGGCACTGCTGAAAGGAAAGATAAATTGAAGGAAAGGTTGCACTAAGACAAACCAAATTCACAGCCCTGCAGCTTTAATAGGGACTGGGGAAGGCAGTAGAGTGGGGGAAAGGAGCTGTGTTCAACTAATGAGACAGTAGAAATTTTCCAGAGTAGAAATCCATTTTGATTTAGGTGAAATGTACATCTTTGAGTTAAGTCTGTAGTTTGAAATCATAGCTGTTTAGTCTGACTGCCTGTTCTCATAAAAAGCCTAGGCTCAGAGAAAGGCTGTGCTTCAGCCAAAGGACAGAGATAAGGGGGGGAGACAGAGACTGCTGTGAGAGCAGGTCAACCTGACCTAGGAATTCTTTCTGATAAAGAAGAATTAGTGGCAAATGCCATTCGAAATTTGTAAAAATGAATATGTATGAACCTATTGTGAAATTGCATACATATGTATTTGAGAGAGAAAAAAAAAAAAAAACAAACCTAGAGTTCCCAGAGGTGCAAATGTCTTTTAGAGAGGAATCTCTACATGTCCAGCGCTGTAATAAACATACTGGCTTTACTTTCACAAAGTTGTGGAGTTGTGTTCCTCTCTGCAAAACACTAACCTGCTTTCCCATCTCCTCCTCCTCCCAGCTGTCACCAGGCCCTACTACGAGTTCCTGCTGCGGCAGAAGCACCCCACGCTGCCCAGCACACTCCCTCAGCAGCAGGTCTTCATGCTGGCAGAGCCCAAGCGCAAGCCCTCGAACTTCTGGCAGAACATCAGCAGGCTGACACCCTTCCGGAAATAGGGGCAGCCCCGTGTTTGTGCCTGAAGCCCTTCTGAGAAAGCACTTTATCCATCACTCCTGGCAGGTGGAGCCCAGGTTCAGCCAGCCCTGTGCTAACAGAGGATGGCACAGGTGCTCCTGCCTTCCCTATTTATTTTGCAGCCCAGCTGACCCGCTGGCTCCCAGGCGAGGCCGCGGGCAGCGGTGCCACGGAGCCAGCCCTGCCCTGCCCGGCAGGCAAAGCTCCAGGAGCGTGCAGCAGGGAGCTGGACAGGCTGCAGCCCGAGAGATTTACCTTGTCAGCTGTACTTGGACTCACTCCTTCCTGCTGTGCCCACCACTGCTGGCTGGCAGCTGCCACAGGCAAGGGCAGCCGATGGACCCGCTGGCCCCATGGCCGCTGCCGTGCTCAGAACAGCAGCTCAGAGTCCGTGGTGAGGAGGGATGAACCCTTCTGCTCTGCCCACCCCATGCCCTGCATTTCTCAGAGCTGTGATCCTCCTCCACGTGTCCAACTAACTCAGCAGCCTCTGCAGGCCTTCAGAGCACAGTGAGCAGTGCACTGTGACCTCCTCCCTCCCTTTAGTCCTGCAGCACCAGTGAAAGGTGCCCTACATTAAACTGTGCCAACCTGCAGCATGAGTCAAGTCGAAGAATCTCTCTAGTGGGTTTGAGTTACATAAGTTAGAGAAAAATGTGCCTAATTAATACCATACTCAATTCTTTAGATTCTCGTCTCTCCATCATTCTGCCATATTTCCTGGCCAATGAAAATGCTCATTGTTTGTAATGTGTTTATTTATGGTAAAAATCAGAACTGTGTATTTTGTAAGTCTGTAATTGTTCTTGTCAGATGTTGTTAACTTGATGCCTGTTTTGTCTGTTTAATTTTTCTTTTCTTTTTTTTTTCCTTTTTTTAAAGAAAGGTCAATATTTGCAAACCTAGCTCCCAGAAGTCAGAGTCTGCTGTTCAACTCTGCAATGTCATTGTTATGCAAACTCCCACAGACCCTCAAATTCAAGGAGTGTTACTGACACTTTAAAAATGGAAAACCACTTGATAAAGGCCTAAATTTGGCATAAAGAGCCTCACTTTAAGGACCCAAGTTTCAAATGGTGGCCAAAAAGAATGAATTTAAACCTTGGTTAGCAAAAAGAAAGATTTGCCTTACCATAGTGAGAGTTAGAAGCCATACTGACTGAATTCCCTAGATTAGGAGACATCCTCTGACAGTGGAAGGAAGACACTGGCTCATTCCAACTCAAGTATGAATGAGCACTAACTGTCTGCAGAGCTCAGAAATCCAGTGTTTGTTGATGCTGTAGCTGACCAAAGTCTGGTCATCCAGGGATATCTGAATTCAGTAGCATGTACAAAGTCCTTCTTGCACTATATCTTTCCCCCAGACCAGGGGCAACATTTAATTTCATAAAGAAACTTGTAAAAGTGACTCTCAGCCTGTGTTTGTCTCCAGCCCGTCTATCTGTGTGAAGCTGTTTCTTTCCAAAGTCACTGTGGGGATTGTGCTCTTGCAGCTCCACCAGGGGCTGCTCAGCCACAGGGGCCCTGCCAGAAGGTGACCTCAGAGCAGCCATCCCAGCTGTGGGGACACAGGGACCTGACCAGAGGGGTCACTCTCTGCTCTGGGGAGGACACTGGGTCAATGCTGGGCAGGAGGGGGAGGCAAAAAGAAAAAAAATAAAAAAATCACTCTCTAAAAATCCACTGAGATGAGACAGTTACAGCAGTATTAGCACAACATACACACAGAGACACCAAGAGACAGACATGGGGACACTGAAAGACACCCAGAGACACACATGGCCCAGCAGAGACACTGAGGCACTGCCAGGTGTGTACAGACACCCACGGGGGGAGGTGGTGACCAAGAGACCCTGACACACACACACACACACACACACACACACACACACACACACACACAGAGCCATGTCAGACAGCCAGAGACAGCCAGCACCACTCATTAACAGAAGGCAATTGTCATTTCTGTGTTTACCCTAAGTGTCTGCACCCTCCTTTCCTTATCCATGGCATGTTTGTTTTGATTGGCCAGGAAGAAAAGCTGTTGGCACTGAAATTATCAATTTTCTGAGCTTATCATCAGCTTTGTAGTAAGTGCAGAGGGGTAGAGGGGCAGAGGACAATCCCCTGCCCAGCACAGATACAGGATCACACCCACACTGAACATGGCCAGCTGTGACAGGTTGCTCATAGTCTTGTCCATTGCTGTCTGGATTCACTCAAGGATGGAGATTCTCCTAAAACCTCTTTACATCCCTCTCAAAACCACTCTGTCCCCAGTGTGAAGGAAGTGCTGACATCTGCTCAGAGCTCCCCTTGCTGCAATGTCTGATATGGTCTCAGGCAGAATGCTGCTTAATGTACTCAGCTTTACATCTACAATGAAGGCACTCTGGTAGAAATCCTCACCTCTTCTCCCAGGGGAAATGGGGTGAGAGTGGCACAGGACCCTGGAGTGCAGCAGCTGTGAAGTGCAACAACCCTGCCCTTCCTGGCCCCTGAAACACACACAAGAATTGGCTGTTACTACTTACCTGTATAGCAATACTCTGAACAGTAAATATGCATCAAGTGATTAAAACAATCACATCATTTATCAGCTCTTCCAGAACTGGCTGCATCTCTGACCAGTGTGCACAAAGGATTTACAGAGACACTTTTTTTTACAGACATTTCTGAAGTGCCAAACCAGACTTCTCTGGCCAGACAGCATCCCAGTCAATGGACAGTTAATAACTTCTGGAAGAATTCTACTCTCCACTTGACTATCAGTACTCTTTCTAAAAAGTGTCCTCAGTTGAGATTCTAGTCTTGCACATCACATTTGGAGCTAGGATCCAATCCCCTATGCAAGACTGAGATCAGGTAAAAAAGCTGCTCACACAAAGTGGTGGAGCTACAGCAGCAGCACAGAAAACAGGTAAGGCTCAAACCCATAAACCCATCGTGCTCAACATGCCCACCCCACAGATTGCTCTGAAGAGGATTTCATCACAAAATACCATCCTTAGTTTAACAGCCAGCACCACCTCCCCACTCTCACCATAACCCTCGGTGTTTCCTGAACAAACTGTCCCAGAGCAGGTGTAACCTCCTTCGGTTTTAAGTGATTAGAAACTCAGAGTCACCTCATCCCCCAAGTTACTCATTAAATGGCAAAGGGCACCTGTGTGTGAGATGGAAACAGATTAACCCAGCCCAGATTTCCCTGCTGCATCTGGATTTGGGCTGGAGTGGCTCCCATTGCTCTGCCAATGGGCAGAACTGGGGTGAACCCGTGTGCAGGCTGGGCTGGGCTGTGCACAGCGAGCAGATCCCAAGGGCATCAGCTGAACCTGTGAGAATGGGGTTCCTGGCTGGCCAAGAACAGCTCTGACAAGCTCTCTGAGCTAAATGGACAAGAAGTGCCAGTTCTACAAAAAGAGTCCATTTGAACCATGAAGAATCAGAGCTGTGAGGCACCAGCAACCTTTTCCCTGGAGCTGAACCTTCAACAGGGGCCAGAAATGTAGATTTGCATACAAAACAAACTGAAACTCCTGATGTGAGTCTGAACAACAATCCTTCTGGATTTTAGGGTAGAACCAGCTGAACTCCACAGAAAACAGTTCTGCATTGAGTTACAGAAATAGGACAAAGAGATTGAGTCAGGGGTGCTTTGGGATATTTTACAGGGTGTTGGCTCTATCTGTTCCTCTCCTTCTTAGATATCCATTTAGGAAGCTTCTTGTGAAAACAGCCATGATTCTTAATGACCTAAATCTGCCCAGATTCTATTTGGTGAAACAAAACACTGAATTCTGTAAAAGATGTCAATCTAATGAAAGAGTGATTTCCTGAAGCTACCAGTGGCTATTAAATAACATAGTCTCTGCTCTGACCCCAAAAAAAAGGAAAAAAAAATCTCTATTTTAAACTATTACTTTAGAATATCTGATTCAGACACTGTGGGTGTATCCACTGTTCAAGTTCTAACAGCATCAGAACCAGCACAAACTGTCTTTGTGCTAACTCAAAGTAAGAACTAGGTCAGTTCCCATGGAGAGAAGAGTTCCCCCTAAGCAGCCTTTCCTGTCTCTCCTATTCTGTCCATTCCCTGAAGGACAGGGGCTGTCAGCTGGGGAGGAGCCCCTCTGTGTCCAGCAGAGTCCTTGGCTCACCACGTACACTGCAGGAGATTCCCACTGTGCAGGACACTGCTCTGCAGAGCCAGCACAGCTCTGTCATCCAGGAGCCAACCATGTGCCAACCATCTGCACCTGGGTGTCCCAACAGCTTCCCAAAACCACCTGAAAACTCTCACCAACAGGGATTACTCAGAATCCAGGCACCTGCCAGTAACAGAAGAATCTCAGCTCCACACTGAGAACACTTCATTTCTTGGGATGCCAGAATGACAGAAATTAGCTTTTTTTAAATAAAAAGGCCTTTCACCTGATGTGTCAAAATAGAAGGCTGTGCTCCTCCAGATTTATTGTACTGGAAGCACACCTTCATGTAACAGCATCATTCAAGAAGCCTGTGGCAAGACTGGCATGCAACCATCAGTGTTTTGAACACGTACTGCAGCACTCCCCTCCCAGACTCTGAGCTGGCAGCACCTGGCAGGTGGGGCAGCATCCAGCAAGTGCTGATTCCTTCTCCATTGTTCTTACTGCAGTTGTTTTAATTCTCCTGGTAATTTCCACCATGTAGCTGCTCATGAGGGTTATGGGCACTGCAAAGCCCATCTGGACTTTGGTACAACAGCAACTCCTCAAGCTTTAAGGAGGGAACTACTCACACCTCATTCAAGTACTAGAGCCTCAGCCTGTGCCTGCTGTTGCTGCTCACATTCTCTACCAAAGGAGGAGGACTCACCACTGCTACTGACATCAGCAGTACCACGCTGGTACAACCCAAAACATCAACCAGAATGTCCTGTACCAGCCTACCAGCAGGAATCCCTGCCCCAGAGCTCCCAGCCTAAGCAAAGCTAAGGGTCAGGTCTTCAGGTAAGTAATGGGTTAAAGAATAAGAACTTTGATTGTGCATAAACATTACCTGGAAAAAACCCCAAGTGTTTTCAGCTGATTTTAAGCCCCTGAAGACACAGTGGTGCTCTTTCAGCTGGACAGTGTGGGGAAGGAATCAATCTTGCAGGCTGCAGTGACCCATCAGTGCAGCTCCTGTCACAGTGAGGCAGGGCAAGGTGCAGCCAGCAGTGTGACCTGGCACCAGACAGAAATGCCTCCAGGGGACCAAAGCTCCAGGCAGCAGCATGGAGTCTCCTCCTTTCCCCTCCAGGCACATAGCTGCAGGCTCTGCAGAAGCCAAAGGGTACTCCTTCCCAGCCACACAGCAATCCCAGCTGCCCTGCCTTGCCATCAACACCTCACACCTTATTTCTCCCATGTGTCTCACACATGTCCTTAACAAGCTACATGACTCAAATCCCATGGCTTTGGCAGTGCTGGCACTTCTAGGAAAAATGCAGGCTGCTTGTTCTTTTAGCTTAACAAACTCCTGTCATCTTTCCCCCTGCTACTACACCCTTCCTCTCCCCACATCCTGAGCTTCTCTTTTGCACAAGTTTGCTACCAAAGCAGCTCCCTGTTTCACAGCCTGTGCAAATGAAATACCTGTGGTACTGACCCCAGAGCTGTGTACCTTTGTGTGTGACTGCCTACATTTACAGTTGTGAGATGGGAAATAAACAAGCTATCAACTTGAAGTCTTGTATCATTCTGTAATCCTCCCAAAAAGCATTAACTACTGATTATAGAGCAGCTATGGAACAGCATTCTGCTTACAAGTTCCTTCTATCCTTCCACACCTACTTCTTTTCCTTTTCTCCTAAGCAGCACCCACCCATTACCCAGGCTGGATAATAATTTATGGCTTTTTTCTTTAACCTCCAGTAACCTGAAATAATATACTTGCTATCTATATCACACCATCAAAAAAAACCTTAGCCCCAAATCCAGCCATGTGTTCACTGAAGCAGAGGGAGCTGCATTTGAGCTCAGCTGGGCACTTCACATGATTACAATTCCTACAAGGCTGGCAAAAACAAAACTTGGGGATGGTGTGTTCCCCTTCCCCTTTCTGAAGCATCAATTTGCCCACATACTTTACCTTTCTTGCCCAGAAAAGAAAAAGCTATTGTACAACATTACAAAGTCTATTACCATAGCCCAGAAATTAAGGTCCAGCTGTGGTATTTTAAGCTGACAGCTGAGCTGCTCATTGTCAAGTTCCTTCTGTCACATTTGATCTCTTAGCCCACTGAGGGCTACAACTGAGACTCCTGTACCCATGAGACTCAACAGCCTCCCCTCTGCATCTGCAATTCTCCCTGTGACACAACCCAGCTTCCCACAGCTGCCAAAGACTTCTGGCTGTTGTTTAAAATAAACATTAAAAAACTAAAGTCATCTCATGGCCTCCATTCTGTTCTGGATAATTAAGACAGGATAGCTAATAGCCTGATGGATACTAAAATAAAATTCTGGAGTGCACTTAACCTCCTACACACAAGTCAGACATTTTATCCATGCAATTCAGCAACACTGACATTTCCTACACACACAAAAAAAATCCCATCTAAATAAATACATCATTCCTGATTCCAAGGCAGCTCACCAATGAAACTTTCTGTTACCTGACTTTGTTTACAGCAAGCCACAGAGTTTAGAATCTAAAGGAAGATGTTAGAAACAGCAAGTTGTGGTTTGGCCATCATTAGTTACAGGAAAACTTGAAACTCACAATTACTTGCCTGATTTCTACCGATCACTAACTGAGCAGATACTTTCCTAGAAGGGGCTCTAGCTGTTCTCAGGGGTTCAGAGCTGCCTCTAAAAGAGGGAGTTCTTACCTTCACAGCAAGTGGAGCCACCTGTCATTGAGGGGAGGGTAGCACACATTAATTACACTGCCACTGCAAAATCCATCTGGCAACAGGGAGAAGTCAAACCATCACCGACCCTCCATTTTGGCAGTTCCATGGATACATTTAGAAGCACCATGCAAGAAACTCTATCTAGAGACTTAAGAGTTCAGTCCCATGTCCTCGCAGGTGTTGAACACAGTACAAGGTCAGGTTTCACAGCAGCAGACTCCCAGGAGAACAGCTACATTAGAATCCTTCTAGCCTGAGAGTGCTCAGCACCATTCTGAAGAACAGCTTTTCCCTTTATAGCATCCCAGATTTCAGCAACCCACTGGTTGAAGATTATGAATTTTCATCAGCTGCAGTGCTCTGCAAAAAACACTCCCAAACCTATCTACCTGTAACATGAAAACAATCCCAGGATAACTGACCAACAATTAGCTTGAGGAAAAACACACTGAAAAAAAAAAAATCTGTCCATGGCATCCCTTGTACTCAGCTACAATTTCAGAAGCTCAACTACTTAAAACTACCTGACACTGAAACACTATTCCTGCAGATTGATGCAGTCACGTTGCACCTTCCTCTTCCACATGTGTTGCTTTTTTCCAGAAGGTTATCAGGTAAGTTATTGTTATTTTTGGAGACCTAAAATAAATGAAAATAGTCAGTTAGTTCAAGCAGCTTAGTTGTTCCCCCAGAGCTTTACAACCACCCACACACTAAAGAAATAGGATAATTACCCACACTTCACACCTACTCAGCTCTTTTCCTTCTGGGGAACTCTCAAGACACTGATTTCTAACAGCTTTCTGCTCAGGGCTGTCACCTCTCCAATCAAACAGCACGGTTTGGTATGAAGCAAATGCTCAAGTATTGTCAAATTTTACATCTGTTCCATTTCCTTTGTTTTAAGCTATAAAATAAAATCTCTCAAACCCCAGAAATGTCTCAAAATGGAACAAGGCAGGGTCGGACATCTTTACCACACTCTCAGACAGGACAGCTTAGGGCAGCTTAATTCCCCACCGGGGAGCCTTTGCCACTGTGTTCTGTTAGGCATCAGGAAACCTTACTGATCACTCATCCCATTTCAGCATTTTGCTTTGCTTCCATCAATCACCAGATTCCACCAGCTTGAAGAGTTTAAATGCACCATACTGTTCTCCAGAACAGAATGTTTTCTGGAAGGATGTCACCAAAGACAGCAGGAAAGAAACCACAATAAGCAACACAAGTCAATCTTTATTGAAAACTGAAGTATTAATACATAACAATTCTTGTTACAATAAACGTGCTTTTAAGAATTTAAACTTGAGCTCATCTACTCATTGAATTGCATAAAAAATAAAAAAGTATGAATTTTCACAATTGAACTGGCTCAGAATGGAATCTCCACTCTTTGTGTTGATGCGATAGTTCAATGCAGGAGTGAGTGATGCCTTAAAACTTATTCTGGAAGACAACATTGACCTAAACTTAAAAAAAAAAGTACCAATACAACTGTTCCTAAGACAGTTTTAAAAAAAGTCATAAAAAGGAAACCTGTGTCTATTTCATAACAAACATGGAGAACTATTACTGGGGCCTCTTGTACTTCCATTGCATGCACTCACTTTTTTAGATCTTAAGACAGGAGGGCAGCCAATAATAGCATTACAATTAAAAAAACCCACTAACAAATCCCTTCTACTTAAAACAAGTCTGTACAGCAGCCAGCTAAAAAAGCTTTCCCAGTTTGCCTGCTAAGTGCCCAAAAGTCACAATCAGTTTAGAAAAGTCATGTTCATTGTCTTGATGTTGAAACTTCAGAGCCCATAAATTGCCCAGATGTAAAAGTCACAAATGGACCCTTACTACATGTGAAATTCAGATGTTTCAGTGTTATATGCAACCTGCACAAGAAAAGGTTTCTTGTCCCCACTGTCCCTCTTCTCTCTCTGGTGCCTACAGGACACCTTGCCTGCCCTCAACACCCTGGGCAGATGCTGCAGAGTGCCCAGAGTCCTCCCAGCAGATGGGAACCAGCTCAGCTCTGGGCCAGCCCTGCACAAACCACCCACCTGCTGCAGGTGCTCCTGCCCTGTGGCATTTCACCTCCTCGTGTGAGGGGCTCTGCAGGAAGCCTAGAGCTGACACAACACAGGATTAGAAACTGACACTTCTTAATGAGAACAACGTGAGTGAGCTGAAATGGCCATGTCTTTTACAGCCTTCCCAAAGGCTGGCTCCCAGGGCTGAGGAAGCTGCACTGACACAAGCTGGAGCAGGCTGGGCCGTGTCCTAAGGAGCACTGCACAAACACAGCCCAGGCAGCCATGGAGCAGGCACAGCCACAGGCTCTGTGCCATGCCTCCAGCTCCAGCAGGAGCATCACTATTGCTCACCTTCCTAAGATGGGAGGTTTCACACAAACAGGAGTGTGCTAACATACAGTTACCACCCCTGGTATGAGTTTGACCCTAGTTAGGTGGTGATGTCAGACTGATGTGCTGACCAATTTGAGCAAAGCCACATGCACAGCGTGGAACGCTGCTGAAGCACTGGGGAGTGATTCCAAGTCAATGCTCTTGCCTTGCTAGCCAAGGAGCAGTGAAGGCAGGGCCCTCCAGGAGAGCAGCCCATGCTGAGTACCCTGGAGCACAGCTCTGTACCATCAGCTCTCCTGACAACACCCAGACACGGTGGCACTGATGGGTGGTGATTTGCTTGTTGTTTGGTTAGCTTTATCAGTGGATGGAGCAATACAAGGAAGAACTTCAATGAAAATGAAGGACTTTTTCACCTACAGCTGCATCTAAGCATTTAACTTGCATAGTACACTCAAAATGAAGCTTTCTTGAGCAGCAATCCTGCATGTCTCCTAGAAACTCCAAACAGGAGAGGGTGACAACAAGCATAAGCAACATCTAGCAGTAGGTTGTCTCTTTTCCTTCCTGGTGTTTAGTAAACCACCACCACACTGACTAGGGCTATGTGGTTCTGGTGCCAATTATTAGCCATTTTTCTTTTGCTGCTGCTACATTTAAAAGACATTTTCATCAGCTGTTACTGACATTGGGAATACCTTGGTTCTTAAAAAATACTTTATCTAGACGCAACACTTGAAATTTGAATTAAAAAAAATTCTTGGACTGCTCTTTGTTATTGCTGCAACAGTTATTTTCAGTTCCAGGTTTATAGTAGTACTTTTTTCTTAATCATATAAAGCTGCCATAAAAGTTTTCTTTTTTTAAAGAGAAGCTTGATCTGAAATGTCTCTACTGCACCAGCTCTTTTAATTTGCTGAGGAGCTTTGGTGCAAACACATACTGCATCTTCATTTATAAAGGAATTCTAAACAGGGAATGTTATATAAAAAGCAGGAGAGAATGTTTCGTAAGACCCTCGCTGTGTAAACGCCTATTTAATGATGTACAGTTTCCCCCACTGCAGTTTTATATCCATGCTTTCTACTATTTGCAACAAAATACCACTGAGATAGTTATATATACACATATTCCCCCATCCCCCTGCACTGTGCTTTTGGTTACTTTTCAGAAGAACTCCTGGAGACAAGCTCCAGCCTCCCAGTAGGATCAGAATCGCTCAGGACTGGAAGGTGCAGTACCTTTGGGAAAGGTACACTTTCTCCCTCCTGGATGAATCCCATAATGCAACTTAGAAAAAAAAGTGCTCAAGAAAGTGAGACTGCCTAAGTGTTATGGAATACTACACGGAGACCAATTCCAAGATGACATTTAGGAATCTGAAGTAAGAGCAAAAATATATAGGAAGTTATACTCATTCCTTGACTATTTCTCTATTGCAGCATTCATGGAAGTTCTCTCCTATGACTTTAGTTCATGGTGATGAGACAGGAGACAGCAAAACTTCCAGCCTGGCCTTCACAGCTCCTCCCCAACACAGCACTGCTCCAGCCCTCAGCTCCTGGTCAGGACCAGCGCCCTGCGTTGGTGCTCACTGTGCTCTGCCACACCTGACTGATCACAGCTGCAAATCTAACACACACATGGAATTGTTACACACACTGAACAAAGCAGTACACATTCAACTAAGTTTGTCTTGGATCATCTTCTGCTCCATATAAAAACATATGGAAATCCCTAAGTGCTCATGAGTAAGGTTGAAAGTACTTATTCCAACAACATAGTTATGTTCAAGGCATTAGAAATAAGGGGGCCATCCACTGACAGTGATTCATGCAAAATAAACCTAAACTTTATTTAAAAAAAAAAAAAGGGTACAAAATACAGAGAGTGCTTACTGTAAAAAATAAGGTTACTGAAGGCTCTAACCACCAACGGGGTATGAAGGTACACAAGCCTCTCACCAGGGCAGAGTACTGAGATGGCAGCACTAGATCAGCACTGATGCTACCCCAAATCAGCTGCCAAACCTGTACAGGAGCAGAACACCCCAAAACAAAGCATAACTAAGATACACAACTTCAAAAAACTTAATTCTGAATGGAAGTTAACCTACAAGAACAAGACAGCCTGATATACCTCTGTGTAAATGCTTAAAAGGGAACAACATTTTCTATCCATTTACTGCATAATTTATTGCAGGCAGAATGTATATTAAAAAAAAAAAAGCATCTTTCTGGAATTGTAAATCAAGCAGGTTTAAGAAGAACCTCGGTTTTAATGTGCAATATTCAAATTTAAAAATTTAAAATCTCTCCCATAACAATTTTGGTATACAAATGGGTTCCAAGGCTAGCCCTTTATCCCCACAGCATTTGCTTTGAGGTACTTTAAAAATTGAAGTTGCAAGAAAGAATATCACAAATGACTCATTGCAATGAAATGCTAATCTGCAGTCGAGTCTTATTTTACGTGCTTCCAAGTGCAATTTAGGAAGTAAAAAAAAGAAAAAATACTAAGAAAACACATCAAAAGGCTGTAACCAACAAATGGCTCCTACTTCAATTACAAATATTTTCATGAAAAAAAACCAAAATGAAACTGCTATTTAAACCCTCTATATTCTGGCAGCCCTACTACAGAGTATCCATAGTCCATACTGCAAGTAGATAATAAGGAAATTGTGTTAAAATGATTTGTTCCCCTTTAACATACTCATCAGGCACACAAGCTTTCCTCAGAATAACATGCAGCTGAACTCTGTTGCAGAAAGCCCTTGCACCTCTTAAGTTTCTGGAAAGCAAGCTGGATCAACTGCACATATGTTTTCAACTGACTACAACATTCTTTAGGAAAAACAGCACGAATTTGCTCAACTGAGAACTAAAAGGAAGTGTTTTTCTATCAGTCTGTGTGGCAGTCTCACTTTGACACATCTTGCATTATCTGACAGATAGTACTGGATAGAAATCTCCCCAGGACATGCTATTCATTCTGCAGGTGATACCACCTCCTACTATTCCTAAGAGCCAGTTTTGCCTCAAGGAAGTTTGCCTTATTTACTGGCACACACAGCATTACCTTTGTCATTTAATTCTGATCCTTAAGAGCATCTGTATAACACTGATTCCATACAATGAAAATGAAAAGGTATGAAATAAACTAATGGTGTGCGGGATGTCTACAGCTTGTCTGACTCATTTTCCAGTCACTCCAATTTATTATCTGAATTTGAAAAGAACACATCACTTAAACAAAAATATGCCCCTTTGAAACTGGCAACTCCATCAACCTGAAACAGGCTGAAGCACTCATCTAATGTAAGTTATGGCATTCTAGAAAGAAACTCACTTTCATGATTCTACCTCGTCAGACCCTGCATACATTACAACAGTGCATTAGTGATACAAGTTGTAAAATACTTCTCGGTTCCTTTGGATTTGCATATGATGGTTTTTGCATCAGTCACTGCAGGTAGATTGAGCAAGCTTTGTTTTTGTGTTTTAACATGCATTCAACTAGATATGGATCAGAATAAATTTATACTCCCTTTTTATCATTATAATTAGCTAAAAAATTGCAAGACAGTCCACAAAACAGGATTTGCTTTAAGACTAACTGCTGGAGTTCCAAGATGTAAGATATGCAGCACTGGAAAATCTTCAGTGATCAGGAATTAGTAGTGTTTAGCCAAGTGTTGAAAGCATTCAGAAGGAAAGTCCTGGTTGGAGGCATGAGGGCTTCAGCACCAACTTTTAAACCTCAATTTCTTGATTGCATATCTCCCATCTTTAAACCTACATTAAGAAGGGGAAAAGAGTGGGAAACACTCTCAATTAGGTGAAATACTATTTGAGTGTGGCAGAACACACTAACATTGCATGCACCACATACACCAACAAATGCCAGGTGATAAATAATGTTGCCCTAGCAGTTATCCTGCCATGTTTGAGGTAAGAACACACTACATGGACTTGCTCTTCATGTCCAGTCCAGCTTTCTGTCAGCACCACCATTGCTTTTTAGGTAGAAGATGGAATATTAAGAAGGTATTTCATGCCAAATTTAATTACCAACAGTCATGAGTTTATTAGCAGCATAATTTTCACTTCTTGTGTTTGTGTAGTGTGAGACTCTTGGCTGAAATACTTCATGAGAAGCATTTCAGATCAGCAGACAGCTGTGTACCATCACAGCCAAATGAGAAATGGCTGCTATATTACTAACTCAAAGGGAATGGTCACCTGCAGTCTCAGAACTCTGCACTTCTAACTGCTGAAACAGAAATCTAGAAAAAGTTAACTTTTGTCATAAACTAAATGGACTAAAAGTAAAAATTTCAAGTTCAGTTGGTCTGACAAGTCATTAATTCAAATGAAGTTGTTTGTTTGGTTATTTTTAGCATAAGCTCAACTTATGCTAAAAATAACCAAACAAACTAGAAATGAGGTGGGTATCACAAAAACATTAGCCCTTGTGTCAGTTTGACACAGTCTACACCCCCCAAAATCCATCCCACTTTAAAGCAAATTTCAAAGTGAAACTCCTTTTCTTGAAACCCACAATCTAAATTTTAGTTCACATTAAAAATGCTTTTTCCATGCTGACTGCATAAAGTATGAACTGATACTTACCTGAAACAGAGTAAATATATGAAATTATCTCAAGGTTATCTCAAATCATCTCATGGTTTCAGCAGCTTGTGACAAATATTCATCCTCTGAGCAAGGCAAAAGACCTTGCCTACATATTTAGCCAATTACAGATAATTTGACTAAAAAATCAAATATATTCAATTCAGGAATCACAGTACTGCTGAATTGAACAATTACCAATGATTCCAAAATACTGCATATATTTAATTCCAGATGTATTTTAATAAGGCAAACTTAAGGCATATTTGACAATCATGCATCATGATTCATGAAGACACAGACCACTCAAGAAACCCCAGCAGGATTTTTGAGTACTCTTGCTCAATTAGAATACTGCAGAAGCACCCCCCACTGCAAAATGTCCCCCAGAGAACCTGAAATGCTGTTGTTTGTAAGAAAGATGGACTGCTTTCAATGCAACTTACACTGACTGCCAGGATGATCACCACTGTGGGGGCACATAACTATAGGTTGGTGTTCCTGGAGCCCGATACGTGGGCATAGTGACTGGATGAGGGGCTACTGGAGTTGGGGAATGAGTTGTCAACAAAGTACCTGGAATGAAGAGAACAGTTTTTCAGTAAGCAAAAATTCTACTAGAGAGGAAAGAAAAAAAAAAAAAAAACCAAGAGGGGAGAAAAATCTAAGTAATTTTAAAGACAATTACAATTTACTCATCTTCAAAATTACCACTAATGTTTTGCATTCCAGTCCCAGTGTTCTTCAAACCTTTATGCCAGGGGGCCACTGAAGCCCATGGATGTTTAGGCCCATGCATACAAAGATATTCATTACTCAAAAATAGCTCTAGCAGAAACTCTGCAACATAAGCAACTCTTCCCACAGCAGGCTTTGCATGCCATTAAGAATATTTGATGGTAGAGATAACTTGGCTGATAAATCAGAATAAATTAGTTCTTGTTTGCATTATTACTGATAGGTTTCTTCCCCACTACTGAAGCTCTGTTAGCTGAGTTTGTGACACTTAACTCCTCTAGTTATGAAGTTATTCAAATTAAATTCTAACTTTGACAGGATAGAAACCAGAATCTCAAAACAAACTTATGACTTTTATTAGATTTTTAAATTAGCATCCCTTGAGTGAATGTGGAGTTTTCTTTGTGAGTTAATACCCAGTGAGTAACAATGCATGATACCCCCTCAGCAAACACTCAAGAGATGACACTGAATTATTGATTAAACACCATTCTCTCCAAAACACTACCACCAAAAGACTGTGGCAATAGGAAGGTGACATCCCCAACCATTTCCCATGACACAGAGGACTTGCAGGGAGTACAAACACACAAAATGTGTTATCTCATGACAAGGAAGGTCTGTGATATGAGGGGTGAGCCCACAACATGGCATTTTCCTCAGGTCTAAGAGGCTGCTGCTTTCAACTGGCACAGAGAAATGGAGTGGGAAGAGAAAGTCACACTCTTGACGCTGGTATGAGGAGAAACAAAGGGTGCAAGAATAAGTGATATTCTTTACAGATATACAGAAAAACTGCTGTCCCGTAATACCAACTCTGGAAAGAGGATGTGGTACCTCCATCCTTAGAGGTGGTAAGTTCTGCTGAACAAGAACAAACCCTGACTTGGCGGGACTCACTCAGAAGTGCCCTGGTGAGGGCACACCTGGAGTGCTGTGCCCAGCTCTGGCCCCTCAGTTTGGGAAGGACCTTGGGCAACAAGACTGGAGAGGGGCTGGGAACACAAACCCTGAGAGGAACCCCTGAGGGAGCTGGGGCTGCTCAGCCTGGAGAAAAGGAGACTCAGGGCTGTCCCCATCACTCTCACAGCTCCTGAAAGGTGCCTGTGCTCAGCTGGGGCTGGGCTCTCTCTCCAGGCAGCACTGACACAACCAGAGCACACAGCCTCCAGCTGGGCCAAGGAAAATTTAGGTTGGATATTGGGAAAAAGTTTTGTACAGAAAGAGTGATAAAGTTCTGGAATGGCTGCCCAGGGAGGTGGTGGAGTCACCATCCCTGGGTGTGTTTAACAAAGCCTGGATGTGGCTCTGGGTGCCAGGGTTTAGTTGAGGTTTAGGGCATGGGTTGGACTAAATGATCTTACAGTTCTCTTCCAGCCTGGTCATTCTGTGATTCTGTGAAGACACACAACTGGCACAAGTCCTTCTGTACCAACATTTGCATGATTTTGTCAAGTGCACCAGTGGCATCCCATTTTGTAAGGCAGCTGTGCTCCCCCCTGGGCTCAAAGGAGAGCAGCAGTGAGAAGAAGGCCTGGTGTGAGTGCACCCACCTGCTGACATTGCCATGGTGGTCCCAGCCACCATGCCCATGGTGACCCCGTTCCCTCGGGGCGGCGGGATCGGAGCAGGGTACATGGTTGCTGGCATTCCATTGGGCTGCACGACTGTGGTGTGGTGGATTACGTGGGGTGGTGCTGCATACAAAGGCTGTGTGTAGTAAGTGCCTTGCTGTTGGAGAAAACAGAGTCCAAACACCAGTGAAATAATTACAGTGTATCTCTACAGAAATGATAGCTTCTTTCACAAATGTATCATAAAATTAAAGTATTACTCTAAATGCAATGAATTTACAGAGCAGAAGCTGAAACATTTATTGTAACTATTACAGTTGTTTCACTCGCAATTTAACATTTTATCCCTTTTTAAGGCATATATAACATGTGAAGTAGGGACCTTAGTAGTTCAACCATAAGGGCTCATGCATCATTCATTCCCCTTCCTTTTGATCCCCTTCATATATTAATCCATAACAGAACTTCTCATTCTTTCACAACTTTTTATTCAGTTGTTTTTAGTAAAAGAATCAATGTTTTTGGCAAATCCAAGTACATTAAGCAGACTGAATAAAACCTGTTAAATGCTTATTAATCCTCTTCAGCTACTGTTTACATGCCAGGGGAGTTCCCACTACACAAAGAAGGCAAACTTTTCCCTAAAATATCATATTTACTGAAGTGCCTTAATTCTATCCTTTGTAATAGTTTTCAACAGCTTCCCTAGCATGAGACTTGGTAAATCTGTGAATTTACAACAGAAACTTCGTAACAAAAATTATGACAATTTTTACAAACAGAAAAACAGGATACTGGTAGTTACAGGATCCAGCAGGTTCTGAAAACTGCTGAATTTAGTGTCTCTTCAAAAAGTGAACACATTACGAGTAAGTGCTGAGTAACTGTCAGGCAAGAGAGAATGCAAAATTGCACACACACTAAATCACTGTATTAAGAATTCTTACAGCTAAAAATTCTCTCAATGCACAAAGAAATGAATGAGAAGAAAAGTTCAGGGACCACAGAGGTGCCCCCAGAGTCACAGTGTGGCTCTGCCCACCTACCTGTGCATATGGGTTCTGCTGGGGGTAGGCACTTCGGACTGGGTACACAGCAGTCTGGTAGGGGTTGGGTGATGATGAGTAGGGCGGCACTGCCCCACTGGTGGGTGAACAGGACACCTTGTACGGGGTGCCTGGCGTGTAACCTGCAACAAAGCAAACCTGCATTCACACACTCTGAGCACGCTGCTTCCCAAAGGCAGCTGCAATGATTTGCATACTCCCCAACTCCATAAGCTTCATGGTAGCTGTTGGTTTGAGGGATCCCTGCAGAGTCCCTGGAGGGCCCCTGTGGTGGTGTTCACAGGGGTCCCAGAACAAGGGAAGAGATGAGAATCTTGACTCCATGTTTCAGAAGCTGATTTATTATTTTATGATATATATTATATTAAAAGAAATTGATATATTAAAACTACACTAAAAGAATAGAAAGGATTTCATCAGAAGGCTAGAATGGAATGATAATAAAATCTTGTGACTGACCAGAGAGTCTGAGACAGCTGGACTGTGATTGGCCATTAATTAAAAACAGCCACATGGACCAACCAAAGATGCACCTGTTGCATTCCACAGCAGCAGATAGTTATAGTTTTTCTTTTCCTCTGAAGCTTCCCAGCTTCTCAGGAGAAAAAATGCTAGCAAATGGATTTTTCATAAAACATGTCCGTGACAGGCGCCCTAAGCTGTGTGCTCACTGGTAGTAGCAGGCAGGCAAGGAGACTCCACACAGCTTCTGAAGGTGCTGATTAGATGAGGGTTTATTGGGGGTCCCACCCCCAGGAGCAGCATGGTTTCTGAGGGAGAAAGGGGGAAGGGGAAGGAGGGGGAGAGAGGGAGACCCTCAGGGGAAAAGGGCCAAGAAAGAATCTGTGGTCTCCCCCCAGAGCTTAACAGGGAGATTCAAAGTGGGTGCAGAATAAGCCTTGGGCCAATGGGATTACAGATCCATGACACTTCAGGGGAGGATCACAGGCTTGGAATAAACTGTACATTTTCAAGGGGTGAGACAGAGCATACCATTTAAATAAAATGTAACACCACACTTCATTTAGTCCCAACATCCAAGCACAAGGTCTATCACTTGCCTAATACAGGCAACAGCTGGAAATATTTGGCTGTGTCAATTAAGCATGAAAAGGTAACTGGATACTGGCACAGCTTATTTTTCAAGTCTATGGACATAGGGCAAAAAGTGCATTTTCATAATAACACATTAAAACCAGGATCTGGCATATTAGGCAGCACCCCTACACAGGGGGACTGGGCACATGTGTCAGTCAATTCTCCACACACCCCAAATCATACTGGCTAAACTCAGTAACAGACAGCTAACCTGCTGCAGGAGATGATACAGCACAAGAGTAAGAACTTCAAAAGCCAAAATAATCTAAAAACCTCATGATGGATTTTCAGAGAACAGGGACAAAATCTGTACTTCAAATTACCTTTATTTCTATTTGTTTTCTGGCATTTTCTGAGCTGGCTACAATAAAAATGAAATGCTGTACCTTTAAACACAAATACTGTAAAGTTCAGTGCAACTGCAAATTCAACTTGGAAGGCACTAAGATCCTTAAACGTTTGGAACTATGGAAATTTTAGAGGGATAACTGGCAACTGCTGGTTCATACCCTGCCCAAAGACAGCTTTTCCTTAATTTCTCATCAGACAAGGTCTTAGGGTCAGAACAAGGGCTTGAAGAGGTATGGAGGAGATTGTGATATATATGTGTATGTATATAACGTTTCTGCATGCTACAGTCCCAAGATTATTCCGTGGCCAGAGTGGGAATATGAACAGCAGCATCAGCATCCAACAGCTTTAACATTCAGGGCAGCACACAACAGACATGACCTACTCTGGAGAAAGCATCAAGGCCTGTGCTGCTGTGAAAAGATCTTGGATCTCATGCAGGTTTATCACACAGGGAGACACAACACCCACAGGTACAATTTGTAATTAGTTGGAATTGAATAAACTAGTACCAGGGCAGTGCAAGAAAGAACAGACACTTGGTAATTATAGAAAAAATAAAGAGTATCAGAGTAGAGATTAAGTTCATTTAAAAGACTGTCTGGAAAGGGCTGACTTCAATACAGAGAACAGATCTGAAGCTGTAGAGCAGAGAGAATTTGTGGCATTTGTGCTGTCAAAAACCAGTCTGTGCAAACAGCATGATGACACATGACCTTCATTCTTCTTGAAGAAGTCTGGGCTTTTTTGCAATTTCATGACGCCCTTCAAACTAAAAGTTGCTTAGCTAACAAAGAAATAGATTGACTGTTTCTTTTTAATAGAATTTTTACCTTTAAAAAAGCTGTACCACGGCACTTACTCTGAACTCCTGCTTTTAGAGATCCTAAGTATTTCACAGATCCAGTATGCTGAGGAAGTAACTTCTATTAGTATGGAGGGCTATTTGTGATGAAAACCCCAGCTACAAAATGCTGAACATGAAGAATCACTGCAACCATGTCCTGAGTGAAGCCCACTTTCATTCTAAAAACCCACTGTGCAGCTGCACAGGCAATTTCTCTTTCATTCTTGCAAAGTGGTAAATTTGCACAAGAGGTATTCTGCCATTGCATTCATTTTTTCTTCTCCATAATATGGAACAAAGACCTTAACAGTAAATGACAGGAGAAGTCAAAACCACAGTAATTTAAGACAGTTACCTGTAAAAAAGCACCCTTTTGTAACAGCAGTGGCACAGTGCATTCAAATACTGCTGTGTAGTATGAATTTACAAAAGCTTTGATTCTACAAACAAGCTGTTACATCAGAAAGGTTAAAAAAGATATAAAAAACATCCCAGCTGTTAGGACAAAGTACTCCAAGTTGTTATCTGCCTGAATTAGAGGTCTGTACATTTTGAACTTTTGTTCACAGCTTGAAGAGCAGCTAAAAATGAAAGCTATTCTTAGTTCTGAAATAAAATTGTACTTCCTATTCAACAGCAATAAAGACTAACAGTACTAGTTTTTAAAAAATTAATGACATTCAATGACAGTATATGATTTTTATGCATCTTTATTTCTTTTTCTTAGAAGTGAAAAGGTTCTTTCTCTGACTTTGGTATACAGCATGAGATATATTCCAAGATTAATCAATGCAAACTAATATCACACATGACTAAGTCTAACAGGTCCAGAATCTTTGCCAGAATTTCCATGATTTGTCAAACTGATTCCATGCAGCTTATCCTCAGCTTCCTGCAGCAGGATTTGCAAACTGCAACCTGTAGTAAGACTGGAGCTACCTTCAGTTACCTGCTCCTAGGACCAAAGCCTACAGCTCCTGCTCAGCACAGCTGCAGGATATATGCAGGGCAGCTCAGAAGGCAGTGGAACTGAAGGGCCTGACAGACAGAAATAAAGCTAATGATAAAAACCCACAGAGGGCTCTGGCACCTGAGCTAAGGGATCCCCCCTGAAGGGAACTGCTCTCTCTTGAACATGGCTCTCAGGGAAAGTTCTGGAGCAATCCAGTGCAGATGCAAGCTGGCATCCCCTGGTATGATACTGGCACAGTGGCAATGGGACTGATTTTTTTTTTTACTTTCTGGAATCTCTAACATTAATCTGTCTCCTTACTTTAAATTCAAGGCCAAAGAGAAGGCAAAGTGTGAGTCTGCACTCACTCTGCCTCTAAGCAGCAAACTGAACAGTGACAGAGGTCGTACCAACCAAAATCCCACACAGTTCCAAGGAAAGCTGCACACTTTTAACAGGTTCTGCAGGCAAACATTTTAGATGAGTCTTTTGTCTCAGTAATTGCTGCCACACCCTGAAGAGTCTCCTGGTAATTAATGAAGGCCATCCATCACCAACACTAAACTTCAATACCAAGCAAGCTCCCACAACATAAGCTTCCCAATTTCAAACAGTATCCTTTCCTATTGCCAGAAATTACACAAGGGCATTCAGGGATAAACTTGGTTATGTGCCACATGTAGCTCTGGAAAACTGGCATGATACATGGAAGTGGAAGGGTTCTGAGGATGCCCAGCCCTGCATTACCAAAGCAATGTAAGGAACTCCTTCCTATAAAAAACAACCATAGGGGAAATACTGTTGTGTCAGCACGTTCCTGCTTTAAGTGCAAATTAAACACTTCCAGCTTCTGTTTTGTTTTGAGGATTAACACATTAAAATCATGTTCTACTAATGAAAGCAGAACTACACAAAAATAACTTTGGTGAGTGCCTTCTTTTTCCCACTCCCCTTTTCCTAGGCTCATCCCATTCCCTTCCTTAAATGACACTCATGAAAGTGCAATAACCTGAATCCTTGCCCTGCATCCACAATGGTGAATCAGCTTTACCCAGCAACCAGGCTTCCAGACCATCAGCTTGTGCTAGACAATCCTAAGGGCAGAGAGAAGCCAGCAAGATGAACTTGGAGAGATACAATTTAAGAAAGGGATAAAACAGAAAAATTTTGAGGATAACAGACAGAAGAAAAAACAGGAATCTGGAAATGACCAGAAGGATGCAAAGCAAAGAGAGCCTTGAAGTAAGCAGTGAAGAGAAATGCAATGCAAACCTCAAGGATAATCTGGAAATACAGAAAAAACAGCTAAAATCTCATCTGTTCCCTTCTTGAAAGATGCATGCAGTATGACTTAAGATTACAATATTTTTAATTTATCAGATGATTCCTTATGAGTCATGTTCAAGGCAATATAAAACTTATCCCACAGTACAAGTGCTGTTGTGAGCCCCTACAGCTTTCCCTCATTCTTGTTTCTAACCCCTTACAAAGGTCAGGTCCCTCCTGTGAGAGCCCAGTTCCACATACCTGTTTGGAAGGTAGGATTTGCTCCAGGATACATGTTGGGGGAATAGGCAGGAGCAGCCGCTGCATAGCCCATTGGGAAGCCAGCTAGGAGAAAGAACACACCACAGTTACCTTCTAGACTGACTTGACTCTCAAAGTTCTCATTGCACATGCTTTAACTGAGGCAAGCAATCAGCCTTCCATCACATCTCCTCAAATAAAACACTGCAATCGTCCTCTGCCAAACCCTCTGCAGATGAATGCTAAGAGAAGAGCTATGGTTTCCCAAGTCCATTCTCTCTGATACCCCTGTTCCAGCCTTCTCTGTTGGCCAAGTAACTCTAAAGTTGTGAAACCAAGTTTTGTGTAACTGTCCTGCACTCCTCCTCCTGGTGTAACCTACAAACAATGCTTTAAGATTTTAGCTTTTGTGTTTTTTAATTATTTGCAATCCTGCAGTTCTTTACTTTCTAACTCTAAGCTCCATATAGAGTATTAGCTAATGGCTTCACATTTTGGGCAGAAAAAATAAATCCTCTCCAGGCCTGGCAATCAAGGACACCTCACTCACTGACTCAGGCCCCAGAGATGGAAACAAAATTGAGTTGGAAGGAGCAAACTGGGGGTAAATGACTTCATTACCTGAAGCTGTAATTGTCAGATTAATATGCAAATGGAACAAACTTACAAAAGTGTGAAAACTTGTGAGCCATGGTCCATTTTTGGGGGTAGCCCCCAGGGGGCTTCATCTGCTCAAAATGTACCTGAAGGCCCTTCAAGAAATAGAATTGCTTTTTATTCCCTTAACAGACTGGCCTCTGTTTTTAGGTAGCCCCCAAAAAGGCATCACATCCAGTACTTATCTGAATGGATTTTTTCACAGAAATAAATCCCTAGAAGTTAGAGTGACTCTGACTCTCCTGATCAGAGCTATCTCAAGTAGAAAGTACAAAGCAGTAACAACCCAAATTGCCTGCTGAATCTGACACATATTTGCTACTACACTGGGTATTAAACAAGCTCCCAGGTTCAGACACACACTGTGACAGCAGTAACAAGTGATTCACAGAGGAACTGGCACAATGACAGTGAACCACTTCTGCACCAGAGAACACTGTGATATACTCCTGTGTAAGGCACAACACAACATTAGCAAAAGCTTGTTACCTGAAAGACACAAAGCTTGTTCAGATTAAGTGAAATCTCTGAATTAATCATAGCTATTAGTTTTCCCAAGAACCTATTTACATTATTCAAATCTGTAAAGCCAAGTAAAGTCTGTATTCAGAAAGATGGAGTTCCTACCACATTCTGCTCTCTACTTATAAAGATTTCAGCTCCTTCAGATAAAAGACAATTAATATTTGGACACCCACTGTCAGACTCAGAGCTTAGTTTTAAACTGCTGTTCAAATCTGAAGGGTTTTGATTTCACTATGAATCCCAGAGTCCTCAGCAATTACACCCAACAATAAGAATTACTTAGCTCAGGACTATATATGCTACCCCAGTTTTGTAAAGCACTCTGTAAACATATCAAGTGACATATACTTGGCACTACTATGAGGTGGTCAGCATGGAGAAGACTAAGAAAAGCCTTGGGCTTAAAAATCAAAGTTAAAAATAACATCTCCAAGTAGTAACAACTTTTCAGAGTGTAAACAGCTCTTCAGTTTTCAAACTCACAAGCTGCTGGTGGAAAGCTTTAGTACAGCTTAACCTTACTCAAACACACTACACATCTGCAACAGTGTGTGGGGGAAACATTTTCAGTCCTTTCTTTCTTTGTTCACAGCTTTAGCTGCACTGAGGAGCACTGAGCTACACAAGAAACAGGTCATTTGTGGGAAATGTAACTACAACAAGCAGCATTTCTAGCTTCTACAAGGAACTTCCATCCATATGAGAACATTGGAATATTGATTTCTTGCTGCTGTAAAACTATCCAATAGCCTAAAATAGGTGTAGTATAATATAAACAGTTATTAGATATGCAACAGCTTTAGAAACACATTGCCTTTCAGTAATGCATTCCACCTACTGCTGTGTTCCTCACTTCTATCACCATGCAACCCATGTAAATGCAATGATTTGGAGTGGAGAATCTGCAGCTTTTAAATTAGGAGAAGCAAAGAAGAGGGACTTAGTCATGCAACATTTAAAAAAAAAAATCCTAAATTTCAAGTCTACTTTTCATTTTAGTGAAGGTGCTTTGTATTTATCCTACAATCCTAAAGCCTGGACCAGGCACTCAACAAACTATCTAATGGTGTAACACATTATTGACTAAGCTGAATTTAGGGGTCAAAATTGCATGAACTGATCAACCAACTGCTGCAAGGGAGAATTCTAAATAACCACCCTGTAGCACGACATTTAAGGCACTTCTGCAACAATTCTATTTGAATTCCATATATTTTAGTCATGCAAACTGGCAAACAAAGTACTTACATAACTAAATATACAGTCTAGTATATATAATAGTAGAATAAAAGTTCAGAGATTGTAATGTTGTTTGAACTGCTATTTATGAATTCACAATAGTATTTTGTCCTAAATAAATTAAGGCACAACTTAGTTTAGTATAGACAAAAGCCTCACTGCAATATGTAGATGCTTTTAAGTACAAATAAAAACCTAGCTAATATAAATCTGAGTTTAGAAAATGAACAGAGCTAAAGATATGAAGTTATATTGAAATAATCCATAATAGTCTTTATCTAAAGCAAAAGAAAGGCTGGAAAAAGCAATCCATTATAAATACAGAAATAACTGACCCATACACTATATTAATTAGTAAGCCTCTGCTGCTTGCCTTATTATGAGCTTTATAACTAAGACAGAGAGTAAAACCATCCTGCAAGACTTATGGTTACATAGTGTCAATTTTACAATTTATTGCTGCACCATTCCTGTCACTCGAGAGACCTAAAACCATTTAAACACATTTCATGTTTCCTTTATAAATACTGTAGAAATCAAGGAAGGTACACTAGTTTGAGGAACATGAAAGGCAAAAAATAAAATTTAAAATTCTTTTGAGACAATACAATAAAAAATTCACTCATGCACCACTCTTGAGAAAGAGGAACAGAGAAAAGTAGAACAGGAAAACAAATTTTAGTGCATTACCCAAGGTGAAAAACAGATTTAAGAATGGTAAATACCAGTAGGAAAATATAGTACAGCTACCAAGAATATAAACAGTAGCAGTACAGAATAATTTCTGCCTCCCAACACAGACATCAACTAAATCTCAAAACTGCCTCCCTGTAAAAGCTAAAGAAGTTTGCCTTCTTATGAAACACAAAGCTGAGCAGAAAAGACCCTGCAGCCTCTCCCAGGATGGAAACTCCCTTCTGTCAGAGATAACAGGAAAAAAGACAGCATCAAGACATGCTGCTTGAAATGTCTCCCAGAGGCACGCAGACTACTTTTCAGCCTTCCTGGAAAGTTCTGTCCAAATCTAATTTTGCCTCATCCAACTTTTAGACTATAGGGACATCAGAAATGGAGGCTCTTTGCACATACATTAGGAGATGGGGGGATAAAACCTCATGAAAAACTGTAAGTCAATGAGAAGCAGATAAAACAAGAAATTCAACGTATTTCCGTTTCAAAAACATTTTTGGCCATTTTTTGGTGCCACCTTTGATGCCATGCTTTGGGCAGTGAGAGAACAGACAGCATGAACAAGAATTAGAGGATAGAAAGGTTAACAGTGCCAGTCAACTGGCAGCAGAAATAGATTGCCTCCTCTTCTTGCAGGGCGTAATTATTAGAACTCCTAAAATAAGCTGGATTGGAAGAGATACTGAAGTTAGAAATATAACAGAAGAAATAACATCACTCTTGAAATGTCACTTTTTAAATTTAAAAGCAGCCTCATCCCAATCCCAAAACAGATTTACATGAAGTCATTCATAACTGACTGTTTCTTCTTGACCAAGAGCACAGAGCAGTGTAACTGGAACTTGTCAGAAAACAGAGCTGCTTACCTGGATAACCAATTCCTTTGGCATTTGCATAGGGAACCCCAGAAGATCCAGGGCTATACACAGGATTCATGATTTCAGTAACTGAATCAGGAAATAAAGAAAAAGAAAACCAGTATTTAGTTCAGTATAGGGAAAGCTTGAAATTGCTACAATTAACATGAAACTGGAAACAAGTAAACATATTGGAAGAAAATGAAACAAATGAAAAAGCAGCAATTCCACCGCGTCTCAATATTAAAATTGTAGCTACAGGCTGGAAAGAATCATTAGAGGAAGAAGTTTCAAAGCATCCCAACTCTCAATCAGCCAGAGAATGTCTCAGGAATGAAACATTCCCCGTTGTGGAGCAGGCTTTCAAAATATTTCCATAGCCCAGAGCTCCCCCGTGGTGCGCAGACCCAAACCCACTGCAGGGGTTCTCCTGTGCTGGACTCCTCTCCTCCTGCCACCTGCCAATCACTCTGCACCTCCCTACCATTTATCAATCACTCAGCTCCTCTCTACCATTCATCAATCCTTCAGCATCTCTCTGCCATCTACCACCCTTGTTTTTTCCCACTTCTTTCCTGAAGCCTCTAGCCAAGGGATGCAAATACTCATGGCCTATTCTTCCTGGCACTTGGAGCCTCGGCATTCCAGTCCTTTACAGCACTGAGCTATCAAACATCCAACTGCTACAGAAGCAAGTGGCAAAAGGCTCTGTGCATTTAGAGACCAGCCCACAGCTCTTTGTTTACTTCCTGCAGAGTTCTTCAGAGCCTATGACAAGCCAACAGTCGTGTCCAGTCATTTCTGAATGATGCACTCACACAAAACCAGGCTCCTACAGACAGCATCAGGCACAGAACAAAACCAAATCCCTTTTTAAAAAGAACCTTGTATGCAAGCACAAAGATAAATAAAATTGCATTGAAGATGCTTCTAATTGCCTCAAACAGGAATACTGTTTGCAACTACTATTCCAGTATTTTAGAAAAAAACTTCATATTTAACTTCAATCATCTGATTTTCTGCATATATTGGTAGATAGATATACACAGAACTCCCACTTCACAGGGGAGGTTTACACTGGGTATTTGAAAAGGTGCTTCCCCCACAGGGTGGCTGGGCACTGAACAGGCTCCCCAGGGCAGTGCTCACAGCACCAGGCCTGACACAGCTCCAGGAATGTTTGGCCAGTGCTCTCAGGTCATGGTGGAATTCTCGGGGTGCTGTGCAGAGCCAGGAGCTGGACTGATCCCTGTGTGTCCCTTCCAACTCAGGACATTCTATGATTCTTCCTGCAAGCACCCAAGACAGAAAGGCACCCCATGAAACCAGACTTTCTTATTAACTGCTAATAGCTGACACCTGAACTTCCTCTTCTACATCTCCAGATGCTATCTCACTTAAAACAACTGGGTGTTAAGCAGTTAAACACAGTTTAAGGCAATTTTGTAAATAAAATTTATGAAAGAAGGAAGTTTAATTACACATTCACTACCTTGGTTACAGGTATGTTATGGCAGGAATCCAAGTGGAGTTTATCAGTATAGCTGCACTGATAAACCTAGGGTAAGTTACTCTATAAAGCATAAATAATTTGCTTTTTAAAGGAACACTAAAACCAGCTCTGTGCCAAGAGAATTAGCAGCACCTGGTACACAACAGATATAAAACTGCCATTTGTGCAAAATTAGGAATCAGTAAGTGCTGCCAGAAAGTTTATAACCAGGTTTCATAAAACACCCAAGTCAATATAAGACAATCAGAAGATTGATCAGTTTCTTGGGCTTCCTCCTCTCACTTTCCAACAATACTAACTTACACAAAATTGCCTTTTTCCTTCAGATTTATACGTGATTACACACCAAGAAAACAGAATCCACCGAGTTACAAAGCAAACAAGCTGCCATTTACATCACTTAGGATGAATAAAGTTCCCCAGAGCACCATGTTTTAATCACCTGACCCACACCTAGAGCCATTTGAAACAAATCTCTTTGAAAAGGTTCTACAGCAAGCCATACTTCAAGAATAAAAAAAAGTGCTTATAGTGCTATATATAGTGCTTGAAGTGCTATATTCCACTGAAGCCCTGTGCAGTTTTAGCAGCATTAACTCTGTGCCACAATCAACAGGTATGTTTTGCTGGACTAGCATTTTCTTTTAGCAAGGCTGCTCTTTGCTCCCATACTTTCTTCAGTGTATCCTTCTCCCTCAAGTCCAACTCTCACTTACTTGAAAACTTTCAATCTGTTCCCTTTATATCTCCCTGCACTCCCTTCTCATGGGCATTTCTGCTCCTCTTTCAATGTTGATTTTGTCACATTTTGTCTCTAAATTTACAAAATCCTTAGGGATGAAGCTTCACTTTGGTTTCAGCATTTCCCAGTTAGGGGGTTAAAGCCTTAAGGAGATGGATAAACCTTTCCACTCAAATAACACAGCGCTCCCCCACACCCTCATATCCCACAAATGTGCTGCTCCTCCTTGCAGTCCCTACAGCAATTAGGAGAAAAGACTCTGGAACCTTCTCACCATTCTGAATGGCAGCGAACAAAAAGAACTGTCAGGTGGAAAACAACAAGGGCCTCCTGTGAATATTTAGGCAAAATACACAAAAAAAATCCCAACTATTAGAACTATCAGTAGACAAGGACTGCAGAATGACACATGGACATACACTATGGGAAATGGCTTAAAGAGAAGCCACACAAAAATGAAGAGGAGGAGGAAAAGGATAGAAAGGGTCTGACAATACAGACCTGATCTCAAATGAAGTACAGATTGACAGAGAGGAACTCAACTTAAGCAAGGGGAAAGAAACCCCTATAACACTGGTTGCCTCAAGCTGTTCACTTTCACTACAAATGAATCCATGCTTCCAACTTCACACACACAAATTAATTCAACTTTGGTGGGACAGGGATGGACTTTCACCACTGACAGACAAGTCAGAGCCACCAGCCTACACAAAGTGCTCACAGTCTGTAATGCAGACAAAATGTCAGACCACTTCTAATTAAAAATAATTCTTTTCAGGTCTTCTCTGAAGGACCCAACATGTGTAAGTATAATTACATAGCATTACCCAGTGGTTGCAATCATCCCACTCCTTACCATAATTTTACTTGGAAGGGCATCTGTTACACTGAGATGTGGAACCTAGCAGTCCACTTCCCTGGAATGCTCCAAGTCCACATCAAACACTAGGGAGGATTGGTATAAAGGGAACCCAAAGAATTCGTGTCTTTCAACTGCTTTGTTGGCATTCCCTCCAGAGCATTCTCATGTTAATGAATATGCAAATAAGTGTCTACAGTGCATCATCTGTATATAAATTGCACAGAGCTAACTGTATATGAATTACCCTTTCAGCTGAAATGAAGGTAATCATACTTATTAAAGATGCTCTGATTAAAGAGTGCACAAGGATGCTGGGAAGTGCAAACCTTCACCTTTCACTCTTGCTAAAGCCAGGCAATCAAACTCAGTTTTCATCAGGTCTGTTAGATCTCATCTTGGTGCAGATACCAGAACAACCACACTCCTCTCAAAGCCAGGTTTTGGGAAGCTGAGCACCAAGGCCAACCATTGCTACTGCTGAAGCTCTAGCACTTCCAGTTGGATCTGTCTTGCACACAGCTTTTCCTGCTACACCCAGGACAAGCACGCTTCTAGGAAATTCTGCTTTTAAAAACTATTTCACAGAGACTAATGTAAGAACCCACAGATCAATGCAAACACTGTGAGACAAACTGCACATTCCTTTGCAACACAGGCATTTTCTTACTCCTGATTTTCACAGTACCAGAATAAGATCTACCAAATGCCATTTAATGTTCTTTTGATGACAATTCCACCACAGAGTTGGGGAGGAATCTTCAAATACCTTGGCTAAAGCACACTACTGTGGCCCAGTAATGCTTTCCTTCTAGGATCTTAAGCAGACTCACACACACCAAGTCACTGCAGTGTTTAACATCGATCCATTCTGGAACACTTTCAGAATGCCATTTGCCATGAAATTGTACAAATGACCCAATTTGCACTTGCTAAGTTACTTACCATCTTAATAACACTCTACATTTTACCCGTTTGACTTCCAGTCAAAGCATAATCCAAGTGAAATACATAAGTGCCTGGTAACGTAAAAGAAGTAATTTCCACTGCTAAGTAACAAAGAAAATAGTTCATGACACTTCAGCTCTTCAAATAACTGACAATTAAAGTCTCAGTTACAACATGTTCTGTTAAACTTTCAGCCACCAAACAGGGCACCTGATGCAAATCCAAGGCTAAATAACAGGTGCTTTTCTCAGAACTGGTTAAAAAAAGGGGGGCTCATATTTAAAAGACCAAGACAAGGCACCCCATGCTGTACTGGTACTGGCAGGTAGCACTCAATTCCTTCCATTCATCCAAAGACCTCAAAAAGTCACTGAATTTTCCCAGGAAGGAACAGAAGCCTGTTCAGGAGGGAGCAGAGGTTTATGGCAGCCCAGGAGTGCAGACAGCTGGAATCAGTGCTCACAGAGCTGCCATGCAGCTGGCAAGCAATCCCTGCACTGGGAGCCCTCACCAGGCTGGAGCAGATAAGCTGGCTGCCAGGATTCTGGGCTCTGCTGGAGGAATTTTGGATAAAGGATTGCTAGTTTCCATCTACCAGCTTGAGAGAACTGAGACACACCCCCCCAGATGGCCAAGACCAGTTCCAGTGCAAGGAAGGGAGCAGGACTGGACAGTGACAGCACAGGCTGAGGCTGCAGAACCACAAACTAGAAAAGGACAGTTAACACCTTTGCTCAAAGCTCACACATAAAGTAAAATACAAAGCTGGAACTCTTATTCCCATGCAAGTCTTCCTCCCCTGCTTGAGTTACAAGATGCTGTCTCAGAGAAAGAAGAAGACACCTCCAAGCACTCTACATTTTGTGTGCATGCCTTCTTTTTTCCTAAGGCTAAACCAGGAATGGAGCAGTTTAGGCTTTTTACTTCCTTCTAGTGAATACAACTTTCACCTGCAAGCCTGATCCACCAAGGGTTTGTTAGGGGTTTCTTCCTATGTAAAATACACCTACACTAACACCAAAACTACTTGTGTCAGTAAGGATGGAGACAACACAATTAGATGTGAAAGATTCAACAGTTTCATATGTCATTCACACAAAGCAAACCCCCACAAAAAACATAACACGAAGATCCTGCTTGTGCTCCAACTTCATTTGTATGTTGAGGCATTGCTCTAGTCTTCAAAACATCCCTGAACATGACCAAAACCTCCATTTCTTCAAAAAAACCCTCCTAACTTATGGAAACATTAAACAAACAGCACAGTATTTCTCAAAGTCTACAATTTCTGTTGTTGCTATGGCACAAGGGGAGAGAAGTTGCCAGCTCCAATCCCTCCATCTCCTATATAATTTTGAATTTGTGGGTATTCTCACCTCAAACAAGTCCTCAAATCACCAAGCCCTTACTATAAGATTCATAGAAGCCTGTCTATTGCCAAATTTAGGGGAAGTTCATCAACTATGAGAAACAGAGGAAAAAATCAAATTGGAAGAGTACAGCTTCACTACCTGAAGGAGTTGTATTTAGAACCTGTATTTAGCCCCAGAGCTCCGCTTCTTCCTAAAATCCTATAAAGCATTTTTTCATCACATCATTTTTCAATTTATTCCCTATTACTTTCTGAAACAACACGAAACTGTCGCAAACCACAAGGAACACAGAATTTCCAAAAGCCTCCCGAGCCCTCCTCCGTTCCAACCTCAGAGTTAAAGTGTGTAATTACCGCCCCAAACGCGCAGCAAAGGCTGCGTTCTACCAGCCTGCAACTTTTATGACACTGACAATTACACATCTTGCAGCAAAATCGCATCAGAGCAGACAGAAAGTCTGCTCGCAGGAGGGAACTCGCACACGGAGATTCAAGAACAAATCAAGTTTCAGAGAGATGAATGTAAAAACCCACAGATCGGTGCAAACACCGTGAGGCAAACTGCGCATTCCTTTGCAACACATGCATTTTCTTCCTCCTGATTTTCACAGTTGTGCAGAAACGCTAGCAGAATAAGACCTACCGAACGCCCTGAGAGCTGGCCGGCTGCCCTCATCGAGCCCCTGACTTTTTACCTTTCTCACAGCACTGATTTCACCATTTGGCCGCTGCTCCCAGGGCTCCAAACGATGCAGAAAAGCACGGCAAGCCCCGTTTGTGCCTCCTCCCTTTCCGCCTCACCAGAGACCGCCGAGGGCCGAGCTGGGATCGCTGCCTGCAGCTCCCGAAGCTGCGGGCACACACGGCCCCCGCACCGCTCCCGCACGCAGCCGCAGCCTCGGAGCCCTCATGACGACGCGCTCCATTTCCACCGAGTTCGCACCCGGACGATGCCGCGCCGCCGCCAGCGCCCGGCCCCGCCGTGCCCCGAGCGCGGGGGCCGGCCCGGGGAGGCCGCGGGCCCTGCGCAGGTACCTGTTACGGCCGGAGCCGGCTCCCCTCCGCCGGGCGGGACGCGGCTGTCCCGGGATGGCGCAGCGGGCCCGGCGTGGCTCCCCACGTCCCCCCCGGCCCCGGGCCCGCACTCACCGTGAGCGGCGGCGCTGCGTGCGGGCGGCGCGGCGGGCGCTGGCTGAGCCGTGCGTGCGGGTGCCCGCGCCTGCGTGCGTGGGAGCGTGCGCGGCCCCGCGAACACGGCACGGGACGGGAGGGGGCGGCCGCTCCGCGCCGGCCGCACCGCACAACTGCGCACGGATCGCCCTGACGTCACTTCCGCCCGGCCGGGGCGGGGCGGCGATCACGTGCGCGGAAGGCCCGGGCACGTGAGGGCGCGGCCCGGCGCCATGGCGGGCGGGGCCAGTGCGGCCCGGCCCCTCAGGGAGTGGAGATTGGTCTGCGCAGCGCCCTCCCCGCTCTGGAACGCAAAGGTGTCGCGCTGGAAAGTGAATTGGTCAGCGCAGTGGTTTAAGTGCACGTTTCGGTGTCCCAGGGAGGTTAATGGCCTGCTGCGTGATTCCGTTGAAGCGCCTCGCAGCACAGCTCGCTGGCACTTCCCTCAGCCTTGGTTAGATGCATAAAACCAATCGCCCTGGGGCACGGCAGCTTACGGTGCAAAACTGAGGCTGGCTGGCACGGTTCTGGAAGTGCCATCTAGTTTTCACATCTGTTTTTTGAAAAAAATCCCGCTTCCATAGAAGCCTCTCCAAGTCCAATGGAGAGCACGGTTTGGGAGCTGTACAGAACTTTGTGAGCTGCTCCTTCCAGGGAGTGCAGTGTCCCAAGGACCAGGGACCCTCTGCTGAGGAAAGAGGCAGAGCTGGAGTGTGAAGGTCTTTGTGAATTGAGAATTAGGGAAAAGAGGGTTTAATCCTGAAACCAGGATTAATCAGCCCCTCCAATAGTGCCAGCAGCCCAGTAAGGCACTCCTGCTGAGGCATGGGGTCAGGGCCTTACTGGGCACACTTCACGATTTTTGCAAGCTGTGGAGTTTTGTTTCCTGCAAATCACTGCCGCGATGGGGACAACTCCTTAAAATCCCTGCTTTCCCCACAGTTTTTGTTTGCTCAGCAGGTGAACTCAGGAAACTGCTCTAGAGGTTTGAACTGCACCAAGCTACGTACAAAAGTGAAACAGAAGTGCATGGTGAATTAAAACAGGTAGGATTTATAAGAGATTTATAATTTATATTTCTAGCTAATTCTCCGTTCTCCAGGTGATGGATGCAAGCCAGCCCTACAAGTGTTATACCTGCCTGGCTCTGTCAAGGTGTGATCCTCAGACAAAGCACTCAGAGCTTCCATCCCAAGGGATCTAAAATTGATCTTTTAAGCACCTGCTGAGGATGGGTCAAGGCAGCAGTGAGTGGCAGGTGAATTTAGCCCAGAGCCTGAACATGGCAGCACTAGAGAGCCCAGGGACAGCTGAGCAGGATTGACATTGCTGTCCCTCCAAAACTTGTGTGTGTCCAGAGGAGGCTGGAGGGGGGCTGGGAACACAAACCCTAAGAGGAACCCCTGAGGGAGCTGGGAGTGCTCAGCCTGGAGAAAAGGGACTCAGGGGTGCTCTCATCTCTCTCACAGCTCCTGAAAGGTGCCTGTGCTCAGCTGGGCTGGGCTCTGTCTCCAGGAACTGACAGAACCAGAGCACACAGCCTCCAGCTGCACTAAGGGAAATACAGGCTGGATGTTAGGGAAAAGATTTCACAGAAAGAGTGATAAAGTTCTGGAATGTTCTGCCCAGGGAGGTGGTGTAGTCCCCATCCCTGGGTGTGTTTAACACAGCCTGGATGTGGCACTGGGTGCCAGGGGTGAGTTGGGGTGTTGGGGCTGGGGTGGACTCAGTGACCTTGAAGGTCTCTTCCAACCTGGTCATTCTGTGAAGGCACACACCTGGAGCTGCACACACCTTGGGAAAGGCCCAACCAAGCCAACGCGCCCAGTGCCCAAGAGCTGGTAAAGAAACAGAACTTTTTAATGTCTGAACAGAGGGGATTCGTCCTGAAGTCAGTGCAAAGAGCACCACTGGGTCTGGGGTGCTCCTGGCAAGCACCACGACTGACAACACCAAAGAGGGGCTGCTGGCAGGACAGCAAATCCTTCATTGCTGGTCCTGGGCTGCACAGGAGCACATAAACCAGAGAGAGTCACACTGGCAGAGGCAGAGCTGGTGACAGGTAAGAGGGCTGGGCTGCTGGAGCAAACCAGAAATGTGGATAAATCAACACCTTCAACCCTAAGGGGAGACAGTGAAAGATGCCAGGCCATGCTTTGCTTACAGAAGGTCCCAGTACAACCAGTGGGCAGCCCACACAGGTGAGCCTGGCACCCAGAGGGATGTGACCCCCCTGGGGTTACAGGGGGCTCAGGAATCAGGGGAGCTCAGGTTTTATTGCTGTTTCCTGTGCTGTTTGTGAGGGCCCCCAGGACGAGGTGGGAGATGAGAATTTGACTCCATGTTCTCAGAAAGCTCATTTATTATTTTATGATATTATATTAATGCTATACTAAAACTATACCAAAGAAAGAGTGTCGCTCAAACAATGACAAAGAGAAAGGATACTTCAGAAGGCTTCACAAGAATGAGTAATAAAAACCTGTGACTCCTCAGAGCCTCGACACAGCTGGACCATGATTGGTCATTAAATTAAAACAATTCACATGCTGGGTAAACAATCTCCAAATCCCATTCCAAAGCAGCAAAACAGGGAGAAGCTGAGGCTTCCCAGGAGAAGAAATCCTGGCAAAGGGATTAGAAAATATCATGGTGACAGTCTCCCTCACTTAGGGGTGTGTAGCACCATTAACACCCCCACCAGTTACCCCACTATGAAAACCACAGGGCTGCTGGTCTTTGTGCCAGACAGAATTCTGCAAACTGTTGTAAATTCAACTGTAAGTTCCAGCTTGTCTCCTGGTGTAATTCCATCCATCACAACAGGAAATATTCCAGCCCAAACAAAAACCTGATACCAAAGAGATGATAAAGCAGAACTCTGAGCTCTTACACCCTGGCAGAACATTCAGAAGGCAATCTCTGTCTGGTTGTGCAATTATTAGTCCAATCTATTAACTATAGATCAATTGTATGGTGCACAACCCCTGTCAACCAGGCAAATATACACATATAAATGTGGTTGGAAAAAATTACAGTCAAATGGATATTATTGTTAAAAATGAATAAAACTGGAGACCTTCTGATACTTCCCTTGTGCAGTGTCATATTTTCAGTAGTACAATGTAGAAGTGATAATGTTCTCTGTAGGAGAAATGCAAATTGATTCTCAGCTTGCTGACATTTATGACAGGTAGGGCAGCTTGCACATTTCTAATTATCCTCAAATGTCTCCCTCTTGTTGTAACACACTTCCCAGCAATATGAGCTGACATTCATCCCTCGTGCTGGTCACCTGCAGAGGAGTCTTGCAGTAAATGGCAGCTACAGGACAAGAAGTGTGGTGGTGTTCACAGGGGTCCCAGGACGAGGGAAGGGATGAGAATCTCGACTCCATGTTTCAGAAGGCTGATTCATTATTTTATGATATATATTATATTAAAAGAAAATTATTTATTAAAACTATAAAGAAGAAGAGAAGGATTTCATCAGCGGGCTATCAAAGAAAAGAAATGGAATGATAATAAAATCTTGTGACTGACCAGAGTCTGAGACAGCTGGACTTTGATTGGTCATCCAGTAGAAACAATCCACATGGACCAAAGATGCACCTGTTGTATTCCACAGCAGCAGATAGTTATTGTTTTTCTTTTCCTCTGAGGCTTCTCAGCTTCTCAGGAGAAAAATCCTGGCAAAGGGATTTTTCAGAAAATATCTCCATGACAAAGAAGAATGGTACCATTAATAGCTCAGCAGGAATGAACAGGAAGGGGACTCAGAAAGAGTGCCCAGCACTTCCATGCAACCCTCTGAGTGGGGTTGGTTTGTGGAAGAGGAGAGGGACCTGTCTGGGACCTCACCTGAGAGGTCATCACTGCTGCAGTGGCACCAAAACCTGCTGGCAGAGGTGTGGGGGTGGACACTGCAGTCTGTCTGTTGGGGGTGTGGAAAACACCAACCACTTGTTTTTAAAATTTTAAAAGTTTAATGATAATAAAATGGTTATAAAAATAGTAATATAATTAGAATACTAATAATTTGAACAATTTGGATTAGGACAATATGAGACAATAGAAACAAAGAGTTACAGACAGTCTGGGTACCTTTTCTGGGCAAAATAAGCCCAATAAAGGATCCACGGTAACAGAGGATTAACCCTTAAAAACAACAGTCTGTTGCATATTCATACATCTCATCCATGATGCATCAATTCCATTCAAACACAGGAGTCTGTCTGGGCAGTGTCAGCTTCTTCCTCTGAATCCTGACAGCATCTTCATGGCTGAGCGAGGCAGGAAGAAGTTCGTTTTTCCTGATAATGGAGCAATAAATTCTCTTTTTCTGAAAGACTGAGGTGTCCTGTGGCTGCTATCTCAGCGGGAGTACCTCATTACTCTCTTTAAAAAAAGTATCCTACATAGCATAGTTTCTATTTTAACATTATGTTATAACCCAAAACTACATTTGACACACTACTTAAGAGAATTAATACAGCATAGCTTCCTAACATAACACATACAATATTCATGTTAATATTTGCAAAAAGCCACTCATAAAATACACATTTTTCACAGGGGGATGCAATTTGCAGTAATGAGGATGTGAAAACAAAGGCATGCAGGGAATTGTGCCATCACTGAGGTGATACTTGCTCCAAAATGGTTCCCTGTGTTTTGTGGGATTTTCCAGAGTATTCCAAGCACCCAACATGTTCTGCACTTCTCAGAGTCTGGCTCCCTTAGAATTGCTCAGGAAACCTGTGCATTTCCAGTCCCCTGGGGGCTGCCTAAAGAGGCAGATCCCTGCCTTGGATCCCCCACCCAGGGCCAATAAAACCTAGTGCAACACTGATATTTTTATCCAGGTAACAGTCTTGTATTTAACAAATAGTTACTTACTTACTGTCTTCTTAGTGCTTTGTGAGGTACTTTTTAGTGGTTTCTGTGAAAAACACCTTTACTTCCTTGTGAAAATTTAAAAAGTTTAATAAAGGACAGTAGGAGACAGAAATAAATGGTTAAAAAAGTATTTAGTTAAGAGTACACTTGTTATTTTGGAAATACTTTTAATATATTCTTTTTATTACATCAGTTTGTAATAAAAATATATTTATCAATAATTATGTATAGTACAATTTTTTCCTAAATTAGCTTACATATTCTAAGAACTGTTTAGTATGGCTCTTTTTTGGTGTTATTTTCCTAGAGTATTCTTTGTGGGTTTAGTTTATTTTTTATCAATTTTAGTTTTTGGGTCTTGGTCAATACTGTTTTTAGATGGTTGATAGTTGGTATATCTGTAGTAGGTGTTTTCTTTATATTTTTATTGGATGTTATTTCATTAAGTAGCTATTTTAATATAAGTATACTTATATCAGCTGTTTTATTAAGTCTAATTAACAATTGAAATAAAAAGCATATTTTTATAATAAAGTTATTTTAACATTACATATGTAGAATCTGTTTTAATATTTGCAAAAAGCCAATATTATATCATTATATATTATATTTTATATATTATATATTTTATACTATATATTATATGGTATAATAATATGTATCTAGAACAATTTTGAATGGTGCTGTCTGTGTATTTTAAACCCACGATACAAGCTCTAAAGGAAGCAAAACTTGCAGTTAAGAACACGGAATGGAGATGTGTGGAGGGTCATGTTAATTCAGGGTCCATTGCTTGTTTTGTATTGTTCAGCACTCTCAAGTGGCCCTGTATTTAAAAAACCATTCCTAAGAACTGGCAAAAAGGTAATTGAAAAGTAGATTTTAGGCAGTTTTGATTGTCCTCAATAAGACTGGTGAATGCTACAAAAGTATTCACAAGCATTTCTCTTTTTTAGCTTCTTCCATTCCTACCCCTTTCTTCACCATCCAGGAATTCTCATGCTTTTCCTTCTTAGTTTTTTCCACAATCTCAAAATTCCATCTCTTTAGGCCTTATCATTCTCCTTCATGAAAAGTTTTCAAAAATACACATTTTGATCAAACACTTTGGGTGGCAAACACATTTCAAAGGGTGGCATACAGAAGAGGAAATGTGCAAACACAGTCTGATTTTTTGAGAAGCTCACTGACCCATCAGCCACATGAAAATACCTCAGGGTGTTATTATCCTTCAAACTTGCTCTTTCTCAGGAGAGGACACATTCCCTTTTTGTACAAGTTTAATTTCTGCATGGGACACGTGCTCTTCTCTAATGCAAAGTCCTCACAGGTATCTTTGTCAGGTACACAAAAGCCTCTGAAAATAGCAGTCCATGTGGCCACCACCTGTGGCATGATTGTAACTCACATGATTTATGACTCACCAGAAGCATTTCTTTTGATTCTGTTTTATGGGCATCAGAAGTGTTTTCACTCAGCATCTCTCCTTCATGCACAGTGATACACAGGGGCTGTTAACAGGCACTCAGCCTGGCTCTTAATTCCCAAACACAACATGATAAAAGGAACTCATACATGGAGTTCATTCACCAGACAAAATACCAGTTCCATCATAGGGAGGATTGAAAATGTTGAACAGAAAACATGGTAAGAACTTCGTCATGATCCCTAACATCCAAAACCCAGGAATTACAAACTTAAAGACAGAAAATGAAACAGATTTTGGAGTGTATGTAAATATCACTGTGTCACAAATAGCTCAACTCTACTCTGTTACTACACAGATAAATGAATCTATGAGGTAAAATCCTTGATTTCCTGGTTAGATTTCTTTTGCCCTAATTGGAAACATTTAATCTTTCAAAAAAATAAGAAAGATTTTAAGCCATTGTGTCCTACTGATAAAAGTGGGCACAGCTTTGCAGACAAACGATATAGCTGCCTAAAGGTTGAGGAAATAAGGAAACAGATATTTCCTATATTTCTATTGTGAGAGAGTAAAGTAAGGACCAGTGCCTTGTGGTATTTAGTGAGGCTTTACAAATCTTTGTTACTGTTGGGACTTATTTTAATGATGCAAATCTTCAGCTACATCTTTGCTGGGTATTGTTGACAGCTCTGTAATAATCTGCTTTAGTTTCAAAAGCAGAGACCCTTCCCAGACCTGCAGGCCATCAGCAGTTCTGGCAGAGAAAACACCTGCTCTGGTTTTATAGAGCTCTGAGCCACCCCAAGCCTCTACAAACAAAACTGGCCAATTCTTTTGTTGGAATTTAACAATAAAAATCCAACATAGAACTGTTGTAACTAACAACTAGTTAGCTCCACCCCCTAATTTAATATAAGTAAACTGCAATAGATAAATGTTTAACATCCTTCAGCCTGGTATCAGTAGAATATTTGACAATTCCCAGAGAGTGGTATGGAATACTACATTCAATTTTCTCCTGTATTTGCCAGAATCAGGAGGAGGAACCCTAGCACTTAGAAAAGGAAGCTAATTTGTATTCCCTGTCACTGACCTATTGCTCACTAACACTTGCAAAAGACAAGAGAAGCAAGGTTAATTCAGTGCTGTGAATAAAAATAATGTTTTAACTTTCATATATTAAACAAAAAAAAAAAAACCTCTGCAATTTACACCTCCTTTTTAATTTGTTCACTACTAAAGTGAATGAGTATATTTAATCTTACTTACTATTAAAGTAGCCAAGCCTCTTTTCTGTGTATTTCTCCAGACAGCTCAACATAAATGGCTTAAAGCAAGAGGAAGTTAGGAGCACTACAGAATCTGCTGCAGACAGATCCCAGCTTCTATTGTTACCTGCTTCCCTGTGTTCCAGCCCCCCAGGGAAGCAGGTAACAAAACTCCTGCAGGAATCACCCAAAATTAATGTGCTTCACTTCAGGTGTCTATCTGCAAAAATCAGGATTAGTTCCTAGAATGTGGAAAGGAAAAAAGAAAACAGGAATATTTTTCTAGTATTTCTAAGTTTCAAGCATGTTTCAAATAACTGGCATTTCTTATTAATTCATTTTTGCACAATGGAACTGTTTAACTTTGGTTAAACAAACCTGCAAGGACTTTTTTGTTGTTATTTTTTCTTTAAAATGATGTCCTGTTGTGAGTGAGGGCTGTGTTCCAGAGTTCATGGGTATAACCAGTGACCTTTTAGGCAGGATAAATGTAGGAAAGACAGGTTTCTCTGTGGAACAGCTTTAGGATTGTGGCCAGAATGAACCTCTCTGGCCAAGTTCAAATGGGAGGGACTAGATGCTGAGTAAAGCAACTCTTTGTTTAATTCCTCCTGTGCCCAAGGAAATTGTGTTTTCTTTGGAAAAGAAAAGGGCTGCATCAAAGTAATTCCCCACTTGATTCTCCATTTCTCCTAATGGAAAACAACTGACAAGATTCCAGTAGAGACCACTGAGTCAGATCAAACCCAAAAGCTGAATTCTTGGTGTTCAATTCCACAGGGAGAGGTGTTCTGGGGACGTGAGGTGGGTGGGGTAGAAATGGGAAAGAGGCTTAAGTTTGCAAGGGATGACATTTGAGATATTCAGGGAAATGGCTTTGTTAAAAATGCTTTCTGTCCTTACTTTGGAAACCTTTAAATACCTGGTAATGTAAACCAGATGTGCAGGTCTCACAGGAGAGTCCTTCTGCTGCTCTCGTGCTTTCTGTTCTGTCCCCACCACTTGTCCCCAGTCTGCCCGGGAGCCAAGCAGAGGCAGGAAGGCACCGAGTGTCATTCCATGCTGGAGCAGCACATAGGAGCTCTCATGGCCCAAACTGTGCTTAGAGCAGATAGAAACCCCAGCAAATTCCAGCTATGAATTGTAGGAAATCTAGATTGTGTATATGAGAGCCTAAAGTTCTCAGCAGATTAAAAGTTGGCCCAATTTGGGATAATTCTTAGTAGGATAAGAAAAAGCTGTGTCTGTGACAGCAAGGTGTCATCCATGGTATTATCCATGGTATCATGTTATCATCCAAGGTATCATCCAAGGTATCATCCAAGGTATCATCCATGGTATCATCCATGGTATCATGGTGTCATCCATGGTATTATCCATGGTATCATGTTATCATCCAAGGTATCATCCATGGTATCATCCATGGTATCATCCATGGTATCATGGTGTCATCCATGGTATTATCCATGGTATCATGTTATCATCCATGGTATCACCCAAGGTATCATCCAAGGTATCATCCATGGTATCACAGTATCATCCATGTTATCATCCATGGTTTCATCCATGCCCTGTTCCCAGACTTGCTGAGAAAGATGTAAGGATCCTGTCCATGAAGGCAAACTGTTCTTTTCTTCTACAGCCACATTTCTGGCCACAACCAAAAAAAGTTAGTTGAAACTCCAAAAGAAATCTCTGGAATGTGAATTGGACCAAATGGCATTCAACCTGAGTGGCCTGGACTTGGCAATGTTGTAAGAAGTTGAAAAATAAAGATTTATAATGGGATGTGCCATTGCCAGAGAACGTTCATTATGTGTCTGTGCATGTACAGACCCCCACACATCTGTATTACATACAGATGTGCTACTGCATCACTGAAGATTTCTTACACAGAAATGTCCCCAAATAATTATCTATGCTGGCAGAAAGATAAGAAGATAAGAGTTGGACATTTCAAGGATGTTAAAATTGTAGTAAAAAATGTTCAGAGTGGCTGTGAAGTTAAATGGGTAGTTGCTATTTACAAATATGATGATTACATACTGTTACCATGGAAACTTGGGATGGAAAAATAAAAAGTGACTTTAGCTTCATCTTGAAACTGCCCTGATTGGGAGGAGAACAATAGCTGACATTCCTCCAGCAGGAGGCTAATCACCCCTCTTGAAGAATGTACAGCATGTTTTTCTGTATTTTTAGCTACTCTGCAAAGTTTTAAACCTTCAGCCAACTGAAGCTAAGGCTTGGATAAGAGACACATCTGTTATTAGAATCACAGCACAGTATGATTTATTCTTTTTCCTATTCTATTTACTGAAACACTCACTGTTCAACATTTTCTCTTCTAAGATTACTTCAAGTGATTTTGGGTCCCATCTAAGCCCATGGCCTGGTAATTCTCCCTAAGTACATTTTTTCATTATCTGTGTTTCTGCTTTGCCAAGATAATGAGTGAAGCATGCTCTAAGGATGTGACTCATTTCCATCAAAATGGACTTCCTGAGAACCATGAAAGAGGCAGGGACAGGACAACTGGCCCTGGACATTTTTAGGACAATTCCAAATGTGAATCAATTACTGTTAATCAAATAATATATATAACAATAACTGAACAGGTTATTCCTAAATAAAATTTGTACCCTGTAAGGTGGCAGCGAGCACTAAGGCTGCACAGGTGGTACCATCTGTCTGTCTCTTGGGAGTCATTGTGGTGCTGAAGAAGCCCTTCTGAGGCAGCTGCCCAGAGCTAAGGAGGTGTTTGCTGACAGCCATCCTGCTGCACCTGGCAGTGCTGTGTGGCTGTGAGTGTAGCCAGGTACCTGCACACCACTGGGGCTGGCATGTTCAGTGTGCCACACATGGAAATCAGAGAGTGCAAGGTATGGGTACCACAGGTGGGGAATGCCATTAAAAATGGGATTCAAAGAAGGGCAGCGGACCAGGAGCTGCAGGAATGTGGATGGACACAGAAACTTTAGGATGAGTCTTTCAATGTCTCTGATATTCCCTTTTATTGTATTTGCAGGGTGCCCCATGGCAGGGAGGAATGATGCATCTGACTCCATGATCTCAGAAGGCCAATTTATTACTTTATAATACTATATTATATTAAAGAATACCAAACTCTACTAAAGAATACAGAAAGCATACAGAATGCTAAAAAGATAACAATGAAAACTCCTGACTCTCTCCAGAGTCTGACACAGCCTGGCCCTGAGTGGCCAAAGAGTGAAAACAACTCCCAGCAGAATGCAATGGAACAATCACCTGGGGGTGAACAATCCCCAAACACATTCCACATCAGCACAGCACAGGAGAAGCCAATGAGATCAGAATTGTTTTCCTTTTCTCTGAGCCTTCTCAGCTTCCCAGGAGAGAAATCCTGGGCAAAGGGATTTTATCAGAGAATGTGAATGGGAGAACCTTTTCTTTGTTATACACTAAGTTTTATTATTTACACCTTTTATGTTTTACACCAGCTTACAGGCCAGTAGTTCATTTTATGTGGACACACAGAATCTAATTTACATCAGTTGCAATTCTTGCCTATTTAATTGTAAGTGTTGTTCTTGCTACATGGAAACAACATTTGCAGAGCTGCTGAACTTGTATTTTTTTTCTTTTGGGGGATGAACTCCTTTCCAAAAGCTGTGCTGTGTGACAACTGAACTCCTTTGGCTTTTTCACTTTTCACAGTGTTTTTAGAGTTCTTCCAAATTATTAAAATTAACAACACTGAGACACATTGAGATGGCAGTGATTGTACACTTCTGCTCTGATGGGTACCTGTCTCACTCCAATACACATTTGAAGCACTTTAATGCAGAAACATCCACTAGGATTAATAAACTCAGCTTTGTGAATTTCCAGTCCAAGTGCTTATAATGGGAGAGATGGAAGTCTTGAGTAGTTATTGTAGAAAAGCAAATTACAATCATCTGCCAGACGTTTCCATGACATTTTCAAGAGAAAGTGAACATTCAGTGTTCTTTGCACCTCCTCTGTGTAGTGATTTCCATTTGCTGATCAATACACTCCATTTGGAAAGTTCAGGCAGTCCACTTAAGAGCTGACACTTCCATGACAGTAATAAGGCCCTACAGAAAACTGTTTTCTTCCAAAACTACTGCCAGAACTTTATTAGAATTAGGAGAACATGATTGCCACTAAAATGACTAAACAGCTCTTGTGCTCCATCCCTGTCAACTTGTACCCAAAATTCTCCTTGGTCCCCCATACTGCCAGGCCTGGTGGCATGCAGGGACAAGCCTGTAACACCATTCCCAGCAGCAGGGATCAGGTGATGGTTGGGCATTGGCCCCAGGGCAGAGATGGAGCAAGCACAGGGAAACTGAACTTAGCCATGTCTGCCCTGGACAATATTGAATATATTTCCCTTCTCAGTGCAAAGCCTGAGCCACCACATTAGTAACCTTCCTCTCATTTTTAATTATCAATCTCAAGTTCCCCAATCTAAATGTAGCCTTTATCAGGTGAGCATATTTCCCACACCACCATTCTGCAATGCTTTTTTCTTACTGTTGAGCAATATCCTGGGAAGTACTAGACACTGAAACTGCATTCAGCAGGGATATTTTCATTATTTATTCAGGTCCAGAAAACATTTTTTATGATGAAGTTAGGCTACCCTTAATGAAATAGCTCATGGTTTTAGCTCTCTACCACACGAAAATGCAGTTCTCAGTTGATGTCTTTGTTTACCATGTGCTATTTTGCTTTGTTTAGTGAATAAGCAAAGATGGACACTTCACTGAGACTGATCCATAAGACATTAATTAAATAAAAATACTGTCTTGCTTGTCTTGCTATAAGCAATGTTTCCAACTGCATTCTCTGATCCTTGATGTTAAACTACCACACAGAACTAAGAGTATTTCCAGTCTTCGTGGTGCCTTGGATTTTACACTGCAATTTCTCAACTTGCTAACAGATATGTTAAACATCTCAGGCAGAAACTTCCTACAACTATGGAGCTAAGGAGTGCCTAGAGTACAATTCCTTGTACCAAGTAAAATATGTCACATTTCAAGATAAAAACAGAACATTCCTGCTTTTCCAGAGGCTTCATGTGAGTAACTAATGTGTAAGGTCTGCAATTACAACAGGAAAGTTTCTGTATCAACCAAGGGGGTTTATGCCTTTTCAAACCTCTGGGGTACATAATGCTGATATCAGTCTTTTCTTTCTTTCTTTTCTTTTCTTTTCTTTTCTTTTCTTTTCTTTTCTTTTCTTTTCTTTTCTTTCTTTCTTTTCTTTTCTTTCTTTTCTTTTCTTTCTTTTCTTTTCTTTCTTTTCTTTTCTCTTTTCATTTTCTCCTTTCTCCTTTCTCCTTTTCTCCTTTTCTCCTTTCTCCTTTCCTTTTCCTTTTCCATTTTCCTTTTCCATTTTCCTTTTCCATTTTCCTTTTTTTCCTCATGCTGCTGTTTTCAGCACCCTTCTGCAGGAAGGTGTAACCCTTCACACCTGTGTGGAATGCTGGCTGCTCCCATCAAGTTTAACACTGTCTGTCAGTAAGTGCTGCCTTCTGTGGGGGTCTTGACCTTGAATTCTTTGTGACTTCAAGGTCTTTGTGATTTTCTGATGCTCATGTTTTTTTCTGGGGTATCCAGACTTTGCAAATTAGTTTTGGCATGAAAGTAGTACCTGACTTCCATAAATTGAATTCTGGACTAGGTGACTCTTTGGTGGCTGTATCAGAATTACTTTGCTGGTGGGTTAATGGTACATGTTCAAACCTGCCTGTCTTTACTTTACAGCATATGTAGTTTACAGGATTTAACAGCTGCTCTCTTTCTACCAAGTCAGCTTGATAAAATTATAAGGTTGAACTTTAGATGAACCTATTTCACTTGCTTTTCCTACTACCAGCCTAAGAAGGTATCTAGTCACAAGAAAAATATTACAAGTATTAACTACATCATACAACAGTGAGACTTAAATTTCTTTTGATATACAGAAAAGTAATCAAATAAAGACAATTCTGTAGCACCACATATTGATGGGATGTGGCTTACAAATATCAACAAACTTCTGTAAACAGTTTACTAAGGAATTGAAGGCAATCCAATGCAAGTGGATACAATAAGGTTTTCACAGCTCTGTGTTGCCTTGCCCTTCAGAGCCTTGCACCTGGGCAAAGGGACAGTGCTTGGAGTGGAATCTGTGCTACCTGATGTTTCTTAATGGCTATATAAAGCTCTTCTGAACTGGATTATGTTTGGTATTCTTTCTAACATCCTTCTTCCCTCATGTAACCCATACCTGAGAGGGGACACAGGACAAAGCTCTGAAACATCTCTGAGAAACTTCAATTTTGTTTGAAAAGGAAAAAAAAAAAAACCAACAGAAGAAATTCACAACTCTGAGTATCATGAGCTCCCTGCATTTCTGCCAGTATCCAGAAAATACCAGATACACCCTTTCTAAACAAGCTCTGGGTTTGTGACCTCGTGGTACAAGTCTGATCAGTTCCATGGAATTTCCCCTGCACTTTCCTCCCAGTTCAGCTGGCTGACCTCTGCCTCACAGGTTTTTCTCTCTACCAGTGCAGAAGCTTTCTGCAGCAAAGATGAAGAACAAAACAACCCCTGCAAAAGGGAGATGCTCATGACAGACTCAGTCTGATGGCTGCAGCCCCTTGGCTGGTGTTTCAATGCAGCCCCTGTTCTGCAGCCTGCAGCTGCACTCCTGTGCCCACATCTGCAGCCCTCAGAGCCAGCTCCAGGCCATGGCAGGGCACAAACTGGTGCAGCCATTGAGAGGTGCAGGGAGAAGAGAGAATGCAAATACCCAGATGCTACAGGCACCTTGCAGCACTTAAATGAACCTGAGCCTGAGGCAGGTACAGGTTTTAAAGTGAACCAAAATACAGGGCTATATAGTCAATTATCCCCCTATACATTTAAATAAGTTTGAAAGAAGTCCAAAGCAAATATGGACAAGCTACTGATAAGCACATATTGGTATGCTGCATATCCTCTGGGGGTTGTATTTCCACAAGTTTTCTATTTATATAGGCAGGCAGGCACTTCTGAAGTCTTGCTGGCTCATAACAGCCATATCTCAGCAGAGTAACAGCTCCAGCAGTGAGAGCCTTTCTCTGCTCAAACCAGTTGGGATGTGCTCTGTTAGACTGGATCTGTTCTTCCTGGGAAACTGAGGTTTTAAAGGAACCAGGAATGTCTCAGCTGCAGCAAGCAACTTCCACATCCATGCTGTTTTCATAGCACTGCATGTGACGAGTGCTGGGGGATGTAAATCAAAAGAGAATTCTCCTCAGCTGTCCCCATACCCCTGAAAGCTCTGTTTATCCCCTGGTGAACTGAGTGCCCTCAGTGTATCATGGACATGAGAATAATTAGGCTTCTGTCTCCATCCCTGCAGCGTGTACCTCGCTCCGTGCCAGTCCTGTCAGCTGAGGCTGCAGAGATGATTCCAGCAGTGATGTTGTTTCCTTCAGCTTGCTGGTATAAAGAGTGACACCAGGAACCAGATACTCCCTTCTTCTCTATCTGGCAGTCTTTTGATCCAAGAACAAATGGGAGTCCTATTACAACTTGGCATCATTTTTGCCTCCATTTTGTGTGAAACCAAAGAGCTCCCAGGAGGTCAATGAAGGTTTCTGATGAGAGCAAGTGCATGGAGGCAAACATAAAAAATCCACTTGCAATTAATGGGGATGTCTGTGCTGTATTTCTGTTACAGTTGCATTAGCTGTGGAGATGATGTGTTTTATTCCCACACATGCTTAAAATGAAATATAAAAGAAAACTGACAAGTTCCTAAGTAAATTGTTGGGAATGCTTTCTATTTTCTCATTAGGAAAGGGCTTTGCTGTGGCTCCTCTGAGCAGCTCATTCTGTCATCATTGCCTCTTGAATGCAGAACACAAGGGCTGGTGGTGAAAGCATTAGTGCCACAGAGGTGAGAGCATTAATGCCATGCAGAGGTTAGAGGTTCAAACAGAAGGAGGATGCAAAGCACTTGGCACTCAGCTGGGCAATGGCAGCAGCCAGCCCTCAGATGGAAGTCTCCAGGAATGATGATTACAGTGCACAAGTGCTACAGAATTCAACTCAGCAAAAGCAAAGCCCGTGGGACTCAAAGATAATTATGTACACTTAAAGGGTAATACAAGTATTAAAGCCTTCCAGCATTTTTAATGTACCTCTGCTTTTCCTGGGACAAAAATTATTTAGGGTATTGGGCAGAGCTCTGTGCTACTGCAAAGCAAGACAATACTGATGAGTATTGTACATGGTTCTCAACCCTTCCCTCTCCCCCAAGGAAAGAGCAGGCAGATCTTTAGCCAAGCTTTGAGAAATGACACAGTGGAGAGGGTTGGAGGCACAGCTCAGGCTGAAGCCAAAGCTACCTTTGAGTCAGAGGCACTGCATGAACTCCATGCTCAGCAATCATCTTGAGCTACATTTTCCAAACATTCCAAGATAACTGTGGCAAACCCTAGGTCCAGGATGTTTCTGCTCAGTGGTAAACTCCTCACATACCTACATTAGGAGAAGGATCCCTTTAGGGTTTCTGTTTATTCAATGGCACCCCTAAAAAGTGAAGTTGAAAAGAAGACAGACACTCCTAAAGAACTGAAGCTGAGATGGGTGGAAGCAATCTCAGGGAAGGCCTTTCTGCCTTCTAGAGGGAATCTAAAAAAGTACTCTGTCCCAGTGCCTAAATGAAGTGTCTGAAGTTTGATGGGATGAATTAGTACCATGTAAGTGTTTGAAAAGTGCCTCAGAAAGTTAAGAAGCAGGATGATGCACCTCCCTGGATTATTTATACCATTCATTCCTAACTGCTTCTTTAGGCACCCAAGAAATTGGCAAGTCTGCACTTCCAGCTACACAAATAGGGACAGTCTGAGGAAGCTTCCAGGAAATCCTATTACACATTATAACTTGGCTGGCTTCATTTAGGCTCTGTCAGCAGTGGAATTATGGCATTACAGGGGCTCAGTGGCTGGCAAAGAAAAGGACACCATGAAGGAACTCAGAAATGAAATGTTTCCAGATTAGCGATTTTCATGGATTTATTGGATTTGAAACCAAAAGCACACTCAGTGCCAGACTTAGAGTAGGGCCTGGCTGAACCCAAACCCCAGTGTGTAGGGGACCACACAAAACACAGCAGAAAACATTCAAGTCCCACAGCTCTTACATTTTTCTGAAGGTTGGTAACTTTTTTAGAGTTGAGTGGGACTTGAACAAAGAATGTTTGAAATATGCCCTTCTTTCTTATGTCTTTGGCTGAAATAATTTCTTTGAAGACATGGGTGTTGGCTGAATGTTATGGTGGTTGGAAACCAGACAGTGCACCTTGAAATACAGACACAGCTGAGAATAAAACCACAGTGCAACCACAGTCCCTGAAATCACTCCATCTGCTTTTCCTGCTTGCATGGTTTTGGAACACAGCTTTCTGCTTTGGAGCCAACTTATTAACCTGCTCCAAGTAAATAAACAGCACCTTATCTGGTGAGCTGGTGTCAGAGATGGGTGCATTAACCCTTTCTGTAGAGCTCTGTTCAATAAGTGACTGGAGGAAGGGCTGCCTCTCTGTGCACACACACAGACACACCCAAGCTCTGTCCTTGCTGTGACTCAAACAACAGCAGAACTTTCCATTTCTGGTCGTTGTTAGATCATGGGTCAAGCCATGCAAAGAGCTTTCAGTGTGTGCTCAGAAGCCTTTTCTATACAGATGAGGTTTTCAGCAATTGATCCACACACTGTTCAAATCAGTTGCACATTGGCTCTGTGCCTGCAGCTTAATTGTTCCCATCACTGTTTTCTGCTGAATGCTTTCTGCAAGATACATAGGAATTGTCAAGTAATTGTCCCCAAAGCTTTTGTATTTGCAAAGAACATATGATATGGAGACTATTACCCTCCTAGATTGACAAACTTCTGCAGAAACAGGCATTCTGTAGTATTCTTCACTACATTCTAATGCTGGTCTGACACATTTACATGGGGAAATACCTTCATGTGCTTCAAAAGGAAATCTTCACCATTTTCATTTTGCTTTCATTTTACAATTACCTGCAAACACCTCCAGACCTGACACAGTTAGGAAGTAAAAGAGAACATTTCTGCTCTGATTCAAATCCAATCTTAGCAAAGTTTAGACTTCCAGACACTGTGCTGTCATGTAAGTGGTGAGGAAGAGAAGGGATGTTTCTTAGCTCAGCCTAGGCATTTACTCCCATCCTTTGTGCCTTTCTAGAAAAGGCAAACCTAGGTGCAGGCTGGAAGGGAGCTACCATGCAGTCAGATTTATGTATGGAACATTGCAGCTTGATATGCAATCTGCAGTTGTGCTCAGATGAGTAAATTCTCCTGATTGCTTCCTCAGGTGCCCATCTCCTTCCAACTCTACAAGCTGAATGCTGGTGCTAAATGTTGGATTCTCTGCTTTAACTCTTGCAGCCCACAGGTCTAGAAGGTCTTTGCTTCAATATCTGTGTATGTGAAAATGTCCAGTCCCAGAAGTGACAGAGTGGAGGTTCAAAAAGAACAAGAATAAATGAGAGTGATCATTCAGAAGACCTAAATAAAAGGGGTAGATGAAGAGAGACACTTGTGAGACACATTTCCATGCTGGCCCTTTCCTTGGCTGGCAGGAGATAATTTGCTCCTGGCTTGTCTTAGCAGCAACAACAACTGGCACTATGCTGCAATGTGGTCAGAGGGCCTCAGTGGGAATACACAGCTTGGCAGAAGTTATTCTTAGCAAAGAATTCTGAGTACCTGGGTTTGGGCATGAGCAATGCACTGGCCCTCTTACAGGGCCCTGGTTCTGAAAAATAACTGTGGGATTTCCTATGGCCACTTGGAACAAACCAGAATACCTCAGCAGATCTCAGTTGTAAAATAAAATTCCATCAGTCAAGCAGCTCTACTCCTAGCCAGAGCTCCTGCTGCTTGATCAAAAGGCATGGAGAGGCTTCTGGGAGAGGCAGGAATTGGAGCCTGTCCCTAGGAAAAGCAGAAACCAAACACAAGCATGTCCCACACATGGCAGTGTAGCTCAGCACACGAATTCCCAAGAGGTAATGGATATTCATCTTCCACTTTGTGTCAGTGTTTTAGTGTCTGACTGCTGGAGGAGAAGGGGAAAAATCTGGGGCCTAATGCAAAAGCCTGTGAAGACATGGTGATTTCTACTGATCCCAGTGTTTGGCAGGATGGTTTAAGAGTTAGGAATTCAATATGCATTTGAAGACAAATAGCATCAGGTCTTCAGAGTAAGAGAACTGACTTTTAACTCACCAGTTCCAGCAAGCTTCAAGAATGAAATTAGGCAAAGCAGATGCCCCCTCTCCAACAGTCCTTCCAAAGTCCAAATCACAAGGAGCATGGAACTGAAGATAAGGTTAAAAAAATAGTCCTAGACCAAAATATAGATTGGGAGCTTCTCTGCTGGTGGCCATTGGACTGTGGCAGTCTGATGGGGGAACACAAATATTTGACAGTTTGGCAAGGGGAAGTGTAAATCTGTTTCATCAGCGTGGCACAGATTTTCCAGGTGACTGCATCTAATTCTGACTGTCCCTGTGCTTCAGTCCCTCAGTGAAAATGAAGTGTAATTATTCTTTTGAACTCTTCTTTCCTTGCCATGTCTTTCTTTTGGCTATAACTGTAGATCTTCTTTGTGCATATAGCACATGCTAATGGAGTAGTACAGCCAATGTAAAGGTGAGAGTCAAAGCTTAGATAATTCAGGGGAAATGCTCCCACTGATGCTGGCTGTCAAACACACTTATTAATGGGAATAGAAATATTTTGGTTTTTCTAGGTTTTTCTTCTCTTCCTCTTCAGAATGGTTGCAAAGAGACAGGAACTTGTCTGCAAGTTGCAAAGGATCTAACCCATCCCTGATAATCCCATGCCTTTCAAAACTGCCTACAAATCAAAGTGAGCTCCAAAACTCTGTTCCTGCCAAACAGGCCACATGAGTGACAGTGAAATGGCTTTCTAGTGCTGTGACCTGCAGGGATGTCTGATAAGCATGTGGTGTTTCTCCTGCCAGTTTGTTTTTAATCAGATCTGAACAATGGAAGCTGACAATGAAATGCCAGAGTCTCACCCAGAAAGTTCCTCAGCTTTTGGCTGGTCTTTTTGTTTGTCCGTTCTCAGGGTACTCTGCAAACTGCTTCCAGAGAGCTGCACTGGCCACCTGGAAGCTGCGGATGGCTCTGATTTGAATGTACCTCCCTGTGCTGTTTCCTCAGTAGTAAGTGTCTGAAGAGATCTCATGGTGGCAGAAATGAGTGTCTGCAGTGCTGCACCAGCTGCAGGCCAGGAGGAGGCAAAGGACAGTAGCAATGGTTTGTGTTACAGGTCAAGGGGCTCCTCTGCCTTTGCCACAGCCTTCTCATGCCCTCGGGCAAGTCTCTCACTCCTGCTGTCAGGATGCAAGAGCTAATCCTTCTCAAGCCTTAGCTCACTGATTGTTTTAAGAAAATACATTTTCCTAAGGCATTTGAGTCCTTGAGTTGCTTTGAAACTGTTTCCCAGTTCTGTCAACACATCACCTTTATAAACTAAAGAACTGCAGGATTACAGATGCATGAAAATATATTAAATATATTTAAATAAAATAAATGTTAATAAAACTTATAAATACTACTAATAATTAATAATAAATAAAATCATAATAAAATATATTTAATATATATTAAAAATATATGAAAAATAGAAAATCCCAAGGCCTCACAGTGCCCAGATTATTGGCACATGCCACAGTCTGTGGTGCTGGGGTGTGAGCACTGGCCAGGTTCAGCTGGAGCACAGCATTTGTGACAGGACATGGTCCCAGACAGCTCCATTCCACATGCATTATACACATGCTGTGCTTGACAGTTCTGTCTCAAGTTTTGCTGCATGGATACATGATATTTTGCAAATTTGAGCAGAACAAAACCCAAATCAATTTAGAAATCCATGCCTTCACTTCAGCTCCTGGTGTGTAAGACAACAGTCCTGCTAGGAGACCTGTCTGTAGTGCTCAGGAGGGAATGCTGTGCTCTGCATCCTGTCCAGGACCTCCAAGGAACCCCTTCAGCTGGGTACAGCACCACACAAACTGATCCCACTGGGCCCTTTCTGCAGGTAAAATCTGCCAGGGAATTTTAATCATGGGTGCAGGAGAATTACCCATAGAAAGAGCAGGAACTGAAAGCCAAGAGCCTTTTCCAGGAGGCAAGGAAGGGTGTTAAGGCAGCCTGCAGAAAGATGTTTCCAAGTCTATGATTTACCTTTCTGCTCAGGACTATTATACACACAGCTAAGGCACTAGAGCCTTCTGGAAAAACAGAAATATGTTCTTTTCCATCTCTCCCTCATCAGGGAAGCTTTATAGGCTATGTACAAATTATTGCAACCTGGCTCAGTTTCCCAAACAGTTAATCAAGCTTGCCTTATTTCTGGACCTATCTTCTGCTCTGCTATTCTCACCTAATGCCTAACTACTTTCAGGTTGCCTATAACTTTCATATTTAAGCTTTGAATCACTGATAAATAATAACCACATAACCCTTTTGGAGTCCTAGCTCTTTGAATTCCTTATTTTCCAGCAGCAGCAGCTCTCCTGATCTTTTTGTTGCAAGCAGGGATCTTTAGTTGAATAATAGTTCTCTTGATTTTACTACTTTTCATTTCATTACCTTGTAAGCTGATTCTGAAAAAAAAAGATTAATTTTTCCTGATTGAGCATGTGTTAGTTGTAATAATATTAATAGCATTAATTATAATAATAATGCTGGCATGTATTTTGTTTGAAATGCTTTTTCTTAATGCAAATGTATATTCTGCTTGGTTTAGAGTCTAATTATATTTTATGAATCAAAGTATGAAATTTGAAATTCAGATTTCAGCTGAAGACCCGCAAATGGCTGTGAGAATTCAAATGCTTATGTTGGTGGCAATCAAAATTTAGCATGTATTGAAAGATGTATTATGTCAGCTGCATTATGACAAAGAATTAGAAGTCACATATGGCTCAATGTTTCCAAATCCATTTTCCCAAACACCAATTTCTTAGGTGTTTAGAAATTTAATTTGCCAATTAAATTTTAACTGATATGTTGTAACTATGATGGGGAAGTGGAACTTCAGCCTGGTTGCTTTGACTCAGGACAAGAATGGGAGTAAAAAAGCCAGGGTTTGGAAAGTCTTTAACAATCCAAACATTTTTTCAAAATTATTAGTGAGGGATGAATCTTACATCATGCTTTGGAAGTTACCAGACCGACAGTGCAATTATGAACAGGCTGAACATCTGAACAAAAGCCTTCACTTTCACACTTCACTGGCAAATGGCTTGAAAAGAAATCCCCAGGTGCAATAGTATTCACCTAAATGTTCTAGTTCCTTTGCTCAGGGTATTAATACTCAGGCCTTCAGCTCTGCAGCACAGCTAATTAGAAACTCACTGATCAAAGTTTCCTCAGCAAATGAGGAGCCCAACATGTTTAATTCAAAAGATCTCAGAATGATAAGCTTCAGAGATGTTTGCATGTGTTTCCAGCATATGCTTGGGTTGCTGGCACACTGAAGATCTGATCTCTCCTGGATTTGTGCCTCTGTCCTGCTGCCTCAGATGGGATTTGTGTGGCACTCACTTCTTGTGGCTGGGTTCAGAGCCCTGCTCAACTTTCCAGGTGGGTACAGGACAGGACATGGTCCCAGGCAGCTCCAAAACACAGCCTTGATGCTCTGCATCCATGGAGATAATTCATCCAGGAAACACCTGACAGTTGTCTGAGGAAGTTTAAAATGGTTTTAAACCTAATATGAATACTAAAGTTTTATATGAACCCCGACAGGCAATGCTTTGAACATGTGCCAAAAAGGCAGCTGTCCCCTCGTGACAGTTCACCCAGGGCAGGAGCTGCTGAATTCCCAAATCCTTGACAGGAGTATTTTTCATTCCAGAGGAAAACTGCTCCCTCCTCCCGTGTAAAGGCTGTCTTGCCTTCCACCACCAACTTCATACCTCCATTTCTGAAAATACTTTTTCAGCAATGAAAGGTGACAGTTTTAGCCTCTGAGAAAGGACCCTACATAAATAGAATTTGACCTACACAAATCTTGCTAACTGGTGGTTCTGAAATGCGCTCTTTTCACAGATAGCTGATCCCTTTTTATCCCTGCTGTTCTGCCTACACCACTTTTCTGGTCCTTCAGAGATACATGAAAGCAAAGGCCACATTACAGCCTTGAAGTACAGGACCACAGGCTTTCTATGTAATTTCTAGTTAGAGCTGCTCTTGTGCTCAGAAGAGATAATAGATGGGCAAGAGGAATTTTGAGGAGCTTGTTGACAAATTAAGTCAAATTGTATCGATGATGAATATTATTTCTGTATTATCTAGGCTTAAAGAGATTGATTGAAGCAAACAAATTAATGATTTTTTCTTTTTACTTACAGTTGTTATAATAGTGGTATTCTGTAATATAGTGTAATATAGTATAGAAAAATATAGTATAATAAAATAGTTAATTAGCCTTCTGATAAGATGGAGTCCTCCTCATTCCTCCCGGATGTCAGAGGCACAAATATCCACTATAGTATTCCCTCCTAAGCTGCCAGAACGAGCCTGGGAAAAGTTCTAATAGGAAATCCCATCAATCAGGGGAAATATCACATCTCCATAAGAGGTTGTTCTCATTTTCCAGAGTAACCATCTCATACATTTTGCCTTACTAATGGAAACACAATTTGAACAATGGAGTTAATTAGCTGGTGTGAAAAACGCCAATCACTTATTTTAAAAATTTTTAAAGTTTAATGATAATAAAATGGTTATAAAAATAATAATATGATTAGAGTAATAATAATTTGGACAATTTGAATTAGGACAATATAAGACAATAGACACAAAGAGTTACAGATGTCTGGGTACCATTTTCTGGGCAAAATAAGCCCGAAAAAGGACCCACAGTAATAGAGGATTAACCCTTAAAAGCAACAGCCTGCTGCATATTCATACACCTCACACATGATGCATAAATTCCATTCAAACACAGGATTGTGTCTGGGCAGTGTCAGCTTCTTCCTCTGAATCCTGACAGCATCTTCATGGCTGAGCGAGGCAGGAAGAAGTTCGTTTCTCCTGCTGATGGAGCAATAAATTCTCTTTCTCAGAAAGATTCAGGTGTTCTGCGGCTGCTATCTCAGTGGGGGTCCTTTCTTTAGGAAAAAAGTATCCTACATAGAGTAGCTTCTATTTTAACATTTTGTTATAACCTAAAACTATATTTAACACACTACTTAAGAGAAACAATACAGCATAACTTCCTAACATAACACATATAACATTCATTTAAATATTCGCGAAAAGCCAATCATAAAATAGGCATTTTTCCCGCAGAGTAACCATTTTGCGTTAGAAATGGACAGGCAGTTTGAACGATGGAGTTAACTAGCGGTGACACGGTGCACTGCCCGCGGGTGCGGCGCGCGGGCAGCACTGAGCCCGGCCGGGCTGCGGGGCCCGCACGGCCCCGGCAGAGCGCGGCTGCTGCTGCCTTATGTAACAGGTCCCAGAGCAGCCGGCCTCTCCCGGCCTCTGCTACTGCCTGAACAGAGCCCCCGCCGCTCTCTTTGCAGTTCCGTGGCGTGAGATCAGAAACTGTGGTACAAAAGAAAAAGCCTGTGGAAAGAACCGCATAGTGCCGTGAGGCCGCCCCTGTGCCAGCCGCCGGCCCGGGCGGCAGGCCATGGATTTAGAGCGCCGGCAAAGTGCGTGTGGGAAGGCAGTAACGGGACGGGGTCAGTGTCCCGGCTCGGCCTTCCCCAGCGGACCGAACCCGGCCGGGCTGGGCGCGCTCCGTGCGGGCTCGGTGCGGGCTCGGTGCGGGCCGCGGGCCGGGCGGCGCGGCTGACGTCAGGGCGGGGCTGGCGCTGCCCGCGGGCGGAGCGGGGCCGGCGGCGGGCGCGGGGAGCGGCAGGTACGGCCGGGCTGGGGCAGGGGGAAGGGGCCAAGGGGGCCGGCTCCGGGGGGCGGCCTGACCATCGCCAGCCCCGCCAAGGTCAGCGGGGCGCGAGCGCGGCCGGGACCCGGCTGTCGGCGGCGGGGAGGGCGAGACGCGGCTCTCGGGGCAGCCCAGGCCGCTCCCCGGCGGCAGAGGCGCGGTGGGCCGGGGCTGCCGTAGGGCTGTACCGGGGGGAGCGAGCACCGCCGGGCAGGGTTGGGACGGAGCCGCGGCCCCCGAGCGCCGGGAGCTGGCTCGGAGAACACGGAGAACTCCCGGGGAAAGGGCCTGCGCAGCTGGGCCGGAGCCAGGCAGCTCCAGGAATAGAAAACTTGCGCTGTCGGGAGCGGGAGGGGCCGGGCAGGGTTACGTTTGAGCATTGTACTTCCCGTACTCTGCCCAAGTGCGGGGAGTGCATAACCTGGGGAGTCTGCGGGCACTGCTGCTCACCGCCGGCCCGGCTCCGGGGCTGCCGCTGCTGTCTCAGCCCTCTCCGTCGACACCGAGTGCAGGGTCGGGCCCACTGCTAGCTCAGCTAGGGATTACAAGCTGCAGGGAGAAACTCTTGTTTTGTTTTAAAGTGTGTTTTATCAAGAAGGGGACTGGAACAGACTGTTGGATATTCCACATTATATTCCATGCAGAAAACTGCTGTTCCAGGGAGCAGAAAGGAATTGTCCCACTCCTTTGCCGTATCTACTCCTTACTCAAGTTCAGTTTAGAGTGCTACTATTCTTAGATTTCAGTCACCAAAACACTTTTATTCATATTGATTATAAAATAATTTATCTTTGGTTAAATCCCATTTTTCATGTCGGTGGCACTGGGCTGGTTTAACAAGCAAATACTATTCAGATGCAGCTGATCGTGCTAGGCTGTCTTCAAGCTCTGCAAACACACTTTTAAACATCATGTGGGTGGACTGTGAATACTGTATAGGACTTCGAATGAGCCCTTCTGCTTAAAAAGGACAAGGAAGAATATCTAATTGTTTTTGCACCTCCTACTTTAAGTGTTGACAGATTTTTCTGTGTGATTCCTTGCTCTCTCTCTCCAGAACTGAAGTTTTAGACACTTAAACTCTGAACTGGGAAATTGATTTATAATATAAATGAACTGATTTGTTTGGTGCCTCTGAGGTTACATGCAAGGTGCTGTACAGCTGCTGGAGTCCCATTTGCTGTTGTAGCTTTAGACAGCTCTGAAACATTCTGAATGTGAGACTTTGTGAGCTGTTCTGTAATCCCAGGCAAAGCTCAATTTGTCAAGAGAGAGGTTTTCTCCTTTGGTTCTTCCCCTTTTTGTGTCTAAGTTAAATCTAATTATGCTGTTGTGTAACAGAGGTGGTTTAAAGGTAGCAACAACATTCCATGGCCTGGTCTAACACTTGCAGCAGAACTGAAGTTCATGCAAATTCTTTTTTGGCTTGTAGACTAGGAAACAGCCTCCAGAAATAGTGATTTCACCTTATTGGGCGAACTGGAAGACATGGAAACACCATTAGAGACACTCATTGCTGTGAAAATGAAGAACAAGTTGACTGTTTCCTTGTAAAGGAGAATCAAGGGGAGAGAAGCCTGTGTTGGGGTGGTGGCAGAATGAGCCTCAGGTGCTTTGTACTGCTTTGTTCCTTTGGAAGAATTAATTGGCCTCTATTTCTGGAGCTCTCTCTCTGTATAGGGGTGACAAGAGCATGCTCAGACCCCAGAGCAGGACCAGGTGACCACAATTAAAGCAGGACAGGAGTCTGACACTCCCTTTCAGGAGTGGGCTCTCTGCAGAATCTTTTTTTCCCAGCAAGCTGGTACAAAAGTCAAGAATAAGAGGTTTATCCTGGAGTTCAGACTTTACCTGCTGGTGGTTCTCACCATCATATCCAAGCCTGAGAAGGGTGTGGCATTCCTTAAATATGAAATCCTGATACTTATAATCTTGTGTGCTACAGTATTTGCCCAGTAGTCTGAAGAGTACACAGCTACAAGTAATATCCATTAGATCAGGGAACAGATGGATGCTTACTAACTTCATATTTTACAAGATTACAAAACTCTTCTTTTTCTCCCTTCTCTTCAGCTTTGAACACATTCTGCTGAAGTTTGTCGGAGGAGTTCCTCTGTTTATCAAATCTACTGTGCCATCTTTCACTCCCTCTTGGACCCCCTTTATGCTGCCACAAGTAGAATTATTTGTTATTTGTTAGGTTTCAATATCTATCTCTCATATTGTCTCTCACATCTGTCTCTCTTACAGGCCCCACAAATAATGTCTGAAAAGCAGCCTTCTCAGGAGAGGCTTAAAATGCTTCTGTTCTTCCTTTTCTTGTTCAATTGCATCCGGATAGTTGAGTTTTTATAATCTCTTTTCAAACAATAATCAGAACACCATTAGGCTGTAAAATAAAACCTCATTTTTCAATATATCCCATGTTTGAAGTCTTTTTTCAGCATCCTCATAAACCAGAATGCAGTGGCCAACTACTTAATGTCACGTGTGATGACTTGAATTTAACACAGAGTCCTTGCCATGCTATTTCAAGCTTCATTTAAAAGCTGATGAGAACTGAGAATCTTACTTTATGGGCTCATCTTTTACTTACTTTAATTCTTAGAGCAAGCTAGTGATGATTTGAAAGAAATACCAGTCATTAAAACAGCTTTCTCCTTCCTGTTTGAGATTAAACCGTTCCAGCTTTTGTTTTGACTGGACTTTGAGCCAGTGAATGAAAAACACAGAAGAGGAAGTACAGGGAAAAAAAAAAGAGAGAGAGGCAGGTAGAAGTGCTTGGTAACTTGAGACTGCAGAATACAGGATGTACACGTATGCAGAAAGGAACTGCTGGTGAGTCAGGAAGGAGTCATTGCAGTCTGTCTCTTCCCCATTTTCCAAGAGCAGCAGCTGTAGGGGTTTTTTTGCCAGTTAAACACCAAGGTGGTCTCTGACAGTCACTCTGGATCACAGCACATTTGTTACGTCCTGCCCCACCAGTTGAGTATCTTCACCTGGGATCTGCTGCGTCTCTGCCACGTGAGCTGGGTACTGCAGCTCTAATATATGGTATTGAGATGCCTCTTTCTAATGTGTTATTGTGAAATACTGAAAACTGCTTTTCTCCCCCCTCCCCCTTCCTCTTCTGCCCACTAGATTAAGCAGCAATGGCATTTGTGAAGAGCGGATGGCTGCTCCGGCAAAGTAAGTCACGGGTCTTTCTCTTCCTTCTCTCCCTGTTCACTGGGATTTCTTCAGAAAACATCCCAGCAGCTGATGTTGGAGTAATTCCCAGGTTTTCTTAAAACAAGTAGTTCTGTGGGTTGTTTTTGTTGGGTTTTTTCCTTTTTACTTTAAGGACATGTCACATTATGACGTGTCATGATGGCATTCCCATGTGACCTTTGAGTGCTCTAGTGGGAAACAGGATATAAAAATATCTGAGGTGTCTGACTGGCATTCAGCTTCAGATGCTGCTCTCTAATTTGTGCTGTGTAAGTGGGGATTTGAAAACTTTACCTGACACCTCATCTTAGTGTCTTTCAATTAATCATGCCCTCTGCTTGTTCCTGTAGCAAGTTAGAACGCAAGTGTCAGGTCATGCACTTAAAATAAAACCAGTTTTGCTTTAAATTCTAGATGAAATATGGCACCAAATTCTCGAATGTTCCCAAATGGGGATGTTGTAATACAGGATTTTGCTTGGCACTTTGGAATTTTGTTTGGGGATGGATTTCTTGGTTTATTTTTTATTAACTTTGGACAGAAATATTTCCTGATATGTGCCCTCAAAAGTGACTGTGTAATTTTTAAGGTACAATTTTACGGCGTTGGAAGAAGAACTGGTTTGATCTGTGGTCTGATGGCCCTTAATATTCTATGATGATCAAAGTCGGCGTGATCTAGAAGATAAAATCCACATGAAAATCCACTGCATCAACCTCAGAGTGGGGAACGAATGTCGAGGTAATCATGAAACCTTCAGGATTTGTGTGTCCAGAGATTCTTTCCAACTTCAGTGCCTGCCCAGCATACCACACACAGCACTACTGCAGATGTAAAGGTGTCCAAAGTGTGTGCAGCTTTACTGGTCTTCAATCCCTCACCTTCCAAAAAACTCAACCCCACCAACTCCTCAGTTGCTTTGGAGATACCCAGGGTGTGGTATCACCGTGTGGTAGGTTAGGTTAGGGTTTGATGCTTCCTGTTAAAACTCAGTGAGGACAGTGTACCATGAATGCAGGAGGATGGGATGTTCCCAGCAGGACTGTGTGTCTGATACAGTTACTGGTGTGACCACAGTGCTGGTTGGATAGAGAGGCAGGGCTAGAAATGGGAAAGCTCAGCAGGGCTGTGTGTCTGATACAGAGCTCTCCTGGTGTAACCAGGATGGAGAGGCAGGGCTGGAAATGGGAAAGCTCAGCAGGGCTGTGTGTCTGATACAGAGCTCTCCTGGTGTAACCAGGATGGAGAGGCAGGGCTGGAAATGGGAAAGCTCAGCAGGGCTGTGTGTCTGATACAGAGCTCTCCTGGTGTAACCACAGTGCTGGCTGGATGGAGCGGCAGGGCTGGAAATGGGAAACCTCAGCAGATGTTTTTGCTAAGTTCACTTCTAGCATTTGTTAGTGCTCCATTTGGTGCTGACACAAGGGAAGGACACAAGTGCTGGACAGTACCATTGCTAAGTATGGATTGGTTCTGGTGTGAGACACTTGCATTTCGTAGGGAAGGTGTTCAGAGCTGCTTACTTTCAGGACACTCTGAGGAGTAAGAAGAGATTATTTCCTTCTGGGGCTCCTTTCTGATGACATGGAAGGCAGCTACAACTGGCCCTGCTTTATTTTGTCCAGACTTGCTTAAACTGACTCCCTTCTTGTACATGTGCTCATGTAGTGCTGTTTGTACTCATAACTCATGCCTGTTTTTCTCACTCAGATTTCCAGCCTCCAGAGGGGAAGCAGAGAGACTGTTTACTGCAGATTGTTTGCCGTGATGGGAAGACAGTCAACCTCTGTGCAGAGAGTGCAGATGACTGCCTGTAAGACAGCCAGAGAATAATGGTTTTGCTGCTTCTCCCTCTTTTATCCTTCTTTATCTCCCTCCCTAGTTCTTTTTCTTCCTTCTAACTTTCAGAGAAATGTTTTAAGAAAGTTTTCAAGTAAATAAAAGCAGGTTTTCAGTGACAAAAACCTCCAGTATCTCTCCTAGAAGTTGTCTAGCTCATGGAAACTAACTGCAAGTTAAGTCACTGAAACACTGAAGGGTGAGGAGGAGTAGAAGAATCTGATTAATATGATCAATGCAAGGCTTGTTAAACAGGTTTTTTTTAACTTTTGCCATTCTTCAAGAGCACATGATGTGGCATTCGCCCAAGGACATCCCAGTAGCAATAGGAGGAATATTCCACTATTGTGAACTCTCTGGGCTGTGTAGAATTGGATAACTCCTGTAAGCACTGTTTGTCATGAAGTGTGTTCCATGGAGCATGCTCCCAACCCTGTGGCAGGGCAGGAGCTGGGTGAGGTGTTCCTGCCTCCTGGGAACAGCAGCAGCAGCAGCAAGGCCCCTGCTCTAATCAGCACAGATGAGCTGTTCTGCTGGGGTGCATCCCTTCCCAATACCTCATCCTAAGCAGGACTGCATATTTCCTACCTCTTGTGCTTGCAGCAAGGACCTCCAAAACTGCATCCATTCTTCCTCTTGTTCCTCCTCGTTCTTTCTCAGCTCTGCAAAGAAAGTAATTTTTTCTTAGTCTTGGTGTAACACTTTTGTGCATTTGAGTGTCTCATTAGGTTTTGACACATGCAGTACCTAAAACTCTGTTCCTGCAGTACCTCTAGTTGCTAACCTTGTTTGTTTCATTGACCTGAAAGAAAAAGGTGGCATTAATTTTTATCAGTGTTCCAATAACCATTGTTTTTGTTTTTTTTTTTTTTTGCAGGGCATGGAAAATTGCTCTCCAGGATGCCAGAACAAACACAGTGAGTGTCCTACCTAGACTTTATAGTGATAGAGAAGCAGCACATCAGTGTTCTGTGTGGTCCAGCAGTTGAGTTCTGAAATCATCTTCCATCCTTCTCTGCTAGAGAAAAACAGGGTCATGAGCATGATAGTAAAGCTTGTGGGTGGGGAGAAGAATGATTTTATGGATCACAAACACATCCTAGCAGCCAAACCCAGGCACATACATGCTGTGTGGAAAATAATTATTTTAAGGAATGATTCCTCTGGGTGGAAGTGAATGTTTGGAAAGCTGGTCTGTGGGCACTGAGGCTGTGGGCAACAAGCAAATTTTCTGCAACCAGCAGAAATGAACTTTTCACTCCTGGTGTTTGTTGCCTCCCAGGTGGGTGCAGTGCTAAAAAGGAAGCTTACTACACAGCAGCTGTTTGTTAATGTAGATCCATGCCACTGTGGGATGCCTCTTGGCAGAGACATGGGGAAGAGTGAGATGCTTGGAGGGGAGTGCAGGCATGCTGAGGAGGAGTGTATTACCTCAGCATTTTCTGCAATTTTTTTTTCCTTTAGACTGCCTTCCAGAGCACTCTGCAGCACTAGCTTTCCCTGGATGACTAGGCTTAACCAGCCCAGGGGAAATGCTGTGTTTTGTAGAAGCTTATCTCAGTTTCTGATGGGTCACATTAACATTGCCACTGTACTGAGGCATCTGTCAGATGCTCTAACTTAGATTTGTAGGTACCCAAAGCAAACACTTGTCATGGCAAAACTACCCCAGACATGACTGCCTCTGACTTCAGCCATGCTACACTGCCTGTGGCCTTTAATGAAGGATTAAAGAAGTGAGGGATTTGTTCTCATGCAGAGGACACAACACTCATGGTCTGTCTGCTCTAGTGTTAGGGATTTATCTCACCTGTGTGTGAGATGGTGGCTTGTGGTTTCAGAAAATGGGAACTGCTGTTTTCATGCCTCTGACACTGCTGCCAGCCTTGATAGATGGCTCAGAACGTGGCAGTGCTGACCTTGGTCAGCAAGGCAGACCCCAAGGCTACTCAAAGTAGAGCAGGTAGCCCTCTACACAAGTAGGTACATAAATTAACATCATCCAAAGCTATTAAGGGCCAATGAAGACTTGGACTAACTGGGGAAGGGGGTTGGAGTCTGTAGGTGCATGACACACTTTTCAAAAATTCCAAGCATCCAGCAGTGCCTCCTAATTTCCCTGGAACAGCAGGGTGATCACCTTAGCTTTGAGAACTGTATCATTTACAGGTGTTTACAGGCTTGTGCATGGCTTGTACAGAGATCCCTGTGTTAGAGCAGAACACATTTACTGCTAAGATCTGAGCAGATTTCTCAGGTGATGGAAATACCACTTCATACAGTATTTTAATGGTGCTTCAAAGCAGTCCTTAGAATCTTCACCATGAGTATGACTTGTGATATAACCATATGTCCTCAAATGCCATGATTTCATCAGTCCAAGAGATAATACAACATTTGCTGTTGATTTACTAAAAAGTTCCCTTGTGAATTAAAGAATGGGAGCTGGCTTTTGCCTTGGAAATGGGAATAAGAGCATCACTGTATATTTTGGAAATTAGGGGCAAGAATACAAAGGTAGTGTAAGAAATCTTAATTGTCTTTGAGAACTTATTCTAAATGGACTCAAGTGTTACCACCTCTGCCTCAGGTACCACTTTTGGCTACTGTGTTTGTTTCCTTTACCTGCTTCTGCAGAACTTGGTGATACCAAGTCACCACTTGGTGATACAGTAACTCTAGGGTGCCAGGAAGCAGCCTGCTTAGTTGTGAAGATTTCTTTGTCTGAAGACAAAAAATGAACAGGAGGGTAATTTCTAAATCTGAGGCTCTGGCCTGGTGGGAGTAGCCAAGGTGCTTGCATGTACACATTTCCCTGTCTGTGGCACACACACTGGGAAAAAATTGATGGCTCCTTTCTGTGGCTGATCAGGAATTTGTATTCTCCCAGGTTTAGTCTCCAGGTACTTTCTTTCTGCAGCCTTCACAAGGAACTCACTGCTTTCTTAACACACAGTGTGGCTAAAGGTTACTTTCTCTTTGGGGTCATTAAGCTTTAATCCTTAGACTGCTCTAACTGTCTGTCTGTAGGAGCAGGTGATAACTGCACTCTCTCCTTGGTGTTTAGGGCTATGTGGGATCTGATGTGATGTATGATGAGACAGCCATTTCCTCAGCCCCTCCTCCCTACACAGCTTATGCCACACCATCACCTGAGGTAAGAGTTGCAGTCAGGAAGCATCAACATGAGCGAGGCAGCAGGAGCAGCCTCCTTCAAGCACTCACAAAGTGCTGCATTGTACTCTTACACCCAGCTTTAAGGCTTTTACAACAGCAGAGAGTAAGGCACTATCAGCCTATTGCTGCTCTTATTTGAGATGGATTTCCTTTGAAAAGGATGAGGCGCATTTCCTTGGAAGGTGTGTAAAGGGGTGGCTGCTCAGTGAACTTGAAAAATAAAGCTTCTAAGAGACAGGGCAGAATTTATTTGGCTGATCTTCAAGTATAGTGGTCGTGCAGCTTCTAACATAAGGAGGTGTAACTATACTTTGATGTTGTGCAAGCACTGGAAAGGTGTAAGATCAGGAGTTTTAGAAATGGGCTGTAGTGACTGGAGATGCCACTTTTAACACATAAGGATTTTGTTGTACTAAGATGTCACAGCAACACAATAACTCTAGTTCCTGGATACACAGTTCTTTTGCAGTGAAGGAGCAGCTTTGGGACCAAACCAGGATATGCTGGGGAATTCTGGATGTGCTTAGTGATGTGCAGTAATATGTGAGTTTGGAGCACTATTGCTTGTTGCACTATCTGCTCCAGCCTCTCACTCTTGTTAAGAATGAGTTGTGGTGCTGGAATCTTCCTCTGTGCAGCCTCCTCTTTTGGAGAAAAAAATTCTTCTAAAGCATACAGCTCTAGAGCATTTGTCTTTAATCTGACATTTGCTTGCAGTGTACCCTCTTGGAGGGCTGGCTGGAGTATTTTGGGATTGGCTGCTGCCTTCCTGGCACTTCTGAGCTCCCCAGAGAGCTGTTGTTGGCATGGGGGCAGAGAAGAGAAGCTGGCAGGGCTGCTGTGCCCCTGCCTGATGATCCAGGCCGTGCCTCTGCCATTGCCTATCGAGGAAAGGAAGAGAGCAAATGCTGCTGAGCTTTTTTTTTTTTTTTCCAAGGAGCTGTTCTGAGTCCATTCCAGGGAGTAGACTGACTGTAGCAGGACATCCTGGATACTTTAGTGAAAGAAATGAAGGCAAACTGAACAGCGTGCTTGACTGGATCCACAGCAGAGTGTACCTGTGTAACAGCCCTTTTTAATTTCCCCAGGTTTATGGCTATGGCTATGATCAGTACAATGGTGTGTACCCCCCGGTGGGCCCTCAGATCTTCTATGCCTCCAATGGACAAGCTTATGCTGTGCCCTATCAGTATCCATACCAAGGTAATCAGCACATCCTCACCTTCCCACAGAAGCTATTTGAGTCAATCTTTCTGGCTTCAGCTCTATTAATCACCATCCTTTACCAGCCACCACTCCTGCACACAGAGAAAGAAACCTGACCTGGAGCTGGAACCCAGTCCACTCACACTTTCACAACAAAGGGACTGCAGTGAAATTGCTATTAAAGGATTTAACATTCCCAATGTGATCTCAGTATAGTTACATTGCTTTATAAACTCCTTTTGAAGCATACAGAACTCTAACTACAGCATGTTTCCTAAGGAAAGGTACAAGAGCCAGAAGAAGATGTGATTTTGTGATTCAGTACTTCATATTGGGTACTGATGGAGTTTCTCATTCATCTGCTGCTCTTAAACCTAGTTTAATTATTTAAATACAAGTTTCAAAGGTAAATCCACTCCCAGAACAAGGTTGTAGCTGGTTCCTTCCCCATGTGCTGGAATTGCAGTAATTGCAGCATTTCAGCCACATGAAATCTCCAGTTGCTCTGTTCAGATTTGTATAGCTTTAAATCTCAAAAACAGGAAACAAAGAGTAAAATTGTAGGGTGTGTTTTTAATCATAGTCACCTTCATTTAATTTAGTTTTGCACAGAGCCCCAGTCCTACAGAACTGGGGCTTTAGAGTTGTATGGTAAGAAAAATGAGAAAACTAACTGTTTATGATTGGACTCTGCAAACAAGAATCTCTACTGAGAATTTATTTCATTTTTGAGGGATATTTTGTTTTCAATTTGACATTTTTCAGGTTATTTCACTTGCCTTTTCCATTTTTTATAAGGGAGGTACATCAGCCTTTAAAGCTTTTAAAGTTTTCTTCATATGAGTTACTGAAATCCTAAGATACCAATGATATATATTCAAACAGAGAAGAACGTGTGTTGTGTTGGTTCTGAAAAGCGGTAGCTTTTTAAAAACCCAGGAACTGTTTTTAAAAACTTCCAGCAGGCCAAAACCATATGATTACAATGCAGCATCAAATTCCCCTGAGCAGTTTGCAAGTGTGTTAAGATACTGGTTACTGGTTGGGCATAGTAACCAAGGCTCAATGTTTTCCTTCACCAGAGTCACTGCAACTAAACCTTAGGGATCAGATTCACTACAGCCCCTCACTTAACCCCTGTACCTTCAGCTCTGCTGCTCCTCTGCAGTGACATAGTCCTGCTCAAGGGAGAGAGTCATTCATTGTTCAGTCAGTGACAGCCTTTCGTCGTTGTATTTAGTTGGATTACTTAAGAATCTGTTACAAAACACCATTGTGAGATTTTCAAGGATGTTTACTCTCCCTGAAATGTCTGGAAGGGAAATGAGTACTGTTATGTTTGCTTTGCAGTAGGAGCTGAATCAGAAAACATGACAGGTGAAGCTGTTACAAGTCTGTTACAGAGCAGGGGGCAGTTGGTGGCTTCTTGAGTCCAAGGTTAATTTCTTACTACTGGCCAATCTTCATCTGAACAGAAATGGAGCAGCTGTCACCACCCCACAGATCAATCCAAAATGTGAAGGCTGAATTGCAGCAGGCAGTACATGTAAATAACTGATGCACAGTTTCAGACAAATGACTGGCTTGAGACCTGCCAAAGATTTTTTCAGGGGGAGGAGGTAAGGGGGAAGAACTAAACCATTTGCCTTAACTTCAAGGCTGAATCAATTTTTTGACCCATTTCTTACATTAAATCCACAAAGTGAATACAATTGTTTGCAGAACAATGTTCACCTTTACATTTGTGATGAGTTTTCCTCACAGATATTAAGCTGTTACAGGGCTAGAAGTGTTGCTAGGATTGCCCTTGGATTTCATTAATGTGGAGGCTGAATCCAAAGCAGAAATGTATTCTACCTGAGCAGCTGACAAAATATTAGTATTCATTTGAAGGAAGAAGGTGAAAGAACAGCCTGTTTTGAAATTGCAGTGTATGGTATTAGGATATACATTTCTTTTGCCCTCCTCCCAACACCCTCTTATTTCCTAGGACCTTATGGGCAGCCCCCTGCAAACCACGTCATCATCCGAGAGCGTTACCGTGACAGCGATGGAGACCTTGCACTGGGCATGCTGGCTGGAGCAGCAACTGGAATGGCTCTGGGATCACTCTTTTGGGTCTTCTAGATTACCCTTTCCTTATCTCTGTAGTTCCAAACCCCTTTATTGTGTGCAATAATATATTGGCAATGTTGTTTACTGTTAAACTTTGAAAAATGCAATAGTTATTTTTCAGTAGTGACATCTTAATAACTGGTTCTTAACTGTCTTAAGGAGAGTTTAGAGGCACCATTTAGTTAAGTGGTTGGAAATGGCATGTGCTGTTCTTGAATTCTGGTCTGATATACAGAATTACAAGGATCAGTGTGAGCACCAGTGTCACATGGTAGCAGTCACCTGCTTTATGAACAGACTGTTACTAAACACTACAGGAAAAAAGGTTGGTTTTTTTTTTGGAGAGGAGTCTAAGATCTAGTTCAAATAAGAGGTTAACAGGAGTCCTGCATTAGTGTACATATACTACTGGCTTTTAAACATTCCCTGGAAAAACAGAAAGCTCAGCAGAGATTCTTTGGCATTAGACAGTCTGCCATGCTTGAGGGTTTTTTTTGTTTTCAGACTTGCCTGCAGATGGTCGTGTGTTTTCTTAGGTGCAGCCCTGTACCTGCTTCTCACACCATCCAGGTGAAGTTGTCTCTGAGAATGTATGAGCAAACCACTAGGAAGCAGCAGCACTCCTCAATTATTTTATTCTCCTAGAAATGTGAATGACTAGTGGCAAGGAAGAGCAGTTTTTATTGTTCTGGCTCCCTCTTTATCCTGGATACCTCTTCTGTGGTCATGGTCAGATGAAGTACTGGATCTTTAGCTTTGCAGGTGTCTGCAGAGCAGCAGCCTCAGACACTGCAGCAGCTGCATTGTTAGGAACCAGCCATTGTCCCTGCTCCTTACTGCCATGGCTCTGCAGAGGCTGCAGGAGGAGAAGGAGCTTGAACAGCCCTTGTCTGTTGGGCCTGCCAGCCCCTCTGCAGCGGGAACAGGAGGGGAGAGACAAGCAACAGAAGTAGACCCTGCACACAGGCACTTTGATATCAGCTGCCTTGCTGATCCTATCAGGGCTAGGATAAGATGTCTGCCTCTTAGCCACCATGGTTTGCTGAACCAGGTTCCTTATTTGCAACTAATTTTGAGCACAGCTGAGCCTGGGTTTGTTGTTTGTACATTTTCACCTCACATTCAGCAGGTCTTCTCTTCCCTCCATGACTTGTTGAGAAAAACACTCCAAGGAATCTGTCTGGCTTTGCTTGTATGTGTGGTTTCTCTACACAGTGTGCTGTCCCCTGGAGTGCAGCTGTTTTGTGTGTTACATGGCCTGTTCTAATCCATGCTGAGCTGTGCTTGGCAGAGAAAGAAAGCTCTGAAGAAATGCACAGGCTTTCTTGTTCAGGTAAATGAGGCAGGGTGCCTAAGCTGAGTTCTTATAGTAAGAGGACTTATTTTTATACTTCCACTCTTAGCTTCCTGTATTCCCATACTGTTACTGTTACTGTTATGCTTAACATTAAGCATAAGACTTAATGTTAAGTCTTATGCTTCCATTTAGAAGAAGGTTAATTTCCTTATGGTTCACAGGGTTTCATGTCAGGAAAGATGAAAATAGATGAGAACTTGCACCTATATAAATTTAGCTGAAGTACCAATCTTCTCCATTTCATCCTAAAATTCTCTTGGCTCTGTCCTACTTATTTAAGCAACAGAAGTCCTGGACAAGAGTTTGGGTAGCAGCCAGGGGAAGCACTAGGCTCTCATGAGCCTTAGGACTAACTCAAGCAAGTGGAATCACTGGAAGTAAACAGACAGAGGTCATTGTGGCTGCTTTACTAAGAGTGGCCTAATCCAGGGAGGGTAAACTGCTTTCAGGAGGCTGGCTCTGAGCTGTACACCAGTGTGCAAGCATGTCCTTTCACAGGTTAACAAAGCTGCACGTGTTCAGCCAGTCAGATGTACTGAAAGGACGTTCTGGAAGTGCAAAATAGGACTAAAATGAAAGTTTTCTGTTGCTAATCCAAACCAAAAGAAATTGCAGTACACTACTGAAGCTCTCTTAGAGACCTTGAGGTCAGAAAGGGATGGAATGTAAGTGCACAAACATGTCTGCCCTTTTAAAAAGCCCTTTAAGAGGTGAATTTGATTACAGGTCTGTGCTGCTATCTGGTTTGTGCTTTGCAATAGTGAGTTCTGCAAAATGCCTGCATCTCTTCCTCTGTGATTCTTAACTTTTAAGGAGTAGGGGAGAATAAATCCACTGGGCATCATGTGATTTTTTTAAATTTCCTAATGATTGGGAAAGGATAACAAAAAGTGAATCAGCTGGGTTTTTGTTTTGGTTTGGGCTTTTTTTTTTCAGAATAACTGTTAGTCATAGCAGGGGAACATGTCTTTTGTGTTTTCAGGAGATAACTCTGTCTAGGTCCTTAGTTTTTTCAAGTGAAGTATATAAAATAAAGATTGTTGATTGCAAAACATTCCTGGGTTGAAATTCAAAAGAAATTCTCTTTTTAAAAGTTCAAATTGAAGTAATTCTCCATTTAGAAGATAACCTCACACTTCTCAATGGAAAAACACACTTGAAATTGAAGCCAAAGATTTTAGTTTTAGCTTGGAAACAATAGGCTGCTTTTGTACAAAAATCATAAACTATTTTCTGTCTCAGAAGCACAGGCATTTAGAACCCAGAAAGCAAGTGTACAAACTTGTGCTAGAGCCTGAAATCAAGAGCACAGTTATCTCCCTGCAGGTGCTTGTAGCATTTCTGATCGCACTGCAGAGACAGAAGTGGCAACATCCTGGTGCACAAAGCAGCAGCATGGAGATGGCCACCTGAAGTCCCTGGTTGTTGAAGCTCAGACTTGCTTCCTGAAGACATGCCTGTGTCTCCTGTTGCTCAGAACAGAGCAGAGCTTTGGTCAGATGCACAGGAATCTCTGGCTGGATGCACAGTCATGACTCAGTAGCCTTTCTCTGCACTTCATGGATCTGCAGTTGGTGGGGTGCTGAAGGAGATGGGATCTGGGGCTTGGAGGGACAGCCATGCCAGGTTCTGCAGAGCACTGATACCACAGTGATGGGAAGAGGCAGCAGGTGGCAAGATAATTTTCCAAGCAGATTGAAATGATTGTTTCTGAACGGTGCTATTCATGACTGTAATTCCACTTATATTTGCATAGAACTCAAGCACACGTTCCTGCTTTGGGTCCAATACTGAAGCTTTAGCCCCCTAAAGCTCTGGGAGGTTCACAGGTACCACAGTAGCACTGTTTTTGTGCAGTGTACACTGTCAGGGAAGGATAAATTGTCGTACAGCAGTGCCACTCTGTTCAGAATTGAGGAGGTCACAAATCCAGATATTCATTTGGGACTTGTTACTTTTGGGCTCGCAGTTATGGACAGCTGGACAGAGCCAGGCTTTCTGAGAGCGGGGTGGGAGTGCTCAGCTCTCTGAAAAGTCTGACCACATTAAAGAGGTCAACCAGGGTTATTCTTAGATCCCTGTGAAAACACAGCTGTTGGCTCCTTGTGCATGAATTTGAGGGAGAGCCAGTCTCTTCCAGTGAGTAGGTAAAGGCTTATGGACTAGGGAGGAGGGGGTGGGCAGAGTTTCTGTACAGAACAACTGCACTGACTGCCAGCAGACTGCCAGCACCTCCCCCAGTGCTGAAGCACATTCTGAGCAGTGTCCAGATGGAGCTACCCTGCATGTCATCCAACCCTGGCTTACTTTGTTCTTCAGTGAAGATTCAGTAGGTGATGGAACCAGCTGTGCAAGTGGAGTGGAGGAGAAAATTCACACCCATGTTCCTCAGATGTGTTTGTGCTTTTCCTCCTCAGCATAAGACTGTGTAAGTCATGGAGGGTAGCATGCAACAAGTTTCCCCTCCAGAACCTTTATGTTCTTGTGCACTCCTTGTCTTTACTGAAGCTTTTACTGTATGTTCTCATTCTTATTATTAATTTATAGCAAAATAACCATAGCAATAAAAGTCATATTTAGTGTAATTTTTTTGTCTTGACATGTTTACTAGCCTTTATTCAACGCTTCTCATTTAGCTGGAGTGCACACAGCTCAGGCTGACATACCTTGGGCATCTCAGTTACCATTTAATAAGTGTGAGGTAAGGTCTGAAATCAGCAAAGTAACTCCACACTAACACCACTATACCAAGATTAGAATTAAGACCTATTTCTTTCTAATGGAGTTGAAGGCTTTGACTCAGAAGTGCCTAATCTTGGATATATGCAACACTGATCCAGATTTACCATTTGACATTGTGTTATCAACAGATTTGTACTGTTTAGTGTTAGACTAAGCTGCTTGGAGCACAGATGTTGCTCTGGGCAAAATGCTACTGGTTGCTGTATTGGTATTTCCTGTTTATTAATTGCTTCACAGCAGTTGGGTACAATCAATAAGTTTGCTTTGACGAAGACACTAAATGACCACAGCTAAAGGCAGACAAGCTTGCATGTTTGCAGGGAATTAAACTTTAGTCCGAAGGAGCACAGAATATTTTGTAAGGCAGTATGCCTGCTTTGTGCAGATTTTGTTTTGACTGCTGAGGGATGGTGGATTTTTAGCCTCCAAACTGGGGAAGGAATGAAAACAAAACTGCTTTTTCAACCCATCAGCTAATGTCAGAGGATGCAGTGCTTTTCTCCACAGCATGCTGACTGTTTTGTCAGTCAGCAGTTCCATATGATGGTTTTATTAGCACATCATGTATACCTAACCCTACCCACCCAAGCCCACTTGTACTGAAATTCTCTGCACCAGAACAAGTTAGAGAGCTAGATTTGCTGTGCAAGGCTTAGCAGCTCCACACCTTCCTGAGCTTCCAACAGCTTAGAGAATGGGCTTTGCCTCTGCTCCTGCATTCCCTCTCCTCTTTGTGGTTGCAAAATGCCACTGCCATAATTAACTTGGGTTGTATTCCTAAAAATACCTGTATTTGTTTCTCTCTCTCCTGTTGCAGTTTGACTGCACTGCATTGCAGTGAACTCAACATTCCCTGAATTTCAGTGGAGCTGAGAGTGTTCCCCCACCCAGTATGCTATGAGTAGTCCCTAACTACAAACCAGAGCTGGTCCCAGCTGGCTGGCACAGACCCAGCTGGTTTGGAGCCTCCCAGGTGCCACAGAGCACCTCAGTGTGCTTCAGAGTTTTTGAGGCATCTATAAAAGGCTTCAGAACTCACAGGGCACATAAAAACTCCAGTGTATCTGCATTAGTAACTTCAAGTTTAACAGCCATGTGATGATTTTTAAGGTGCAGAAAACTTGGGAAAGTTTCAGACCAACAATGCTGAGCTTAACCTGAGTGACTATGGTGGATGTAATACTGTTTCTACCCAATCCTCCACGTACTTCACATACCAAGATTAGCCATGCATTTTGCAAAGTATGACAGGTAAAGTCAAAAAGAGTGACCCCGATAAGCCCCCTGAGCTTTTGGGGCCAGGTGCATGGCGGCTGAGGTGAGCTTACCCCAAGCAGCAGCTCCATCTCCTGCCATCCACCAGCTGTGCCCCTGGGTGCTCCCAGCCAGCAGGCCACAGCCAAGCCCCAGGTCTGGAGGCCAGCAGAAAGTCCTGTCCCTAACTGAGTCCACCCTTCCTGAGCTCATGGATGACACCAAGCTGATTGGGACTGTTGCACTGCCAGAGGGCAGGAAGGCTCTGCAAAGGGATGTGGACAGGTTAGATCCATGGACTGAGATCAGCTGTATGACGTTCAATAAGGTGAAGTGCCAAGTTCTGCTCTTACTCCCTGCAGCACTACAGGCTGGGGACAGAGTGGCTGGAGAGTGGCCCAGAGGAAAAGGCCATGGGGGTGCTGGTCAATAGTGGCTGAACATGAGCACAGGTGTGCCCAGGTGGCCAAGAAGGCCAAAGGTACCTGGCCTGTGTCAGCAGTGGTGTGGCTGGCTTACTTTGTTCTTCAGTGAAGATTCAGTGGTGATGGAACCATCTACACAAGTGGAGTGAAGGAGAAAAGTCACACCCACGTTCCAGGGCACCATTGTCCCCCTGTGCCCAGCAGTGGTGAGGCCACACCTGGTGAGCTGTGTCCCATTCTGGGCCCCTCAATTCAGGAAGGACATTGAGGGGCTGGAACCAGTCCAGAGAGGGGAACGGAGCTGGGGAAGGGGCTGGGGCACAAATCCTGTGAGGAGCGGCTGAAGGAGCTGGGGGTGTTTAGCCTGGAGAAAAGGAGGCTCAGGGGGGACCTTATGGCTCTCTATGAGGTTGTGGCCATGTAGGGCCCAGCCCTGCTCCCAGGGAACAAGGGACAGGAAAAGAGGACATCGCCTTAAGCTGTGCTGGAGGTTCAGACCGGACATTAGGATGAATTTCTTTGCAGAAAGGGTGATTAGCCATAGGAACGGGTTTCGCAGGGAGGCGGCGGAGAGCCGGTGCCGGGGCTGTGTGAGGGCAGCCGCACAGGCTCCGGCCGCCGCGCTCCCCTCACGCGGCTCCGCCCGTAGATGGCGCCGCGGCCCCGGCGATGGCGGCGCTGGGCCCGGCCCTGCCGAGGCTCCGCGAACGGGGACGGCCACGGGCAGCACACCCCGCGGGGCTGCGCAGCCTTCCCAAGCCGCCTGCTGATCAAAAGCAGTTTTTCATGGGAATGCTCAGGCACACGAGTGTAATGAAAGGCATTTCCATGCTAGATTTCCATGCTCAAATCCCTAGCTGCTTCAGCTGAGGAGCTGTTGATGATAAAGTGAGGGCGTTTTTCTCGTGCTCGGAGGTGAAGGGGTGTTTGGGCTGTCCTGCCTGTCCTGCCAGGCCGGCAGATGACAGGTCCGAGCTTTAGGCAGCCCCCAGGCTCGGAGTCCCCCAGAGCAGCCCCCAAACAGGAGCAGCCCTCAAACAAAGAGGAGCAGCCCCCAAAAAACAGGAGCAGCCCCCAAAAAACAGGAGCAGTCCCCAAACAAACAGGAGCAGCCCCCAAAAAACAGGAGCAGTCCCCAAAAAACAGGAGCAGCCGCCAAACAAACATCAGCAGCCCCCAAAAAACAGGAGCAGCCCCATAACAAACAGAAGCAGCTTCCAAAAAACAGGAGCAGCCCCCTAAAAAACAGGAGCAGCCTCCAAACAAACAGAAGCAGCCCCTAAACAGGAGCAATCCCAAACAAACAGGAGCAGCCCCATAACAAAGAGGAGCAGCCCCCCAAACAAACAGGAGCAGCCCCCAAACAAACAGGAGCAACCCCTAAACAGGAGCAATCCCCAAACAGGAGCAGCCCCCAAAGAGGAGCAGCCCCCCAAAAAACAGGAGCAGCCCCCAAACAGGACCAGCCCCAAACAAACAGGAGCAGCCCCGTGGTGCTGGGCAGGTGTTGGGCAGGTGCTTTCCTTCACCTCCTGTGCTCTGCCAGCAGCCCCTGCCAGGGGCTGCTGGCAGAGCACAGGAGGTGAAGGAAAGCTTCAGGAAAGGTGAATGATTACTGGGGATCTGGCTTTTTCTGCCTGTATTTAACATGGGAAGATGGGCTAGGAGCCCTGGCCTGGGATTAGGATGCTCTGGGTCAGTTTTCCCAGCTCTGTCACAGGCTGTTTATGGGATGTTGGGAAGAGCCACTTTACGTTGTCACATCTCACTTCTCACTTCCCCAAAAGAGAGACAGTGATGCAAAAGGAACAGACAAGTTCATGAAAAGCTGTAAAGCTGTTCCACTCTGTGCATGCACTGAGGACACAGCAATATCAGCCTGGGCTGACATTTTCAGAGGCCTTTGACATGATCATGAAGAACAACAATTAACAGTGTTTAAATTAGAAACAGCCTAGAATACAGAGAGCAAGGGCTGGCAATTCAATAACAGCACCATGTTTCTTTACACACAGAATATATGACATGAGAGCTGGAAGAGATTTTAACCCTTCCTGATCTAAAGCAGACTCAGCTCCACCACCTTTCAGCACATGGAGGAAACCCAGGATGGTCCTGGTGCACAACCTCCCCCTGATGCAGGCAGACAGGGCCAGCAAGACTGAGCATTATTCCAAAGCAGGGAAGGAAAAGTAAAGAAACAGAATTGTCCTTAGACAGATGTTTTTAAAAGGAAATGCTAAATTTCAATCCATGTTTCAGGCTCATTTTATCTATCTAGACGGGAAGGATCAATTTAGAAAGTGCCTCCCTTCAATTCACAGCAGCATAAGCAACATCAGCATTTCACTTATGTTGCCATCCTTCAAACTGCTGCCGAGCACAGCAGATGGAGATGCAACTGTGTTGTTCACATCAGACCATGCATGACTCTGAGTACATGAATTGATTGTCTGGAACTTGAGTCTTTACAGTGCTTTGTGTGCTTCTGCAATGACTGGCTGACAAGGAAAGGGAAAAGGGAGACACAGTTGTTCTTTAACTACCCTGAAAAATCTAAGGTCACCATTTCACTACCAGATGTGCAAGTTCAGCGTAGTGCCATGGGATGCCATGTGTCTTGTACTGAACCTGCACGTGCAGGCTGATAATGTGAGGCCTGAAGAAAACACATCTGGGAAAAAAATCCATCCCACCGGTGCAAGAGAGTTTGCCTGGATCTAGAACAAATCCAAGTCCTGAATTCTCAATCAGCTGCTCAGCATCACAAACCACTTGCAATTTCTGTGTGCCTTAGTTTGTAAATGTGACTTAGCCATCTCCCAGTCCCAATAAAGTTCCTGTTCCCAGGAGCATGATGTGTGTATGGTCTTTCCAGGCTGGTTCTGGCCCTTTTTACATCTTCCTCATTAAATCTAGGCAATGCTCTCAAGCTCAGATTTGGATGGCTGAGAAATAATCAGGAAAAGAGCCATGGCTTCCTATACTCCTCCACAACTTTTCTGAAAGATGTTCAGTCAACCCAGCATCATTTTTCTCCCCAAACCTTTCTTTAAAGATTATTCCCAAAGTTCACACTACAGCATCCTGCTGAGTTAAAGCAAAATTGTACGTGTACAGACCGGAAGAATCCTCTTGAGTCAATCAATAGCTATATTTCTGACTGTTTTAAAACCAATTGTTTCAGATGTCACTATTCTAAACCAGGTTTTGTCCTGATCAATACCTCTGACAGCTGTTCAGATAACCTACCAGTGGAACTAATTGCTGATAAAGCTATGCACCTAGGCTCAGTCAGGCTAAGATATGTTTTCCTTATGTAATTGCAGTAGAAAACCTCACAATCAACCCATGCATGCAAAGAACAGCTATTTTCTGGGATGGGCATATTTCAGTTAAGCAGAAAAATCATACTTTGGTGCTTTCTTTGTCCTTGCCACAAAAACAAAATCCAGAAATGTTTCCATTATTTCAGCTCTGTCAGTGTGCTAAATTGTAGGCATGGAAATAACTGTATTGACTTGAGTGGCATGTACTGTGCATTCTGAAATTCTTGTGTTGTTGGACAGGACAACAGTTTTCTAAAAACACAAAGCTCCCAAGAATACATTAGTAATTTGTGGGGGAAGTGGGGGGAACCCTTCAGAATGCTGGGTTTGTCAGCACGTGGTGCAAAAGAGGCCGAAATCTGTGCCAGTATAAATAAGCAGAACACTGATGAACCCCCATGCCAGCCCACTCCCTGGTTTTACAGCTAATGAGGGCTCCCAAAGAGCCATTCTAACTTAAGGAAATGCCTGTGCCATTAACAAAGCAGTCTGCTGCTCCCTTAATCAGAATTATTACCAAATGCTTCAGAAGTGACCCAGTCTTGTGTTTTGCAGAGGCATCAATATCCTCCTGAATGCACAGAATCCCCCCCAGATGTTGCAGCACACTGCACCATATTTTAGTGGCACAGGGGGAAAGGGGGAAGTTCAGAGCTGTGCTAGATTGTTACAGACACTGTGGGCAGGAAGGAGAGATCTTGGTTCTGATCATATTCCCGTTGCCTTAGGATTTTAGCTTTTATATTTTTCAAGTGTATAAGTCTAAAACTGTCTAAAACTGTTAACTGTCTTCACATTTTTGTCAGACAAAAAAAAATCTCTCTAGGCCTGAAGTTCAAGGACACCCTACAGCCTCAGGCACCAAAAATATAAAAAAGAGTGAATTTGGAGGGAGCAAACTGGGGGTAAATGACTTCAATACCTGAAGCTGTAATTGGTGAATTAATCCCTGATATGCAAATAGACCAAACTTAAAATTGTCTGAAAAACTGGTGCCGATTGTCCAGCTTGGGTGTAGCCTCTGGGAGGCTGTGACTGCCCAAGGTGAACTTGTTTGAAGGCCTTTAATAAACACCCACTTTATTCTCTGGATCTTGTCTGGCCTCTGCTCTAGGGAGCCACTCCAAGGCATCATCCCAGTGAACCTGAGTAAATGAGACATGGTGGAGCAGTTCCAGGGAAGGGAAGTATCCTGTCCCAGCACCGAAGCAACTGTGAGGTTCCAAACATTGCTGGTATAAGTATTTGCAAGAGCATTTTAGTTGAGATCTCACTGCAGATGAAAGCCTACTTTGTTTACTAAAACTGACCACATTAATATTCAGACCAGAGCAGATTAGTTTTTCTGTGGATACTTCTCAAAGGACAGCTCTCATGGGGAGCTCGCCTGCATTTCCAAGCAGGAACCTTCACTCTTCTGCTGAGAATTTACCATGAGTACAGCAATTTCTTTCCTCTCCTCACACTCCAGAACTGGAAACACCACTCTTCAGTACAAAGTAGACAAAGATGAGACTTAAATGCACCTATGTGAAACAGCAGAGCACTGCAAGCTGCCAGTGACTACAGCCAGCACCTCAGAAGAAGGAGCAATTTTAATCTTGCAGAGTCAGTATTAATGAGATTGCTATTTGTATAAAATAGCTCATTTCCCACCCTGAATAAAACAGAGGCAGGAGCAGCCCCAAAACTTGGTGGAGCTCATGTCTGAGTCAGGTATGACACAGGTGAGCATGTTCAGGGAAAGCAGATACTGTCCACAAGCTCTACGGCTGGAGCTCAAGTGCTGGCTCAAGCCCCTGACACCTGCACCTTGCAGTCACGGTTTTACAAAATATATTAATTAGTTTGGAGCCTTTCTGCATCCCACTCTCTGCAGAGGTTATATTTATATTTATATTATTTATGTTTATCTTTATATTGTCTGCCTATCCTATATGAAAATGTAGGTAGTTGGGTTAATACTGCAGAAACAACAACAAAACAATAATAATAATAATAATAATAATAATGATGATGATGATGATGATGATGATGATGATGATGATGATGATGATGATGATGATGATGTATTAAACCAGCTGTCTACATCAAAAATCTGGTCCTATTTCTGTGACATCCAAGTCTTACACTGACACATCATGAGCAGCACACCAAGTGCTTTACTCTGCACAGAAGTGACTGTGTTGGTATGCTACCAAGGTCTGCAAAACTGCAATAGCATTAGCCTTTAAATCGAGAACAACGCTTTACATTAAGTGGTACCAATTACAGAGTAAGTACCTGATGCTAAGAAAAGTGACTGTTATATTTATGTGCTTCTATAACTAACAGATTGAGCGAGCTCTTGCCCTTTGCTTATCTGTTGGGCTCTTATCATTTCAGGAAATGAGAATCTACCTCCACGGGTGATCTCATAAGCCAGGAAATGCAGATTTTAAAGTTAGATTGCTGATAGGCCTCTTGGAATAGGAGCAGAGTGGAGTTCTGTCCTTGTGCTAAAGGCAGTGCTCAAACTACTGTGCCCTGCACTGAACCCCTTTTCAAGGAATCTGAAGGGAATCTGAAGAGAATCATGAAGGGCTGAGGTTGGAAGGCATCTCTGGAGATAATCTGGTCCAATGCCCTGCTCAAAGCAGGGTCAATTAAAGCAGGTTCCTCAGGACTGTGGCCAGTCAGGTTTTGAATATTTGAAGCTGGAGACCCTACAACCTCTCTAGGTAATCCTACTTCAGGATTCAATCTTCCTCACATTAAGAGAGCTGTGTCTGTGTTTAAAGAGCTCCTAAAATCAGCAACACAAGCACCTGTGCTGTGCCACCATCCTGGAGAAGCTACCTGAGCTACTGTGTTATGTCAGTGACAGTGGCATTTGTGAGGGTGGACTTTACCAGTGCAGCAGAATCACAGCCCCAGCACAGACCGAGCTGTTTGTAACCCTGGGCCTGTTTTACTTTGTGCACTGAATGAAAACAAATGGCTTCCAGAGACAAAGAATGCATTCTGGCAATATTTTAGACCAGTGGTAGCTCAGCAGAGCTATAAAGGCCTCCAGACTATACAGAGTTCACAGATTTTAAGTACTGGTGGTCCACTCTCAAACCACCAGAGCTTCAACTCATCCCTCTTTCCAAAAGATACTGCAGGGGCTGGATTAGTCTCTTGCAGAAGGGATTGAAGCAGTACAGAAGCAACTAATGTTGTAAAAGCTCTTTAAGTATAACTGGAGGGTAGGGACCTTAAAATGCCACTCTGATTAACCCATACCAACTCAGGGCCACTTTCCCAGGCCCTGCTTCATCACAGGAGTGTGACAAGCAACAGCACCCACTCCCTCCCCTCAGCTCTGCTACAAGACAAATCTTGTTTGTTCTGCAGCTCTTTATGACCACTGGGTATATGACTTTGATACTGAAGTTTTAAATCCTTTTTTTCCTGAAGATTATTTGAAGCAGAAAGATGGTTCAAAGAAAGAGGAAACAGAAGCTTATGTGCCTTGTTGGTTGCATGCCAAGAGTTGGGATATTCCTCTGCAGAGGCTAGCCAGTGTTTGTGTTATTGTCAGCAAGTTTTCTGCAAATTGCTGGGCAGCTACTCAGAGTCACAAGGCACTGAAGCACCAGGACCAACTTGGTGGTCAGGTCTGTGGCCATGGTTATGTCAGTTCTTTGGAGATGATGGGCAAGCTTTCAAAACAGAGCAAGAGTCCCTGCCTCCATGTGGTAGGTTACAATGGAAGGTGTCACCAAAAGTCTGTATTCTGTCACCATCTCCCTAAGCTTTTAAAACCAGCTGGACCAGTGTTCTTTGTCTCTTCCATGACTCATCCCTGATACCTCCCTCCAGGGGATACCTTCTCTTCATGGGCCATCAAGTCTCACTGGTAAAATTACATCATCCCCTTGTGAGATGCGCCCAGGGGAAGGAACCAAGCATTCCTACTTAGTTATAAGCTGAGGTTTGGGACACCACAGCCAGCCCCACCTACTGCATTCCCAGGGAACTAGAGCTACATAACCACCACTGGACCAGAGGAGCACCAGACCCTTCTACAAGTTCAACGGAACCACATCTGTCCTTCCAACAGGTCTGCAGACACCATTTAATGGGACTGCTGCCACCATGCTGACCAGGTGCCAGGTTGTATCCTGACTCTGACAGTTTAAGCCAGTGTTTTCTGCCTTTATTTTCATTTTTCTATCAAATTGTACTGACTTGGACTCTCCCACTGGTTTGTTTTCAAACTAGTACACTCAGCTACAGCAGGGTTTGAGAAGATCCAAAAACCACCAGGGAAGTTCTGAACACCAGTGTGACACCCACAGATCACCCCCAGCAGTGGGCCATCCTGCAGGAGTGACCTACCCCTCTTCTGGGAGGACTGTGCTGGATGCAGGAGGCATGAGGTACAAAAGCTGCAGGTGTGCCAATGACACAGGAGAGGCCTCTGGAGCTGCAGAGGTGGGCCAGGCACACACAGGCAGTTTGTGCTGTCCTGGGGGGCTCCTGAGGAAGGGACACTGTTCTCATTGGAGCTTTGACTTCACTGGGCACAGCTTTTCCTCACAAACATAAGAGTTGTGTCAGTGATTTGTGTTGGGGTTTCAGTTTCCTGGACTATGACATGCATCAAAGCCACAGCCAGCCATCCTGGGGCCATCAGTCAGAGCTCTGAACCACACGTAGTTTAAGATGAGACATAAGGAGATGGGAAATATCCCTGATAGCCTGTAAAACCAAAATCAAAACAGAATAATAATGAGCCCAGAGCACAGAAGAGCAAGAACAAAAGGAGACTAGAAAACAGAAATCATCAGTGCTCTCAGAAACAAAAGCACCAGGGACAAAGGCAACCAGCCTGGTGTTGGTCTGTTTGGACAGTGGTCAAGGAAATGAGTCAGCCTCACAGCTCTGCATTTCACATGGCTGGGAAAAACTTTCTTGGGCCCTTGGTAATCTCACTCAGCTTCTTCATGCCGGAAACAATCTAACCACCTCCCTCTGCTAGGTTTTTGATTCTTTGTTTTGGCTTTCCACACATGTAACTCATTAAAAATAAGAAAATACGAGGTTTGACTGTGGTGGGTGAAGGGAACAGCTGGAGTGCATGTGAAATAGCAGGTTTCTTCTGATCCAGAATGCTGCACCACAGGAGAGCAGCATAATGGGAGCTACTAATACAGTATTTTAATGATGAGAACCCCCATGAAACATCTGACTGTGTGGATATCCATACTTTATGTGCTTTGGCAATTCTTGCTTAAAATCCCATCTACAGCTGATACTGTGCTGATACTTTGGTTATAGACTAGAAAAACCACAAACCTCATTTGAAATGAAAGGAAGAAAATAATTACCTTGCACAACAAAGTAATTCTACACTGAAGGGGAAATCTGCTTTACTACTGGGTCCCAAATGACAGAAAAATTACTAGATCAGATAGCACTGTGGTAGGTGATTAATGGTAGAGTTGCTGCTGTCCTACAATCACCTGCTGCCCAAACTGCTGAGGATCTCAAAGAAGTCAGAAGGCTCTGTCCCTATAAGCCACGTCATTAATGCCAGTTTTAGAAAAAGACTACAACAAGAGATTCTCAGAAGACCAAATTATTTATCCTGTCCAGCAGAGGAACATGACTGTATCACAGGATAACTAATATAATTAACATAACTAGTATAACTAATATACTTTTAAATTCAGTCTACAAGTCTAGAGGTCCATTTGGAACTACTAATTCAACAGTCCATTATAGGCAAGCTCAGTGTGTTCAGGACAACAGCAATGAGGCAGCAGTGTCCAAAGCTGGGGCAGGCAGACCAAAACCAATTCAATGCCAGTTCAACAGAGCAATGGGAAGTGCCCTTTCCCCCCAGTGCTAGCCCATTCCTCATCCTAACAGGATATCAGGAACAGAAGTGGTCACCCTCTACTAACTCCATCCAATGTGATGTGTTACAACACCAAAATTAAAATACACCTTACAATAGAAGACAGTGTTTAGTAGTTTCATTGTGCAAGAAACTCACTTATCCATTCCTGAAGCTGGCTGGTGGACTTGGGTGTTGTTAGTCTGAGGACTTCCATGCTGATGCTCAGGAGTGCAGATCCTGCATGGGTTAGCTGCAAACAAATTTCTACCAGGGCTACTGTAGGAAATGCAAAACAGCTTTGCACCATAATCCAGTGTGGGGAAGACTGGATCCCCCTCAGTCTGTGCAGTGGGAAAGCCCTGACTGAGTGCTTGACTAAACCATTGCCTTTCATGAGCAGCAGACACTGCCATATGTTTTCCTGAAATACTGGCCCAGAAAGCTGTGCTTCCTGGTGCCTCACTCAAAACACAGATTGGTGGATGCTGACATCCCTGCTGGGACCCAGTGGCTGCCTCTGTAGGAGTGGTGATAGAGCAAAGCTATTTGGCTTATTTCCCTTGGAAGGATTTTCTTGAACCTATTACCAGCAGGAATTTCAGTAATGACCCCTGTAAAGTGTTTACACATGCATATGACTCATTTGAGCACGAGCTATAGGATGAACCAGATTATCTTATTTTTATGGTTTGGTTGATAAACAAGATGAAGATTTACATCCTCCATTACGTTTGCCACATGAAGTTTAAATCACCAGGCAGGACTGCATGCAGACAAACAATCAGTGAAAATTCATGCATGTCCAAAAAACAGCCCTGTATATTTAGCCCATGCTCTGACACTGCTCCCCTATGAAATAAGTGAAGTAGAAGATCATTCACAGGATCAGTTCTGCAGAACTGCACAGCAAACATTCTCAGCTTGCAGCAGCTCTCACTGTGAGGCCAAGGCCAGCCTCACATTCCCTCAGAGGAGGGGAAGTTTGAGTGGGTCCAGCCTGGGTTTGGCAGGCTGCAGACCTTTCCCACAGCTCATACTGTGCTATTCACAAACCCACAGTCATTCCCAGGGAAGGCAAGTTAATAAAAGAAAAATTTCTTTATGATCACAGTTTTACTTTTAAAGCTTTTCAGGAAAGCTCTCAATGTCCATTATTTACATGCTTTAGAGGCTGTACTGCTGTTGCACAGCTGTCAGCAACAGAATATACTCCAAAACTGCTTTTAGTAATTCCAGTGTCAGTAGCAGCCCAAGGCAGAGTCAGTTCCTGCTTCCTGGCCATAATTTGCAATACACTGATTTTTGTCAGTGAGCCCTTTGGTGGTCTTACAGCCCCACACCTGTGCCATCACCTCCACAGCAGAGTCTGAACTGCCTCCATACCATCTGGTAGAAATTTGCTTTCTTCTTGCTGCCAGGAATTGTGGGGAGAGGAGAAGTCATGTCACAAAAGAAGTTTCTTCATATATATGTACATAGAGTAAATCAATAGAAGCAATTTCTTTCATGATAATTCAGTTCATGAAAGCTCTTTATTAATCATGTTTCCAGAGCATGTGCTATTGCAATAAAGGTTTTGCTATGAATACTTTCCAAGTGAAAGGAAAAAAAAAAAAAAAAAAAGGCAGCTGTAAAATAAAACAAGTAATACTGCAAAACTTATCCAGGTGTGAGTGTTGGACCTGAGCACATTCAGATATTGATTCCTTCCCCTGCCCCTGCTACCTCCTCTCAGCTGTGAGATAAGGACTTAGGAAAGGCTTTACAACCAGGGAAGAAGTAACTTTTAGGGGAAAGAAAGAGGGAAAAAAACCTGGAATAAGTTTTTTTAAATAAAGAAAACCTCAAAACCCCAAAAGAACTGCAAAGAGGAGTAATTTGTCTGGAAGAACTGTGTCCCTAAGAGCTAAACCAGCACCTTGGGAATGATCTTTAGTTAACATCTGTCTTTTCCCCTTAGATTTTTCTGCATTTTAGAAAAGATTTAAAGAAAATGACTGTGTTAACATAAGACGACTCTTACTCTGATATTTCCAGCATGAATGGAATAAAAAAGGCCCATGAAAGACTCCTGATTTCACAGAGCAGCCCTGAGCTAAGGACTGCAGCTCATGGGCCTGTGTGCTTTGCTGACATTGCTGGTTAAGAGCAATCCAGCAGAGCAGCCTGTTCAACCAGGGGAAAGCATTTCTTTCTTTATATTTCTGAGGCCCTAGCAATTAGTGCTGGAACACAATGCAATTCCCACCTTGTGCTGCAGCACCTTCAGAGGCACTGGTGAGCACAGTCACCCCTATGCACCTGCAAGCTTTGGGACAGACCAGCTCTGCCCATTCCACAGGCAGCAACAATAAATTTCATTTCAGAGCTGCAGTGCTCTGGGAGGTGTGCACAGAACTCTGATTTATTTGGACGTAACCCCAGTGTTACGTCCAAATAAATCACTATTTAATAAATACTGATTTATATTTAATAAATAAATCAGCCTGCAGACCTGAGGCTCTTCCCAGAACCAGCTTGCTTTATACACCTGCCTGCACCATGGAATGTGTTTTTACTTGGTCTGAGTACAAAGGGAGTTGGCCAGTAGGAAGGTGTAGCCACTCTGAGACCCAATAAACAGGTATCTACAGCAATACTTTCTCTGAAGTTTATGGAAGGGTAAATAAGTGTTAAGAACAAGATTAGGAAAATACCACTTTAATCAATACGTTGTGTTCAGTAAAGTTCATAGCTCATTAGCAGTCCAATACCTACCACTAAGCCATTTCCCAGCTTCAAAGTCTCAGCTGAGTTTTCCCAGCTTTCATTTAAAAAATAAAATCTTATTTTATGTGGAACAATCCCATGGTTTGCAGCTCTCCTTCTCCCTCATCTTTATTGAAGGATTTCCAGTCAGTCACAGACCCTATTCCTGTGTCAGATCAGCTGTATCATACTCAAGGGCAAATATTTCTCTGAGCATTTCAAAGTTCACCTGAGTGGTGTAACCCCACTGAAAGCACAGTCTAGCTCACCAAATGCTCCCTCCCTATCTGAGCTTTATTACTCTTCCTGTAATTCTGCTGGGACTCCTTATTTGCTCAGGTTTACAGGGGTCAGTGGGTTGAGGTTCAGGTGTGGTCAGTGCTACTTTAATAATGCTTCCAATAACTGTCTCAAAAGACAATTTTCCATGCCCTAGTTTGGCATTGCAGTTATTTGGCATACAGAGAACTTCTGCAGAGGCAGTTTTGACACTTTGCTAATATCTACCAACAGAAAATAATAATAAAATCCCCTTTTTACCTTGGCTCCTTGACGTGAAAGCCAGATTTCTGAACAATAATTTGCAACATTCATTTACCTTCCTTTTAAATACAAAGCAACACAGTCATTGACTGCTACTTGATGCCACACAGAGCTAAAAGTTCATCCTTCTACAGAGCAGAAGCTTCCCAGGGAGCACTGACCACCCAGGGCACTTTCCTTCATCTCCATTCAGAGCAAATATTCTGCAAGTTTTGACAGCAGAAAAGCATTTCTCACATGAAAGAGGCTCAAGTCTCTGTGTTAAAACACTTGCAAACCCAAAAAGAGAAAGAAAAAGTATTTTAGGAACCCATCCAGCAACCAAGGAATAATACAGTTTGAAAGTGATTCTTAAAACATGTTATTTTCCTCACTGATGAATTCTGACTGAATCATAAAAAAAGTCTCAAGAAACATTAAGAGAAAGGGCACAAACAAATCAGTAGACTTCAGGAGACATAGATGAAGGGAGTTTTAGCTTGGAGGAAGTACTTTTATCAGAACAACTGGCAGAATAGGAACACACACACAGCCTTTCCTACTTTGAGTTGTGTGTGAGACAGCTTGGCCCTGCTGCTTCCTCTGCCCTTGGGTGGAATTTCCTGGTGTTCACATGCAAACCCCAGCAGTGCAGCATTAAATGGGAGTGTGGAGGGGACCAGGGCAGGCACCTAAGGGCTGTCAGCCCTGCTGGTTTGTTCCAGTCTGAGTGCTCACTCCAGGATGATGTCCCATCTTCCTCTAGGAATAATCTGTGCCTCGAAGATCTGAGTGCAATTACCAAAACCAGCACTTCCCACAGCTTCCTTGTGGAACAAGACAGCAGCACTGGGAGGTAATATGTAACACAGTGTCAAGAATTCCTCTGAACAAAAACATTCCATCTGACAATGGAGGAGGCATAAAGAAACCAATGCTATAATAAATACAGCCTTCAGCCTGACTTCCTGTATGCTGCAAGGATTTTTCAACCCCCTGTCCAGACAGTGGGATCAAACATGCAGCAACCAAAGCAAGCTGAGAGCCCTTAGCCTTTCCAGGCTGGAAATGTAGCCCTGGTAGCAATTGATGCCTTGGGATTTTAGCTTTTATTTTCCATCTATTTGTAATCCTGCAGTTCTTTAGTGTATAACTCTAAACTCCACACTCAGTGTGAGCTGCTGCTTTCCCATTTTGGACAGACACAACAATTCCTCTCCAGGCCTGGAAATCAAGGACACCTCACTGCCTCAGGCCCTGAGAGATGGAAACAAAAGTGAGTGGGGGGAGCAAACTGGGGGTAAATGACTTCATTAGCTGAAGCTGGAATTGTCAGATCAACGCCCAATATGCAAATGGACCAAAATTATAAAAGTGTGAAAACCTGTGAGCCATGGTCCATTTTTAGGGGTATCCCCTGGGGAGCTTCATCTGCCCTAAATGTACCTGAAGGCCCTTCAATAAATAGAACTGCTTTTTATTGCCTATTTATTTTCTTTATTTATTCCCTATAAAATTCCCTATTTATTCCCTATTTTTTCCCTATTTATTCCCTATAAAATTTATTCAGATTTTGTCTGGCCTCTGTTTTTAGGTAGCCTAGCAAGGCATCCCACTGACAGCCAGGTGAAGGCAGTCAGAAAACCAAAGTCTAATGATTCCCCTGCTCCCACCTGCTGGAGCCTCCTGCTCAGTTCATGATCCACCTCTGCCCCAGGTGTGGAGCCCACAGCACACAGGGCTCAGATCTGGATCTGTCCCCATGCTGAGGCACCTGTGACCCAGCTGAATTCCAGCTGCCAGAATTCAGCATCATGCTCTTCTCACTGCTTGTTACATCTGAGCAGCCCCCCCTCAGTCCGTGCTCTGCTCCCTCTCTGGGGGTGGCAAAGGGACTCTGGGATGCTTGGGGGGACACTGGATGTTGTCAGTGTGCAGTTGTTGGACACTGTGCCCTACCTGCCCTACCTGCCCTGCTTGCAGGGGTTTGAGCACATCCCTGAGCAAGGGATGTGCTCAAACCAAGTAAAGCACTCAGGCTGCTGAGCAGGAGCCAGCCATGAGGAAAGAAACACCTCCCTGCAGTGCCAGCCAGGAGGCACAGCTGAGGCTGGGGGACAGTGTGGCATGAGCTCTGTGGCCAAGGAGTGCCATCTCCAGAAGGGAAAGTGGGACAGGTGTGCTGTAGCCATTGTAGGTACAATCACAGCAGCCCTGTGCTGCCCCAAACATTGGCTGGGCACTGTAAGTGGCACCTCTCATTTGGCATTAAGTGGCACCTCTCATTTGGCATTAAGTGGCACCTCTCATTTGGCCTCTTTGCTGTCCTGCACCAAGGCAGTGTCCAGGGGGGGTGACAGGGACCTGTTTGCTTGTTGGTTTTCTCAACTTTTACAGAGATGGGGTAACTGAGAGGCATTTAAAAAGATTTTATTCCATTATCAGCCTCGATGAAGGGTGAGACAAAACAGATGTAAAACTCAACATCATTTTATCAGAAGCCAACCCATTTCCTGGTTACAATCCCTTATAAATATTTTTCAGCTTATTAGCTTTTGCCACACAATGCTACTGTTACTTGCAACACTAATAATTTCTATTTTTACCCCATGTAATTTTACTACATCTTTCACAATTTTAATTTTCTAAAATATTTAGTCTTCCTACAAAGCTGTATTTTAAAACTTGTTAAAGCTTATTTCTAGTTCAATTTCTCTCTCAACAATAACATCTCTATTTCCTAAATCAACACCCCTATCTCAGTATTTATACACAAATATACAAAACTATGCAAACTTTCTATTAAATTGAAAGAATTCTTTACAAATCTGTTTCTCACATTTGCTGTCATGCACTGTGTCACCAAGGCAGTGTCCAAGGGGGTGACAGGGGCTGCTGTGCTGCCCTGTTGTGCACCTGGGAGACAACTGCTGGCTAAAGTGTGGGTGAGGATGGGCAGAGAAAGCCCCAGTTTAAAGACTGGTGTAATAAATAACCAACCCTCAGGTCAGGATTGAAGAGAAAGAGAGAAATGCCTCTCTGATTCTGTCTGATTGGTTTGAAAGTTCCTCTCTGCACATGCTCATAAAAATAAAGCATTTCTGAATAGGCCTTGTGTATTCTGGGTGTGAGGGGTGGAAGAGAGGAGGGAAACCAGGTGGAAGACAAAAATGCCTCAGCTGACAATGACTGAGAGGGAGAGAATTGCACAGTAACGTGCCATCCATCTACTGGGCAAGATTCATTATTCACAGCTCAGTCATCTGCTTCTAAATTTTAAATGTCATCTAAAGTGCCTTTTGAATTCATCAGTTTAAAAGAGATTTACTAAGAAGCAAAACCTTGTGCTATTGCTCAGAGGCACTGGGGGCTGTGGGACGACAGGCAGTGTTGGCTGGTGGAGAGAGGAGCCAGCCAAGCTGGAAATCTCTCATCTGCCATCTGAGGAGGGCCTGCAGGCACAGTGCTGCCTGCCCATGGCTCCATCCCACAAAGTGCTCATCCTTTCTGGAAGGTATCTCACACAGTTTGTATAGGCATGAGTGAAGAAGGATCATACACACCTTTTGCACCCTCTGCACCATCACAGCCAGAGCCACCAGTGCCCCCAGGACACCCCACACACCCCCTGCCTCACAGGGCCATGGACTGATGAGCAGATTTTTACATCTGCAGGACTCTCTTAGGCAATAATAAAATCTCAGGCACAGAATGTGGTTAGCAATTAGAAAGAAAACACAGTACTGTTAGCTACCCCCAAATGGTGATACCCCCTTGCTGCCCCTCACAGTGCCCTCAGCATGAGCACTCCCCCTCTAATGTCTTCTACACCCACAGTCCTTTCTTCACTAGCAAACCCATGCATGCCCTCAGGATATTCAAGTTATGCATGGTGTGCTAATAGCTTTGTAATGGTGCTCATCTATCACCCATTTGAAATATCCTTGCTCTGCCCACTGATCCATCTCCAGTGGCTGCACTGCTCCACAAACAAACACTGCTGAGAAGTTTCAGAGAGGCACACTTGGGAAGAAAAAGGAGTGCAGGGAAAGAAGCAAAATGAAAACTTCCTAGCCAGACTTTCATAGCCCATGCTCAGGGTCACATGGCTCAGGTGAAATCAGAGCTGAGATGCAATGCCTGGCTCAGGGAATAGCATCAGTTCTTTTGTGGGAATTGCATTATTCCCTTCCCATGTCCATGGAGATTGTCAAATACAAAAAATAGCAAGAAGCTTTCAAGAAATCTGGGCACAATGAACCCTGTGTTGGAGAACTGGAATTAGCATCCCTAGGGATTCCTCCTCCATTTTGTCTGGCTTTCCTGTCTCTACTGAACCCATCTAAAGCACACTGGCATAAAGAAAGATCCCCACAGACTTTGCATGACTCAAAACCCCCAAAATATTCTGTGGTTGAGCTTAATTTCTTCCACTATCTACAGATACAAAATTTTGGTTCTGCTTTGGCTCTGGATCAGCATAAAAGATCCTTCCAATTTTATTTGAATCACTTCACTCATGGAATAATAGAATTAAAAGGATTATAAAGCAATAATCCTCAGCACTCCGTGAGATCAAAGCAGTATTGAAATATTAAGCAACACTCACAGAAGACAGGTCAGGTGTTATTATCCTCATTTTCCAGAGGAAAGATGGGAAGACATGACTTTAAAGCACAGAACTTCTTCCCAGGAGGATTTATGTTGGGAGTCATGTGGCCCAGGCCAGCTGGAGGTGTCCCTCCCTCCTGAATGCTGTGCTCAGAGCCTCAGCCCTGCCTGCTCCCTCCTCACCTCCAGGGCACTGCTCCTTAGAGCTCTTCCTTCCCTGCCAGCTGCAGCACTCACCAGAGCTCCTGCCTGGGATAGATGAGTGATGCCATGGCTGGCTCTCACAATTAAAAGGCAAATATCATGGATATATGCTAGGAGAAGTTTTATAGACTTGCAGTTATGTTTTACCCCCTTGTGTTGTTCTCAGGGGTGCCCTGGGTTTGGGACATTTGGGAGGGTGGGATTGTTACTGTGGCAGCACCTGACCTCCAGTCAAGAGTGATCTCCATCACTGGACAGTGAAGAAGGAGTCAATGGACAGAACTTTGGGAGAACTAAAGGGTTAATCCATAGTGTGGGTGAGCACATGGTGGGAAAAATCCTCTGCTCCCAGCACTGAAATATTTTCTCTGTTCAGTCTGCTGTTGTATTTTTTGATAAGGTTTTAACAAACCTTTTACATTTTTGAAAGTGAGCAGCATTTCTCCCAAGCCTTTTTCAATAACAACTGAAATATGAAATATCAGCATCCCAAAGCCTGCAGTCCCTCTGCCACCCACTCCCCCAGCACAAAGCTCTCCCAGCCCTGCCAAGCCCAGCTGAGCTCCGTGTGCCCCTGCCAGGAGCAGATGTGACCACACACCTGCAGCTGCCAATGCCAGCAGGCAAAGGAGCCCCCAGGCCACACAATGACCACAAACATGTCCCAGGGTGGGAGCTCAGCTGTCCTGCTGTCCCCTGGCTCCAAGTTTCCCCACCAGAGCAAACCCTTTGTGTTGGGAAGGATGAAAGCTTGACTAGGGTCTCACAGATGTGTGTGCTTGGCAGAAAGATTTCTGAATGTAGAATCTGAAGAAGGAATAGAGATGGAAGCAAGTTTTGATACAGAAGAAAAGAATTGCTGAGCCAGTCTGACTGGCTAACCAAGGAGCAAAGGGTGTGTTAGTTAGAAGGGGGTTTTATGAGTTAGAGCAAAGGATAAACCCACCCCAAACAAGAAGATGTTTTTACCAAGCAGAAAGGGAGCACAGGCAAACAATCAGCAAATGTGGCAAGTAGAAAAAAGGTCTCAGAATTTTCCACTGCAAGAAAACTGGAAAACAACTTCTAGCTTAAACTGCAATGTACTGACTGTGAGTGATTGGAGAACAGCACCATGAATATGGTAATTACAGTGGTTATGATAGGCTGTAGGTAAAAGTCATGGATTCGTTCTTCTGCCTTAAGATGCTCAGCAAAGAAGAGTATATAAAGCACTGTAACCAAAACCAAAGGGTCTCCAGGGCTGCCTGCAGCTGGAGCTGACAGCTGTGGGCACAGCTCTGTCACCCACCACCCTGGGCTGCTGTGACACCTTGGATACAATAAACTGCATTTCGTATTCAATAAACTGCATTTTGGAGAGCTGCCTGGAGTCCCACATCCCTCATTCAGGCTCTTACACCTTTGTCACCAGTTTAATGAGTTCTGTGTGCCCAGGGCACCTGCACAGGAGCCCCACGCTGCTGCTCAGGGCCCTCAGGTGATGCTGAAGTAAACAAGTGATGATCACAAGGGGGAGGGAGAAAACAGAAGCTGGCCATGGTGCTGCACCGTGTTTACTTAAATAGCACTCTTGAATAAACAAGTTCCAGGAACCAGAGAGCAAGGACTATCCAATTTTCTGCACTGAAGTGCACAAGATCATATGCATTAAGGAAGATAAAGAAATATAGCTGAAAGCCAAATACAGGTTACAGTGACTGGAGATCATCTTCAGGAGATGAAATATTCCTTAAATGATGAAGACAATAATTCACAAGAATGAGACTCTCCAGTGAATTATGGGAGTCCTCTTCCAGTAAGTTAGAAGAAATGCAATTCTAAGATTTAAACACACTCATCCATCACTGATTGTGCTTAAACAGATTTATGGAGATATACATATTTTACCATTTTTTATATTTTTATATGTGCAACATTTTATTTCACCTGTAGGTGATACTGGGGTGTGAAATTCACCAAAAACTTCACCCCTCATGTATTATGGGCATGGAGAACATTTTTAAGCTCAAGGACCACTAGAGCTGACAAAACCATAAAACAAGCTGCAAAGGAAGTTTGAAGTTATTGTGTTGTTTTGGGGATGAGAGAAAAGAAAAGCACTGGCAGATTAACCTTGGAGCCCTATAAAAACTTTCTGTGACCAATCCAAGCAGCAGTCTTTTGGAGAAGTTGACACAATGGACTCCAATTGAGCAAGGTACCTAAAATCAAGTCCCTTTTTAAAAAAGCAGTATCATTTACTTAAGTGGTGAAAATTCATGTGCACAAAGTTACAAGGTCTTACTAAAGCACTTTATTGACTAATGGACTTCTTTTTACACTGGATAAATCCCTGGCCTTAACAGTTTGCTCAGATATAAATACACATCAGATGCCCAAATATTCAGTCTTTTGACCTAAATTCAGGGCACCTTTCTGTTTTTCTAATATTTTCTCTGATTTGCCTTTTTCTCTTATCCAGGGATTATATGTAATATTAAGTTTGCAAGGAAAAGGAATGAAGGCAGCAAACCAAGCCTGGAATGGCAGCCTGGCTCCCAGTGCACAGCCATCTGTGTTGGTACCTGCACCTGCACAGGGAATAACCCACTGTGGCCAGAGATGGTTTTTCTCAGTGAGTAAGAATCTCAGAGCATGGATATTTCTGTAATGTGAGGCTGGGGAATGGCTGGGGTAGAGAGCCCATGTCAATGCACAGAAAGCTGCCACCTGACTTTGTGCTCCATTTGACACTGGACCTGTATTCCCTGTTTGGGCTACAGCTCTGCATTTCACTGCAGCCAGTCCAGCTGGCTGAGAAAAGAGGGGCTGCTCTGCCTCTCTCCTGCTTTGGCAGCCTCCTTTGCCCCAGGCTGTGAAGTGTGTGGTGCATGGTCCATCTCCCCGAGCTCTCAGAAAATTCAAAATTAAAATGGCATTTTCTCCTGGATCAGCAGGCTGACCCCTGTGTGTGTGGTCACAGCACTGCTGGACAGGGCAGATGCAGAGCATGGAGTGGGAGGCTCAGACCACTCTTCCCCCTCGCCTGCTGCAGCCTTCTTCACATCTGATCCACCCTAACAAATGCCAAATGCCCCAGAGCAGGGAGACCTTTGTCCAGAAATCACACTCCTGACACACAAACATCAAACCTATCAGCCACTTACAGAGCTCTGAGCACATTTTTTAATATCTGGGTGCTTAAGTTCATAACCTTCATAAAATCCTTGGGGTTTCCTTTCCAGTGCAGGTTGTTTACACATGGACTCAAATATGTTCTCAGCCAGCTGTGGGACTGTGGGCACAGGCTCACAGCACTTTCACACCCCCACACACCCCTTAGAAAAGCTGGCACATCTTCCAGTGCAGGCCAGTACCTCCCTCCCCTCTTTCTCACCAAAGAGTTGCCCCTAACCCATGCAAACACCCATGCAACTGCCCCAACTGTGCCACCAGACACATCAAAATCCTGCATCCATCACTGCTTTCCACTGACAACCTTTATTGCTAGATGCATGCTCAGCTAGAGCTCACAATCACAAGAAGATTTGTTTAGCTGCATCTGTATTGATATTTATGGAGTTTGAGGCACATTCTAAACTAGTCCAAATGTATTATTTTATTCTTTATTGAATAGTTAGTGGTAATGCAAGTTGTCAGGAGAATACATTGACAAAAAAAAAAAAAAAAGCTCTCTTAATGTTAAATCAATGATTCATTTACTCACTTCATGATTAATTGCAAAGTATTTTGAACTCTAATGACTTCTGTGGATGCAATATCATTTAATCTAAAGGGAAAAAGATCCAATCTGCATGGCCAGACTGATTTTTCTCCTATGTCAGTAAAACAAGGAACTATTTACTTCCACTGCTCCAGGTGCTAGGGAAAGCTGTCAGAATCAATATGGAAGCCTGGATGGCTCAGTATGGGAAATCCAAAGCTGTTTTTCTTTTGGAAAGGTGGATCTGTGCCCTTGATGCTGTACAGGTTAACACATGACCAAAACAATGGACTGATTCACACCAGTGTGCTGGACAGAACTGGAATCACAGATATTTAGCCAGGTAAAAACCAGACTAAAATCCAGCATGTGCCCCCAATAGTTTGCAGACTGACATTGAGTTTAGGCACTTTTTAAGCTTAGGCTTAAGCCTAAGCTACAGCTGCTTCTGTCCTCCTGTGGATGCTCATTTCCTAGGGCTGGACCAGCCCCACACAAAGCACCAACACAGCCAAATGTGAAATTCCAGTGCCAGGGAGCCCTTCCAGATGCAGAGAGACATCTGAAGAAAGAACCAGGCCCATGCTTTAGCTATCCCCAGGAGCACACTGACCCATCTCAGTCTCTGTCCAGCTCTGCTTTGCTTTGCTTCAGTGTGTGATCCCTGTGAGCTCAGCAGGGCTGCTCCCCTGGCAGCAGCCAGCTGTGGGAGAACACAGCACCCCCACTCCTGCCCAGAGCCACACACAGGATTGTTGAGGAACACACCTGACTCCCACCTGGCACCATGTTATTAGTAATGAAGGAATGGGACTATCCTTGGGCTAAAAACGATTTATTGCTCAAATAAACATCAGTCTCAGAGGCTGTGAGGTTTATGAGATCAAGCATTCAGCCACAGGTCAAAGTGGTCACAAGTTCTTTGTAACAAGGCAATATAGAACTTCCTAATCCAATGGATGCCACAAAGTTTATTTTGCTTTTCTAACCTATCACCTTTACTTAATTTTACTGTACTCTGGATACTTTTGTCCAATGGGCTTTTGTCATACATACACACAGATGCTTCTAACTCCTAAACTCTAGTTTACTGTCACCATCATATTTTCTGAAAAATCCCTTTGCCCAGGGTTTTCTCCTGGGAAGCTGAGAAGCCTCAAAGAAAAGGAAAACAATCAGATTGTTTTCCTTTGATCAGATGCATCTCTTGCACTCAGAACATCCTGCACACCCATGCCTGTCCATGCCACTTACATCAGGCAAGGCTTGCTGGGACTTTTCACTGCTTGCCCAGCTCCAGGGATGCCTCAGGTTTTAGCTTTTATATTTTCAGATTCTCTGCTGCTTTAGTGTGTGGGTCTGGGCTTCACATCAGGGCATGGTGAGCTCTGTGCACAGAGCAGGGAGACAAAACCATTCCTGCTCCAGCTGGGCACCAAGGACAAATGATCCAAATCTCAGCCCAGGAGCACAAACCCCGTGGGCTGGAGAGAGAAAAACAAGCAGGGTGGGACTGCCTGGGCTAAAGCTGGGCTGGGACAATGAACTGCAAGGTGGGAATGGAGCAGAGCTGATCCCAGGGACAGACCCCGGGAGTGGTTGGGGATTTTGGGGCCATTTTGGTTCATCTTGGGTGCAGCCCTGGCTGGGCTCTGGTGCTGCCCAAGGTGCATCCATGGAGGAGATCCTTGGAATAAATCCCTGATTATTCTTTAGCTCTGTCCAGCCTCTGCTCTAGGTCAGCCTGCACAAGGCACCACCAGGGTGGATGTCCTGTGTGCTGCAGCAAGCACAGCTGGGGGAGGCTGGGGGAGGCTGCCAGAGCCCTCACTGGGGTGTCAGACATTCTGCTCAGGGAACATGAGCACAGCAGACCAGATTCCTTCCCAGCCTTGCAGCCTCCAAAAGCTCTGGGGCTCTCCAGGACACAGCTCAGAACTCTGCCTGCTGTGCTCAAACAGAATAGTCCCCCCACACATTGCAGATTGCTTCCAGAGGAAGGCATGAAATGAGCAATGTTCTGTTTATAAATAACTCTGTGCCATGTTTGCCCACTGCCAGCCCATGCTGGCAGGTGAGAGGAGCAGCGAGTGAGGACTTCATCTGCTGCTGGAGCCCTGAGCTTGGCACTGCACCCTCTGGCAGTGTGGTGCCACTTGCAAAAAGCAACTGAAAAAATGCCAGACATCTGTGCCCTCACTGTGTGAACTAAAATGGAAAAGAACCAAATACTTTTCTTCACACTGTGATATATAAAAAGCCCCCGTGTGATCTAAACTGACACACAAAATTACTGTCTCCTGTTGATTATTTTTAACCTAATTTAGCTGACACTAATTGTACTGGACCTCTATAATTGTGCACAGCTCTTGGATAGAATTATCATCAGCTTCATGGGGCTGATGCTATGCCAATATCATGTTTGACCCATGTTTCCAAGACAGTCAGGCATTCACTGGGTATCAGAATCCAGGCATTTCCTTTTCTTGGGAGCTTAGTTTTTCCTTTCTCTTCACATTTCCTTCCACTTTAGATACACCACACACAAGTGAAAGTATCACAGGTTCTCCCTGCCCACCTGGCAGCTCTTCCCCAGAGCAGAGATCCCATCAGCTTTGGTCAGCTGTCCCCCACACTCAGGTTCTGCTCCAGGCAGCCTTGACCAAGCTCACACTGAATTTTTGCTTTGAGAGGGGGCAGAATCTCTTACTCCTTGTAGCAGGTTGATGACAAAGTTTAAAGGATCATTACAGGAAGAAAAACTAACCACAGCACATCACATCACAAAATGCATGGTCTCACAATGCTGCATGAAACCTTGTCAGCCCCTCTGCACTCTTGTGTAAGAGGGGAAAAAGAAAAGCCCTCACAAAGAGAGTCTGTCCAGCTCTCCTTTCTGGATATAAAAATTGCACTCATATTTTCTTTTAATCATATTTTCTTTTAGTTTGATATTAAAGGATAGATTGTGCCATAATTTCCATCCTCTGCAAAGTTGTGAAGAACCATTTCACTGGCTATGGAAACCAGCCTGTGAATATAGAAGTATTTAATGAAAATGTGACAATCCTTTTGTAAGGACAGCCTCAGCTGATGCTCCTGCATTCTGGTTGGTGGAAGCAAGGCCTGCATCTGACTGCAAGAGTGATATAAAGGAACTTGAAAGAGAGCAAATAAATTAAGTGATATTTATGTTAGTATTTACTTAAGTCCTGAAGATGACTTACTCAGAATGCATTCCCATAAATTCTTTGAGAAGGTAGCAAAGATTAATTGAAATATTAAATCAATTTTATGACTATAGGGGAGAATGCAGCTCATCCCCATTTGTCACTGTATTCAATAAAGAACTACAGCTTAAGACTTTGATTTACAAATAGTGGAGCAGAAAACCTGAGCACTAGAATACTTCTGGGTGTCTCTAAATTAAAGGATCTGTGTAAAAAAAGAAGCAATTCTTATCTGCTGCTCTTAGACTGGCACTGTATGATATATGTAGAAGGTGTAAACAATAAAAAGGACATACATAATGAGATTTTCAGGAACTTTCAGCCTCAGCCTGACTCTGTTCCCATCATACTTCCAGCACAAGCAGAGCTAAGTCATGCTCACCACATTTCTACAACTCCCATTTTATTTTCCTGCAGCTCATCTGCTGCCCTCTGGAATAACAGCAGCAACAGAACCCCGTGGGGACACAGCCCACATGTAAACATGCACAAGGTTTTTGGTCTTCATGCATCTACCTGAAGCACTATTCCATGTTAACAGCATTTCAAGTAAAAATGGAGTAGAAATTTTCATGGAGCAGGTCCAGCAGAGTTAGAAAGAAAAATGAAAATCTCTTCACTGTCTTTGGCTTAAAGCAGCTCCAACTACATTTTAAAATAATAGCTTGAGATGTAATGCATGGAGAGTATGAGAAATGCTCCTCAGTGAGGTGATCTATCAGAGGGAAACCTTGAATGAAAAGGAGGGAAAACAATAAATCCCCAGAATAAATATTGAAAGGGGAGAAAGAAGGAAAGAGATTTCATTTTATTACATCATTTGATGCCATGAGCATGAACTGGGGAAAAGATTTATTTATTTATGTTTCCCTGAGGGTCTGGTTCTGTAAACAGATGGAAGAAAGGCTGGAAAATCCAAATTCCAAAGAGAAAAGGTCAAGGCACAACGGAGCTGTATTTTCAGATACAGTGATAGAGTGGCCATAGCTGACACTGGGCTTGATTCCTTATTGGATTTGCAGTGGTTTATGGATGGGTTATGCAAATCCCCAATCTCCTGGAAATATGCATGCAAAGTCTCAGGTTTGCTGCAAAGTGCCGCCCTGGCACAGTGGCACAGCTGCAGTTACACTGCAGCTCTGGCACCTGCACTTGAAATCCCCATGTTCAGTCACCTACAGGTCTCTCAAGAGAGAAAAGAGTCCAGAATCTGGACTTTTAGATTTAAAGAAAAATATATCTGCTAATCCAACTGTTAATATAATATTATACACAATTCTGTTTCCAGAATTGGGATGCCAGAATGGATCCATCCATGTTCTTTTACCTGTCCCATATTGGCTGTTCAGTTCAGAAGCCCACTGCAGCAAAATGTGATTTTGGAATGCAGATTTTGGTTTCCTTGGGCTTTCCCCACAAGAGATGGGCACAAGGTGTGTTCAGTTAGAGCACCAGGCTCTGCTCAGGGCACAGAGCTTTTACACCTTCTGAATTTGTTGCAGCAGCACCTGGAGATGCAATCAAGCACCACCACCACAGCCTGCTGCAGTGGAATTGTCTCTTCAGTGACACAGAGTCTTCTTTGCCATTTTCCCAGCTTTGCTTTGTTTTTTTCCCTACTTCTAAGCCTGGTTACCTGGCATCTCCTCCATTTAAATGCAAAATTCCTTTCAGGAATCTCCCAGCTGAGTAAAATGCTGAGCAGAGCAGAGCCATGGGGTCAGCCAGCATTAGCCATGACCCTAAATGGTAAAGAGTGAGCATTCACAGTGCTGGGTTAATGTAGAGTTTGTGAGGGTCCCCAGGACCAGGGGAGAGATGAGAATCTGACTCCAAGTTCTCAGAAGGCTAATGATATGATATGATATGATATGATAGGATATGAATACAATACAAAATACAATACAATACAATACAATACAATACAATATAAATATAATATAATATAATATAATATAATATAATAATATAATATAATATAATATAATATAATATAATATAATATATAATATAATAATATAATATAATATAATATAGTAAAACTATACTAAAGAAACAGAGAAAGGAGACATCAGAAGGCTTAACAAGAATGAATAATAAAAACTTGTGACTGACTCAGAGAGTCTGACCCAGCTGGCTGTGATTGGTCATTAATTAAAACAATTCACATGGAACCAATCCAACATTCACCTGGTGGTGAACAATGTCCAAGCCACATTCCAAAGCAGCAAACACAGGAGCAGCAATCAGATAATTATTGTTTTCATTCCTCTCTGAGGCTTCTCAGCTTCCCAGGAGAAAAATCCTAGAAAATTTCATGGTGACAGGTTAATCTATGGACACTGAACCATCCCGTCAGGTTTGAGGATGTTGCATGATCAGAACATAAGTCCAAGGGTACATTAATTCAGTCTGTTCTGCTGTGGGCATATCTGAAGTTTCACAGTCCAAATCAAAGAGAAACAAACCATAGTGAAGATGTTTATTAGAAGCTGTTTTCTCTGATCCTCTGCAGTACTATTGTGAAGTGCTTCTATCAATAAAATAGATAAAAAGGACATATTGTATAAGAATATATTATGCCAATAGATAACACTTCCATTTGTTAGATTTTTAGTCATCCTGGTGTTTCTATCAGAGGATATTTTTGGTCTCTGGGTGAGTTATTACTGAAGCTCATCTTGCAGAATCTGCTGGAGTTTAAACAACCTCTGCTCTCAGAGCTGCCTGTTGAATTTCTGCTGTTGTTTTTGTACAGAATGCTGTGTTAGGGTCCCTCACTTTAATTACACAGCTAATAAAGCAGGCAGTTTGCCCTGGGTTAGCCCAGTGGCACGCCAATGCTCTGGAAAAGGTTCCAAGGCAATCCATCACCTTCTGCTGGGCTGCCCAGGGAGGAGCTGAGGGGGCTCTGAAGGACTTGAGGAGAGCAGCAGGGTGGGGCAGCTGCTCCTCTGTGCAGGGGGAAGAGAGCAGAGCACCTGGGAACAGCCCCAGTACCCCAGAACAGCAAAAACCATTAAGATGTGTGTATGTAAACATGCTGGAGAAGAGAACATGGGTGGTGGAGCTTTGTCTGCTGCTCTCTCCTGCCCTGAGTGATGGGAACCCCAAAATGGTCACAAAAAGGACACGAGGTGATGGGGTCTCTCACTCTGATCAGTTCTGTCCATTTGCACATTGGAGTTCATTGTCCAATTCCAGCTTTAGCCCAGGCAGTCCCAGCCTGCTTGTTTCTCTCTCTTCAGCCCATGGTGTTTCTGCTCTTGGGCTTGCACATCTTGGCTCCCAGCTCCCTGCCTCCTCTCACATTTTCAGGGATTTTTTCAGTCCAAGACTTAACTGCTGGAACTTCAGGAGTTTCAAAGGCCTCCAGGTTTGGAGAGCTGCTGCCAGCCTTGTTAGGCCTTATTTATTAGCAGGGAAGTATCCAAGGGCTTGATCCAAAGCATTCTGAGTTCAATGGAAGGCTCTCAGCAACTGTGGGCTCTCTGCACTAAAAATTGAATAGTAATAAAAGGAGGAAATGGCTTTTGCTATTACTACACCGGTCACATAGACACAGATCATTTCTCACAGTGCTGTCAGGTAAAGTCAAACTACTTCTCTGGGAGATTAGGGATTGATTAAAGTCCTTGCACTCAGGGATATATATCTGTATTAATCCTGGAATTATTTGTCAAACACCCAAGATCTCTGCTTTGATTTGTGGAATATATTCTGAAAGTCAACACTTTGAAGGAGCCAAGATTTTTTAAATTATTTTTATGTTTTTAAAGGAAATGCAGGAGCTGCTTCCTTGCCCTGAAAGCAAGTACTGCTATTTTTAACATGGTGCTCTTTTTGCTTTGAAAGGTGTTGCTGATAGTAGAGAATGCAGCTGGGAAGCTGGAAAGCAGGAGCTAATACACTCCCAGACAAGTCCATAAAGCACAAGCCACTGCCTCAAACCACGAGGTTTGAGGTCTGACAGCTTCTGCTGTCCAGCCACGAAAGTCAGGGGTGATGGTGAAGCCAGCACTAAATCCACTTCTCCAGCTTCTCCCACTGCACTGAAATAGCTGATTCTGTTTGGAGAGGCTTTGGGTTCTATCAGAAGCACCAAAATTGGGCTTGCTGTGCCTGGAGTCTGGTATTCAGAGGGTGCTCCACACACCATTCCCCAGACCCCTGGGGATTCTGTGTGCCCTGGGCTCTGGAACAGGGATGTTTGTGCCTTTTTGTCCTGGATTGAAAGATCTGTGTGCATTCTATCCCCATCTGTCAGAGCTGGGCAGTTCTCTGCTGTCCATGGGCAGTTTTTTCTTTATCTCTCCCACAGCCAACCCTCCCTCCAGGAGATCTCTGCTGTCCATGGCCACTGAGTGTCCCTGCAGGGCTGATCAAATCCCACCATCCCATGGGGAGATGTCTGCCCAGGGGAGGAGCCAAGCATTCCTACCTGGATCCAATCTGCCCTGGGAACAGCCCAGCAGCCTTTGCCCCCTGCATTCCCAGAGGAGCAGCTTTCTGCTGCCCTGCATTCCCAGAGGGAGAGCAGGCCCATCTCCAGCAGCCCTGGAGCTGCAGAGGAAAACTCCCCCCTTGTGCAGGATCCCTGCTCCAGCAGAGCCACAGCTGGCACTGCAGGAGGGCTGAGCCCCCCTGGGATGGGACTGTGCCACCACCCTGAGCCCCCCTGGGATGGGACTGTGCCACCACCCTGAGCCCCCCTGGGATGGGACTGTGCCACCACCCTGAGCCCCCCTGGGATGGGACTGTGCCACCACCCTGACACACAGGGGTCAGGGCATGGTCTGACTCTGGCAGTGGGTTTTTTTGTTTGTACTATTACATTTGTATTTTTAGTTTTCCTAGTAAAGAACTGTTATTTGGCCTGGATTGCCAAGCCAACTGTATTCTATTTGCCATCTGTATGGCAGCTGTCTTCTGTTCAGTGGGCAGTTTTCCTTATCTCTCCCACACCACTCCTCCCTCCGGGGGACACCTGCTGATAACAGCCCATGGAATGTCCCTGCATGGCTGATAAGAACTGCAGCATCCCACTGGGAGATGTGAGGCCAGAGGGAGGAGCCAAGCATTCCTACCTGGATATAATCTGGAGATTCTGGAACACCAGCACGGCTTCTCCACTGGATTTCCCAGAGGAACAGCAGCTGCCTCCTCCCCTGGATCTCCAGAGGCAGACTGCACCTTTCTCCAGGATCCCTGCTCCAGCAGAACCACCCCTGGCACTGCAGGAGGGCTGAGCCACAATTCCAGTGGGACTGCTGCCAGCCCCCTGACCCACAGGGTGTCAGGCTGTGCTCTGACTCTGTCAGTGCTGTTCTAGTTCACTGCATTGTTTATTTTATCCTTTTATTTCCTCCCTATTAAAGAACTGTTATTCCTGCTCCCATATCTTTGCCTGAGAGCCCCTTAATTTCAAATTTATACCAGTGTGGAGGGAGGGGGTTTGCATTTTCCATTTCAGGGGTGGCTCCTCCCTTCCTTGGCAGAGACCTGACTTTTCAAACCAAGACAGTTCTGCATTGCAGCAGGCAGTGAGGAGATGCAGGGGGTACAGATGGGCATCCCTGTGCCAGAAGGAAGCAGAGCTGGAAGGGTGTGGAATCACAGTGTGCAGACATCTCCAAGCCCTCCCTAATAACAGAGGTCAGATTTAATTTGGCCTCAGCCTCTATCTGAGATGAGATAAAGAACCACACTATGATTATTTTTCCCAACTTGCCATGCCTGAGGGCAGTCATTCTCTCTCACATATAACAGAAAAATATTCTGGATAAACTGGCTGCAGCTCAGTAAATAAGTTGTGATACACGCTTTCATTTGAGAGATCCAAATTTTCTGGTTTAGCAACCCCTGGCAGAACAATCAATAACTTACACTCTGAGAGTGATGGGAAGAGGGAAACAATGAAGATAACAGAGTGTAGCAGTGCATCAGGACCTGCAGGGGCTCTGCTAACTTGCTGGGATAAGGATGCTCTGGCCTTTTGCCATTAGAAAATCAGGGCTCATTGGCAAGGCAGGAGACATTTGGGGGAGTTTGCTGAGACAGAGAAAATCAGCAGCACACAGCTCAGCTGAGCTTTCAGTCTGGTCAGGGAAAAACTCAGATCTGGAGCACCCAGTAGGGGTTAGGTTCAGCCTGACTCCAATCCAACCCTGTGCAGGAGTGAAGACAGTGTGAGCCCTTCAGAAATGATAAATTACATCCCAGATGAGAACCACAGTCCACAAAGCCCCAGCACAGGGGGAGCTGGCTGAAAAAGGAAAAGGAAAATTCACAGAGCCTTGTCATCAGCCACAACTGCCCAATCTCCCCCCAGGGTTTCCACCTTGCTGGATGAATTAGGACAGTTGTGTTTAATAGGCAGGGGAAGAAGCTTCATACCAGCATCTCCAGGCTGTGGGACTGAGGCTGGGAGGATCCAGGCTCTGCTTGGGCTCAGGGTCATGCTGAAGAGACTGCCAGTGAAGAGGCCAGAGGAAAGTCATGTGGTTTGTTTTTCATTTTGTCTCCTAAACCTTAATTCAGAGTAAGTTTGAAAGCAATTACTTTTAATATCTTCTCTACAATTCCACACTGACTAATAGCCCATACAGCCTCCCAACCAAATTCTGTGAGCTGCTGAGACCCTGCAACTCAAGCAGAAGTGATCTGGGGGCACAGACACAGAAGAATTGGTGCTTATGATCTTGCCTTAAGGATCACAGCAGGGCTGAATGTGGCCTGCTGACTCAGACTGTCCAACTGTAAACTAAAGGAGAGCCTGAGGAGCAATAATGGAAAAGCCAATTAGTTGATAAACTAGGTAATGGACTGCCTGGAAATAACTGTTGGAATCAACTTTCCTTAAAAGAAAAAAAGAAATAAATCTGGGGCAAACTGATGCCTTATTTAGACTGATCTGGAACAGAGACTAGACAGAGTTAAAGAATAAAGCAGGGATTTATTCAAAGGATCTCCTCCATGGATGCACCTTGGGCAGCACCAGAGCCCAGCCAGGGCTGCACCCAAGATGAACCAAAAATGTCACAAAGTGGGCACGAGGTCATGGGATCTCTCCCTGGGATCAGCTCTGCTCCATTCCCACCTTGCAGTTCATTGTCCCAGCCCAGCTTTAGCCCAGGCAGTCCCACCCTGCTTGTTTTTCTCTCTCCAGCCCACGGGGTTTGTGCTCCTGGGCTGAGATTTGGATCATTTGTCCTTGGTGCCCAGCTGGAGCAGGAATTGTTTTGTCTCCCTGCTCTGGGCACAGAGCTCACCATGCCCTGATGTGAAACCAGACCCACACACTAAAGCAGCACAGAACCTGAAAAATGTAAGAGCTAAAACCTGAGGCATGAAAACCAGAAAGTTCCTAATTTCACCAGTCACTAAGTGAAGACAATATATATGCAGAGTCTGCTCTATGAGACTGTGACCAGCAGCCCTGATGTGAACAGGAGAGGGTGAGGATGTGCAGGGAGCCTGGCTGGTGTTTGGGAGAAGCCAGAGGAGCCCCAGCCTTCCCCTGGCCCTGCTCCATCTGTGCCTGCCCAGAGGAGCTCTGAGCCTGAAAACATTTCTGCCTTGCTGAAACAGATGAGATCATCAGGGAGCTTGGCTCTTGTGCATGAGCCACATTTAACCAGGCTGATTCCCCTGAAGTTACAGAATCCTGACAGAAAACAGGGGTTTAAATTACTGAGTTCTTGTTTTTTACTCAGATTAGCTACATGGTTGGGTAATGCATCTTGTGCTTTCCAGAAGGGCTGATGGCTGCTACAGAAAACAAGGAATTTTCACAAGATGTTGATAAATTATTAAACCACCAGCAACTCCACTCGCTCTCAGGTTTAGAAGGCTTGAAAAATATTTCCTTCCTGATCAGTTTAAACTGCAGCAATTGTTTTTAATGAAGTGATACAACCAGAGGGCCAGAATTTTACTGAGCAGAGGGGGAATCATTCCAGCCCCTCTACACCAGGTGAAAAGCTGCTCTGTCGGAACTAAGGCTCCTTGTCTGACAAACTTTTTTTTTAGCAAAGTCTTCTCATGTTTATCCAAGGTGTTTGCTGCCATTGCATGTTAAAACTGTTGTAAACTCCCTGCAAATTGTAAAAAATTAAGATGTGTGTATATAAACATGCTGGAGAAGAGAATGTGGATGGTGGAGCTTTGTCTGCTGCTCTCTCCTGCCATGAGTGATGGGAACCCAGTGTAATTCCACAGCTCCCTGACCTAGTGCTGCTGCCACAGAGCACACTGGACAGCCAGGGAAATACCCAAAGTCAAATCAGTTTAGCAGAAAACAGAACAAGTCCTTTATCACCAACAGAAAATAAGAATCCCCCAGACTTGCCTTAGTGCCTGTTTGTTCTGGGGGAATTCAAGCCACAAATGATGGATGATTCCTTAATTGTAAGGAACTAATTAAAAATTAATTTAAAAAATAAAATACTTTTTCTTTAATTGCTTGTAGATATTCATGGATATTGTTAAGGAGTATAATTTTTCAGGCTGCTTTTGGACATTATTTTTACTAGGTGTTATTGTATTATTAGTGCCACCAAAAAAGCAGTGGTGTCTTGAAAATGGGTTGGATTCCTCTGGCCAGCAGAAGGCATCCAAGACAAGCTGGGCTGCAGAGGAGCTTTCTGCAGCACAGGAGCCTGCCTTCAGTCTTAGGCTAATGAGCTTAACTAATAATGCAGTAACTTTGCTTATGATTGCTGGCAAAACATAAATAGTCCTATAATACAATAACACCTAGTAAAAATAATGTCCAAAAGCAGCCTGAAAAATTATACTCCTTAACAATATCCAAGAATTTTTACAAGCAAATAAAGAAAAAGCAATGTAATTTTTTAATAATAAATCTTTACAGTTAAGGAATCTTCCATCATTTGTGTCTTGAATTCCCCCAGAACAAACAGGCACTAAGGCAAGTCTGGAGGATTCTTATTTTCTGTTGGTGATAAAGGACTTGTTCTGCTTTCTGCTAAACTGATTTGACTTTGTGTATTTCCCTGGCTGTACAGTGTTCTCTGTGGCAGCAGCACCAGGTCAGGGAGCTGTGGAATTACACTGGGGTGCTGTGGAATTACACTGGGTTCCCATCACTCATGGCAGGAGAGATCAGCAGACAGAGCTCCATCATCCACATTCTCTTCTCCAGCATGTTTGTATACACACATCCTAATTTTCACATTGTGATTTTAAGGGTTATTAAAATATTTGATATTCATTGTGTAGCTGCATTTCTGTCCAAAATTGATGCAGTGAGGTGTCCCTCTCCTGTGTGTTGATTATCTGTATGCCACAGAGTGACACTGTTCTACAAACTGGGAAAGGCACACAGGTTATCACAAAGGCAGGAGCCTTCTACACACACCCCCTGACAAGTACAGGACTTCTCCCAGAGTTTGGACACAGATTCCATGGTTACTATTCCTGGAAATTGAAGGAAAGGATCTCGATGTGTGCCTCACCAACAACTGGATGATAAGGTCTACTGAATCCTAAGTTTTATTATTTCTTCCCTAGCTGTAAAATTAATGGTACCTTTAACCCCATATACCTACTAGTAATGTCTTTTAGTCTTTATTCCTGTGTAGTATCAATTTGTTTTAAGTCCTATGTCTGTTAGTTTTGTGCCTATTAAATAAATAATTCATTCTCTAACAGGCTGAATCACTGTTATTTAAGAACTTGTGAACCAGAGTGGATTTTGGGATGCTGGCCACCTCAATTAAGCTCCTGCCTGCTGCCAGAGGCCTGGGCAAGAGGCAGGGATTTATCTAAATCCCCACAGCCATTGATAAAGGTGAGTCCCAGCTCACCACACAGCTGGAACCTCTCTGCCCAGCTGGCACCTGCAAGGGCAGCAAAACCCACCCCAGCCCAGCCCTGCCCTGCCCTGGCCAGAAGGCACTTCTCTCACCAGTGGCTTTATTTGGGTGCAGGTATCTTGAATCAGTTTCAGTGCCATTCCCTCCCTGAGAAAACCTTGGCTTCCAAGCAGAGATCCCTTACAGTGGGAAATGGCTCCAGGTGTCAGTGCTGGCCCTGGCTGGGCTGCCAGGAGCCTGGCAAGGACAGCAGGACAGTGACCAGCTCCTTCCCCCTGCCTTGCTCACTCCCTGCCCACTGCTGCTGATGAGAAAAGGGGGGTGAAGCCTGGGTCACCTGTTTTCAGCTGCAAGAATTGCTCCAAATATGCAGGAATCTCCAAATATGCAGGAATTTCCAAATATGCAGGAATTTCCAAATATGCAGGAATTTCCAAATATGCAAGAATTTCCAAATATGCAGGAATCTCTGTCACCACTGAGGGAGAAGACACTATCTAGACAGCTCTGCAAGGCACAGGAAACCTGATTCTATGCAGGCTCCTTGCAAGTGTCTCATTGTAATTGATATTTTATTGTTTGCTTTGCAGGCCTGCGTTTATCAATGACACTTTGCTGCACCAAACAGCTGGAAGGCTTCTCCCTCCTTTTCCAAATCCTGGGGCAAACTGTGGTGATAAATGAGCCCTGAAACAGCATGATTTATAGCTTTGTAGCCTCAAGGTGCACTGCAGATCCTTTTGTACAAATTAGATCCTGCTTAAGTCTCCTTAAATTTTTCAGGGTGACCTCTCTTCTTCCCTGTCACAATTCGTGTTATGAATCACTGAAAGTCTACCTTCCTTTTTAAAATGTTATTTTAACTAAGGGTCATTTATTTCCATTTATTTTCCCTTCAGGTTGCACTGGGTTTTTAACCACTGTCAGCTCATGTGGGCAGTCAATGTCTGGTCAAGGAAAACCCTGCTTGTAAAGAGGAGAGGGCTGGTGCCCTGGTGGCAAGGGCATCCCCAGAGACACTGATCCATGTGGTGGTGGGCTGCTCTCACTGCTCCCTCATTTGCAGAAGCTGCCACTTAAATCCCAGCTGGACACATATTAAATCTGACTTTCTGACTTGCCAGAATGCAGTGTCTTTGGTACCTCTGATGCCTTGTTGGCATCTAAAATACCTTTTTGGTACCTAAAAACAGAGGCCAGACAAAATCAAGGGAATAAAAATCAGTTCTATTTATTGAAGGGCCTTCAGGTCCATTTAGGGCAGATGAAGCCCCCCAGGGGCTACACTCAAAAATGGACCATGGGTTTGCACACTTTTATAGTTTTGGTCCATTTGCATATTGGGGGTTCATCTGACAATTCCAGCTTCAGCTAATGAAGTCATTTACCCCCAGTTTGCTCCCCCCAACTCACTTTTGTTTCCATCTCTCAGGCCTGAGGCAGTGAGGTGTCCTTGATTGCCAGGCCTGGAGAGGAATTGTTGTGTCTGCCCAAAATGGGAAAGCAGCAGCTCACACTGAGTGTGGAGTTTAGAGTTATGCACTAAAGAACTGCAGGATTACAAATACATGGGAAACACAAAAGCTGAAATCCTAAGGCATCACCAGTGGTAAAGGAATTAACAGTGGTAATGCAGAGAGCACCTGCCCAGCTGGGGCTTTACCTGCTGTTAGCAGGCAGTTCACAGCTGGAGCCCTAAATCTGTTCCAAGGCTGCTTTCATTTCCCAGGCACTTTGGGAGGATGGCTGAGTAACAAAAGCCTCAGGTTTCCCATTTGGGACCATTTTGGTTCACCTTGGGTGCAGCCCTGGCTGGGCTCTTGTGCTGCCCAAGGTGGATCTGCTGAGGCTTTTTAATAAATCCCTGATTATTCTTTAGCTCTGTCCAGCCTCTGTTCTAGGTCAGCCTGCACAAGGCATCAGTCTGGTCACAAAATGGTCACAAAATGCACGACTGGGCATGGGGTCTCTAACTTTTAGCAGTTCTGCTCCATTTGCATATTGGAGTTAATTGTCCAATTATAACTTTAACTTATGAAGTCTCATCCTTCTTGTTTTTCTCTCTCCAGCCCACGGGGTTTGTGCTCCTGGGCTGAGATTTGGATCATTTGTCCTTGGTGCCCACCTGGAGCAGGAATTGTTTTGTCTCCCTGCTCTGTACAGAGCTCAGCATCCCTTGATGTGAAGCCCAGACCCACAGACTAAAGCAGCACAGAACCTGAAAAATAGAAAATCTGAAACCTGGGGCATCACCAACATAGTAATTCTTTTTGTCACAAACTGTCCCCATAACCAAGAGTTCCACAGACTGTCCCAAGCCCTGAGTGGTGTTTGTTAGCTGCATTGTGCAGGTGGTTCAGAGTATGTCCCAACATGTCCTGATAGCCTGCTCTACTCCCCTGGACCCAAATGTGCCCTCTGCCCACATCCAGCTCTTTCTATGGCCACCCTTCTCAGGGGGGTCTCCTCCCCAGGCTGAGGAACCTGAGCAGCTTCAGTCTAAATGGTTTTCTGGTCTGGGATTGCCCATCATGAGTCTGCTGAAACCTTGTGACTGTTAGGAAGTGCTAAATCTCTCAAAAGTAGAAAAAGTGGGGTTACACAGCAGACACCCTGCTGAATCCCTGTGGGGTATTCCAGAGGAAAAGGTGAGGAGGGAGATGAAAGAGAAACAAGGTTTTTGAGGCTGCCAGTTCCCCAGTTTCAGTGTGAGGCTGAAGATGGCAAATAGAAGTTTGGCTGATACCCTTTGTACAAGTTCTGCGCATTTAATGCAAAGCTGCCTCTGCAACTCAGTACCTCTGGTCATGGGATGTGGGAAAAAGAAGGTGAAGAGTGAAACAGCCCAGTGAAATCAGGAGCCACCTTGGCAGCAGGACTTGGACACGCAGCAAGAAGGAGGCTGAAGGATGCTGCCATGTCTGTTTTAAAGGAAGATCCACCAGTCTTGGCTGTTGGAAACCTAAAGGATGCTCGGTGATGTCAGGATTTGGCCCATGGGAAAAAATGTGATGCTTTTAGATCTATCAAAAGTGCAGAGAATCTCAGTTAATGAGAACTAGACATTCCATAGTGAGGTGTAAAACTGGGAGACTCCTAACTAGAACAAGCACAGATGGAGCACATGATGGCAACTACAGACTTTAGGAGGAACTCACCAGAGTTCTCAGACATTTGAGACACACATGTAACACTCTGAAAACAGATTTTGAGGTAGAGGAAAAAATTGTTGCAGAGTCATTGAGCTTGATGTCCTTATAAAATTCTCCTAGCACTGTATGCTTTGCTTTTCTCACATGAGAAGTGTTTGGTTTCTTTCCCATAAGCAAAGTTTATTGCTGATGAGTAGCAGAAGCAGAGGGCTTATTCCAAATTTAAATCAGAGCAATCCCATTAGCAGGTGTTTAGCAGGACCCTGGTGAGTTATGGGTAGCAGTAGTGCATGACTGTGCTGTGGCACTCCTGAAGATAAGGTGTTGAACTGCAATACACCACTGGTATTAGAATCATAACATTATCAGGAAAGATAGATGGGAAGCACTTGGATGCAGTGGCCAAATTCTCATCTAATTTCCACTGGTACCCATGGTTCAAGTCATGATAAATGCTGCAGGCCTGCATTTCCCAAGGGAAGATTCTGGCCCAGCTCTGCAGACAGCTCAGAAGAGTGAATCCTCTAAGAGGAGGGAAGGGCATCCTTCTTTCCATGGTGCTGTTCCCGTGTCCTTCTCAGACTAGAAAGTAAAGTGACAAATAAATGATGGACCCTTTCAGTGGATAATAGGTGAAATAAATCATACAGTGTTCTAGGCCATAAATATACAATCAGGGAATTTTGAATATTTAGCATTTTTGCCAGCAGTCTGCAACACATTCGTATGACAGCATAAAATCTTCAGCAGAGAGAGAGAGGAACGGGGTATTTATAGAAGGATGAGAACAACATCCAAAAAATGCTGCTGCTGAGTCTTACTATATGATAAAAAGGCTTTAAAAATTAAATAATTATTATTATTATTATTATTATTATTATTATTATTATTATTATTATTATTATAGCATAAAACCTTCAACAGAGGTTGAAGGCATTATTATTATTATTATTATTATTATTATTATTATTTATTATTATTATTATTATTATTATAGCATAAAACCTTCAACAGAGGAACGGGGTATTTATAGAAGGATGAGAACAACATCCAAAAATGCTGCTGCTGAGTCTTACTATATGACAAAAAGGCTTTTAAAAATGATGATGATGATGATGATGATGATTATTATTATAGCATAAAATCTTCAACAGAGAGAGAGGAAAGGGGTATTTCTAGAAGGATAAGAACAACATCCAGTTGAACTTACCTATTTGGTTAGGTAGTTACCTAATTATTTGCTTTAGAAATAGCAGCATTTTGATGACAGGGATGACATGGAATCTTGGATGGCTTGGAATTAGGGTGGCTTTTCTCCTGGCACATTGCTACCAGTGCCATGGCTGCTGGGTGTGCAGTGCCAGGCAGCTTTAGCCCCTTCAGGAGCTTGGGAGGATGTGCTGTGTCTCATGAGTTCCTGTTCTCTGGAGGGGGCTGAACTCCAGTGTGATCTTGACCCTTCCCATTCCTGTTCTTTATTTTATGCTTTGCGTTCAAGTCCAAGCCAGTTTGCATCCTGATAGAAATTTCCAGAGCTCCACAGAATGTTACAGAGTCCTTTTTCCATTTAATTCTGCTGTAAAGAGAATACAGGGTGTGTGTGCCAAGTGTGGAGCTGTTCTCCAAAGCCAGCCCTTCCAACTTTGGGCTCCACATCCTCTGTCTCCCTCCCCCTATGACCCAAACTCATGCCTGCAGCCTCCCAGAGCCAGCAGGGTTAAAATCTGGTGCACTGTGGTAAATATTTGGCAACCAGCAGTGACTGCAGGGTGAGTTCTGCCTCAGCTCTGCCCTTCTGGAGTAATGCACTGCCACGAAACCTTTCCTGAGATTAATGCCTGGACATGCTCCTCGGGGAAGCAAGAGTCAGAATACAAAAACACAAAGCAGGGAGAGCTCCAAGGTCTCCTTTTGTCTTAGGGTATTTTTGCAAAAAAAAAAAAAAAGAAAGAAAAGAACTGTCAGAATGGATTTCTTGGGTAGTTACATGCACATCACACAGACATTCACTCCAGCCCAGTGCAATTTGGCATGAGTTAAATGTACCATTAAAGCAAAGCCTTAGCTAAAAAGCTCCTCAGTAACTCTCCACCCTTGAAAAGCATTTACCAAACCCATATTATGGTCTTGATTGCCTTCACTGTGTTTTCTGTGCTGGTTTTTTTTTCTTTCAGCTGATTGGAATTCTGAGATGTAACAAAACCTCCTTTGGAGTGTGACCTTGAGAGTCGAGCTCTTGTATGCTATAAATAATGGAAAATTAGCTATATAGGCTAAAACAGTGAGCAAAGTATTTTATATGATTTTCAAGGGCTGTAAGCTCAAGAAGAGCTGATGTCTATCAGAGTGTTATATAAATAGTCTTGTAATGAGGAAGAGCATATAAGATCCAAGATAGATTTCTGCTTTTTAATGAGATGGGGGAATATATTACTTCAGAATTTAAAGGCTATTTTTCTTTTTGAAATTCAGATCTGGCTTTATGAATATTTTATTTTAAAAATCCAGATGATGGTAATAAGTTTTCTAATGCTAAGACATTTCTCTTTGACATGTAAGTATATTGTTGACAAGCCTAATTTTCCCAGAAAAAATCACTTTAAAGTTACTAATATACATTTTAAAACTAAATTCAATCTCAGCCCATCCTCCAGTTTTTCCAGTACTGAAGCTTTCTGCCACTGTGAGGAGTTACAGTAGAAATTACTAATAGCTCTAAAAGAATAATTGTTCCTGCAGGCTCTGCTGGAAACTTGTCACAAGGATAACCTTGCACCAGACCTGTATTTTTGAAATAAACTTGCATCTGACTTGGCACTGGAGTTTCTGCAAAGAGGAAACACTGATTCCTTTAAAAGGTACCCTCAGATCTGTTCCATGACTGAGATAACATTTTATTGCATTGTCAAGTAAGTTTTGTGCTGTAAACTTGCTAGAGCAGTAAGTTTTACTGCTTCATTGGAATTTCATTTCAAAAGGATTTCTCTGGTTAGAGCCTGATCAATAGCTGCATTTTGCAGAATGTGAAGATTTCCTTTTTATTTGGAAATAGGAGAAATTGCCTCAAGATGAATTTCAGCTGCAGGGGAAGGAGGATGTTGGAACACAGAGGCACAGGATCAGCACCAGCTCCTGCTTTGCCAGATGTGAGAGAAGGAACATTTGAAGATATTGAAGATATTTCCCCACTCCACTGATACATTGTGGGTAGATCAGTAAAAATGTTCTCAGCTGAGAGATGCACAGCTCAAAAATGATTGAGGACAGACTCAAGCACAGTGACACACACATAATCAGCCATTTTTCAGGATATTCTTCCCCAGGAAGCCAGACCCTAAATCCTGTGAATTTGCTAAAAGCTGGAACATCTTTTCAAAGCAAATTAGAAGCCCCAGTTTTCATTTCAATATGCTGTCTCACCAAGTGCCCACACGAAGTAAATGTGATGTTTTGTTTCAGGTCAAATATTTCATCATGGATAATTTGCTTGGTCCCCTTTAGAAATGTCAATGTCATAAGGGAAAAAGAAGAATGAAAATTTATCTGAAAATAATTAGCCCTTTCCCTAAACAAATAGGAAAAAAACACCCCAGATGTTCTAATTGCTAAGCTGTTATTTTCCAACTCTGGTTCTGGCCAGAGGCATCCTGGAATCAAAACTCACACCCTATTCCACCATTCATCCACTGATTTATTATTTGCCCCTGGAAAATTGCTTTTTTGTAAGCCTCTCTTTCCTCATCTAAGAAAGAGAGAGGATGTGATCAATCCTTGTGCAAAGCCTTGTAAGTGCTGTTGATGAGTCTTACTATATGACAAAAAGGCTTTACTATTTATTATTATTATTATTATTATTATTATTATTATTATTATTATTACTATTATTACTATTATTATTATTATTATTATTATTCCCATATAGTATTTCCCATATTGTATTTTCTGCTTTTTCAGCTATTCACTAAAACACATGACATTTTAGGCCATTTACCCACATTCTGGGGAAGCTGTAGAGGTCCTCTCTCCAAAACCACAGAGATTAAAAACTCCTTCAGGAATCTTGGATTTATGTGATACAACAACTCTGCTGCATTGCACATGAGCACAATCAGCAATACAGAAGGGAAGTTTAAAAAACCCTGTATTTTTAGGCTTTCAGCGTTGCTATTTAGACAAATTTGAGGTATAAATTATAAATTCTGTATGCCTGAAAATCTTCCCAGAGGAAAATCCCAGATTTTCCCTGTTCCCCATGGGAAGCAGGGTGTAATTCTCTCTGGAGATGTGACACAGGGACTGTGCTCTCCTTCTCAAGGATGTTTTAATGCCCCTCAGGAAAATCAGCTTTGGACCCATCCCTGCAGGGCTGACCTGTTCCACAAGGCAGCTCCAAAGATTTTCTGTCTGGCCTTTCTGTCAGCCTTGCCTTAAGTCAACTCATTAATGCTTCTCATAGGGAAAAAGTGCTTTATAACCTCTGTTCCAAGTCTGCTGTTCTTTCATTTCCACTTGTGCTCCTGGTACTATCATCTGGTAGGAATTATCTGCAACAAATTAAGAATTTATGTACTTGAGGAAAATGTTGGCTGGGAGCTCATTGGGGGGAGGCATTTTCATGGCTTTTTGAATGGGGGCTTTTTCATTAAACTTTTTCATTTCACCTAAAGATTGAAAAACCTATGACACAGCTTCTCTGGGGAAGGAGAAGTTTCTAACTCTTTAATAAGTGCTATTTATCAAAGGCAGACAATGTGAGCTGCCTGCCAGATGTAGAGTGCATGGTCTGGAAATTCTTGTGTATGAACTGCCTCAAGGCTTGGCTCCTCATTGCTCTGTGTGCTCTGAGTGCCACACTCTCTTCCCACTGAGGAAGCTGCTCACACACAAACACTGCCAAGGCCACCCCTTCCCTGCCCTCCCCAAAGCAGCCACAGTGTCCCCATTCCATGAGGAGTGGCAATTCCATGAGGAATGGCAATTCCATGAGCCCATGGTAGAGGGGAAACCAGTGGCACTCAGTGGAAGGACACCATGTGCCAGGTGACCATTGATGCCTTAGGATTTTATCTTTGCTATTTTCCATGTATTTGTAATCCTGCAGTTCTTTAGTGCATAACTCCAAACTCCACGCTCAGTGTGAGCTGCTGCTTTCCCATTTTGGGCAGACACAACAATTCCTCTCCAGGCCTGGCAATCAAGGACACCTCACTGCCTCAGGCCCCAGAGATGGAAACAAAAGTGATTTGGGGGAGCAAACTGGGGGTCCATGGCTTCATTACCTGAAGCTGGAATTGTCAGATGAACCCCCAATGTGCAAATGGACCAAAATTATAAATGTGTGCAAACCCATGGTCCATTTTTGGGTGTAGCCCCTGGGGGGCTTTGTCTGCCCTAAATGTACCTGAAGGCCCTTCAATAAATAGATCTGCTTTTTATTCCCTTGATTTTGTCTGGCCTCTGTTTTTAGGTACCAAAAAGATATTTTAGATGCCAACAAGGCATCAGAGGTACCAAAGACACTGCATTCTGGCAAGTCAGAAAGTCAGATTTATTATGTGCCCAGAGATGGGAACAAAAGTGAGCTGGGGGGAGCAAACCTGGGGTCCATGACTTCATTACCTGAACCTGTAATTGGGAGATTAACCCCCAATATGTAAATGGCCCAAACTTATAAAAGTGTGAAAACCGTCATCTATTTTTGGGTGTAGCCCCTGGGTTAGTTTTGCCCAAAATGCACCTGAAGGCCCTTCAATAAATAGAACTGCTTTTTTATTGCCTTGATTTTGTCTGTCTCTGTTATTAGGTAGCCCAAAATGGCATCACCATGATTAAAAATCACAAACATAAGAACAGTGGATTGAGTCAACACTGGTTTCAAACCTAGTTTTCATTTAAATTTTCATTTCTACTGGCTTTAGAAATCTGTTTATGTCTATACAGCAGATCTATTCATAGAGTTGACTTACAGTAGAGGAATGTAACTTTTCAGTACCTAGCCATGGTAAATCTTTGTATAGCTCACTTATAATTAAATTGATCCATGAAAGTTTCATTATATTTTGAGAGTCAAGGTCTCACTGGAATGGAAAGCTCCTTCCATGACTATTACATTCTAATCAGATTACTTATCTAATCCCTCTAATTTATCAAGTGCATCTGAATTGATCTGCACCATACAGGAGCTCTTAGTGATTTCTGAGTTTTTGGGGGGGAGTATTTCTGCCTGCTCTTCCCCAGTTCTTTATTTACTGAGACACAGAAAGAGCACTGGCTCTGTACAAATCTCTGACACCCACTGAAAGGGACTATGAGGCAGAATCACTCTTAAGCATCAGTGTCTTTCTAGACATTAAAGTTGGAAAATGGAACAATTATTTTTGCATTAGCTAGTCACACTGACAAATTCCCTCTGCACCCTCTTCCTGTCATGCCAAAATGGATCATCAGCACCTTATTAAGGTGCCCAGGCTATTCCATAACAGTAATAAAGTGTAAATGTATCCCAATTACTCATTTAATGACTTCATGAATATTCAGTAATAAGAAGCAGTAGCTGAGCTCACTACAGTAGGTTATTAAGGACACATGCTGCATATCCCTTATTATTTCTGAGATGTCTTAAGGTTTATTTTATTCAGATCTGTCCCGTGTTCATAAATGATAATTCACTGGGACAGCACCAATTCTGTGCCAGGCAACAATCTGCACAGTTTTAGACCTCTCATTTACATATTTCCTGGGAGACGGTCTAATCTGATAATACAACCAGATTTCAGGGAAAATCATTTTGTGTTTAAGCAGTGGATCATGGCCCAGAATGACATAAAGTTGGATGTTCACAGTGTTTTTCACCTGGATATCCAAAGCAGCAGGTACCAAACACTCCTTTACTCCAATGGGTGGTGCAGGGTCAAGTTTTGAAGAATGAGCTGGCACAAAAGTGCTCAGAAATTCAGTTACCACAGAAAACTGCTGCTCTGAAAGAGAATGCTCCTCTTTAGGAATGCTTGCCAGTGCAGGTGTGCACAGTGACTGCACACTGATGCATGTGCATGCATTGTTGTCAGTCTGCAGTGCTTGGAGCTGCACTTTGTCCTGCACCTGGTTTCCTTGAGAGCAAAACCTTCTCCACATCTCCACCTGAACCTCTGAAGTCAACCCATTAATGCTTCTCATGTGAAAAAGTGCTTAATAACCTCTGTTCCAAGTCGGCTGTTCTTTCATTTTCCCTTGTGCTCCTGGTACTATCATCTGGTGGAAATTATCTACAACCAATTAAGAATTTACATACTTGAGGAAAAGCCCTCTATCAGAGATATTTTTGCCTGATGTTCAGGAGGAATGATGAGGATGTCTCCATCTTATCAGAAGGCCAATTAATTACTTTATTATAATATATTATTCTATGTTATATTCTCTCTGTATTACATTACATCTGAACTGAATCTGCACAAGCACCCAACTCAACTCCACTGCCCAGGATCTCACACACCTGTATTCACACACAACTGGTCAGTGAATCAAAGCACTCACACCAGAATCCAATCACCAATTCCCTTCTTCCACCATGTATTCCACTTGTGAACAACACAGGAGCAGTAAATGAGATAGGAATTGTTTTTCCTTTCTCTGAGGTTCAGAGAATGTGAATCCCAGAAAATCCTTGGGAAGTGGTGCCTTGCTTTTCTCTGTGAAGAGAAATGCAGCTACATCTCTTGTGGCCAGAGACCCCTGGCAGTGTCAGGAGAGATTCCCCTCCTTGCACGAGGCTCACAGAAAAGGGCTGGACAGCCCTGATAAGCTCACAGCCACAAGGACACATTTCTGTTCAAAGAGCTGGCAAGTGCCCAGAGCAAATCTCGGGTGGGCGAGTGAGCAGCTGATCTCCTGACACAAAATGGAATTGCCTGGCTGGGAGGAGACAGCAGAGGGAGCAGATTTTGACAGAGCAGACCCCTTCTCTTCACTAAAGGGTCTACTGCTCTTGTGGAAACCTGAACCCAACCCCAAATGTGTAGAGAAGGAAATGGGAGCAGAGAGGAAGGATAAGGATCAACTCCTGATGGATCTGAGTGAGGGGGAAACAGAGACAAGGGTTCACTCACAGCACCTGCATTATTTAAAACACTAAAGGGAACAGCTTCATGTGTTCTGCTCAGCCTGTGGCTCATTTTCTTCAAGACAACAAACTTGTGACCATGTGATCTGAAGGTAGCCTTAGGAAGGAAAGGAGCCAGTTTCTGCTAATTTAGCTAGAGAGACTGTTTGAACCTAAATTGGACCTTAAATTAAACCTGAAGGCTTCAAGAGCAAGAGTGCTTGTGCACTAGGCAGTCCTGGAGAGCTGAAAAACCCAGGCTCTCTCAGGTGTAGCAAAGCTGAGTTGTTGGCCACCAAGCCAGCCACAGTACACAGAGAATGCAAAGATGCAGAAACATTTATAAGCTGATTTATGGTTATTTATTGTGGAGTGATAGAATCTAAGAAAATAGTGCAGAGGATAATCTTGCCCCTGAGGAGTTGCAGCTGTGCTGGTCACCTAAGATTAGGAACAGACCTGCCCTTAATGGGGCACAGCTGCATCCAATAATAAGAGTGCCACAACAGAGTTGGAGTTTGTTGGTTGTGTTGTGAAGAGAGATGGAGTTTCCTAGTTGTGAAGGAGCCAGTGCTGTGAGGAGCTGCCCATGAGAAATCACTGAGAAGGTATGGGACTTTTGAATGTGGGACTTTTGAAATATGATGATAACAATTTATTAGTTTGACTTTGTCAGTCCTATAAATACACAAAAAGTAATGTTTCTATAATGCTGTAATTGCTCCTTCCAAACACATAAATTGTCATCCTGTAAAATTGATGCTGGTTTTGGACTGGTTGTCCTTGGGTTTCTCTTTTCTGGTTAACTGGAGGAAATGTTATTTTTACTAGGTATGTTCCCATGAGGATGCCTGAGAGTCGTTGAAAGCAAGGAGCAACAGGCTCTGGATGCATAGTTTGACTGCATTAGCTTTTATGAAATAATCTTGTAACTTGAGACATGCCGAGGAAGACTTCAAAGAAAATATTGATTTTTAACTTAACTAGATCAGTGAAAAAGGCTTCCCCTACCCCAGCTGCATATTCACAGCACATACAGTTCAATTTCTGCTTTCCTTCTCTTCATTGGAAGTGATTTCCTTTGCTTTGGGCCTCTGTACTGAGGAATGACCCCAGCAAAAGAGCCCTAGTATACTTTGGTGGCAGTCTAATTCCATCAAGGTTGCATTGGCAGTGATTCCATCATTCTCTTCCTTGTGCAGACCTCCTGGGGCTCTTTTGCTGAGGGGGGAAATTGTTAATTACACTGTGGGAATCATCAGGACATCACCACTGTGAATGGGTTCAAAATGAGAAACTAAACTTCAGGGCCATGTCTTTGCAACGTGGATGTTGTGTATCCACAAATGGGGTTTGGTTTTCTGGGATTTATGTTGCACAGAGATCAATGACAGCTTTGGGATGTAAGGAAGCTGGAAAAGCTGCTGTAGGCATTGAGGTGCTTAACTGCCATTGTCTTGTTATGCAAATCCAGCTCTGAGGAGTGAATCATCCTACCTAAATTTAGCCATGTAAAAGCAAGCACTTAGTCTAAGTAGTTCTTTAGGTTTATGATATTGTCAGAGAAGGATAATTCAAGAATCTGATGGCTTTTCCTGTTGGAGGCATTAGAGTTCCAGTGGAGAAGACATTTTCATGTGAATTCTTTTATATAAATGCATGAATAAATGTATGTGCACATATATATTTTTATATGTTTTAAGCACAAAATCTATGTTTTACTCTTCAGTTTTAATTAGGGATGTGCAAAAAAAGCAGGATTAAATCTTGAGAAAGTCATCTGCTTGCTTGGATGCCATGATACACTGGCATTCAAGAAGCTGCTCATTTCTAACCATCCTGTTCATGACATCTTTCTTTTTTTAAATGATTATGAAGACTGAAAGATTCTGTTCTCTGAGGATGTGCTCTAGTTTTTTTGGTAGTCAGGATGTTTGTCATGAGCAAGCTTAAAAGTCAAAGGGTTTAGTTTTTACTGAAAATACTTTATGCTCCTATAAGCTTTCCCTGTAATTTATGTGCAAGTGGCTCCAAACACACAGCTGAGGATGTCGTCTGGGAATAGACTGAAATGTTATTTCTGGGATATTGCATCAATGACTTCAGCCTTGACCTACGGGAAAAGGGATGAAGAAAGAGCATGATAAAAGCTATCATTGTGATATTTCTTATCTTTCTGTGCCATTGCAACCAAGTCCTGTTTGCTCCCCAATATATTTGTGCACAGCACCAAGCAACAGCGTGAGGAGCATAATTCAAATGAAACATTTCCTAATTATTGCTCCGTCCCAGTAATAAATATGTATAGCTGGCTTTTGTGCACACACAGATGCCCTGGGATGCAGAAGTCACTACATTTACCCCCAAAATTTTACACAAATAGTTTTTCAACCTCATTGTAAACCATAGAAGTGCCTCAAATGTACCCTGCATTAAATGATGGGGCAGAATTGTTCCAGCAGAACCTCCTGGACCTGGTGCTGATGACAAGAGCAGAAAGACAGAATCCATTCTCCTATTAGGCTTCTGTTTGTCACAGAAAGATATGAATAGTTTAGATGTATTTATTAGTGAGCTGTTGTCTTAGGATGGAAATTGGGGTGAGTATTCTATTTAGCATCTGTCAGAGCTGGGGCAGTTCTCTGCTGTTCATGGGGCAGTTTTTTTATCTCTTTGGGGAGTTTGGTAAGAACTTAATTCACAAGATTATTTATCTTCCTTCTGTCTCAGCAGAGCCCTGTGCTCAACTTCCCCATGAGGAGCTGGGACAAACTATGGAGCACGTGTGCTCTGCTGTGGGGCTTGGAACAGAGCACAGGGATCAAGGAAATTCCCTCTCTCTAAGACACTCTGATGCTTGGAGGTACAATATTGAGGCTGCACTACACAGCTGGCAGAAGAAGGGTCCTACCCAACCAACCCCAAAAAGATCCCATTTTCTAGGTGAACATGCAAGGCTTTGTGTCTCTCCAGTTTTGCTTCCTTCTGTGGAAAATGCTGCACTAATATTGAAAGGTCACACATAAAAGCAAAATGGAATTATTCATCTTTATTCCTGGGCCAAGCCTGGAATGACCTCAGTGAACATGGATGCTTATAAAGGAAACAACATTTGTGGTAACACTCTGACACTTCAGAGCAGTGGTGTTCAGGGGTCTGAGGCCCAAAATGGCCAAGGTCCTGCTGGAATTCCGCATTGTGCAGAATGCCTCTCAGACCCCAGCTACCACCTGTGCCAACTTGGTCTACTTTGACAGTGCCAAGTGCCTCCAGAATAGTGACACAAGGAACCTGGGCTGGTGTGTTTTGATTCCCCAGGAAATGGGATGGCAGTGGTGTTGAGGAGCCTGTGGCCTGGAATAGCAAACTGCCTGCTGGAATTCCACATGGCGCAGGATGCCACCCATACCCAAACCACCACCTGTGCCAACTTGGGCTGGTTTGACAGTGCCAAGTGCCTCCTACAAAGTGATACCAAGAACCTGGGCTGGTGAGTTTTGTTTCCCTGGGAAATGGGCCGGCAGTGGTGTTCAGGGGCCCTTGGTCCACGGTGGCCAACTGGCTGCTGGAATTCCGCATTGTGCAGGATGCCTCCCAGACCCAAGCTGCCACCTGTGCCAACTTGGGCTGGTTTGACACTACCAAGTGCCTCCTGCACAGTGACACCAGGAACCAGGTTTAGTGAGATTTGTTTCCCTGGAATAAAGGTGTGAACTGTTGTTCAGGGGCCTGTGGCAGGCTGCCTGCTGGAATTCCGCATTGTGCAGGATGCCACCCATACCCAAACCACCACCTGCACCAATTTGGGCTGGTTTGACAGTGCCAAGTGCCTCCTGCAAAGTGACACCAGGAACCTGAGCTGGAGAGTTTCATTTCCTGGGGAAAAAGCCTGAAGAGTTGTTCAGGGGCCTGAGGCCCGGAGTGGCCGGCTGCCTGCTGGAATTCTGCATTGCGCAGGATGCCTCCCAGACCCAAGGTGGCATCACCCAAACCTTGGGCTGGTTTGACAGTGCCAAGTGCCTCCAGAATTCTGACACCAGGAACCTGGGCTGGTGAGTTTTGTTTCCTGGAGAAAACACACGAACATTGGTTCAGGGGCCTGAGGCCCAAAACGGACATCTGGCTGCTGGAATTCCGCATTGTGCAGGATGCCTCCCAGACCCAAGGTGGCACCAGTGCCAGCTTGGGCTGTTTTGACAGTGCCAAGTGCCTCCAGAATAGTGACACAAGGAACCTGGGCTGGTGTGTTTTGATTCCCCGGGAAATGGGATGGCAGTGGTGTTGAGGGGCCTGTGGCCTGGAATGGCAAACTGCCTGCTGGAATTCCACATGGCGCAGGATGCCACCCATACCCAAACCACCACCAGTGCCAACTTGGGCTGGTTTGACAGTGCCAAGTGCCTCCTGCAATCTGACACCAGGAACCTGGAATTGGTGAGTTTTGTTTCCCAGGAAAAGGGCCTGAACTCTTGTTCGGGGGCCTGAGGCCCAGAATGGCCATCTGCGTGGTGGAATTTCACATTGTGCAAGATGCCTCCCATTTCCCAGCTGCCACCAGTGCCAACTTGAGCTGCTTTGACGGTGCCAAGTGCCTCCTGCAATCTTCCATCGGGAACCTGGGCAGGTGAATTTTGTTTCCCAAGGAAAAGGGCCAGCCTTGGTGTTCATGGGTCTGTGGCAAGAGTGGCCGGCTGACATTCCTCATGGCACAGGATGCCTCCCAGACCCAAGCTGGCACCACGGCCAACTCGAGCTTGTTTGACCATGCCAAGTGCCTGGTTGGATCCTGACAGAGCTGCAGGGATTTACCAGCTCCCCTCACTGATGAAAGAACATGGTGCTTCAAAGCAGGGTTTTTAATCACTGTCACCATCTTCTCTGTGTTGGCTCCAAGGAACAGAGCAAGCCCTCCTTATAAATTACCCACACAGGGCAGTTCAAAATACTGTAAATGAAAGATCTTTAGCTACACTAACATCCTTTAGTGCCACAGAAACCTGCCCAGAGCTCACCCAGGAGATTCAAGGTTCTTTGCATCAGAACGCCCTGCAAAACCTCAGCATTTCCCACCAACCTCTGCAGGCAGATATCACCAAATTTAAAACTGGAAATGCTGTAAATGTGATGTGCTTCTCCATACCAGCTCTAGGACACATACTGTGGCCACGTGGGTGTCAAATTTTGGAAGGTAGGTCATAGAAAATTAAACAAATCTAATTATTAGAGTGAGCTAGGCGCACTGTAGTGCACAAGAAAGTAAAACCCAGCTCTGTCTGAGACTCAAGGCACCCAGGCAGGAGTTCCTTCAGGTATTACAGCAAGTTTCAAAAAAATCCATCATCACAAACACTTTTAATTATTTCTAGCCAAATGCCTGTAACCTTGGTAAAAAACAATTATTGAGCAGGCTATTGATCTAGTCACTACATAAATACACTTATGTCATCAGTAAGCTAGAACCCTCCTGGGTATAAAGCCAAAATCTTAAGGATGACTAGTTATCTGACATATGAGTTTAATTAGGATTTATTGATTAGGGGTTTTTAAAAACAAATGGATTTTCTTGATAAAATCCTAGCACAGGATTTTCTGGAAAGTTAAATAATGTCTGTCTTGCTATAAAACAACCTGTGATCCACATCCTAATTACTTTACCACGAAAATTTGCTTTTTATTTCAACAGAAGAATGCAGGCAGCGTTCATTCCAAACACCATGAAAGCTGAATGCAGAGGGAGAAGGCCTCAGCCATCAGAACCACACAGGGAGTTGTTCTCAGTGCCTGGTCCTTGCCTGCTAACCAGGGGTGCTGCAGTCAGGTGAAAAAGAGTGAAAGGAAAGAGAAGAAAAGCACAAGAAGTTCTTAAATGCTCGTTCTTCCAACGAGCTGGACATGAGATCAACCATAACATCTCCTTGGACCTACCAGAGTTTATTGCCTGCCTAAGGACTCTCCAGAAAGTCCCACCATTCCCAGGAGGTGCAGCTGAAGGTCCCAGGTTGTTCATGTCTGTGGGCTGAAGTCAGTCTAGGATTGATTTCCCATTCTCAAGGTCAGCCTGAACCCTTGAGCAGACTCATTTCAGCCCTGGTGCTGCTGTGGATGACAAAAAGACCTCTGGGTCCTGCAGGGGGCAAGGACAACTGCCCAAGGAGGAGAAGCTCCATCAGAAGAAGTTCCATTATTTAATTTATTCATAATATATAATTGTAATATAATACAATTATAACATCAATATATCAATATATTAATATAATATACTAGTATAATATATAATATACAACAATATTTTTAACAATAATAATGATAACAATAATGATAAAAATAAAACCAACAATAACAACAATACAACAAGAAAATATATTAATATTAATAATTAATTCCTCCTACTGTAAACTGTAACCACCACATTTGTGCAGCCAAGATCCTGGCCCTCTTCAGCATCAGCTGAGGCAATTTTCCACACCTCAGTTGAAAGCCACAGCATCCCTCCCCTGCTCTCCCTTCCCCACTTTCTGAGCAGCACATGCCATGATATGCAAACTGCTCTCCCCATCTAAGAAACAGATTGTTAATTTGTTAGTGTTCCATTAAAGATTTATCCCCTGAGGAGGAGATATTTTCTTTAAAAGTAACCATTTGTGTAATAATCTTTTATCCACCCCAGTCAGGAAGAATCAGCATTTCCTGAGATGCCTGTGGGAAGCCTCATGACTCCTCCTTCCAGGTAAAACTAATCCTATTTCTTTGTGTCACACAAAAAGAATATGAAATCTCTCTGCAGCTCTATTAGAACCATTTAGTCCAGAAAATGTCATTGACATTTGATTTTTTTTTTGAAGTATTTAAGGAAAGAGGGAGGAAAAAAAAATAAAAAGAACAAAACTCCAAACCCCTCCAGAGGTCTCCTGATGCTTGAGTGACATAAATATTCACTAGACCATAGGAGACTGCAGTCTAGTTTGTTTAAATTCAATTATGTCATTGTCTGCAGCAGAATGACAGGGGACTAATAAAATGCAGGGCATACCTGGATGAGGGAGAAGAGGAGCTGGCAGGGCTCTGAGCATGAAATGGGCTCTGTGAAGCTGAGCCCTTGCCTGATTACTGTGCCTTCACCAAGTGTGACCCCACTAAATGTCTAAATGTCACCAGGAGAGAGTGAAAACTTCACTGCTGTCACTTTAATTTCCTTCCCACTGGGTAATTATAAATGAGACTGTAGGCTGGTTTATTGTCTTTTCCTCAGTTCAGCTGGAAGTGTGTAAACATTCCTGACAGTCTCTCACAGGGGTGGCTCCATCCCCCTGCACGGGGGAGCAGAAATGTGGAGCAGCATCAGAGCAGGGCAGTGACCTGACTGCAGCTCCAGAGAGGATCAGCCAGCTGGCTGAAAGCAGCAATGTCTCTTCAGTCTGAAGTCAAAACTGCTTTAAAACCAGAAAAATTATTTTCTTTCAGAACAAACCAGAAGCTTTGATCTCTTCCCCCAGCAGAGGAAACCAAATAAATTTTACTTCCAGGCCAATATTTCAATTCTGAAAATGAAAGTACATCCCAAGACTTATCTGAGACCTGATGTCAAAATCTGGGACAGGTCCAGCAGAAGAGCAGCTCCAATGCTTGATGGAAGTCAGTCAGTCCAAGGGTGGGTTTGGGATTTGAGAGGTTTGGTCCAGCTGGGAGGGGGCAGCCAGCCCTGGGGTCACAGAGCCCCCAGAGCAGCAGCCCTGGCCCCACCCAGGCAGGGTGTGGGGACCACCAAGGCTCTGTCCCAAGCTGCACAGCCCCCAGGAGAGTCCCTGATGGGGGTGCACACCAAGGAAATGTGGCAGAGGTTTTACAGCCACTTCTGGGAGCCAGAGAGAAGTTTGAGAAGAGGATCCATGTTCACCCCTGAAAGAATTCTCTACCAAGGTCACAGACACAGAAACCAAGAAAGAAAGGAGGATAAACAAGAGGAACCTGGAGCTGCCTGTTCCAGTGAGCACTTGGTTTGTCTCTCCTGCCCAATGAGTGAAGTGTGAACTGATGGGCTCTGTAAGAATGGATAGAAAGCATGCATGCTGGAATAAAACCAGTGTGAAGCCTTCTGAGAATGGAGAGTGTTGTTCTGTACTGTCTCTGTCTCAACCACAACACAGAACAAGCCCAGTTTAGACAAACCTGTGCTTTCAAGTCCAAGCTCTGTTTCATGGAACGGCTCCCATCTCTGGACCTTCCCACTCCAACCTGCAGGCAGGAAGGGTCACCTAAAGTCCCAGCAGTGGCAAGGGGACCTCCAAAATAATCTGAAAGTTGTAGGGGCAATTCCCAGCCTGGTCCAGAGCCTGCTGCCTTTCCAGGAGCCCACAGTGATCACTGGCAGCTGCAGGGTTTAAAAATTACATTTATCCTGGTCATGTCTGTAATAGCTCCTTAACTGCTGGCAACTGGTGTTTGGGTGCCTGGATGCTTTTCTTTCCAACAGGTTTGTCCTTTTAAACAATTTATATCTGTTTGCTTCAGAGAGAAAACAAACAGCAAATGAAAATGCTAGGGAATGTTTGCTAATTCCCCACACCAATGAAATCCACCTTTGATTGGTGTTGGCTTCCAAACCAGTACATAAACCAGCAGCTACCTTATTTATTAGCTCTGAAAAAGAGCTGAGCATCAAAACACAATAATTATTCTATTCATTCTCCAGGGCTGGCTGCTGTGCAGGTGCTGAAAGATATGAAACACACTCCTGAACTAGAAATAGGAATGGGATTGGGAAGGAGAGGCCCCAAACCCAGCCCTAACAGACTAAATTTACCCCCAAAATCTTACACAAATAGTTTTTCAACCTCATTGCAAACCACAGAAGCTGCCTCAAATGTATCCTGCAGGAAATGATGGGGCAGAATTGTTCCAGCAGAATCCCCTGGACCTGGTGCTGATGACAAGAGCAGAGACACAGAATCCATTCTCCTATTTGGCTTCTGTTTGTCACAGAAAGCTATAAAAATTATGAAGGTATGATTGTCTTGCAAAGAAAACCCAAATGGCATGTGACATCCCAGTTAAAAACCACTGGGCAGTGGGATTTTTTTTTTTTCACTCTCTCTAGAAGTGGAGAGAACAGGCAAAAAAAGAGATTCCTGTCCTGGCTCCTGTCCTGCTGTGCATCCACAGGGAGCAGAAAGGACAACCCCTGCTCGCCCTGCAATCACCACCTTCATCATCACCCACCCCAAAATGACCCAGAATGGCACAGGTGGCCACAGTGCATTATTTAAAGCAGAGAACAAGCAAAAAAAAAAAAAAGCCCAAAAAATTAATTTTTTTTTAAACTTGGTTCTGAATTAAGAACAGAATAGCTCTTTTATTATTAGTACTGCTAGGATTTCTATTCCAATGATTTCCCACAGCTCTGTTATGGGCAAGAGGCAGGAGAGAGAAAAAGGAAAAAAAAGATGATATAATAATAATAATAATAATAATAAAAGCCAGCAGAGGCTGTTCTAGTCATTTCAAAGCACAAGGTAATCAGATGGCCATCTTTCTGAACAGGTATGATTGGTGAGAGGAAACCAAATGTCTTTACTTTTCCTTTTTAAATGGTAGGATATAAAACTGTGTCCTTTGTTGCATGCAGGTGCTCCATCCCCCCTGCTTTAAATCACATATTTATGCTTCTTTCCAAACAGCTAAGGGACCAAGCCTTACAATAAAAATCTGGACAGTGACAGTGATTCACACACGAGGTTCCACAGGCTTTGGCACAGAACATTTGCATTACAAAAAGCTATAAAAAATAAAAATTTAGTTTTCTCTGAAGTACCAGCGCATCTTTGTTGCAAACCTTTATTTTTTTTTGTCCCCTCAGCAGTCTTTCTCTAAGTTACACATCACCTTTACCACTTTCTCTCTCTGTTAGTCTCTGGGTTGAACTAGAGGCTCAGACAGAGGGATTTTAACAGGAGTGGGACAGCAGGAAGACACCCATGCAACATCAAGAGGGAGTTTGGTGCTGTATGTAAATAATGAGCTTTCTTCTCTTTTAGACTGCAGTAAAGAGAATATTACAGGATGTCTGCTCCCATTTTGAACGGGTAAATGTGAGGATTATGGACTGCCATCCCTCCCTGCCCTGGGAGAGCACAGCCTGTGCCCAGGTGCTGTGGAGAACATTCAAATCACACAGCAGCCACAACCAGCCCTGTGTGAGCTGCAGTTCTGGTCAACCTTTGATTTTTAGATTTACAAGAATGCTGCCAAGCTGTAATCAGGCAATGGGACTGACAGCAGTGTCACAAAGGTGTGTTAGTGTTCAATATCCTGAAGGAAATGGGCTGGGTGGGGGGCACAGTGCTGGGCTGGGCTGTGACTTCCCCAGGGCATTAATCCAGTGGCTCCAGCCCTTTGCCTGGGCTGTGAGGACACATTCCCAGCCCCCAAATGACAGGATTTTGCAGAAAAGGTGGGACTTGGTGGGTGAATGATGTCTGAGGAGGGAGATGTCCCTACAGATGTCCCCACAAGGATGAGGGGTGACACCAACCCTGGCTCTCTGTGGCCCTGCTGCTCCCACGCAGGGCTGGTGGACACTGCACAAGACCTGCAGGGATGTTTAGTCTCAGCTTTCCCACCCACCCCTTTTTTTGTTAAAGTACAAATTAAACACCAAAGCCCAGTTTGATGTTGAGTGAACTTCCCCTTTGTTTAAGGATCTGTGAGTTTAACTGCTTGCTAACCAAGAGCAGCACTACTATTTAAATTTACAGCTGCCAACCAAACTGGCCTTAATAACAACCTGCCAGGGGCCTGTCTCCCTCCCATCAGAGCTGCTCCTTCCATCAGGTTGGCTAAAAATAACAAACAGGGCTCACAGTCTATTTTCTAAAAGCAGAGATGATTTTAGAATAGATGAAATTTCCATCTGTCTGCTCTCCCCTCCCTCACTTTGTACATACCTCACATATTTCCTGCTGCTGGCTGTAGAACATGTGTTGCACCACAGGTGGGAAGGACAGGGAGTCCAGTCTGCTCCTTAAAAATGGCACAGCCTGCTCAGAATTGCTTCTTGCCAAAGCCAAAGCTGAGTCTGAAGTGCTCCCACACTGACCCCCACATGCCCAGCCAGACTGTGCATGCAAGTTAATTAAATTCCACCACCACAAAAATCCAGGGTTAAGGTACATTTCCCTCACTCTCTGATGTTAACTTAATAGAAATGTGCTTCATTGCAAGAAAAGGTGAAAAAAGCCTTGAATTCTGGGCCCTGGTTTTCAATGTTACCCACGTTTTTAGTGTTACCAGCATGATTTAAAGAAACCCACAAGGTGCCAGCTGTGCCAACAGGTGCTATAAACACTGCACAAAAGATGTTTTTCAGAGCTGTTGGGAGGTTTGCCATGCTCTAATCAAACTGGTTCTTTATTCCTTTAGAAAAGTTCAGCTTTCCCCTAACCTCAAATTACAAAATTGCTGCAGCAGCCTGCAGAGGCTTTTAAAATAAAATTGTACATTTGGGCAGAGAAGGAGGAGATAGAGGAGGGAACCATTTCCATGGCATAGCTTGGCCTCAAAAACTTATTGAATGTTTTGGTTAGGCCAGAATATTGGGGTTTTTTTGTTGTTGTAAAAAGAACAGGTAAAAGGGTGAAGTTCTGGTTTTGTCAAGCTCAGTGAGCAGTTTGCCACCAGGATTCAGAGGGGCAGGCACTCTGTTCACCCCTGGATCTTTTCAGAGAAATCTCTGCATGAAGTTGAGTTACTGAAAGAAAGCAAAAGGTGTTTTGGGTGTCCACCCCCATCCCAAGGCTTTAAGACATTCCCAAGCAGTGAGAAAAAGCCTGCCCCATGCCTGCAGGCTCAGCTCAGTAACAGGACAGGTTTCAGAGCTCTGCTCCTCTTCACAGGCACCCTGCTCTGGCTGCTGGCTGGAAATGATGTCACTGGTGCCTTGTGAAGGCTCTTCCCTAGAAGAGAGGCTGGACAGAGTTAAAGAATAAAGCAGGGATTTATTAAAAGGATCTCCTCCATGGATCCACCTTGGGCAGCACCAGAGCCCAGCCAGAGCTGCACCCAAGATGAACCAAAATGGCCCCAAAATGCCCAACCAGGCACGGGGTCTCTCCCTGGGATCAGCTCTGCTCCATTCCCACCTTGCAGTTCATTGTCCCATCCCAGCTTTAGCCCAGGCAGTCCCACCCTGCTTGTTTTTCTCTCTCCAGCCCACGGGGTTTGTGCTCCTGGGCTGAGATTTGGATCATCTGTCCTTGGTGCCCAGCTGGAGCAGGAATTGTTTTGTCTCCCTGCTCTGTGCACAGAGCTCACCATCCCCTGATGTGAACCCAGACCCACACACTAAAGCAGCACAGAACCTGAAAAAGAGAAAATCTAAAACCTGAGGCATCCCCACCAAATGGCTTGGGCTTTCCCAAGCTGCTGGATTTGGTAAATGGAGCTGGAAGGCCTCCCTGACCAGCCTGGCACACCACTGGCTGTGCTCCATCCCTATCCCTGCCTGCCAGTTATTGCTGAAGAGAACTTTCAGCACTGCTCACAAACGCCATTCCTGTAGCTCAACCTCCTTTCTGCTTTTTTGGCTCCCTCTCCCAGCAAATTCTTACTTGTATTATTTAAATGTGTGACTTACAAAACCAAGTGACACAGAGGTGTCACTTGGTCTTTGAAGTTCTTCTATGCCTCCTGACATTTACATTCTTGTAATGAACTTTATCACACTCTTTTCTCTAAATAATTATTGTTTTATATTCTTTTCTGGAAGAGGAGAAATTTGATGGGCTGCTGGTTTGTCCAGTTAAAACAATGCTTGCTTATTTTGGATAAAAGACCTGCTTGTGAGCCCTAAAACACAATGCACAGAGCTCCATTATTAAACTTAGAACTCCCTAATATCTCACTAGATAAACTTTTCTGCAGCTCAGGGAGTTCTTCTAGCCAAGCATTAATACACAGACCATTGTTCTACTTGTCCTTACTTTTCTACTTATATAATTTTTCTGCTGACCAATCTCATGGTGACTGCTGAGCTCTAATCACAGCTCTGCTGTCTCTGAGGCCTTCTGCAGCTTTCCCAAAACCCTCTGATTTTATGGATTCCCACAATTCCTCCTCTTGGTTCACCTAAAAAGAAACCTTTGGAACCGTGTCGTTTATTAACTCCTTTGCATTTCATAGCTTAACTCTAATTTTATAAATTCCCACACTTTGCAAGATCAGAGGTCTCATCAGCTCATGGTTTTCTCTCTTGTTTCACCACACAGTGTAATAAAGTCTCCTCTCACTGTTCTCTCTCTCACTTCATTTAATCCCATTTCAGTCTCATGTACCAGTGACTTTTCCTATTCCACTGGGCACCTTTATATGGGTATAACTGCATCCACATGGGAGATGGTCCTGGGAAAATTACCACCTAAAAAAATCAACCTCTCCCCTTCCCTGCTGATTCATACTAGTCCAGAACTGGAAATAAAATCATTCCACACATAACTCAAATGTGGACTTCCCCCTGACTTTCCCTTGAAATTGTAAAGCATTCAGATATTTTGTGCTTGTTTTTGTCTAGAAGAAAAAAAGGACAAGGGTGTCTTTTCACCCAGATGAGCATTCACTTCATAGATTACTTGAGTTCAAAATGAGATTTAAAAGAGCTCTCAGCTGTATAACCTATATAAAATTCTCCCATCTTATGCTCAAGGAAGGGAAATATCCTGCTAGAGCAGTTTCACAATTTTATTCAAAGGACTCTAAAATACATTTTTCAGCTTTCCAGAAGTACATTTTGCTGCTGCTGCTGCTTTTCAAGACTCAATGCAATTACTTGTTAATAAAATCATGGTTTAATATGCTGGCAGAAAAATTGATACCACTTCCATTCTCTGCCTTAAAACAAATGAAAAGTAGGAAGGAATTGAGCTGTCTCATTTCTGAAATGGGAAGCAGATATTTTTTAAAGTTCAGATCATTACCAAGCGTAATATTCACATAACAAGTTTAACTGACCTTGTGCTATTCCTTCTCTGGAGTTAACTTTGTGAGAAATGTATTACAAAACCTAACAAGAGGAATACTGCTTCAAATTCTCTGCCCTGCTTACCAACCAAAGTGAAAAATATCTCTAGTGTGTCATTATATGTGCAAGCCCAGGGCAGCACAGGGAATATTCCTCTGTCTGCTCTGGGGTGCCCTGACCCCCAGGGCAGCTCTGACTCTGACCCTCATCCATGGAGAAAGTTTCCCAGACCCCAGGATAGACTGGAACCCACCAAAGTGTGCAATAGATCATAGAGAGCAGTGTGGGTGTGTCACTGGGTGAGAAATTGAGGGTTTGGGGTTTTTAGGATGCTGTGGATGGCAGCAAGATGGAGGCACAGGGTGCTGTCCTGGGTTTCTTCTTCACCTTCTTCTTCCTCCTTCTCCATGGGTTTGGGTGGCATTTTGGAATTGGGCAGAAAAGTCTGCACTGGGGGCTCTGTGGGATCAGTTATTGGGGTAAAAGGGAAATAATCCAGGTGACAGCTCTTAATGGGGGAGTTCAGTCTCACAAGCCCTTGTGCCAAGAGATTGTTGGGCATTTTGTGCCTTCTGATGAAAAGGTGCAGAACTCCCAGCAGTGAGACTGTTTTACTGGTAAGAAATAATAAACACCTGAGTCTGAATGTGAGCTGCTGTCTGGAGTGCCTTCAGTCCAGAGCCCGAGAAACCAATAATTATGGGCCCAATTTGTGTGGCAACAGGAAGCTGTGCCCACTGCAGGAATTCCCACTGTGGAATCAGAAACCTTGGACCACTGGAGCTGGTGCCTTGGAGTGACTCCCTAGAGCAGAGGCCAGACAAGATCCAGAGAATAAAGTGGGGATTTGTTAAAGGCCTTGAAACAAGTTCACCTTGGGCAGTCACAGCCTCCCAGAGGCTACACCCAAACTGGACAATGGGCACCAGTTTTTCAGACAAATGTAAGTTTGGTCCATTTACACATCAGGGGTTAATCCTCCAATTAGAGCTTCAGCTAATGAAGTCATTTACTCCAAGTTTGCCCTCCCAACTCACTTTTGTTTATATCTTTTGGGGCCTGAGACTGTAGGCTGTCCTTGAGCTTCATGCCTAGTGGAATTGTTTTATCTGAATAAAACAGTAGCTGACAGGCTGTGGAGTTTAGAGTTCTACACTAAAGCAGCACAGGTTCTGAAAATACAAAAGCCAAACCCCAAGGCATCCCAGGCACTGCAGGCCCTGAAGGAACTCTCCTGTCCCTGTCCCCCAGCAGGGATGCTGAGGCTGTGCTCCAGCTCTGTGCACTCCCTCCTATCTGCACTCCATGGGACTGAGCAGCAGATCAGCAGAAAGTCACCTGTCCCCTGTGGCTGTCAGGGGACAAAGAGGCAGAGCTGGGCACTCTTCTTCTGCCACCTTTTCAGTCCCAGTGCATCAGGCCTGATGACCCTAAACAAAACCCAGTCCAGGCTGACCTGGAGCTGTTGAGTGCAGCCACTCAGCTGCAGTTATGCCATCAAACTGAGAGAAAGCTCTTCACCTGGATGCAGCACCTGCCTTTCCCTTGGAATTGGGAGAGCTGGGTTCAGTTCCTGCTTCTGCTTCAGGGAAAGGGAGGACACATGTACCAGAATGTTCCCTAGACAGCTCCAGATTTGTGTCTTGCAGGGAGGAGAGGTGAGGCTTTCTTAATTTATGGGAGCACTGACACAGGGGAGGAAAGAAAATGATTTTCCTAGCCCAGTGCTCCAGAGTTTGGGCAGTGCTATGGGACAGAGCCACTCCATTTCCACTCCATTTTCACATTTGAGTTCTCCTACTGAGTGCAACAGAACCTACAGGTGACTGAAAATACAACCAGGTCCGACTGCCTTATGGCTTGGTGTCTGTTTGGGGTGAAATAACTGTTCAGATTCAGAAGGGAGCTGAGCTTGAGTTTCTGCTGAAGGGAGTGCCTGGATGAGGAACCATCTGAAACACCATTTCTGATCACCCCACCTGAGCAAGCACCTATTCCACCTGCAGGAGCTGCGGAGAAGGGCTCTCAGCATCCCAGGGGCTGGGGAGAGGTGAGCTGGTAGGAGAGTGTTGTTGCAGAGACCCTGAGCAATGCATCAAAGGCTTTTTTTTTATTGTTCCATATTCTCCTTTTTTATACAGTTTTACAAACCTCATGTGTGACTCCAATTGGCCAGCAGATTTCTTGTTTATTACTTTGTTGGTTAGTAAAAGGTATTTTTCCTGTCCATCAAATCTCTCTGCTCTTAAATTGTTTACATGTTTTCTTCACTGGTTCTCATGGGGCAGATTTAATGTTTATGTAGGTGCTGGTTGTTTTTCACCTAGGAATGGATCGTGTTAAGGAACTGCTCACACCAGGATTGCTGTCACATGGGAATTTGTAAAGTGCTGGCTTTGCTTGGAAGAAATGACAGGGCACTGATCTAACAGAGCAGGCCTGATTTTATGGAGCCTTTCTTTTATATTTTTTCTACCCTACTGCAACAGGAGAGTGTGTAAATAAACCTCCTGTAGCCTTGCAAAGCCACAGCTCAGCTGCCAGCAAATCCAAAGAGGCACTGGGGGAGAGAAGGGCAAACACAGGGGAAGGAGAAGAACCTGGGCTGAAGGACAGCACGGGCAGAGAACAAACCAGAGTGAATAAACCACAGGTTTTTCCTTGGACCACCTCCCTTGACATCACAGAGGGGAGAAAGGTGGTGACAGCTTTGCCACGAGGGATTAATTCAGTTTTAAGGGGAGGCCAGAAAGGCTTTTGGATGGGGTTGGAGGGGGTGGATGGCAGTGGGAGAGGGCTGGGCACAGTGACACAGAAGGTGCTCTGGGTCATGACACAAAGGTGCTCTTGCCCATTGCTGGGTCACCACTGGACAGACCTGGGAGGTGCAGGCTCTGGGATGGGAGTTTCCTTGTTTGCTGCCCTAAAGAGAGCCTGGTTGACATTAGATTTGGAGCCAGATTTAAAGCAAATCTTTGAATCCAATACCTGCAGTACAATGCCTATTCTCAGACTTTTAAAAGGGAAGAATCCATTGGAAATTTTGATCTCTTTTCTAGGCCTATACAGATCTGTATAATAAAGAAATCAGAATCCTTATGTTTGCTTTTTGTAAATTTTCCTTATAAAAGGGACAGAAATTATTCTTTTTTCTGCCTTCACACAGTTATCAACCCTGTGGGACAATGACTACATCCTGTTCAATCTATATAGTGGGACCCTGACCTTTCATGGGTCTGTTATCTCCCACTGTTATTTCAGTATAAAACAAATATATGCATAGATATTTAACTATATATACACCCTCATAAGTATTTCCTTTCCACAGGCATTCCTCTCATAGGGACAGAGGACAAAAATTAAAAAGAAAATTCAGATAAATTGCCATAGAGGGAATTAAAAGGGTTTTCTTCAGCAGAGGATACACAGTGAGTCCCCTCATTGCCCTGCAGTTCATCCTCCTGCCACTTCAGCCTTCACTTCATCTCAGGAAGTGGTTTTATGACAGTCAAAAAAAGAATTCTGGACACTGCAGGTAAAATGTTTTGTCTCATCAATGTTTGTTTTTTCCTCCAAGTGAGTTCTGCCAGGTTTGATTTTTTTTTTTTTAGTTTTTTTTTCTGCTTTACCATGTTAGATCTCAATTATGAATGTGCAGAGCTTAGATGAAGAATTGGAAAAACCCCTTGATATTAAGCATTTCCAGGAAATAATTTATAAAACCCTGCAATGCTCCACATGGATGGTTCAGAAGAGAAGTAATCAACCAACTCAGTAAATGTCAAGGGGAAGATTAGCCTTTACTTCTGATGAACACAATTCAGCAGCCACATCAAAAGGTGCCTTTGCATGTGGAACTGAAAGGACTATTTCCTGCTTTTCCTTTGACTGTCCTGTAGCTGCAAGTTTATCTCACTCACAGAACCAAACCCACCTTGATCTAAAAAGCCGAAAGACCTTTGAAGCCCATTTAGCCCCTTGCTGAAGTTGATAGCAGAGTGTTTGGGCTGAGTGTTTCAGATAAGCAATTGCAGAAAGGGGAATTTCACTTTGATTTTGGTTTGGATTACAAGATTAGCCCACCAACTTTGAAAAGCCATCCAGGAGGAGCCGGCTCTGAATGTCACTTACCTTGGTGTGGATGTTTCTTGCTGTTGAGGAACCTGAAGGGTGAGAGCAAAGCCTGATGACCATAGATGCTACACAAAACTACAGACAGTGAGCAGTCACTGACAGCCAGAATGATGCATTCCTTGCCACTTGTGCAAACCCAGGGCAGCACTGGGAATATTCCTCTGTCTGCTCTGCGGTGCCCTGACCCCCAGGGCAGCTCTGACTCTGACCCTCATCCATGGAGAAATTTCCCCAGACCCCAAGATAGACTGGAACCCACCAAAGTGTGCAATAGATCATAGAGAGCAGTGTGGGTGTGTCACTGGGTGAGAAATTGAGGGTTTGGGGTTTTTAGGATGTTGTGGATGGCAGCAAGATGGAGGCACAGGGTGCTGTCCTGGGTTTCTTCTTCACCTTCTTCTTCCTCCTTCTCCATGGGTTTGGGTGGCATTTTGGAATTGGGCAGAAAAGTCTGCACTGGGGGCTCTGTGGGATCAGTTATTGGGGTAAAAGGGAAATAATCCAGGTGTCAGCTCTTAATGGGAGAGTTCAGTCTTAAAAGCCCTTGTGCCAAGAGATTGTTGGGCATTTTGTGCCTTCTGATGAAAAGGTGCAGAACTCCCAGCAGTGAGACTGTTTTACTGATAAGAAATAATAAACACCTGAGTCCCACCATGAACCCACTGTCTGGAGTGCCTTCAGTCCAGAGCCAGAGAAACCAATAGCCACTTTGGGTCAAAAAGGAACCTACATCTCCCTGTTTGGCAAGGGTTTGAGGAGCAGAGGTTTCCTAAAGGCTCTTCTGGAGCAGCAGGCACTGAACTCCTGCCTTGGCTCCAGAGCAGAGCCTGGCAGTGCAGGGCTGAGCCAGGCAGGACCCACAGGGCTCTGGAGCCAGCACAGCTGGCCCTGGGGCCACAGCAGCCAGTGCAGAGGCAAAGACAGCAAGATACAGTGCAGGCTGAGGCTGGCTACTGATGCCTTAGCATTTTAGCTTTTCTATTTTCCATCCATTTTTAATCCTGCAGTTCTTTAGTGCATAACTCCAAACCCCACACTCAGTGTGAGCTGCTGCTTTCCCATTTTGGGCAGACACAACAACTCCTCTCCAGGCCTGGCAATCAAGGACACCTCACTGCCTCAGGGCCCAGAAATGTAAAATAAAAGTGATTTGGGGGAGCAAACTGGGGGTACATGGCTTCATTAGCTGAAGCTGGAATTGTCAGATGAACCCCCAATGTGCAAATGGACCAAACTTATAAAAGTGTGCAAACCCATGGTCCATTTTTGGGTGCAGCCCCTGGGGGGCTTCATCTGCCCTAAATGGACCTGAAGGCCCTTCAGTAAATAGAACTGCTTTTTATTCCATTAATTTTGTCTGTCTCTGTTTTTAGGTAGTCCCAATGAGGTATCACTACCCTGGCATGCACTGACATGTGTGCTGTTGAAAACAAACCATCTCCTTTCTGGGCTGGAATACTTGATTCACCACTTCTTTCAGATACAGATTTTATGCACAGAGCAAGGTTTGAAAAATATTAGAGAATTCATTGGGAAAATATCAATCTATTTGAGTATAATTTCACAATCTTACCTGGTGTCAGTGGGCTGATCTGCCAAGATGAGCATCAACAGAGCAGCAGCCTGGCATCCATGGTGGAAATTAACTCAGCTGTAGCTGAAAGGATTGGGTAATCTGGGAATAAAACCCCAACAATTGTATAAGATTAAAATAATTTTGATTCTTTTTTTTTTTTAAATAAAAGTATTTTTAAATGCCAATAAATAACATTACAGCTTTTTCTTTTTTTTCAGGCATGATTACACTATTTCTGGCATTTACAGGAAGCAGAAACACAAGAAACAAGTTTTTGTTTCCTGTTAATATGTAAAATCAAAGAAAAGGAAAAATGCAATTATGAGATTTATAAACTGCTTGAGAGATATTTCCATGGTAAACTCTTGAAAATCTTTTCTAGCACAGATATTTCAAGGCAATCAAATAGTACTGAGCTCTTTATTCGCCCTATAAACAGTGAGGTAGTAATTTCACTATCTGTCAAATGCAGAAGCAAACAAAACCAAACTGCTTGCTGCACCAACAGAGAAATTGACTGTGAACATCACTGATTTTTTTGGCCTCTTTATTCTGTCCTCAAGTGATCCAACACTGTCAGTGTGATCATGTAATATGTGATCACTTCTTGCCAAGCTGTTTTATAGCAAACCATAAGGAAATCCACGTTCTCCTGTCTGTGGGATAGCAGAAAGCTGAGCAGGATTCTGGGGAAGACTAAAAGTGCATTTGTGGAAGTAAATGAACATATTAACTGGGCTCCACACCCACAAAAAACAGCTCCAGGGACAGGGGAGCACATTCTTGAGCACCTACAGCAGATCTACTGACACCCATTGCTCCTTCTTTTTTAAAGCATTCCTGACCTGTTCCAGTCTCTGATTTGATAAATGCCTCTCCCTCCAGATCCTCCACCTGTCTTGACCCCTAGGTGGGAAGGTGTATTTTTTTTTTTTTTGGCAAATTAAACATGGTGTTGGCTAAGACATCCTCAGCTTTCCCAAGAACTGGTTAACCTTCCTACTTACAGCCATTACTGTTTTTGGAGCTGGCATTTTGAGCCCTGAAAAGGGAGGGCTGCTTTCCCCTGAAGGCTCCCATGAAATCTCCATTCCTGTCCTAGCATGAGGTGCCCTTCACTCACAAGATAGAGGCTTATCAAAGAAGGGGCTTGTGGCCACAGCTCTCTTCACAGAGAGCAGCAGGCACAACTCTCTCCCAGGATTTCTCCTGGGAAGGCAGTGAGAAGCACAGAGAAGAAGAAAAACAATTCTCACCTCTATTCACTGCTCCTGTTGTTTTGCACACATGCAATGTGTTATGGAGATTGATTACCCAAAGGGATTTGATTACTGGACACTGGTGAGGATTGTTTTGTTTCCTTGGCCAATTGGGTCCAAGCTATGTCCTGGCTGTCTCAGACAGTCATGGGTTCTTCTTTGGTATATATACATATTTTTCTTTATATATCTTTTTTCTTTAGTATTCTTTAGTATAGTATCTCTTTAGTATGTAATTTAGCATAGTATTAATGTAATATAGTATATCTGAATAAAGCATTTGTTCAGCCTTCTGAATCATGGAGTCAGAGCACATTATTCCCTACATTGGGGTCACCCTGCATCAATAAGGGTTAATTCCCCAGAACTATTTTTGTTTAAAGCAAGTCAGTCAAACGTAGAACTAACCCCTGACAGATTCTGAGGAGATTCACAATGCATGAAATTTAAACAGAGAAATTTTTCTTTAAAAAAATATCCCCTTGAGCCAAGAGAGGTCGTTGTCAGAAACTGTAACTAATGCAGCAAAAAATGGGAGAGCACCAGGGGGAGTGAATGGTCCTTGGCAGCTGTTTAATGGTGCTCCTCTGCTGCTGCACTCAAGGCTCACAGCTCTGATTCTGCTCCTGATGTGGCACTGCCTCTGCTCTGTTGTGACTCAGCCCCTGAGCCCCTCACCCTGAGGCACAGCTAATTGTGATTCACTCACTGACTCCCAGAAAACAGGCTGAAAAGTTAAATTTTGTAAAAATATTCTGAGGTTCATCCTTTGCTGTCCCTCTCTTTCCCCCTTCAAAATGACAGCCACTGAGAAACAGAGGGCTAAGTGTCCTTTGGGACACCCAAATCTAAACATGGATAAATTAACTCTGGAATGAAGCATTTCTTTTCTCTGGACCCTGCCCTCTAATTTATATCTTCATAACCCATTCCTAATGTTTCTAGCCCCAGTGGTTTCTCACCCCAAATCTGATGAGCAGGAGCTGATGTTTTATTCTACAAGTGCTGGCTGACCTCCAGGATGTGTGAGTGTTTTCCAGCTCAAGGCTTGCTTTGTTGGAATAGTTTCCTCCCTGGGTTATAACCACATTTCTTGGAATTATTTTAATTCATCATGAGGATGGCTGAAGCATGAGTCCTCTGCCCCTGCCCTGCTCCTGGCCATCAGGTCACAGCCTCCCTTCCCATCTGGCAACAAACAGTCCCAGAGGGGAACAGACCTGTTTGGAAAAGGTGGCAGGAGAGGGAATAGGTGTCATTTTTAGTCATCACTCCTTTCCTCTACTGCAAATTTCAGAGCTGATAAACAGGCCAGTACCCCCCCAAGGTGAAGGAGCTTTCAGGCTGCCTGGGCTCTGGCTGTTTCCAGTGGGTTTGGGGTTTCTCTGGGCTCTGGCTGTTTCCCAGTGGGTTTGGGGTTTCTCTGGGCTCTGGCAGCTTCTCAGAGGCAGGAGCCTGTGCAGGTGGACCCACAGCAAGGGCATTGCCCAACTCTGCAGGACATTGTCCCCACCACTGCTGTGCTGGAGGGGAGGAAGGTTTGGTGGTGTCAGTCACTCCCAGCTGTCTGTTTGAACTTCCCCATGTCCATCCTGAGACTCAAGCCCACCAATAATCAGTTCAACACCTTCCTCCTGCCTCAGGATCTCTCCCTCTCTCTGGTAACCTTCACCAGAAGCTGCCTTGCAACAGGAAAGCTTCATCTGGTCACCATATTTTCTGGAAAATCCCTTTGCCAGGATTTCATCTCTTGGGAAGGTGGGAAGCCTCAGCTTCTCCCTGTTTTGCTGCTCTGGAATGTGGTCTGAAGATTGTTCATCCAAACATGTGAATGGATATGATATATGATAGGAGATATCATAGATCAGATATATCAGTAATATAATATAATAGTAAGATAATATAATATAATATAATATAATATAATAGAATATAATATAATATAATATAATATAATATAATATAATATAATATAATATAATATAATATAATATAATATAATATAATATAATATGCCTATAGTAAGTAAAAAATGGTATTAATAAGATGATGAAGTGTTTATAGTGTAGTAATATAATTGTACAGAGTAAGCTGAGAGTTTAGGGGTTATAATAGAAGCATCTGTGTGCACATGTGATAGGAGCTCACTGGATAGAAGTACCCACAGTGCAGCAGAAGTCAGTAAAGGTGATTAGCTTAGAAAGGCAAAATAAACTTTGTGCCAGCTGTCCTTTGGATCAGGAAGTTCCACATTGCCTTGTTGCAAAGGACTTGTGACCACTTTGAGCTATGGCTGAATGCTTGCTCTCTTAAACCTCCCAGCCTCTGGGACTGATGTTTACCTGAGCAATAAATTGTTTTTAGCCTGACTGTGGTCCCATCCCTTCAACTGAAGCAGAGATAATAATAATAATAGTAATAGTATAATAATGATAATAATAATGATAATGATGATGATGATAATAATAATAATAATAATAATAATATAATAATAATAATAATAATAATAATAATAATAATAATAATAATAATAATAATAATAATAATAAACAACCACAATAGTTAATCCTAATTGCCAGAGGACTTGGCTGTCAGCCCTTTGGGGATTTAGAAGGGACTAGGATCCAAAATTCTTCAGGCTGCCTCAAAAGCACAGCTCAGCCCCAGAGCACTTTGGCTTTGTAGGGCTGCCCCCTCCAGCCCTGTTCTGCTCCTGCTCCCACAGAAAAACCCAGCTGGAGCACTGGGGATATTGGCAACAAGAGCTGATTAGGACAGCAGGCTGATTTCCTTGTCAAAAACACAACTGGAGCTCACAATGCCTTCAAGGCCTGCCAAAAAAAGTGCCATTTCCCCCCCTCCATCGAATTTTTAAGAGGGAATTCCCATTTGCTACCAAAGTTTCTTTATATCACATAGAACCTGAGGAAATGGGGGGCTACCGGGCAGCATCTGGTACTAACAAAAATGGAATTGGCAAAAGTGGGCACTGAATCTGCCACCAGGAGCAGAATGGAGGGAGTGCAGCAGAGTAAGACAACAGAAAGGGAACACAATGAGGAATGCAGATGATAAGTTTAAGAGTTTAAGTTTGAGTGCAATGAAAAAGGAGGAGGCATGAGAGAAATGCATTGAAAGGAGGTGGTGGGATGATCTTTGGTAGCTGCTGAAAGATGCCAGCAGAGGGGAGGGAGTTGGGACAAGCAGGAGCTCCAGCTTTCAACAATTTCAGCTGCAGAAGAGGAAAAGACATCAATAGAGAAAAAGGAGATGCAGCAGCTGCCCTGGCATCATATTTCCTTCTCACGATAGAAGAGAAGCCTTCATACTTATTAAACAAACTTATATTCATAAAAATATCATAAGCCTTTCAATTTTTATTTTGCCAGTTGTATTTTTAAATCATGAGATCAAAGATTTTTTTCAATGGCAATGAAGAAAACTATTAAAGAAATATCTAAGGACTGTGAATTAACAACAGAAGACATTTAAAAAAGCTGGCTATGGGAAACAGTCAAATAGGAATCAGAACAGCCTTTCAGCTGAGTTTAGATTATAGCAGGCAATTTCTTACAGCTCCTTTTTGCTCAACACACTCAAAGTCTGTGAATCAGGCATTTGCCAGCTCAGATCTGGGCTTTACTCTGCAAAAGAGAGCACAAATTGCCAGCCCCACTTTCCCAAGGAGTCTGGCAGCTCGCCACAGCACAGCAATGTGAGAACAGAATCACTCCTGGCACACTGCAATATTTCAGCTTTTATCACCACCACAGAGGCCTGGGAGTTTAACTACCCTTTATCAGCAAACACCAGGGTTGGAGAGCAAGAACTGGGCCTGAACAAACAGGCTTGGCCACTCTCAGTTTTTGGTACCTTAGTTCAAAACTATCCCACTAAATCCCACACCAGAGGTGTCCCCCAGTTCTTTTGCTTGGTGTAAATATCAGCACGTTGTCCTAAATCAAAAACAGCACAGCACAGTATACAAATTCAACTGGCTTCAGCCAGACAACTGCCTTTATATATTTCCACAAAATGTGCTTTAAAACCTAGATGCCTCAGATTATATTTCTTTTGCTTCATTGCAAATTGATGTTCCACACTTAGAGCATTAGCTCCATCCATAGCCTTCTCTGTCTGCCCAACCTCCAAGGGCCTGTGTGTGCCACTCTGCTCTCTGGAATGCATTTTTGCTGGACACCTCTCCAGCCTTTCTGCCTGTTTGTAGTGCTCAGGATATCTCATTGAAAGCACTGGCACCTGATGTTTACTTCAAACACAGGGAGGCAACATGAGCTTTGTTCAGAGGTCTGCAGGAACTGGATTAAAGAGTATGCCTGAAGTGACAAAGTATGTCCCTGGAAAGAGGGCAAAGGGGAAGGGAAGGGAAAGGGAAGGTGAAGGGAAGGGTCAGGGAAGTGAGACGGGCGGGCCGGGAAGGGACGGGGAAGAGGTAATGGAAGGGAGCAGGGAAGGGTAAGGGAGGACGGCTGCAGGGCGTGGACGGTGGAAGGGAAGGTGAAGGAAGTGGAAGGGACGGGAAGGGAGGTAGGAATAAGGAAGGACGGGCCTAAGTACGCGGACCGCGGAAGGGAAACAGGAAGGGAACAGGTCACATTTCAGAATTACCCTCTCTTTCCACTTCTCCTTCCACCAGGTCACTCTTCCCCTTCCGTTCCCCTTTCCTTTCCGTTCCTTTCCCCTTTTTCCTTTCCCCTTTCCCCTTTTTCCTTTCCCCTTTGACCCAGTTCTGGGCATTCAATTTACAAAAAGGAAGCCTTTCCTTTGCTACCTACAAATCCCTGTGGCTTTGATCCCCAGGAAACATTCCTGAGCTCAGGGATGATTTGTTGGCCTCCTAACACAAAGAACACCCAGCTAAGACAGCAGAACGAGCTGTTGGTCTCTCTGCTCTGCTGCATGTCCCAGGCCCAAGTCTCCTTTCCCTTTTTAAATGTTTATTTCTACCCACTGAGGGCATGGGTTGCATTTCAGTTTGCTCATGCACTCTGGCCTGTCACTGTCATATTTTCTGGAAAAATCCATTTGCCAGGATTTTGCTCCTGGGAAGCTGAGAAGCCTCAGAGAAAAACAGAAACAATAATTATCTCATTTGCCTCTCCTGTGTTTTGCTGCTTTGGAATGTGTTTGGAGATTGTTTATCCAACAGGTGATTGATTGGTTTCATGTGAATTGTTTTTACTTCAAAACAATTTTACCAATCATGGTCCAGCTGTGTCAAGATTCTGGAGAGAGCCATGAGTTTTTCATTACTATCTCATTAAACCTTCTGTCTGTATCCTTTCTGTGTTCTTTAGTATAGTTTAGTATAGCATTCTTTAATATAATATAGATCACAAAATAATAAATTAGCCTTCTAAGACCATGGAGTCAGATTCATCATTTCCTTCCTGCCTTGGGGGACCCCAAAAATCCCACACTGGCCTGCTTGGGAGGCAGAGCAGCTGGAGCCTCAGAGCCACCTCAGACACACCTTGTTCAGCAAGCACTGGCACTCTGCCCTCATCTCCCTTCTCCCAAAAGGAGCATAAAATCTGGGGTTTTTTTCAAGGAGGTGGAATTGCAGTAAACATAACGTGATGATGAGGGACGTGCCAACAGAGCTGTCTGGGATCTGAAAAATTAGGTGCATTAGAAGTTCATAAAGGAACATTAATGGAGAGTGTAGGGGGAAAAAAAGGGATTTCATTTTCTGTGGCTTGCTGAGCCAGTCCTCAGCAGCAGAGCTTTCTGCACCAGAGAGGTGTTTGGTACCAGAGTGATGCCTCAGGAATTTTAGCTTTTGTATTTTCCATGTATTTGTAATCCTGCAGTTCTTTAGTGCATAACTCCAAACTCCACACTCAGTGTGAGCTGCTGCTTTCCCATTTTGGGCAGACACAACAATTCCTCTCCAGGCCTGGCAATCAAGGACACCTCACTGCCTCAGGCCTGAGAGATGGAAACAAAAGTGATTTGGGGGAGCAAACTGGGGGTACATGGCTTCATTACCTGAAGCTGGAATTGGAAGACTAACCAAATTGGAAGATAGACCAAACTTTAAAAAGTGTGCAAACCCATGGTCCATTTTAGGGTGTAGCCCCTGGGAGGCTTTGTCTGATCAAAATGGACCTGAAGGCCCTTCAATAAATAGAACTGCTTTTTATTGCTTTAATTTTGTCTGGCCTCTGGTTTTGGGTAGCCCAAAAAGGCATCAGGAGTGCTGAGCACAGCATGGGCTCTTGGCCAGTGGGGCAGAGTGAAGGTGCCTCTCTGTGGTGTTTGTGAGGGTCCCCAGGACCAGGTGAGAGAGGAAAATCTGACTCCTAGTTCTCAGAAGGCTGATATATTATATTATATTATAGTATATGAGATTATATTATATTATATTATATTATATTATATTATAGTATATATGTATATTATATTATATTATATTATATATATAGTATATTATATTATATTAATTATTATATTATATTACTATTATATTATATTATATTATATTATTATATTATATTATATTATATTATATTATCTTATATTATATTATATTATATTATATTATATTACTAAACTATAGAGAAAGGATACATCAGAAGGCTTAACAAGAATGAATAATAAAAACTTGTGACTGACTCAGAGTCTGACCCAGCTGGCTGTGATTGGTCATTAATTAAAAACAATTCACATGGAACAAATCCAACATTCACCTGGTGGTGAACAATGTCCAAGCCACATTCCAAAGCAGCAAACACAGGAGCTGCAATCAGATAATTGTTGTTTTCATTCCTCTCTGAGGTCTCTCAGCTTCTCAGGAGAAAATCCTGGGCAAAGAGGATTTTTCAGAAAATATCATGGTGACACCTGCCAGGGCTGCTCTGCTCCTGGCACAGGCTCTGCAGTCCCTTTAAAGAGTTACAACATGTGAAAAAGCAGAGATTTAACATGTCCAAAAAACTTCTGGCAGAATTGAACCTCTCTAAGGGTCTGGATCCACTAAAAATCTCCTATAAAGGCCTTGTAACTCAGGGACAATGTACCATCAGCACAGTGGGTTTTCATGCAAATCCTTAAAACATTACATCTCAGTTTATGCATCATTACTGACAGCTTAAAAAGGTTTTACAGAAATATATTTCCATTTGGAAGTCCTACTAGTCAGCACTCCAAAGAATGATGAGATAGGAGAACTCTTGGCTGCTTTAGTATCATTTAGGGATGACATAAATAACACTGAATCATTGAGGGGTTTTTTTGGGAAGTTAAATACTTGGCATTAGCAGGGTAGGGCAGAAATAGTCTCTATGGCAAGACCAGCTTTTTAAATTTTATTTCTTCCAAAAGGAAGTTGTTGCTATTTCAGATGAGTCAAATCTATTTGCACAAAATGAAAAAAAAAAAAAAAAAAAAAAATGAAAAACCTAGGGGAAAAAAAAAGGAAAAACCCACGGAGAAAATGGGAACTCTATTTGTTAAAGTATCAGATATATATAAATGAAAGGGGTAACACCAGCTCAGGAGGGCACACAGAGTAAAGAAGGCATTACTGAATAGGCCAAAGGTGTCCCATGCCAGTGCCAAGGAGGGTGACAGCACCTGGGGACACTTTCCATGGCATTTTCTCCAGCCCCAGTGAGAGCAGCACTGCCAACAGCCCGCTGCTGCCATGCCACCAATGTGGTTTTTTGGGATGAATGGCAGCTAGAAAAGCCTCTGGAGGTGTGAGGGCACTGAATTGTGTGTTGGAAAACAAGGGCAGGAGCAGTGAGCTCGTGATGGATGAAGGGATTCCTCCCCCCAGTGGGATTTCAGCAGCCCCTGCCCACTGATCTGAAGCACAGATAACTCAGGTACCAAACACCAATCTTCTGACACCATCAGGGTTTCTTTTCTTTTCATTAATCTTGTACAGATTTCTAAGAGATGTCTGACCCAACAGCAGAGTGGGACAGTATTTAGGGGGTGTGACTCTTTCTTCTCCCTGGTATTCCATTTCCTGTGGTGTTTGTGAGGTCCCCAGGATGAGGTGGGAGATGAGAATTTGACTCCAAGTTCTCAGAAGGCTGATTGGTTATTTTAGGGTATTATATCATTATATATAACTTATTATATTATATATATATATTATATTATTATATTAATACTATACTAAAGCTATACTAAAGAAAGAGAAAGGATACATCAGAAGGCTTCACAAGAATGAGTAATAAAAACCTGTGTCTCCTCAGAGCCTCGACACAGCTTGACCATGATTTGTCATTAAATTAGAACAATTCACATGCTGGGTAAACAAACTTCAAATCCCATTCCAAAGCAGCAGAACAGGGAGAAGCTGAGGCTTCCCAGCTTCCCAGGAGAAGAAATCCTGGCAAAGGGATTTTCCAGAAAATACCATGGTGCCACATTACCCACTCCAGACACGAATGTCACTGGTTCTTCCTTCCCTCCCCAGCAAGGAAAACCCTCTTCTTTCATATAATCAACCAGTGGCCCAAGTGCCAATTAAGCTAATGAACCCTTGGATATGACTGGGGGGATTAATGGTATTTTATTCCCCTCGTCACTGCCACTACAACATTTGTCCACTGTTTCTGGTTTGGAATATGCCTGGTCCACCACTTGCATTTAATTCTAATGAATTAATTCCATTAATTTTAATTCTATGGCTTCTGGAAAAAAAAAACCAACAACTGATGCAGAACTTTGGTCAACAGAGTTATGAATACACAAAGGTAGATGGCAAGACAGCAAGCCAGTCAGAATTTATCACAGTGGAAGGTGAAACAAAAAGAGTTCCCAACAAAATGCTGCTGACATTTATATTAAAGGGGGGAACAAAGCCCAGATCTGACATTTAAATATAATGCCACCTGTGTAAAACCTAAACCACATTTTTTACAGGCAGTGGGAAACCTTCAAGGCAACTCCCCTTGTCCATTTGTTAACTGTGCAGCCTTTCATCATAAAAGGTTTTACTTTTTCTGCCTTTTCACATTCTTTGAAAGGGATATTGAACAGTGACTATGCAAAAGGCAAGGCAGCAAGAATTGAGTGAGTGGAAGAGATCTCATCACAGGTAGCAGAGCCTCACATTTGATTCTTTTCATGCCCATTTTAATAACATTTATCATGATGAACTCCTGAGTCATTACAGAGTATAAAATATGCAGAGCTGTGCTTTGCCATTTAACATATAATTTATCTCCTCATTGCTGTGACGAAGACATTATTACTTTTTTAAAATAACTCCTTATCAGGCAGGTTCAGCCACATACCACTGGTTTTATTTCAAAACTCTGCACAACAGTCACAATCAGCAACTGATACCCCATTTTTTTTCTTCACTACTAAGAAAAAACCCCAGGCCACTCGTCAGAGTCACTATGCACCAAAATTACCTGCAGGCAAAGGGTAGAGAAAGGAGATCTCACTCATCACAGACCTTGTTGCCAGGCTTTTTTGGCTGTCCTCATCTGGTTAAATGCTTTACAGATCCACAGGGTGAAGTAGAAGGAACATTTCTTTAGGTCAGAAAGGCAAAGAACAGCACCCTGTCACCTCTGTATCAGACCCACCCTTCTGTGATCAAACCACAGCTCATTGTCCAGGTGGATGTCTCATCTTGATCTGAAGTGACTGATTTAATCTCTAAATAAATGGCTAATTTCTCTCCCTGTGCAAGTACTTCCATTTCCCTTTAATTTCCAGCTACTGGACTTTGCAGGGAGGGAACAAAGAGCCCTGGGACAGAAATCTCCTCATGTGTACCTGCAGCTTTCTGCCTCCAAGCCCACCTTGGCAAGGGAACAAGGACTGATGTCCTTTAATGTCTCATGGAAAAAATTGCTTGAAAGTCCTCTGCAGAGGACAGTGGAGGGTACTGCCTACTGTTCCTTAAACCACTGTAATCCCAAGACCTCTGTTTCTTGGTATTGCTTGTAGTGTGACTCGCCCAGGGGGAGCACCAAACACGGCCAGAAAAGCTCTGTACCTCAGCAGGCTTCCAATCCACTTCCACAGGGGGAAGCAGTGCTGGCAGCAGGAAACAATCAGACCAGAAAATGAAAGATGAGCAGGAGTCAGAGCTCATCAGCTGCTTTGACTTGAAGTATGTTATGGGCATTTTGAGAGAACTTAGAGTTGAAAAGTGTAACAAACACAAGTTAGAGTGGGGTGTCATCATCACCATCATGATGTTTGTTCACAGATTGCTCCTTTACTAATTTTGATGATCAACTTTTCAGCAAAGTCCAGGCTGAATGACACGAGCTGCACAAGCACCCTGACATGTCCTAAAACCAGGGACAATGGCTCAGGAGAGCACAGGTGGCCAGTTCAGCACTGGGCTCAGAGGCAATTCATACAAACATACTGTGCACATAAAAAATCACCAGGAAGCTGCAGTCTGAATGGGCACCATGCACTTCACATAATTTAACTGCCTGGCTGCAGCTCTGAGTGTCTCATCCCATGATGGGAAGTTGGGAAGTGCCTTGAGGACAAGGAGCCAGAGTCCAACTGCATGGCAGAGAGGACTGGGATAACTGGGGCTAGACTGGACTAGACAGAATGGGGTTCCTCTCTACATCCTCATGAAGATTTATGAAAATCTTCAAGATTTCAAAATAATGAGGAAGGGCTTCTTGATTTCAGCTGCACTGATTTTAGCCCCAGGGGGTGTAAAAGCATTCAGATTTCGATGACTCAAAGCAGACAATTTGTGAGATGAACTAAAAGGCATCACCTTGCTCTCTCCAGATCATTTGGTGTCACAGCTGAAAGGTCTCACTTCATGCATCAGTTCTGGATTTGCAGCAGAGCTGAATTACAAGACCTCAAGAACTTCATGAGTCTATTGGCTTACCCAGCCTGGGAGCACTTCCAGAACCTTCTGGGGGTGCAAACTGCATTTATTCCTCCTCCCACTTCACACACAACAGGATCTAAGCACTCCCTGCTGTACCAGCTTCTAACCCCCACTCCTGACAGATATTTAAGAAACCCAATCTTCAGTTGTATCTCCTTCTATTGGCAACGAAGTGGTTGGAAATAAAGGTCTTCAGCATTAGTTTCCTTTTTGCACACTGGCTCTCACCCGTGGGGAATTGGGAAACTGTTCTGTTTGTCAGAGAACAGTAACCCAGCACTTTGGGAGTCATGATGTATCATTTCATACCTTTGGTGGATAAAGAGCTGTAATTTTCATTAGTCCTTCCTGAATAAGGTTTCCTAGAATGTGAGGATTTAACTAAAAGCATTTGACTTTGTTCTGCTAACTACTGAGAGATGATGAAATGGCAGAAATTATAAGAAAGCCAAACAATACATCACCCTGAGTATGCACACAAATTATAAACAGCAGAGGAAAATTATAAAGAGCAGAGGAAGGACTTCATGGACAAGAGGTGCTTGTGGGATTTGGTCTCTGCAGGCCTGAGAAGAGAGGTCCCACCTCTGTCTCTGGGGACAGCACCGTGGGTCCCACCCTGAGAAGGGGAGCCTGGCAGTCACAAATTTATTAGGGAAGGAGTGGAACTCTGCTTCCTGTGGATGTGAGGGATGTCCAGGTGTCAGAGGTGCAGTTATGCAAGAGATGAAGCATCCAAAACTAAGGTGCAGGAAGGAGTAAAATACTACTAAGTCTGTGTGCTGTGAACACAGGCAAATACCCTTCTGTCAAAGATGCTCTTTTCTCTAAAACAGTAACAACTGAAAAAAAATTCCAGTATCTCAATCCCAGGAAAAAATTATAATGTCTTCATTTTTTTATGGAAAGAGTGATAAAGTTCTGGAATGTTCTGCCCAGGGAGGTGGTGGAGTCACCATCCCTGGGTGTGTTTAACACAGCCTGGATGTGGCTCTGGGTGCCAGGGGTGAGTTGAGCTGTTGGGGCTGGGTTGGACTCTCTTGAGATCTTGAAAGTCTCTTCCAACCTGGTCATTCTGTGAATTCATGTTTTTTCCTCAACTAAAAAGAAAATTAAAGTACATGGAAACAACATGGAAATGAAACACTGGTGAGATCATAAATTACATTCTAATAGGTTGTTTATTCTCTTAACATGAGTTGGTTCTGCTCTCAGGGGGCAGCTGGACCAGACAACCTTATTTATTCCATCCCTCTCTGAACCAGTATGGAAGGTTTAATTATAAGCATTTTCCTCAGCATCCTTTACTGATCCAGAAAACATCAATTTATGCCTATACTGTGCTGGTAAAACTTATCACCTATCTGCTGCCCCTACACAAAACCACCTTGATGCTAAATGCAACCCAAAGCCTACAAATGAAGCAAATATGAAAAAAAAAAGAAAAAAGTTAAATAAAGGCATTTTCTTTCCAGACACGTCTGAAAACACAGAAAATGGATCCTTCCCCAGCTGGAGCAGATTTCATCTTGAGCATTTGTTATCTGATAGAGCACTGTAATTGACAAATTATCATGGAATAATTTTTGCCACTAAATATATCTTTATGGATTTCTCAAGTCTTGCTGTGTTTCTAAGGGAATTAATGCAATCTCTTAATATCTCAGCTATCTCTAAACAGAAGGCAGAAGCCCTTGATTAAGTAATTAGTTATGTCAGTAGAAGAAATCATCAGCAAAATCATACCTTCTTTTGGTATGAAAGAAACAAAAAAACCCTGGAGAATAGATTTGTTGTACAAATGAAAAAAAAAAAACAACTATCATTCATCATAATTCACCTTGACTGCTTCTGCAGAGGGGGAATGGCTTAGAGCCCCTGGCACAGCAGGTGCTCCCAAACTGGGGGAAAATCCCAAAAGCAGATGGCACCTGCTCACACAGGGACACTGAGACCTCCCCTGCTCCTCCTGTGGCAACAGGGGAAGTGTCCCTCCCCTCACAGAGTGACAATCCAGACACTTTGCAAGACTGTGTGGTCGTGTTTCCCTAATTAACTTCTCCTGGGCCAGAAGGGAAGATGTGGGCTGGCCTCAGAATCTGTTAGTAATGAATTCTCAGCAGGGTGACAAAGCCCTGGGAAGGCAGGGATCACTCAGCCCACACTCACAGACATGGGGGATCACTGAGTGCTTCCCTCTGCTAAGGAGCTCACCAGCAAGTACTGGATTTGCAGGGAATGGCTGCAGGAATTCCTGGCAGGAATGATGGATCTGACTCCATGTTCTCAGAAGGCTCATTTATTACTTTATTTACTATATTATATTAAAGAATACTAAACTATACTAAAGAATGCAGAAAGGACACTTACAGAAGGCTAAAAGATAATAATGAAAACTCCTGACTCTCTCCAGAGTCTGACACAGCCTGGCCCTGACTGGCCAAAGAGTGAAAACAACTCCCAGCAGAATGCAATGGAACAATCACCTGGGGGTGAACAATCTCCAAACACATTCCACATCAGCACAGCACAGGAGAAGCAAATGAGATCAGAATTGTTTTCCTTTTCTCTGAGGCTTCTCAGCTTCCCAGGAGAAAAACCCTGGGCAAAGGAATTTTATCAGAGAATGTGTGAATGCCACAACAAAGACACATAGCCAACCTTGGTGGTTTCCTCCATTTGCTCATGGAAAGCACAACCACCACATCTTAAAGCTGAGTCACTGTGAGAGCAATCTTGAGAACCAATAACATGAAAGGCAGTATTGATGGGAGTGGGGTGAGAGAACAGCCCTGCAGCTGCTCTCCCTGTAAACACAGCGAGCAGGAAACCTGCTCATTTCCTTCTAGGCCAGAAAGGATGCTCAGGGGATACAAACTCCACCAATTCCAAACCAGATCTCATTGGTTGAGAATCCTTTTTGCTTTCAGAGTGAGTACTGCAGCAGTATCACACCACTTCTTCTGTAATGCCAGTTTTATTTCCAACCACTTCACATAATAACAGTTGATAATTCATTGCATGTTATTTTGACTCAGTTCATGTGCTCCCACACTGTGAGCATGCTGCAGAAGCAGATCTCCACCTTCTCCTCTGCTTTGTGCTTTTCTTACTTAGCCTTACATAGGCTGTGAGGAGGTTGCTTTCTAAAGGCACTTTCCAATGCAATTCCTAATCATTCAGCTCCTGGCCCTGCACATGGATAAGGAATTTGTGCTTTAACATGGCTGCTCCTAAATAAAGCTGTGTTTGTCTGAGATAAGATGCATCTGATGATCTGTGCTTGGCAATGCTGTTTTGTGGTCTCAGAACACCTACTTAGTGTCAGGGTGACAGCTGAACAATGAGTGTTTATACATCTGATTGTGCTCCTCACAGCATCATCCAGGAGAAAGCAATAGAGTAACAGGCAAAGGTGCTGATCTGAACCTCACTGTGTCCCTGAAGTTGGTGGGCTGTGTTCTCAAACTTGGCTTTAATACCATCACCATCTGGTGAGAGGGAACAGACCTCTCTCCTGCCCAGCCCTGAGCCAGCCTGCCCTGCCCCACAGCCAGCTGAGGAAACCTCAGAGCCTCATCAGCTCTGTGGTCTGGAAACTGTGGGGTCCAAGCTCTGGGTGTCTCTGGCTCTGGACTGAAGGCACTCCAGACAGTGGGTTCATGGTGGGACTCAGGTGTTTATTATTTCTTACCAGTAAAACAGTCTCACTGCTGGGAGTTCTGCACCTTTTCATCAGAAGGCACAAAATGCCCAACAATCTCTTGGCACAAGGGCTTTTAAGACTGAACTATCCCATTAAGAGCTGACACCTGGATTATTTCCCTTTTACCCCAATAACTGATCCCACAGAGCCCCCAGTGCAGACTTTTCTGCCCAATTCCAGAATGCCACCCAAACCCATGGAGAAGGAGGAGGAAGAAGGTGAAGAAGAAACCCAGGACAGCACCCTGTGCCTCCATCTTGCTGCCATCCACAGCATCCTAAAAACCCCAAACCCTCAATTTCTCACCCAGTGACACACCCACACTGCTCTCTATGATCTATTGCACACTTTGGTGGGTTCCAGTCTATCTTGGGGTCTGGGAAACTTTCTCCATGGATGAGGGTGAGAGTCAGAGCTGCCCTGGGCACCCCAGAGCAGACAGAGGAATATTCCCAGTGCTGCCTGGGTTTGCACAGGAAACCTCTGCTGCTCCCCTTGACAAAGGAATCTCCAGTGAAGCAATAAATATCACCTGTGCCACTGTTGAAACTAAATGTTATTGACTCCATTTGGCTTTAAAGTTTTACATTCTGTGAGTTTCCTTTTCCTTTTTTTCTGGCCTAACACTGCCCAGATGGATGGGCAGCCTTTCACAGAGGTCACAGTGAGATGGTCAAGGGCACCTGAAGTTCTGCAAAGACCCCTTTTCCTCCTGTACAGCAGAAAGGAAAAAGAGACAGAACTGAAAGAAATGTTTGTCTAAATTCTGTGCATGGGATATTTCCAGTATGGCTGTGAAATGGCTTTAGAATTGGTTTCAAAGGAACATAAAATGGCTTTGTAATTACAAAATAGATTTGGAATGATTGAAGTCAAGTACATGTTCTGAAAAGCATCCTAAAAACTTCTTGGCATTACAGAGCCTTAGATGTCTGTTTTATGTTCTATCTTGGGAGCAGATAAAAATCTGGGCTTTTTCCTAGACATTAATGTTTGCTATAAAGTGTAATGAGAAAGTTAGCAGCTCATAGCAGAGGAAGTATCATCATGCTCATAAAGAAACATTCTGAGCAGCAGCAGGCTCCCTTCCTGCCTCAAGAGCTGCTGGGCAGGGAGTGCCACAGCAACTGAGGAGAAGCAGGAGCATGGGAATGCAGCCTTGGCATTCAGGGAGGCCAGGAAGCCACCACAGAACAGGCTGAGCTGGAAGGGACCCACGAGGATCACAGAGTCCCCCTCCTGGCCCTGCACAGCTCACCCCAAGTGACACCACGTGCCCAGGAGTACTGCCAAATGAAGAACCATAAAAACAAATTTAGAAGTTATTTGTGTCACCTGACTTCTGTGACCTGAGCAGCTCTCAGGTAGTGCTCATCCCTCCACTGACCCCAGAGGGGACATCCTCTTCTTCACCAAGCAGAATTCATTTAGATGTCTAAAGCTGATGGTAAAAACTGTGCTGCTGTTGGAATGCATTCCCTTCCTCACCCCCCACACACCTGCAGATGCACACCTTTGCTTCTCACTAATTCATTCCTGCCCTCATTTGGCCAATGAGTTCTTTTTCCAGCCTAGGAAGAATTTGCAGTACCCATGCCTTGGTCATTTGAACCTGATTGCTTTGGACAGCTGATGGGAGAAGTGGGGAAGCCCAAGCTGCAGGCCAGGAAATATTCCCATCTGTTTCAGCAGAGAGCCCATCCATTGGATCTTGGTCTCAGTGATTTTATTAGTCAGACTCTGGGGGGCACTAGGATCTCATGATGAAAGCTCTGGGATAGAATCACTGCTGTTTCCCACACTTGCATTTGCAGCTATTTGGATTTGAATGTAAAATCAGGGCCAACAGTGATTAAGTTTCAGATGAGTCTCATCACGCTTCAGAATTCCCCTACTTCCAGTTCCACAAAGTCTCTCTGGACCTCTTCAGCTGGGAAACCAGCACAGACATCTCAGGAGAAGATTGCTTCTCTCCAGTTCTGAAAATGAACATGCAGCATGATTTGGTGACGTGTTGAATTCTTGAGAAGTCCTCCACGGCCAGCTGGCACAGCAGGAGCAGGGACATGAGGAACTGAATCCCAGAGCTGCTCCCTCTGCACTGCTTCCCCCTTCCCCTGCCCTTCACAGCACATTGGTTTGGCTCTGGATCCCTAGGGAGCACAGGGAATGAGCAGGTTGCTGTTTTTTCCCCATGGCTCCTGCTCAGCAGTGCCTTCTCTTCCCTCAGAGGCACAGGGTGGGCTTCATGTCCCTTAAAATCCTCATCTTGCTCTTCTCCTTAATCATCTCAGCTTAGAGGACAAAGCAATAGCCAAAACCTTGATTCACTGCAGTGAGAAAGTGCTGCCAAAGAGAAGTTCAGAAGACAGAGGCAGAAAAATCAAGACTTGAGGTGGGTGCAGGGAAGCCTTCAAGGATGCCTGGAACACCCACAGTAATTTTCCCTGCTCACAACACTAACAAGGAACCACTACCATAAAAATAGCAATAATAAATAGATCCAACTGCAAAATCCACATTTTAGCCCTCTGCTTACATGGATTATGTGACACCATCTCCTCTCCCTGACTGTCTGATATGGTTACCCAAAAAGGCAGGGATGGCAAACATTAGCATCAAACATGTGACTTTCAATTTAAGCAATAAAACTATTTTCATGAAACTCCCCATTATGTGAGGCAAAAATATCCCAGAATTTATGGAATTTGTCTGTATATGGAGGATTTCAAGTGACAATTGCCTGCTAGCAGTCTGAAGACCAAACAATTACAGTGAAATATGTTTAAATAAACCATCCTTATGGTTAAATGTATGGATTTTCAAAGAACTCTGAAAACCTTGAAAATCTCCTCAAATTAATCACTGCAAATTATTCAGTCAGTTACAAATCTAGTCATCTGTGCTTGGGAGAGTAAAAAGCATGTAATTTATTTGTCTGACTCTCACAAAGTGTCCACCCATTCCTTTGAGCTCTATTTTCACCATGCTTTATGGGTTAGGCTGTTAGACAGCTCTACAAAAGCATTTCAACATCAAACTGAGCTTCCCAACATACACTGGGCAGAGACCAGAACTTCCAGGTGAAACCCCCAAGAGGGAATATTATGTGGCATCTTTGGAAATTGCAGTCCCTATTGTCTTTAATTTCCAGATTAAATGCAAGAGGAGGTGGGGAAAGAAAATCCTTTTTCACAGGCTGGTATTGTCATCTGAGGATATTATCTAACTATAATTTATGCTTTAAAGCACTTCAGAAGGAACTGATATTTTTATAGATGCCTGAACTCTTATGATCTGTAAAGCTGCCAGCTGTTAATACTCTGGAGAAATAGAAATTCAGTTATTTAAAACCACAAAGAAACAAACCAGAAATCCAACCTACAGAGCATACAAAGAGAACTCTAATTTGACCTTTGTCTTTAATCCAAAGTCAGAAACTGCTGGGCTCAAAATGGTAAAAAAAAGGTAAACTGGGGCAAGACTCAATTCAAAGTGACTCTTTTCTCAGAGGCTGAGAAAGCTGATGTGGATGTGAACCTCAGCTAAGTGCAGCCACACCCAGTGCACAAACACCCACCTCCACAAGCCTTGGAACAACCTTTATTGTGGAAAGGATCCCCAGCCTCTTGTTCTGCCACAGCTGGAGCACATCTGTACTGGCCCTGCCACCTCTGAGGGCTCCAGTTGTTCACTCTCTGCTTTTGATGCACAAGAAGGTGCCAAGCTTTTGCTTGGCTCTCTCTAGAACTGTTTTGGGTTGTGAAATAAAGTCAAAATTATCAAGAGCTGGGTTTTTGTGGCATTCACATTTTCTAAACAAATTCCTTCACCCAGGATTTTTCTCCTGGGAAGCTGAGAAGCCTCAGAGAAAAGGAAAACAATTCTGATCTCATTTGCTTCTCCTGTGCTGTGCTGATGTGGAATGTGTTTGGGGATTGTTCACCCCCAGGTGATTGTTCCATTGCATTCTGCTGGGAGTTGTTTTCACTCTTTGGCCAGTCAGGGCCAGGCTGTGTCAGGGCTCTGGAGAGAGTCAGGAGTTTTCATTATTATCTTTTTAGCCTTCTGTGAGTATCCTTGCTGTATTCTTTAGTATAGTATAGTTTTCTTTAATACAATATAGTGTCATAAAGTAATAAATGAGCCTTCTGAGAACATGGAGTCAGACCCATCATTCCTGCCTTCATTGGGGCATTCCCTGCAAATATAAAAGGTTTTCTGCCCTTCACTCCCCTGGGCAGCCCAGGCCAGCACCAATTCTCCTGCAAACCAAAGGGCTTTCTCAGCAGGTGGGGTGTCAGTCCAAATGGGGAAGGGGACAGTGCTCTGCCCATGGAGGGGAGATTTTCAAGTAATATTCTTGGGAAGAATTGTGCCTTGCTTTTCTCTGTGAAGAGAAATGTGGGGCTACAGGCCCAAGAGCACAAACACCATGGGCTGGAGAGAGAAACAAGCAGGATGGGACTGCATGGGCTGGAGCAGTAGCTGGAAAATGAACTCCAAGATGCAAATAGAGCAGAACTGATCAAAGTGAGAGACCCAGTGACCTATTGTCCATTTTGGGACCATTTTGGTTCATCTTGGGTGCAGCTCTGTCTGGGCTCTTGTGCTGCCCAAGGTGCATCCATTCAGTTTTTTAACCAATCCCTGCTTTATTCTTTAACTCTGTTCTAGGTCAGCCTACACAAGGGATCACCACTGCAGCAGTGTCAGTTTATGACTAAGAGGTATTTGAGATAAACTCTGCACAAGCCAACTGCAGGCAGGTCCTGCAGGGTCCCATCTGGAGATTCCCTTCTCCCCACCTTCCCCTGCTCCAGCTGCAGAGAAACAGCAGCCACAGCATTCCAGCTTTAATCATAGTTTTGTTCACTCTCCACAGAGCAGTAATAAAAAGTTCAACTGGAGGGGGGGGGAAGAAATACCACAACTAGTCATTCCCACCAGCCATACATCTGGCCCTTAATTACCCCATGGTATTTACATAATCAACAAAATATTCAACTTGTATGACTGATCATGCTGGAGTAGTGGAACGCATTAGCAAATAAATAGCAAAACACACAAATTTGTCAACAGATGGATTACAACCCAACGTAATTAAATGCAAAATAGTTCTGCTTTTAAAGCAATTGCTCATAAATTAGCCTGTCAGCAAATGTATGCAACTAATTGCATGAAAAAAAATTAGGCCATAAGACAATATTATCTGCACATAGTCTTTCCAAACAATGTAAAAATGATTGGGTACATTATTAATTGAAAAGAAGTCAAACTGCATTAGTTTAATTGCTCTTTTTTGTGCAAACCTATTAGAATAATTTATACCATATTTATTCCTCTTTACATTTGATGATAGGTATTTAACTCTTGTTTGTAGACTAGCAATGATGATTTTACCTTTTTCTCAGCTTCACAAAGGCAACAAGAATTCTGTTTGTCCATGTCAATGGTGAACTAAGACTGTGTCCCAGGAGGGTGTCAGGAGAATGGCAGCTGAAGCTGTCCTCAGAGATTCAGCCCTTTTAACATCAACCAGAGGCTGTTGCAGAAATCAAAGGTGGCAAGAAAAGCTTGTTTGCAGAGAGGAAAGACTGAAGAACTGTAAAACACATTCTAAAAAAGGTGAATCCATAATGACACTGGCAGCCCTGAGCAAAGCCAGTTCAGAGCTGGGAGCTTTCACATCCAGAGCCTGGCTCTGTGGCACATAATTAAAAGTTTAATCCCATGATTTTCAGCCCAGGATCTACCCAGGTTGGACCAGGATCCATGGGCTACTGATCAAGAACCTGGGACAGGTCATAGAGAAAAACAAGCCTGTTCCCTATAAATTATCTAATTAAGAAATGATACTTAAATTATTTTACTTTTAACTCAACAACTAACCATCCATGGCCTGCAATGTGGAATTTTTTATCTAATTACACAATATTACTTAAACTCATGAAGAAGAAGGGGAAGAAGAACAACTAGCTTCTGTTCCAAAACTTATCTTGCTTTATATATTTTTTTTATATCTTGAAACTTTAAACTCGAAGTTTTGTACTATGTGATATTACACCCTTCTATTCAAACTACACACTTTTAATCTCAGTTCTATCATTCAATTTTGGAAGTTTTCTCCATGGCCTCAGGTCGAAGTCAGTGTTCTCTTGGAGGGTCAGTGCCTGTCAGCACAGAAAGTCTCAAATTCTCAGTAACCAGGGTTCCAGCATCCTCTCACTCTCCCTGTGCAGGAATTGTTATCTCTGTTCTCCCTATTTTCTCCCAAATGGCCCAGAATCACTTGCAGCCCAAGGCTGACAGTCATGAACACAAAGATTGCATTGATTTTAGGGAGCTTGGCTTAAGCTCTGTAACCAAGATCTGTCCTGAGCTTAATTCAGGTTTAGTGCTGCTGCAGATGGGGAGGGCTTTGCTGGCATCAGAGGAACGACCCCAAAAGAAAGATCACAAGTGTGATGCATTTCATGGACCTAATCAAAACACCTGCAATTTGAGCACAGCTAATGAACTGTTTATGAACAGCTGGTGAACTAAGAATCATCCATGTAAATTATTCACTGACTAATGAATACATTTGAGGGAAAAAAAAAAAAAGGTATTTACTCATCTTCAGCATATTTTCTCCTCTTTTCTCAACATGAAGTAAAGCTGACAGAGAAGTAGGAATAAACAGAATTGCATGGAGAAATTACCAGTTTGGAGACAGAAACACATCTCTCCAAAAAACTCACAAATGAGCAAACTTGTCAGCTGAATCAAAATGGAAACACTTATGATCCAACAGCAATTCCCAGGCTGGACACTTTTCCCAAAACAATGAATCCAAGGGGCTCCCAGAGGATTTTATTTATCAGTTTGCTCCTGACCACGAGGTATTTGAGATAAACTCTGCAGAAGCAAACTGCAAGCAGGCCCTGGCCACAAAGCACTGCAGGGTTCCATCTGGAGATCCCATTCTCCCCACCCTCCCCTGCTCCAGCTGCTGGGAAACAGCAGCCACAGCATTCCAGCTTTAATCATAGTTTTGTTCATGCTTCATCATAAAATCAGGATGGCACAGCCAGAGGACATGGAGAATCTGCCCTCAATTCAGCAGCTTGCTCTCAACAGAAAATGAAGCCTTATTCATTAGGCTTCAGAATATTGACAGCAGAGTTGATCATCTGTTGTATTTGCAGGGTGCCCCATGGCAGGAAGAACATGAATCTGACTCCATGTTCCCAGAAGGTTAATTTATTATATATGATACTATATTATATTAAAGAATACTAAACTCTACTAAAGAATCCAGCAAGGACACTTACAGAATGCTAAAAGATAATAATGAAAACTCCTGACCCTCTCCAGAGCCCTGACACAGCCTGGCCCTGAGTGGCCAAAGAGTGAAAACAACTCCCAGCAGAATGCAATGGAACAATCACCTGGGGGTGAACAATCTCCAAACACATTCCACATCAGCACAGCACAGGAGAAGCCAATGAAATCAGAATTGTTTTCCTTTTCTCTGAGCCTTCTCAGCTTCCCAGGAGAAAATCCTGGATGAAGGGATTTTATCAGAGAATGGGAATGTCACAATCATCTCTGATTGGGGTTGTTGGCTGAGAAAGCAGAGGGGGACAGGAGGGTTTGGCTGTAGCCTCCAGCACAGCCTCCTGGCACAGGCACCCTGTGCTCTACACAGGTGTACACTCAATAATGTGGAGTGGAGGAGCTCCCCCAAGGCAGCCCAAGAGCCCTGAGAGCCCCAGCAGTGGGGTTTGGCTCCTTACAGCAGGGTGTTGTCATCAAAAAGGCACAACCACCCCCTTCATCTTAATATCTCCCCACGAGCAAAGAGAAAATAACCTGTTGGGTCAGTATTTGTTGGGAGCTTCAGGGCAGCACAGGCAGCATTGTGGGTGTAGGAATGAGTCTTCCCAGCCTCCAGAGAATAACATTTGTGTCTTGGCTGAGTGCTTCAGCAGGTGAAGTCCAATGCAGCCTGGCATGGGTTGGCAATGAGAAAGTTTCTTTGACATGCATTTAAAAGCTGATATTCATGGATAACCCTCCAGAAGAAACTGATGAAATAATCCCAGGGGAAGGAGGCTTGTAACTGCTTGGGTTGGTGATCTGGGAGCTGTCTCTGAGCTGTTTCTGCCCAAAGGAAGGGGAGCACACATGAAGTGGGAGGCCCTGCGGTAGGGTTTGGTGTGTGCCAGCAAGGGACACTTGGTGGCCACAGCTGTGGGACTCACTGAATGTGACTGCTGAAAATGCAGCTGCTGCTGTGCAGAAGTGGGCACCACAGGAAAAACACTTTTTTAGTTTCCATATTCCCATCCAGAATCCAACAGAAGCAATTTTGGTGCTGCCTATAGCAAATCCAGGGGGAATCTGGAGCTATTATAAAACCATTTGCAGCCCAGCCATAAATAGTCTCAAATCCTCCTGCAGGTTGGTCATAAAAGAGAGGAAATTTCTCCCAAAATTACCTTTGGACTTCCCAAAGCTGGGAAGTCCAAAGCTAATTTTGGACTGAAGGAAGTTCAGGGTCCAGGTTGCCTCCTCCTACTCTGCAGATTTGGAAGATTCAGCTTGACAGTGATGGATCCAGAAAATGGTAATATATACACAAGGACATTTAATCAGTCTTTGGTGTTGCAAAGAATGTCTCTGCTTTTCCTAGGTTAAATTTCCAAAGTAGTTTTGGAAAGATACAAAATCAAGGCTATTAAGAATGCCTTGATTCAGACAATGCAGGGGAAATGGAGAAACTGAGCCAAATGAAAACTGAAAATAAGAGTAGCAAATTTAAACTCTTCACTCCTGGGCTTGTAAGCTTAGAGCATTATTGTCAGCAGAGGATTCACCTTAGAAATCTTTATTTCACTCCACTGGAATGATTGCTTGCAGCTTTTCCAAAGTGAGTGCTTTGCTCCTGAGAAATTTACATTACATGAAGCTTGGCAACATGACCAGAAATTTAACTTAGCAGCTCAGCTGCTCTTTCAACCTCCTCCAGACCTGCAGGGTTAGGAAGAGCAGAGGTGGACCTGGAGCAGTGTCCATCACCTCTGCCCTCTCAGACCACTGGGGAAAGGCTGCAGGGTGCTGGGCCCTGCTGGAATTCCCCAGGAATGCTCTGACTTTACCCATAATGGCAATGCTAAGAGGAGGAAAAAAATTAAATGCACTGAAGGGAGGCTTCTGTGAACACTTGCAATACACATTACCTTTCCAAAGATTTTTGCTTAGGGCAATCCTGGTGTGAGCTATTAAGGATTCCTCAGGTCCTGAAGGAGGCACTGGGGAACTCTTCAGAAATCTCCCATTATCTTTCACCATGAGATTTTCTGAAAAATCCCTTTGCCAGGATTTCTTCTCCTGGGAAGCTGAGAAGCCTCAGAGAAAAATGTCAATAATAATGATCTGATTGCTTCTCCTGTGTTTGCTGCTTTGGGATGTGGCTGGAGATTGTTTATCCAACAGGTGCATGTTTGATTGGTTTCATGTGAATTGTTTTTACTTAATGAGCAATCACCATCAGCTGTGTTGGACTCTGAGGAGTCAGTCATGAGTTTTTCATTCTCATTCTTGTTAAACCTTCTGTCTGTATCCTTTCTCTTTCTTTAATACAGTTATAATGTGATATGATATAAATAAATCAGCCTTCTGAGAACTTGGAGTCAGATTCTCATCTCTCACCTCCTCCTGGGGACCTCACAAACATCACAATTACCCACCCAGGTGTGCTGAGCAGAGGAGTCTCATCAGTCCTGAGTCTTCAGGAAGCCTTTGCAAAGCCAGAACAGAAAGAGGATTTGTATTTTTCCCTTTTCACATTAAATCCAACCAAATGGTTGGACAGAAGCACAAACTTGCTTCACAGCTGGCAACTTGCAGTTACTCTGGCAAATACCTCAGGATGCCTGTTGGTGAGAGGGACAGGAGCAGAACTGCAGAGACACCAACACCTGCATCTGAGACAGAGGAATTGCACAGCAGACAAGGTGTCTGCTGAGGCAAAGTTAGCCCCTACTTAGAGAATTTTAATGTTCTCAGCAAGTGGAAGACAAATGAACACTCAGTGTAGGACAGTGTTGCCTTATTCCTGAATTTGATAATTGACTTTTTTTTTTCCCCCCCTCCCAATTTCAAGCTTTGCTTCACAAGCCTCACCAAACTTTTACAAGAAATGCCACACAGCTGACAAGCATTTCCAGAGGATGGGGAAAAGATGTGCTGGTAATGATTTGTATTCCTGTAGAGCCCAGGAGCTGTGGTGGTAGGCTTGGAACACTTGGAGCTGTGTGCTGCACACAAAGGGCAGGGAAAGGCTCTTCCCTGCATGCTCACAGAGGGGCAGCCAAGGAAGCAAGGAGAGAACACAGCAGTGGTGCCAGCAGCAGCCAGAAATTGCATTTCCAGTGTGGCAAAGCAGGATTTAAACAGGGGATGGCAGAGAGGAGAATGGCACCTTCCAGATGTGTGGGGCTGAGTGAGCACAGCTGCATCCCTGACTGATCCCAGGGACACTGCCCTGGCAGCATGAGGGAAGGGGAAATGGGGACAGAAAAGGGAAGAGAAGTGAAAATGGGGCCATGGAGAGATAGGACAGAGCCTTTAAAGGTAAGGCAAACAGTTAATGCTGTGTGGTAGGGAAAAAACACACCCCAAAACCCCACAAAACAACAAAAGGGAGGAGCAGAAGGACACACAGAAAGGTTCCACAGCTGGAAAAAGGCACTGGAGGGAGCACTTCAGACAGCTGAGTGCAGGAACCTCTGTGAATGCTGGGGGAAAGAATTCATCTCTGTGAATGCTGGGGGAAAGGATTCATCTCTGTGAATGCTGGGGGAAAGGATTCATCTCTGTGAATGCTGGAGAAGCACAGGAACCTCTGTGGATGCTGGAGGAGGCAATGCTGTAGGAATTCAGGAGATGATGAGAATCAGAGCTGTAGTGAAAAGAAGCCACACCAAAGGTTTGAGCATGAATCACCTGTAGCAGAGACATTAAAATTTAGAGAAAAGATGGCCAGAGACAGTGGATCCAAGTGTGAGGGACAATGCTGGGACTTCCCATGTCAGCTGCCAGAGGAGAGACAGGAGAGTGCTTGTTTTATTCTTGGTGTGACACTTCCTTCTGTGCTTTAAGACATGCAATCTGGATGCATGCACTCAAAAAAAGAAAAGAAAAAATCAAGATTTGCCAATGTGAGTGGATAAACCTGTCATTATTAAAATGAATCCATTAACTATGTTGCTTTATAAACTCCAGATGATCTCTCTTCTGTTATCCCATAAGGAGATTAAAATTTTTCATTGTTGCTTTTATGCAATTCCTTTGTAAAGGGAAATAGCTCAAGGTTAAATTGAAAAACCTTTTCCATCCAATAAGGAGGCCATATTAATTTTCCCTCATCTTAGAGGAAATATATGGCCTTGTGAGACACAAAGGCTCTAAGTGTGCCTCTTTCTAGGCTCCCAGCTGATCTGTTTAATAAAGGAGCAGTGCCTTGGCCAGCCAGCTGCTTTACTGCACTGCTCTGCCTGGGTCACTTCCACTCAGTTCAGTTCCATCCAAACAGATAAAAGTTTGCAAAATACATGTTAAATCCCAGAAACAAGCACTTCAGCCCTCTCTTGCAAATTAGGTGCTCAGTGACTCTGATCTCCCTTTGAATTTACTGCCTCCAAGGAAGGAAAGAAAAAAATAAGAGCAACATTCCATTCCTGGCAGCAGTCTGGAGTATGAATATTGTACATGGCAGAAAGTTACATTTAGGCCAAAGTCTGCATTGGATTTAAGCACAATACATATATTTGCACACAAACAGATCCTCCCACCTGATTTTACAGCTGTGATAGAAATCCTGACCTCTGCATGAGGTAACTGCTGTGGCTTTACCCTGACCTGCTCAGATAAACTCCAGGTTCTTCAATTACCACTTTTCCCAAGAGCCAAAACAAGGCAGTGTTTCTCACTGCTGGCACACTCTGCTGTGCTCCCAAGGTGTCATTTCTGCACCTCTCAGCCTTCTCTGCCTGCTGGTGTCCCAGCATGAGCCCAGCTCTCCTCTGCCTGTGCCCTCCCCATGGGTGCTGTAAGGCTCTTCCACGAGCAAACTGAGCAGTGTGGAACAATATATATCTATAATCAGAGTAGTGATTTTTTATTTTCTGATGTCTATCATCAGAGTCTTGATTTTCATGGCAGAAATGCTGGCCTGGAGCACATGCAGCTTGTGGGAATCCATAAACTCAGAGGGTTTTGGGAAAGCTGCAAAAGGCAGCCTCAGAGACAGCAGAGCTGTGGTTAGAGCTCAGCAGTAGCCATGAGATTGGTCAGCAGAAAACTGATGTAAGAAGTAGAAAAGCAAAGACAAATAGAACAGTGGTCTGTGTATTAATGCTTGTCTAGAATAACTCCCTGAGCTACAGAAAAGTTTATCTAGTGAGATATTAGGGAGTTCTAAGCCTAATAATGGAGCTCTGTGCATTGTGTTTAAGGCTCACAAGCAGTACTGTATTGGAAATAAGCAAGCATTGTTTAACCAAAGGTACCTGTGCTTATAGTGGTTGGATGGAACTGCTGTCAATGTGCTTTGGCTTGGTGTGATTGGTCAGAAAACTTTTAAAGTGAGTTGTAACATTGAGTTCTTGGTCTGCTGCCTGGGATGTGAGCTGATGGCATCTTCCCATTGCCACAGCCATGTAATGAGGCTGATGCTGGAAAATCAAACAGCTCAAGGCTGTTCCCAGCACTCCTGTCCTGTTTGTGATTAGTACAGAGCCCCTGGCTGGTGATCCAGCACACCCTGGCTGAGCACACCCACAGCCCAGCAGGCTCACCCCACATCCCACTGCAAAACCCATCCTCCCATGGAGGGATGGAGTCTTGGAAAAGCTGCTCCTGCCCACCACAGCTGGCACACTTTGCTCATGGAACACCCAATGTGTTCAGGGCATTCAGGGCCCGTGGCTCTCCCTGGGGCTTTTTTAAACCCAGACTTTTGTGACATCCTTCTGCAATTTCTTCTCACAGGGGTGAAGGGGGACACTGAAGCTGTGCCCAGCCTGGCTGAGCACACAGTTACACAGGCTTGGTGCTTGCCTGCCACATTAAGTCTTCAATCTTTTTTTCACAACTGGAAGGTGAAATCCCCAATCAATAATAATCCAAGTCTTCCTTGAGCTATGACCAAAGAGCATGTGCCAAAATCTCTGCTCCTTGTTTTTCTTCCTCTTCCCCATAGCAATCCTTCTAAAAATTCTATCTTCAGTTCAAGCTTAAATTTCCTCCCTCTGAGACAATCCAAACCTCTAGGAGCCTTGTCTGACTGAAGGATTTGTAGGAACTTTGATGTTTTTTAGCATCAATGCTCACAGGCACTTTTTCAAAAAATTTATACAGACTTTGTCTCATCGTGTATAAGCAACTGGACATCAATAATCTAGCAGTAAAATGTAAGACATTTGCATAGTTTGAAAATAATGAGGCTTGTATTTAAGATATCTGTCCCTCTGTAAATTATTAGAGTACCAGGATACATGCACAAAAATCAATCTTAATTGTGCAGAACCAGCTTTCAGCTGGGTTTCAGGATACATCATTCTAATTCATTGCAAGGAACAGACACACAGCAAGTGACAAATACCCTGACCAAAAGCACATTTGATGTTCTGCTCCCAGGCTGTTATTTTTTTTTTGAATCAGCCACACTCTTTTAATGAGATGCTCTGCATGTGGGATGTAAGAATGTCTGACCCCAACTCAGCAAAGGACTTGTTCCCAATCCAATTAATGTCTGTGCTTAAGAGTAACCTTGAACTTGGAGGGGATGCAGAATTCCCACTGACTTCAGCAGGCAGGAAAGCTGTGGCAAGATGAAGCAGAGGCATCCCAGAGCCCACAGAGCCTGGTAAGGGAAGCACAGCTCTGCATGAATATTGTATTTACAGGGTCCCTGGTGGCAGGAAGGAATGATGAATCTGACTCCATGTTCTCAGAAGGCTCATTTATTACTTTATGATACTATATTATATTAAGGAATAATATAAACTATACTAAAGAATACAGAATAAAAAATACATTTGTTTTTAATAAGACAAGTTAATTCCTTTAGTTAATTCCTTAACTCTTATATCTTCTGTGTGTTTAGCCCAAAGTGTTTTGACAAGGGGAGAACAGCCTCCAACATATGCTTAGAGCCAAGTACATGCTTCAGTGGGCTACAAATGGAGCTCTTTAAGTTGGAAATAACACATTTTGCAAAGCTCTGCTCCAGAAAACACACTTCAAGGTTTTACACATAAATACTGCACACATCACCAGTAGCTCTAACATTTCCCATATGCTCCTGTGCACATTTCATTCATTTCCTCTGCTATTGGTCATTTATTTACAGGCACTCCCATCTCACAGAATCATGTGCAGAGGCTTTTGTTTTCATCATCCCTTATTTTTGGTTTTAGCAGGTGAGGGGATATCAGGGAGTAATGAAAATCTTCAGGATTATGAATTATTTTAAATTAAGATCATAAGTTCCAAAATCTATGAAAAGAGAGTTCCTCTTTGGAAGACACAAGCACAGCTGGTTGCTCTTACTCTGACACCCTGTGCAGGACTGTTTCTTGCTCTAACAGATACAATCTTAAATGATTTATACTTTACTTGCTCCTGAAAAGACCTTTTGTATCTGCCTGAATACTTTCCTAGAACTATCTGCCACCTTACAAAACTCTGCTTTGATGCTGAGATTAAGTGTATCAGCTTTCTTAGGCGAGCACTCAGGCTGATTTCTGAGCATTCCTAATGAAAACTCCTTTTTCTCTGTTCTCCTCATAGTTCATTAATTTTTTATTTTGGAGTCTGAGCCAAGGCTTTGCTGAGATGAGCAGGAGCAATAGCAGTTGAGATTGCAGACATGGGTGAAGCCAGAGCCAGCTCATGCTTAACTTCTTTTCATTTTTAACACTCCTTGCCCTGCAGGTATAAAAAGGGAATTAAAGCCATAAGGCACTGCTTCAGATTTGTTCTCTTAATTAGCTCCTGCCACGGTGGATTAATTCCATCTGCAGTGTGTTGCCATCTCTGCAGAAGTTTATTGCAGTGGAAGGGGGATTAATGAGGAGAGGGGGTGCCTCAGCATCCCAGCTGTCCACGAGCTGGCTGTAATGGGATCAGGGCAGATGGCACCAAGGCTCTCCCTGAGTCCCACTGGAGGTGAGGAATTCATTTCCCATCAACCTGCCACATGCACTTACAAAACAAAGTGCCAGGGCTGCACATCTCACTTAAAACCAGCAGCCAGTAGGTCTGATCATCTTAGGGGACTCTTCCTTTTCTGAAGAAATTGGGGGGTTTAGCCTCTGAATTTCATGATGAATTAGAGAGACCAACTGTATTTTCTCCTCTTGTATTTTAAGCAGAGTAACAATGTTAAGACATTTAAAAACTAGAGGATTTCTTTTAAAGCTGGGAAAGCTGCTGCAGGGACCCAGGCAGTTCAGCAGTGAGCTCTGCCCTGGGGTCTTATCCCTAATGAGTCTCTGGGGCAATAGAGAATTTTAATTAAGAACTATTTTTTTAAAATTTTAAATTAATTTTTAAAATTTTTAAAATTTAAAAATTTTAGTTTAAGACCCAAATACCTCCAGAAAATCGAGGGAACACCAAAGGCATGAAAGTGATGAAGGACAATGAAGTAGCTTTCTATTTCAGTTATAGGTTGCATTTTCACCCCATGTTTAAAATGAAAAAATCTTTACTGCCTTATTAATGTCTGTTCCTGAACACATCACCTTTGTGTCTCAATACCTACTTCATTTTACATCTTGATTACTAACAGACATAAATTGTTTCCAGGACAGCAGCAGTTATTCTCTTTAAAAACCAGAGGTGTGCACCTCTCTAGTTAGAGGTTCAATGACTGTGACAATTATGGACTGTGTGCAACTGCCAGAGCCTTCATTTATCCCATGGCCTTCCCTATAAATGGAGATAATACAGCTTTTAGTGCCTGTTTTGTCTGTTTCAGACAGTCTGTTACTTGGGGCAGGTGCTGCCATTTTCATGTTCACTTAGTGTCTCCTCTGATGGAGCTCCCATCTCTGCTGATGCCTCTGTGTGTTATTAAAATACAAAGGATGTCAAACAGAAAGAGACATTTAAGTGCTCAGGTGCCATGGGAACAATGCAGGCGTGCAGGCATTTCTCTTCATCCTTACAAACCTGCTGCTAAATATAAAAAAGCTCTCTGTACCTGTTCTGTTACTACACATAAACCACAGGCACATCAGACACAGTCACAGTGCTGGATAATGCATCTTGGGCACCTTCCAGAAGAGCTGCCCTGAAATGGCAGCAGGAACTCTGAATCCTGGGTGATAAAGGACAATAATAATTCGAAACATTATTATTACTATTATTATTATTATTACTATTATTATTATTATTACTATTATTATTATTATTTTATGTTTTTTGAATGCAAAAATGCAGTTCTGCTCCACTCCTATGGTGTGGCATTCACATTCTCTGATAAAATCCCTTCACCCAGGATTTTTCTCCTGGGAAGCTGAGAAGCCTCAGAGAAAAGGAAAACAATTCTGATCTCATTTGCTTCTCCTGTGCTGTGCTGTCATAATTTCCTGTCACCAAATTACCATGTGGAAGCATTAAGGGTAAAATCCTGCTGGCAGCCTGAACCTGGTCTGGTGCCTGTGTGGCTCTCAGCACATTGTGTCCTGCAGCAAGGATGTTCTTCATCCTGCTCCCACTCCTCCCCACCCCTTTGTGTTGAGCCTGAGCAATTATTTTGGGGCTCAGAGTGAGATCCCACCCCCTCCACAACTGACTGAGCTAATGGCACATGGGGTCAGGAGTGAAAACTGGAAGAAAACTCCCAACAGCTCTGAGATGAGTTGAGAGGTTCTTCATGCAGCCATACCCTGAAAATTTGTGTCATTTCATCATGGTGAAATTAAGATTTCCATTTTTGTACAGTGAGGCTTTGGGATGGCTTCTTTTTAACATTTCATCCTGAACTGTAATAACACAGTGAATGAAAAGGAATAGTTTAAATCAAGCCCTGTCATGAAGGTGAAGACTAATGGCTCTCAAGTTGAAAGAGGTGAAATTCAATTTGGTGATTAAGAAAACTGTCAGGAAAGTTTGATCAAGAGCAGTCTCCTTAATGAGGTGGCCGTAGCTAGCTAGTTAGAAAAAAAAGAGGTTGGCAGGAAGGACTGCAGTTTTTTGTAACCCTCATCCATAAGCTTTTGAAAATCCAAGGCTGATCTAAAGGTAGATGTTCTTGTGCAATTTTATCCCCTAAATCTCTCCCTTAATAAACAGTTTTAAAGATTAGACAAATGATTTACCCACTTCCAGTCTACATCTATAACAATATGTGATTATAGCTTTGGGGAAACCCAAGCCCCCTGCCTTGATCAACACAGTTCTGAGCTTCTGGTCTGAAGCCTGTGTGAGTATCCCACTCCTCCAGGGAAATTCCAAGAATTGCTTCAGTGCTTTAATTTATTTACTTTTACTTTATGAAAAAACAGCCAAACACAACCAAAAGAAAAACCCCAGGCTACAGAACAATAAATTTGTTTGAATGTAATAATCTCTTTTCCCCTCAGTTCTACAAATTACATGACAACAAGCTCTGAAATAATAAATTGTTTGGCTTGCTATTGTGCATTAATCTTTGCTAGAAATCATAAACAAATTTTAAGTCATCAAGCATTGGTTTAATTAAAAATTTCCAACTCAGTACTATTTTACTACCCTTTCCTAGCTTGGGCAGTAAACCATGGAGTTTTATATGAAGTCATTTTATTTTTTCCCTTTAAGTGAAGGGCAACTTCCTTGAAGCAATTGTGCTTCCCTATTTGTCAGTGTACTGCTTCAGCTGCCTTCTACCCAGTAAGGCAAAACAGGAAAAACTGGATTTGATCAGAGCTGGGAGAGGGAAAAGCAGGTAAAAGTCTCCATTATTGCTTGAGGAATTGTTTGAACTCTGTTTAGTTCAGTAGTTCTTAATTTGTGGTTTGCAGATCCATGGAGTGCCTGTTTCCAGTGGTCTTGCACAGATTCAACAGCTGTGCCAGCTGTCAGAGGGCCCAAAGCAATTTTTAGAGGTTCCAACAGAATAAGGTAATCCTCCTTTCTGAGCTGAGCTGTACAAACCAAAATTCACTGAGGAAAGTGAAGAGACTAACAGGCCTTGGATCAATTATTGTATGATGTTAATAATGTCATTATCACAATAAATGCTCAATGTCTAATAGCTCAGTATCTTAAAGAGGGGTGAGGACAGGAAAGGACAGACCTGAATAACAGGGGCAGACTGTTGAACACAAACATGAAGTTCTGGAAAGCAAAACCAGCCAAGTATCTAGCACCAGAACTGGTTTGAAAATATGGATCAGTTTCTCAAGCTTATAAAGAAACTGTCTCTGGCAAAACCACATGAAAAAATTTCTGCTTTATTCACCTATGTCTTGTGGCATTCACATTCTCTTGAAAAATCCCTTCACCCAGAGTTTTTCTCCTGGGAAGCTGAGAAGCCTCAGAGAAAAGGAAAACAATTCTGATCTCATTGGCTTCTCCTGTGCTGTGCTGATGTGGAATGTGTTTGGAGATTGTTCACCCCCAGGAGATTGTTCCATTGCATTCTGCTGGGAGTTGTTTTCACTCTTTGGCCACTCAGGGCCAGGCTGTGTCAGGGCTCTGGAGAGAGTCAGGAGTTTTCATTATTATCTTTTTAGCATTCTGTAAGTATCCTTTCTGCATTCTTTAGTTTAGTATTCTTTAATACAATATAGGATAATAAAATAATAAATGAGCCTTCTGAGAACATGGAGTCAGATCCATCATTCCTTCCTGCCACGAGGGTCCCTGCAAATACAATAATAATATTGCCTCTCATAACCAGCAGGGCTCATTTTGGTGCAACTTTTACCTTAGGTGAAGCTGTGCATTCAGCACAGTGTCCCAGTGAATTCAGTCTATTCAAAGGGAGTCCTGCCTTTGCTTTTGAAAGACTGCAGCACCAATAGCTCAGGGACTAAACAGAAAGAAAAGGTAAGGCAAGCTTAAACTGGGCACAGCACAGTGCTCCCAGATGCAGTTCTTGCACGTGTGTGTTGGAGCAAGGCAACCCCTGTGGCAAGGAGAAATGATGAGGAGGACTCCATATTATCAGCAGGCTAATTAATTACTTTATTATACTGTATTATTCTATACTCTATTACATTGCATCTAAACTGAATCTGCCCAAGCACTCAAGTGCCCAGAGTCTGGTGACTGTCAGCCCCCAGTCCCCACACACACACCTGGATCCAACTGGTCAGGGAATCAAAGCACTCACACCAGAATCCAATCACCAATTCCCTTCAGGTGAACAATCTTCCACAGTGCATCCCACTGGTGAACAACACAGGAGCAGCAATTGAGAGAAGAATGGTTTTTCCTTTCTCTGAGGTTCAGAGAATGGGAATCCCAGAAAATCCTTGGGAAGCTGTGCCTTGCACTTTGTGCAGAGAAATGTGGCCACACATGTGCCCTTCCCTTGGGGCACTCCCCAGCTTGGAGGCAGGTTTTCCATCCAGCCTCTCACAAGTTCTCCCATAGGACTGCCCCAGTTCCTTCCCCCTTGCTCTACACCCCTGTCCTGCCCAGCCCAGGTTGGGGCAGACCTTCTGTAACCTCAAATAAAAATTTTCGAGGTTTCCAGACAAACTCAGGCAACTAAACAGGTTCTTCACAGGAGCCTTGCAGCAGCTCAAGCTTTGGGTGCTGCTAAGTGTGGAAGCACAAGAACAGGAGCTGGCCAGCAGAAAGGGACACAAATCCAAAATACAACTGGGATGACCTTCTGAGAGTCGTGTTTTCTGTGCAGCTGACACCAGAATTTGGCCTCTTCCTCAGGTCCTTTGCTCCTAAAGAACTGTGTTTACTTTTAGGGGCAGTATAGTATCAACACAGGCACTCTGATAACCACTGAAAAAGGATTTTTCTGAAAATTAGTTTTACTTGACTGGTATGTTAGAGCACAACGCTTTGGGGTTGTGTTTGATTGACTTACAGAGCAGAAAATGCAGAAGTAATAAATTTTACCCAGAGAGAAAGAAAGAAATCCTCATCCTTCAGATCTGATGAGCAAAAAGGTGCCCTTCCACTTGCCCCCTTCCCTTCTGTGCTTTAGGTGGGAGAGATCCCAGCAGCCCCGTGGGAAGGCTGCATTTACATTTAAATAGGGATGTCCTCAGGTGAGTCCTAAGAAACAAACTGCAGCTTCTCATGGGCTCTAAGGAGAGTGGTAATTTATATAGCTTCTGATGTGTAGCCCTGATAGAGGAACATCCTTGAAGTCCCTTGTAAATGCAAGTTCTCAAAGTGGTCTGCTGGGACTACTCTAAAAGGGAAGCAGCTCTCCCCAGGAGAATCAGTCAGGGTGAGTGGCACTTTTCTGGGGCACTGCCAGCAATGGCCTTCTTTCTTCTTTACCTTCCTGGAACAGCAAACATCACCCTTCTCATTTATTTTCTTCCCTTTGTCGTGTTCCTCCCCACCCTTTCCCTTGTCCTCCTCCTTCCCATAAAATCAAGAGCTAAAAAATGGAAGACAAAGGCAACAAGGCTTATGACAGTTTTTCAAACACAGCCAAAAAAGTCATCTCCAGAGAAATGTGGGTTCTAGTCACACCTGCAGTCTAATATCTGTCATCCTCAAGAGACAAGTGCTGTAATTGAGCAGCATTGAAATGCCAGTGCAACTTAATTATTTTTAATATATGCCTCCCTTCTGTAAAACAGCATATCAAAATCATAAGCATTACAAGCAATACTCAATTTCCAAATGAGTCTTCTTTCAACTAAGAGTGCAGAAAGTCAGGGTTGTGTCTCTTGGGTTTTTCTGAAATACCATTATGCTCAAACCAGTGTAAATTCCAGCTGGGAAAAGTCCTCCTAAATTTAGGGTTTTTTTGTTTTTCTTTAGTTTTCAGTTGTTATTACACTATATGAATCCACCTCCTATGGAATTGTGTGGAAGAGGTTTTACAGTGACTTCTGTGAGCCAGAGAGAAGTTTGAGAAGAGGATCCATGTTCACCCCTGAAAGAATTTCCTACCAAGGTCACTGACACAGAAACCAAGAAAGAAAGGAGGACAAACAAGAGGAACCTGGAGCTGCCTGTTCCAGTGAGCACTTGGTTTGTCTCTCCTGCCCAATGAGTGAAGTGTGAACTGATGGGCTCTGTAAGAATGGATACAAAGCATGCATGCTGGAATAAAACCAGTGTGAAGCCTTCTGAAAATTGAGTGTGTTGCTTTGTCTGTCTCTGTCTCAGCTATGAGAGAATTGAGCATCATGGTGCTCACAAGCCAAACAAGCAGTGACAGCCAAAGCCTGGGTGAAACAGGCAAGGTCTGCAGCACAGGGCAGGCACAGGCTCCTCTCTGTGTGAGCAGGGTTTCCTGTGCACTCACAGCACTCAGCCCCAGCAGCCCTGTCCTGCTGTCACTGGGATCTCTCAGCTCCTGGACTGTCCTGCAGCAGCATTTCCCTTCTGTCTCACCAGCCTTATTAAAGCCATCACTTCTAAATGCTGTGGCCCTGCTTTCATCCCTCCAGCCTTGCCCTGACCTCTGGCAGGGAGCACAAGCCCCAGGTGATCACAGCCTCCTGTGTGTTACACTGCTGAGAGCAGCAGAGCTGCTCACACAGAAGGCACTGGCAGCTCCAAACCCATTTAATACAGCAGCAGCTGCAAATGGGCTTTTAATTCACACCAGCAAATGGTGTAAATATTAAAAGCAGAATATTAAAAGCACAAATGTGCTGTTGAAGAGGGTAAGAGGCAAATTAAAGTCAGAGCAACAGCAAATTCTGGGAAGGAAGCCAGGAAGAACAGAGGAGGAAGGAAATTCACTGCATCCTTTGGCCTCATTTGTCATGGGAGGTGATGAAGTTAAAGCTTGTAGGAGAGGCAGGGATGAGCCTTTCTTTGGAAAGATACCTGCAGGGAAGCTCACTTTCATCCCAGCTTTCCATCCTCTCAGCACAGAAGTTTAACAACCTAAATCTAAATGCTTCAAAGGTTGATGTAACAAATCCAGGCTGGGGAGAGAGTGGATCCAGGGCAGCCCTGAGGGGGAGGATGGGGGGGCATTGATGGATGAGATGCTCAAAATCCAACTGTGCCCTGGGCTGCGTCAAAAGCAGCAGCACCAGCAGATCAAGGGAAGTGGGAAGGATTCCAGGAAGGAAGGAAAGAAGGATTCCAGGAAGGAAGGAAAGAAGGATTCCAGGAAGGAAGGATTCCTGGAAGGAAGGAAAGAAGGATTCCAGGAAGGAAGGAAAGTAGGATTCCAGGAAGGAAGGATTCCTGGAAGGAAGGATACGAGGAAGGAAGGAAGAAAGGGAGGAAGGACCCCAGGAAGGACTGACTCCAGGAAGGATGGAAGGAAGGATTCCAGGAAGGAAGGAAGGACTCCAGGATGGAAGGAAGGATTCCAGGATGGATGGAAAGACCCCAGGAAGGATTCCAGAAAGGAAGGATGGACACCAGGAAGGAAGGATGGAAGGACTCCAGGAAGGAAGGATGGAAGGACTCCAGGAAGGAAGGATGGAAGGACTCCAGGAAGGATTCCTGGAAGGACTCCAGGAAGGACTCCTGGAAAGAAGGACGGACTCCAGGGAGGAAGGATTCCAGGATTCCAGGAAGGTTCTGCCCCCTTTGCTGAGCCCCCCCTGCAGAGCTGCCCCCACCTCTGGCCCCCCAGCACCAGAAGGATGCAGATCTGCTGGAGTGGGTCAGGAGGACACCCCAAAGATGAGCAGAGCTGGCTCTGCATGCAGACAGACTGAGTCAGGGCTGCTCAGCCTGGAGCAGAGAAGGCTTTGGGGAGACCCTAAAGTGCCTTCAGGTACCTAAAGGGAGCTGGGGAGGGACTTTCAAACAGGCTTGGAGCAACAGGACATGGGAAAATGGCCTAAAACTGACAGAAGGCAGGGCTAGGTTAGGTAACAGGAAGAAATTCTTCCCTTTCAGAGTGGTGAGGATTTAGTAAGGTACAGAAATAAATAAAAAAAGCTTCATAAAATTAATCCTGCTCTTCTGAGATCATTGGCTAGCCCTTTGCAAGTTGCCATGTGAAAGCAATCCTGGTGTGAGCAGTTCATTAACATAACAGTCTATTCCTGGGTAAAAAAACCCAACTTGCTCCTGTATAAACTGGTTATACACCATTAGATAGAAAAATGAAAACTGTCTGTAACAAACAACTTTTCCTGCACTGGGGGTTTGAGTGACCAATCAATGCAGGATAACAACTTATTGCTAATCAATAAAATAATTGGCAGGAAAGCTACTGACCAATTAGAGCCACGCACAAGCTGCAAAATACTGTATAAATATATAATATTAATATAAATATATATATTAAATACTGCATAAATATATAGTATTTTATATTAATATATAAAAATACTGTATAAATATATAATATTAATATATACTGTATAAATGCTATATATCATACTGTACAAATATATAATATTAATATATACTATACTATATAAGGGATAATATTTTATACTGTACAACTGTATAAAAAGGAGTTATGTGAAGAAAGAATGGGCCTTTTTCCACCATGAAGAAACTGGAGCCTGTGTGATTTATTCCCACAGTGAGGTCCTGGCACAGGTCCCCCCAGAGAAGCTGTGGCTTAAAATGTTCAAGGCCAAGCTGGACAGGCCTTTGAGCAGCCCTGATTAGTGGAAGAAAGTATTTAATGAGTGTTGCAGCTCTGCCAAAGTTAAACATCCTGGTGCTTGGTCTAAAGTGTTTGTTTGGGTAGCTGCCATGAGCTTCCCAAGCCCTGGACAAACCCCCACATCCCACCTGTGATGCAGCACGAGGCAAGGCAGGGCAGTGGTGCACCAAATCCCTGGGGTTCTGTCACCCACATGTTCTATGGAAAATCCTTTCCTTAGGGTTTTTCCCTCCTGAGAGGCTGAGAGGCCTCAGGAACAAACTGCAAACAATGATTCTCTGCTGCTGTGGGATGCACCAGGTGGGTCTGGGATTGGGCTCTGTGGTTGTTTCTCATTAATGGCCAATCCCAGCCCAGCTGTCCAGACTGTCTCAGTCACAGACAAACCTTTGTTATTCATTCCTTTTCTATTCTCAGCCAGCCTTCTGCAGAAATCCTTTCTTCTGTTCTTTTAGTAGAGTTTTAATATATTATCTATCATAAAATAATAAATCAGCCTTCTGAAAGATGGAGTCAACTTTCTCATCTCTTCCCTGATTCTGGGACCCCTGTGAACACCCTCACAGTGTTCCTGTTAGGAGGATGTGCTCACAGGGAGTGCATCCCATTCCTCACTGTCCAGTCTCTTCCAGCAGCATTTTTTGTCACACAAACACTCTCCACAGTCTGAAGTAGCTACACTGCTTTAGGGAATTAGCTGCTGTTTTTGCTTACATTACTGGATTAAATTTACTTTGAAATGTCAGTTTGCTCGTAAACCATAAAATGTAATTTTAGTTTTGATTTCTTTGAAAAATTATTTGGTGTTCCAGAGTCCCATCATGGGATGTGATCCAGCCATTGTTACCTTCAGCCTCTTCAGGAGATAATACTGGCAGGCTCGAGGCTGTTTCCACCTGGCAGCACAGCAGTGTCAATATTTCAGCCCTGGATGGCTCTGTGTGTTTTAGAAATTCTATTCAGATAGCAAAATTCATGAAAAGAAAACCCCCTGAGGCAGATCCCTACATTATCAGAGATGGTGAAGGGTTCTCTGGGAGAGGGGAGAGCACTGGGCCATGCCCATCACAGGCTCCAGAGCACTGGGGATGAGTGCTGGGCCAGCAACTCTTACCCCTGCTAAAGCCAGGTGCAAAGAAAATCCTCAACTCCTTGTGAACGAGGCTCTGAAAGGATTTGGGTTCAGTTGCTTCCCCCAGTATTTTGCCAGTGCCAAAGGAAAGGGAATTCCAGGACTTGGAAGGGATGTTGTTATTTTTTGACTTTTGAAATCAAAACTTTTTGATGAAAAGTTGGCTTAGTTTTAACTTCTAGATTAAAAAGTAGACTAGTGCTCACAAATGCAGAACCTGGGGCAGGTTTTCCTACAAAGAAGAAGGCTGAAAGGAGAATTCAGGTTTCACAGCTTAGATTTTCAGTGAAACACCCAAACCCCCCCAATATTACAGGGGACACACCAGAAGAAAAGCCACTGTTGAGAAGATTTTAACAGCCAGTCTGAGGCCAGTTTCCTCAGTGGATTCTTAATTACAGAGAGACAAACCACACCAAACAATCCAAGGGGTTGGATTTGTCTCAAAAGGAATCCTGCTCTGGCCCTGAAGAAGGAAGAAAGGAAATGTCCAGCCCCAAAAGGCTCAGTGCAGATCCAGCCCCTTCCAGCTTTGCTGATGAACCTTTTAAGAGCAAAGAGAAAAACCAGGGATAAATCTAATTGGTTTTTAAGCACATGAGCTGGCTAGGCTTTGCCCAGAGGTTGTTAATGAATAATTTGACCTGCTGAAAGCCACAAGAGAGGTTTATTGCTTAACCCTGTAACTACATTAATTGTAATTAAGTGGTAGCCTGGGAAAGTCTCTTCCCAGCAACCTGCTGAGGCAAAGCAGAAACTTAATGTTGGAACAGAAAATAACCTTGCCATAACTTCTGTCTTGTGCTCAGAGAACAGTTTGAAGCAGTTCAAGGTATTTTGCCAGCTGATGTTGGTTATTGGCACAGCACCATTGCAGTGCACAGCAGTGCATTCTGTGCTGCAACGCTGTTTGTTTATGCTGTGCAAGCACCTGGTGGCTCTGCTCAAGGTGAGACACTGCACCATGGGACATGCAGGCACCCAATGAGGGAAGGAGGGATGAGGAGAACTCCATGTCCTCAGAAGGCCAATTTAATACTTTATTATAATAAGAATTATGATATATCTATATATTATATATACTATATAATTATATATATTAGAATATTATCTTATATTATATTATAGGATAGTTACTCAGTATATTTATCTAAATACACTTATATCTTATTCATATATCCTTATATTAATGTTAAGGAGGCTACTCCATAGTCCTCAAAGTATCTTATATACGTAATACTTAAGAATACTGATACTATATTAGTAGTAATAAGGAGAGATTATGTATATTATATATTTAGTATCTATTCATTATAGGATATTTATCTATATATTATCGATTTATCTTATATTATATGCTATTATAGTTATTATATTATTATTTATATTATAACATGCTATGATCTTTTTTACTAATAAACATATATAATTTATACTATATATCATTATGTATATTAATACTAATATACACTACATAATATTATAATTTATATAATATATAACAGATGCTGTAGAATATAATACTATTATATCATATATAGTATTATATATATTGTACTATTATATATTAAATATACTATTTTATATATATTATCTTAAAGAATAATGTACAATAGTAAAGAATACAGAAAGGATACAGAATGCTAAAAAGATAACAATGAAAACTCCTGACTCTCTCCAGAGCCCTGACACAGCCTGGCCCTGAGTGGCCAAAGAGTGAAAACAACTCCCAGCAGAATGCAATGGAACAATCACCTGTGGGTGAACAATCTCCAAACACATTCCACATCAGCACAGCACAGGAGAAGCAGATGAGATCAGAATTGTTTTCCTTTTCTCTGAGGCTTCTCAGCTTCTCAGGAGAACAATCCTGGGTGAAGGGATCCTGTTGAGAGACTGTGAATGGCACAGTGTGCAAATTCCCAGGTCTGGCAGATGTGCAGTGTAACACCCCCAGGGCAGGGGCAGGAGGGTCTCCCTGGGCCACACAGAACATCTGGGGCGAGTGTCCCTCAAGGACAGCTTCAGTTCCAACCACCACATCCTGCCCTTGCAGGGCTGAGCCACACTCAGCCAGAGGGAGACCCAAATTCCAGCTCATATCATGGTTTCCTTATCAAAAACCCTCAATTTAGAGCACAGTAACCAACACAGGCACAAACAGCCTTGGCCTTTGCTCCCATGGCTTCTTGATCCATTTGGATGAGTTGCTGTGACTGGTGAGGATTTGCCACAGAGCATTTCTGTGCTCCTCAAGGCAGGTGCTGGCCTCCACCTGACAAATACAGCTCCTTGCCTGACCTGGCAGCAGGAATTACCAACCTCACCTCCTGTTAGAAACCAGGAACAAGAAGGAAAAGCTGTTTAGGGTAAATTTAAGGTTAGTGCAGCACTCTGGCTTTTAGGGGTCACAGGGCACCAGATAAGCACTCTCTTAAAATGAGCAGCAAAGCCCAGGCTTGCAAGGAGGAGTAGAAATGTGTCCAGACAGTTCACTGGAGTTTGTTTTAAAAATTGCATGCTCTGAGGCTGCCTCTAGCAACTGGTTGTTTTACAGATGGCCCTTTGTGTCCCAGTCCTAAAGGGAAAAATAGAAATTTTTACATACTGTTCTGGCTACACAGACCAAATTCAGGTATGACTTGGATCCTACTCTGCCTCTTGGCATGATTCATTAAAAATGATGCAGTTAATCAATTTTGGTCTGGAACAATATGAAACCAAACCAAACCCACACACCCAAAAAAAATAAAAGATTATTCATGGTGTCTACAATTGTGTGAGGACAATTCCCCAAGGCAGTAAATCTGCACAGGTGTAAAGCAACACAAAGGAACAAATGTTTTGGCACAGAAACAACTCCAGTGGTTTTTGTGACCATCTCTATTAATCACTGCATGCACAAATGGGCTCTGGCTCCCTGTCCTACACAGAGCAGGGATGTCCACCTTGAGATTAACCTGCAGAATTGTGCCCTGGAAGTGTCCATTTGCATAGTTCATTAATGCAAATAGGAAATCCATGCACTCTGCAACATTTCTGTTTAAGAAAAAAAAAAAAAAAAAAAAGCAGCTTCTTGATCAGCTGGGGTACAAAAGAGTTAATTCAATAAAAGAAGGAGGAGAGGAAAAAGAATAATCCTTTAAGATTATAAAGGTTTTGTGTCATGCTTAATTTTAATCAATATATAGGACTAGGCAAGGATCATCCTCACAAAGGATGACATAAAAGGATTGGTGACTTCCATCCAGCACAAAACTGCTCAGAGACGTGGTTATTACAGTGTGGAATTGTTTCTTCCCCAAATAAGATTTTAAAATTCAAAGGAGATGATAAAGAGAGATACAGGTAGAAAACAGGGGGGGCTTTTATTTTTTTCTGTTTTTCTCAAGATGCAAAGTTAAAATGCAAGTCAGGAGATTAAAGAACATGAGTGCAGAGCTATAGGAAGGGTAAGACCCCAGAAAACTCACAAGAGTGTTTCTTTTTCACTTGTTCAACCTAAATAATTGTGTCATCCTTCATTGAGACAATTTCAAATACGTTTTCTTTTCCTTTCAGTCATGAATTCTTAGAACCCACTGCTCAAGTTTGCAGCCAGGTTATGCCAGCTAGACTCTTTGAAATGAAAACTGAGATTCACATGATCATACAGTTCTCTGGATGGGACTCAGAGGAAAAGGGATAAAACACACCTGGAGCAGTGGTGCTGTCCCACACACAGGCTGCACAGCAGTGAGGAAGGGAGCAGAGACAGACAGTAACAAACTTTGCTGGCTCCTCTTTCACCATCTCTCCCTCTGTGGAAAGTGAAATAGCTTTCCTTATGCACAGCCTCTTCCCCAGACCTTCTTGTGTGCTGTAATCACTCTTGTTCCAACCTCTCATCTCCACATCTTCTTGCCTCTTCTTAGTACTTTGATCCTGTCCATTCTCATGCCATCCTTCTGTTTCCTACCATCTCTGCTCCCAGGTTCCACCCCCAGACTCCAGCAGAAGGGTGTCATTTCTCAGTTTCCTGTTCTGCTCTTAGCTATGCCACTGGTGAATCACCCTAATTGCAAAGAAAAGAGTTCATCACTTGTGAATTTGGTTTACAAATCTGATGGAGTGCTAGGAACAAATATGACACAGAATGGATGTGCAGGAATTAGCTAGCCACTGTGAACAGCACCAAGGCTGCTCACTCAGACAGAGGTAGGAAATTACAGGGTGAAAATCCCACTGGGGTGTTTCACAGTGCCACTCACAGCTCACAGCCAAAGGGGATCTGGTTGAAGTGAAGCTGTCTGCTCATCCATAAATGCAGATCCCAAAAGTCTCAAGAGATCTGTGGGTGTTTAACAGAGCAGCAAACAGAACAAAGGGAACTGCTGTGTTCAGGTGAGGTGCTTGGCTAAAAAGAGCAGCTCTCCCATGCCCCAACTCAGCTAAACAGCTGTCACAGAAGCAACATGTTAGATGAGAAATGTGGATGGACATTGGACAGGAGCTTGTCAAAGCTGAATATGGGGGCAGGAGTGGTAAACATGAATAAGAAAGAAAGAGTGGAAAGAAAGAGTGGAAAGGAAAAAGAGTGGAAAGGAAAGGAAAGGAAAGGAAAGGAAAGGAAAGGAAAGGAAAGGAAAGGAAAGGCAAAGGAAAGGAAGGAAGGAAAGGGAAAGGCAAGGACAGGAAAGGAAGTGAAAGGAAAGGAAAGGAAAGGAAAGGAGAAAGGAAAGGAAAGGAGAAGGAAAGGAAAGTGAAAGGAACAGGAACGGAAGGAAGGAAGACGGAAGGAAGGAAAGGAAAGGAAAGGACAGGAAAGGAATGAAAGGCAAGGAAGGAAAGGAAAGGAAGAGTGGAAGAAAGAGAAGAAGAATCAAGGGAAAGACTCAAGGAAGATCAAGGGAAAGAATGGTGGCAGATGTCAGCATCAGAGCCAGGAGTCTCACATCCCACTGAGCAATCTCCACTCACTCACTGGTAAAATCAGGAAAATGCCATTTGCTCTTCCTGCCAGGGATATTGCTGATTAATTAATTCTTAATTAAGTTTGCAAAATACAAATATCCTCAATTGCAAGGAGCTGTAAAAGTGAAATGATGGTTAGGAGGATAAGAACTCTAGCCTGGAGAAAAGCTTTGGGTGTATTTTCTCATTAACACTAATGGAAATTAACAGCTTCATGCAAGCCAAGCTGAAAAGAAGATAATTTACATTTGCATCTCAACTGCATTTGGTTCATTACTTATTTAGGATCACTGATGCATGTGGGAAGGTGAGTCTCAGGACTTCAAGCCATGGTTTTTGGGTGGTCCTACAGGCACCAATACATCCCAGTGAAATCTGTGCAGTTGCTGTGACAGTCCTCTCCTTCCAGCAGCACACCCAGCACCTTTGCCAAAGGTCACAGCAGCCCAGCAGAGAACATGGGACAGCCATCAAGAGGGAGGCCAAAGACTCATCCAGAAAAGAAACTTGTCCTGCTCAGAAGGGACAAAGGGAGAGAGCCACGTGGGGTTTACATTTAACTCCAGCCCAAAATGGGAACTCTGAGAGCTTCTCCTGCACCTGGGCCTGTCCAGGCGTGTTGGAGAGCCCAGATTTGCCTGGGCACAGACAGAATTCTCCTCCAGTTACACCCAGCTGCCTGTTCAGTGTTGGCAGACACAGAGCTGGCACCTCCTGCCTTACACCCAGCCCTGGTGGGGAGGCTCTCCCCACACACAGGGACACACAAAGCAGCTGTCCCAACAGCCCTGAACAAAAGCAGTGTTTGCAGTTTGGAGAAGGCTTCCCAAATGGAATGACAGGACTGGGATTGTGGGTGTGGAGCCTGAATACCACAGGGTGGAAAGCTCAAGGGTTTAAGAGTTTAGAATATAGAAATATATATAAAGAAAGATGGAGGGTTTAGGGTGAAGGCTGGTCCTTGTTCTCCATGGGTGGTTTTGTGTAATTGGACAGAAAAGTCCACATTGCTGGCCAAGGGTGGTTGGTTATGGGGTTAAAAGTAAAAATAATTTAAGTGTCATTTCTTAATTGGACAGTTTATCCTCAAAAGGCCTTGGAGAGAGAGAGAGACAGGGTTCCATTTTATTTTAGAGTGAAGTGCTCTTCCCTGTAGAAGTCAGGGTTTGTGAGACTGTGACCTGGACAAGAACTAACAAACATCTGAGTCCCAGCAAGAAATTCTGTCTCACACATTTAATCCTGACCTTGGCAGAAAAGAAGTTAAGAACCCACAGGTGAGCAGACCAGCAGCTCAAAGCCTGAATCCTTCATGCCAGTCTGAGCTCTGCATTTCACACCTGAAGTTACTCTTACCTTCAGCCAACCTTCTTTGCCCCATTGCCAGGGGCACTCCCTGATTGCCACAGCTATCAGACACAAGTAGAGCTGTAAAGGAAACCACCTTTACATTTAAAGATCCTCATTTCCCCTCTGCTGTGATGTTGCTTGTGCTCAGTAAGTCCAGGGGCAGCAAGAAAACTATGAAGTTTGCAGGAACATTATGCTAAACACAAGGAACAAACCTGAAATTTCTAGGGAAGCCTCCAGAGATTCCCTCCCTCAAATCAGGCACTTGGAGAGAATTACTCACTTAGTGAAAACATATGAACAGGATTAGATTTTCAATCACTGAGAGGGGCTTTTATTTTCCATCTAAAATGCAGAAATTCAAAGCATATTTTTTGTTATCTGTAGCACACTTTCCATTCTATTTTAATTCCAAAGAGTGAGGGGCCAAAACTGTGCACAACAGGAATGGTGGGAATTTAGAAGAACGTGTGCCCTCTTTGCTTAATGACATCTGAGGGTATTGAAGAGTTAATGTCTTCTGCATTTTCAATTGTGACAACAGCAAAAGCTGCATAAATCAGAGCAGCATATGTATTTCATTAAGGTATAATTCCAGGAAAGTCACTTTTTTGTTAGAGTGATTTACCACACCAATTTATGCCTTTACCCTTAATTAATCTGTCTAGGAAAGATGTCACCTATTCTGATGATTTTTCAGGCTATGATAGACTGATAATGGCAAAAAGAATTCCTTGTGCTGCCTCACCCAAACACAGTCACTGTGCTTTGCTTAGAAAATGCACCTCAGGCAAGCTGTGTATAAAGCTCTGGAACAGAGACACTGCCAAGCACAAAAGTCTTCCATGAACAATCTTCCAACCCCCCTGAGCTCCTTGCTGGGCATGAGCCCATGGAAGCTGTCTCAGGTTGGAAATTGGGCTGTGTGCATTCTATCCCCATCTGTCAGAGCTGGGCAGTTCTCTGCTGTCCATGGGCAGTTTTTTCTTTATCTCTCCCACAGCCAACCCTCCCTGCAGGAGATCTCTGCTGTCCATGGCCACTGAGTGTCCCTGCAGGGCTGATCAAATCCCACCATCCCATGGGAGATGCTCTGCCCAGGGGAGGAGCCAAGCATTCCTACCTGGATCCAATCTGCCCTGGGAACAGCCCAGCAGCCTTTGCCCACTGCATTCCCAGAGGAGCAGCTTTCTGCTGCCCTGCATTCCCAGAGGGAGAGCAGGCCCATCTCCAGCAGCCCTGGAGCTGCAGAGGAAAACTCCCCCCTTGTGCAGGATCCCTGCTCCAGCAGAACCACAGCTGGCACTGCAGGAGGGCTGAGCCCCCCTGGGATGGGACTGTGCCACCACCCTGAGCCCCCTGGGAAGGGACTGTGCCACCACCCTGAGCCCCCCTGGGATGGGACTGTGCCACCACCCTGACACACTGGGATGGGACTGTGCCACCACCCTGAGCCCCCCTGGGAAGGGACTGTGCCACCACCCTGACACACAGGGGCTCAGGGCAGGGTCTGACTGTGTCAGGTTTTTTTGTACTATTGCATTTGTATTTTTAATTTCCCTAGTACAGAACTGTTATTCCTATTCCCATATCTTTGCCTGAGAGCCCCTTATTTTCAAAATTATAACAATTCAGAGGGAGGGGGTTTGCATTTTCCATTCCAGGGGAGGCTCCTGCCTTCCTCAGCAGACACCTGGCTGTTCAAACCAGGACAGAAGCATTCCTGCAGCATCCAGAGGGCCAGGTGGGCCCCTCCAGGAGCAAACCCTTCCCTGTGACACACTGCCACTGATCTACTGCTCCTGGGCTCTGTCCTTCCCTCAGCACCCTCCTGCAACAGCAAACAGCTGCACAGCTCTGAGCAGAGTGAAATATCATCTGCCATCACACTGACCTCTTCTTGCATTAAATCATGCTCTGCAATCTTGGCCAGAGCCTTTTGGGAATCAGTTTTGTTCCTGAGCCAGGTTACAAGTTCACATATGGGACAGGGGCCCATATCCTGTGATGACACTGCTGTGAAGTAGAGGAAATTTTCAAACCTCTTTGTCCTTTTCTGTGCCCAAACAGGGGGAGAACACCAGCTGTACTGTGCAAAGGGGGTTCCATGGAGCTACACTACTGGCTCCTGCCACTGGAATGTTTGTCTCCTCTCTCCTTTCTGGGGAGTGCCCAAGTTTGCAGAATCCAGGTGAGGTTTCCTCCCTCTTGGTTAATTAACCCAAAGCTCAGTTCAGACATCTCTCACTGTTTACACTGTTCTTCATCAGAACTGTGGTTTTGGGAACTGCTGTGCTGTGGGTAGGAGAAGGCACATTCAAATGAGTATTACCCACTGTGCTAATGCAGAAAATGTGCTTATCCACCACTATGATTGTTAAAATTGTAAAGCCTAGGTATATTATGCTTAGAATTGGTCTCAAGGAAATAATCTGGAGACAAGAAGAAATGTATCAAGTGAGATTATTGGTGTTAAAATAGGGTTGTTTGCACAAAGACACTCATTTGCACTCCATAACATGATGAAGAAAGCAACACCCAGTGGATAATACATAAATAAAAAGCTAGTATTTGATACAGATTTACTTTACCAAGCCACAGATTCATTTTACAGGTTAAAACAACTCTTCTGCTGTATAATAAAGAAACACAACACAACAACCACACCAGCACAAAACCCAAACCCCACATCTCTCCAAGGCCAAGGGCCAGCCACCTTCCTACAATCACCCTCAAATCCAGATCACAAGCTCATTTGGAGAGAATTCTCTCCTGAAGAATCTGCTTTATTGTTGAGGTGCTGTCCAAAACCATCTCCTCCTGGACAGCACAGAGCAGAGGTGCTTCAGTGACAAGGGACAATTACTTTGGAGATGGTGGGCACAAGGCTGTTTGTTCTCCAAGACTGCTCCAAAAGGGTTTTCTCTTTGGCAAAAATGCAAATAAATTCAAAACTAGAGAGACAGAGTCTGCAAGAGCAAGTAGCATTTTAGGAAGAGAAGCACTGAAGGTCCAAAGAGGAAGAAGCCATCCCATTGCAGAAAAGCACCTCAAAAAACAACCCAGCAGAGACAGGGGTAGCCCCCTCCCTTTCCCAGCACCTCATCACAAGCCAAAGAAAGAACTCAAAAATACAGAGGGGAAAAAAACCCAAAATCTCAGACAGCTCATCATAGGTAACCATGGAGCATTTTTTCTGATCATCATGTTAGAAAAATATTAGACCTTTCTTCCTCATTTACTACCTTATTATAAATGGAAATGCTCCATAAAAAGGGATTGTACTTATTCAAATCTGCAACCTTGATTTCCACTTTGCTTTTTTAACCACCACTTCTTTTAATAAAAGGGACATTAACTATTTTGCTTCATTTCTTTTACCCATTGAGGAGTGTCCAGGTACATCCTTCTTCCTTCCTGTGCAGCAGAGCAGAGCAGGATACAGCACAGCACACTAGGGATGGCACTAAGGGAGGGAATTGTTCCTTCTCCCTCCTCTTTGCAGGGAGAAAACAGCTGCTCCCAGAGGTCTGGGTTGGGAGACACCTGGAAAGGCAGGCAGGGGGCTGCAGGCAAGGGCAAGAATCTGCTGAAAAGGTAAAAAAAGGTAAAAAAGTCCTTGCAGGCTGCAAAGTCTGCACTCTGCTGGGGTTTGGGAGCAGGTGGTGGCAGCTGAAATCCTCCAGGGGAGTAGGGGCACAGGGAGCAGCAGATTAGCACTGCCAGGGCACCCAGAGCTTCTGTATTTTCTGTGCCATGAGGATGGGCAGGGAACACTCTCAGTCCGTGGTGAAATACCCTCCCTCATCCTCTTCACTTGATTCCTACCCTGCTGGCCTGGCACCTGATTAAACAAGAACTTTCCTGCTCATCCTGCTCTTGGATGTGGCTTCCCTTGTCCCCATTTACAGTAGCAGGACTGCTTTTATGGGGTTCCTCTTCAGAGGCCCTAGATCTGACTGCTCCTGAGTGGGATTTTGGGACAATTGTTCTTCCAATCACTTTCATCCCAGCCTTTTTTCGTCCCCTCCCATCTACCTTTTAAAAATCCAATATTTCTGTGTTGCTGCCTTTGAACATTTCCTCCTCAGCACCTCAAACAAACCCAGTGGTATAATGACCATTTTCCCTCAGATGAAGGCTCTGTCTTTTGTCACTGGGTGTTCATTTCCAGCCACTGCAGCTTCTGATCTTATTGCTTGCCTAAGGAAAAGCAGCAAGAAAACAGCCCTGAAATAACCACCAGAAACATTAATCCTGCCCCAGTCATCCTGTATTTCTTAATCTTAGTCAACAGTGGGGCCATTAAAACCCTCCCATGCCGACTGTCCTTGGCTCTTTATGAGCTGCAGAAACTCTGCCTGCCCTGCTCTGCTCTCCCTTGTCATCCTGCAGGTCTGTTAGGGGCTCTTCCTCATCTCTTCCCATCATTTCTCCTTTGGGAAATGGATTTGTAGGGAATTCTCAGAGCCTGACAGAAGGCTCACACAGTGTGCATCTGGATGCAAACCCTGAGATAGGAAATGCTGACTTAGGAATGCCCTGGAATGGGACAGACATTGGTGAGAGAGAAATGGAACCAGAAACACGTTTCAAAGGATGGCCTTGGAAATAAGACTGGATATTTTAGAGAAATAAAACTATGAAAGATGCATTGTAGTGGGACCCACGAAGGGTAGTTTTAGATTATTTAGATATTATTATATTTAAATTATTATTATTTGCCTTACAGGCATTTACAGCATGGCAAAAAGCTGATAGGCTAAAAACCACTTACAATGTATTGTAATTAAGAAGTAGTTGGCTTCTGATGGTGATAGCAGGAATTATAACATCTGTATTGTCTCACCCTTCTCATGAGACTGAAAATAAAAATATTAGACATTTCTTTCTCATTTATTAACTTATTTTACTTATTCAAAGTGGCAACCTTGATTTATTATTTTAGAAATAATTTAGATTAATGAAAGAAATATTACTTTGGAATAAAAGTTTTTAAAACACCTGTCAGTTGCCCCATCTCTGGCTCAGAGAAGGGCTCAGTCTGACAGGCAGTGTGACCCCCACACGTGGGGGTGTGTGTGCAGTGGGAGGTGCAGCTGGGCTGGGGTGGTGTCCCCCAGTTCCAAGCACTGAAATCCCTGCTGTGATCATAGCAAAGCCTTCAGCACTGTGACAAGGAAAGGATTTCCACTCCTTCAAGGATTTCCACTGCTTCAGAAGATTTCCACTTCTTCAAGGATTTCCACTGCTTCAACATCAGTCTGAGAGGTTGTGAGATTTTAAAGGAGTAAATTGTTGGTTGTAGTTCAAGAGTAGTCACAGGGTTTTTTTGTTACAAGGTAATCTATTATTCTCTAAATTAATAGATAACTTTCTAAATAGATAACTAAATTATTATATATTTCATATATAATTGAATATAATATTAATATTAATATATATAATGTTACTATTAATTTATTTCTAAATTATTAATCACTACAGAGTTTAATTTTGTTTTTCTGACTTATCACTTTTACTTTTGCTGCACTGTGGATACTTTTGTCTAACAGGCTCTTAACTCATGTATTCACATAAGTTTTATTATAAATTTTAAACTCAGCTTACTCTATACAGCTACACTCTTACATTATAAACTCTTCACTCTCTTATTAATACAGTTTTTCTCTTACTTAAGGTATATTCTTACTTATAACTATAGGAGTATAAATTTATGGTTTTGAATGTTTGTGTATTGTATTTTTACATCACTATTGTATTTTTACATTGTATTTTATCCATCTTAGCTTCTTTTAAGGTTGTAGATGAAATCTTTGGGTGTTTATGGAAGTTTCTGGTTTTTTGATTCTCACAATGTTTGGCCAGAGGGAACTCACCATGTGATCAAGGTGGATCAAGCCATTCCCATCTGATGCCTTCATGCAAATCAAGCAATTTCCTTCTTTTTATGGAAAAGAATCTCCACTGATATCATGGAGGATGCTTAAAAAGTAAACTGCTGCCTCAGGTCATCAACTTTTGGCTCCCTGACCAATTTCTGGAAAGGTTTCACTGCTTTTTCTTGTGTTTGAAATACAGCATAAGGAGAATACCAAACCTTCACTGTCTTTGCTCTTTGTGAGAATGATGTATGTAAATTCCTGATTTTTGGTTAATAATTACAGTTCTTAATTATTTCCCAGTCTAGAAAATCAGAATTTATTTTCTTTTCTTCAGAGATTTCCTTGAAATTGCTTCAATAATGAAATCCACTTGGCATTCTGTTTCTTCTGCACTCTCATTAGTGATTCATAATTTAGGAGTCAGGAGTGATTAATGGCTGCCTACACCTCCTAATGCTGTTAAGGAACAATGCTGCAATTCAGGAGGTTTGGAGGCTCCCATCATTCCATATCCCAAGTGTCAACCTGCCCTGAAACTTTATCTGCTTCATCCAAACTCAGGAGGCAGAAGGATGGGGCCCAAAAACCCCGCTGGGAACGATGTGAGGTTATTAGAGCAAATACCATGAAACAAAAACCAAAAAGAAGAGCAGAAAAGGTGTCAGGATCTAATGGCAAGCTGGCAGAGAGCACCTAAAATTTTTGTCTTGTTTTTGGGTCTAGCTGAGCTGGTGTCTCTTTGCACAGGTACAGACTGGAGGGGAGCAGGGGGTGCTGTCAAACACTGAGGACACACCTGGGGAGCTCCTGCCTGCCAGCCAGAGCAGTCCCACCCCCTGCAGCAGGCAGGAGCAGGGGCTGAGATGCACAGAAATGAGCTTTGGTGGTTCTTCGAGGTTCTTCTGATGATGCCTTGCCATCATTTGACCTTGGGATCAAATGATAACGCCCTGAAATGCAATTTACAGATGGGGCATCAGCACATTCAGGTCTGTGCTGCTGAGGGGTTCTCTGGGCTCCCCCAATGAATGCTGGGGGAACACTGCAAAAAGAATGCCAAAATGTTTCTTTTCTGCAAAAAGAAATGCATGCTCTGCTGCATTTCTTGCAGCTGACATGCAAGAAATTTCAGCGTTTTTGCTGAAACTGATCTCCTTATTTTCCCCCACCAGCAGAAGCACTCTGCTCTCTCCAGAGCAGCCAGACTGTAAATAAACTTTCCATGAGCAAACACCAGGAGTTTTCCAGAGACCCTTCCTGTTGAGAGCCTGACCAGGTGGAGGATGGAAAAAGGCAGGGCAGAGCTAAATCCAGCTGAAAATGAAATATGCCCTGAAGAAGGTAACCTGGTGGTGATAGCTGGTAGAAATTGGGAGTTGATGTTTTACCTCATTAAGGGTTTGCAGAGCCAAGAGACACCAGCAGGTTGGTAATGGCTGAGAATACTGATCACAGTGGGAGCATTTCCTCACAGTAAGCAATGACCAAGGCCTTTGCTCAGGAGACATTTGGTTCAGTTTTTATTCATTTAATAGGTTTAAATTATTTTACTTATTAATTTAACAAGTTTTTATTAATTTAATTTTCTGAAAGTTAAGAACAGGATTAATTTCTCATTTAGTTTTCCATTAGCTCCCATGGGAGTTGGCATTCCACTATTTTTACTGCAGTAGGGAAGACAACTCTCCTCAAGACCACTGCTGTCTATTAACTGGTGACTTAAAGTGTCCCACATCACCCCAAAAAAACGAGGGGAAATGGAGTGTTGAAGGATTGCCCTGGTGCCTCCTTGAAAGTGCAGCCAGGTGGGAGGTGACACCTTGATCAGCATCCCCTGAGAGCCTGAGAGCAGCTCCTCAGACACCCTGGTGAGGAAGGGCCACGTGGGAGTGCCACCCCAGGGAGAGGCACCCGACCCTCCTAATTCCACTGGGTGAGGGGGGGTCCATGGAGGTGATCAGCTCATTTACAGCATCTGCCTGTCCTCACTGCTCCCTCCTCCTCTCCTGTGCTGCTTGTGAGCTCCCCACAAGGGCTGAGAGATGAGAATTTGACTCCAAGTTCTCAGAAGGCTGATATGATATGATATTATATTATATTATATGTATATTATATTATATTATATTATATTATATTATAGTATATTAGATTATATTATAGTAGATTAATTATATTATATTAGATTATATGATATTATATTATATATATTATATTATATGATATTATATTATATTATATTATATTATATTATATATCTTATATTATATTATCTTATATTATATATCTTATATTATATACATTGTATTGTATTGTATGATATTATATCTTATTATATTTTGTTATATATCATATCTCATATCATATAGTATATTATATTACATATTATATTATATTATATTATATTATATTATATTATATTATATTATAGATCATATTATATCATATTATATCATATTATATCATATTATATCATATTATATCATATTATATCATATTATATCATATTACATCATATCATATTATATCATATTACATCATATCATATTACATTATATTACATTATATCATATTACATTATATTACATTATATCATATTACATTATATTACATTGTATTGTATTGCATTGTATGATGTTGTTTGATATTATATGATATTATATATTATTATATTTTGTTATATATCATATCTTATATTACATTACATTATTATATTATATTTTTATATATCATATCATATCAAATATTACACTGTATTACATTACATTGTATTATATTACATTGTATTAAATTGTATTGTATTACATTGTATGGTATTATATTGTATGATATCTTATTATATTTGTTATATATCATATAATATCTTATATATTACATGATAGTACAGTATATATATATTGTAGGATATTGGAGGAGATGGGATGGTATGGTATGATAGTATAGTGTATGTGATAGTACATGATAGTATATTACAGTACAGTATATGCTGGTAGATATCAGATAGGAAACTACAGTACATGACATGAGATGATAGAAGGACAGGAGATTATAGTAGAGAGAGCTGATGTAGGAGATGATATGATGTATATTATGAGATTTATATTATAGTGATAGAGATTATATTATATTATATTATATTAGTTATTATAGTATTATTATATTATATTATATTAGATATTAGATTATATTATATTATATTATATATATTATATTATATTATATATATTATATATATTAATTATTATCGTAGACTTCCATTCAAACTCCATGCCCACAATCCCAGTTCTGTCATTCCATTCTGGAAGCTTCTCCACAGCCTCAGGTCAATGCAGTGTTCTCCTGGGGTCAGTGCCTGGCAGCACAGAGAGTCTGGAATTCTCACTAACCAGGGCTCCAACAGGCACCCTCTCAGCAGAGGGCTCACATCTGTGGTTCCTCCCCCCCTTGCTACATCACCCCAATATTTTGGGTTTGTTTCCAGCCCTGAGGCTGTCACAGCAGCTCCTGCTGCACAGGCACACAGCCCACAGAGGGCTGGCTCTGCCTCCAGCCAAACAAGGAACTCCTCGGACTTGAGCAGGAAAAAAACACTGTCCTGGGACTGGGAATCCCAACTATTGAGAAATTATATTCAAGTTTTAAGAAGAGGGAAACAAACAGAAAACCTCTGTTCACATTCAAACTGGTTGCTGCTTTGTTCCTAGGCAAAGAAATTACCATTTTGTCTCTTATCTCTCAAACCTGCAGCAGTGATCTTGTCTTTTAATTATTTATAACTCCTGAGCTGCCATGACCATCTGCAGACTTTGTTCAGTACCTTCAGGTTGTCTCTTGGGTCACTGAAAAAATATTGCAGGACCTCTCTGCAGGCACTCACCAGCATGGTAATGACTCAGCTGCTCTCAGAGTTCATCACCTATCAGCCAGAAATAAAACTTAATAGGAATGAAGGTCATCTTGTGCTGCTTCTCAAATATGCCAAGGTATCAAGAAAAAGTAGATTATCCAAACTACTAATTTAATCAAGTATGTTCACAACACTATTAAAAAGCCAGTGTAAGAGGATGCATTTTTCCAAGCCAATACCCAGCAGCAATTATTAAAGGACTTACATACTTTTTACCATTTATTACAAGATTATTTTTATTTGTCCTCCTTTTGTTTTGTCTGAGTCAGGCATCAATTTTTCATTTGCCTGAATTTTATTGATGCGGATCAATCCATTCCTGCTTCAAATTCTTAACAATAACTCCCCTTTCATGCCTTGAAACCCTCTCAGGGTTCCAGGAGTTTTGAAGAACAAAATCAACCAACATAGCAAAAAAAACCAAAAAAACAAACAAAAAAAAGAAAAACACAAAAAAACCCCCCAAAAAACAAAAAAAAAAACCAACAAAAAAAAAAAAAAACAGAAAAAAACCAAAGAAACAGAAACATCCCTCACACACAGAGATTTTTTAAAAGATTAAAAAAAATTTTTTTTTTTTTTTCAAGAGAGGAATGAGGTATTCCCACTGAGATAGCAGCCACAGAGAAAGAGAATTTATTGCTCTATTATCAGGAGAAATTAACTTCTTCCTGCCTTGCTCATCCCTGAAGATGCTGTCAGGATTAGGAGGAAGAAGCTGACACTGCCCAGACAGAATCCTGTGTTTGAATGGAATTTATGCATCATGGATGAGGTGTATGAATATGCAGCAGGCTGTTGTTTTTAAGGGTTAATCCTCTGTTAACGTGGGTCCTTTTTTGGGTTTATTTTGCCCAGAAAGAGGTACCCAGACTATCCCTAACTCTTTGTTTTTACTGTCTCATATTGTCCTAATCCAAATTGTCCAAATTGTTATTACTCTAATTTTATCACTATCTTTACAACCATTTTATTTCTATTGAACTTTTACAATTTTAAAAAGAAGCCATTGTTGTTTTTCACGTGGCAGTTCTGCAGTGCCCTGGGTTGTAGGATTGTCTCCCTGCTGGATGCCAGACTCTCTCACTGGCACTGGGAACTGGCAGGAGTGGCAGCAGCCTCTCAGCAGCAGGAGCAGCACTCAGACTGAGCTCTGCCAGGGGTACACAGCCCTTTTCACCACTGGAATGACAGACTGAGCAGGGGTGGGCTCAGCAGCCATCAACTGCTACTCCATCCCCTGCTCCCTCTGCTAGACATTTAGGGTTTATCAGCATTCCTGATAATTTGTTTTGAGTTCTTGAGGACTCACTAACAGGGAGGGTGATTTCCATATCGAGCATTAAGAGCTTTGAAAAAGGGAAAGGATCAGAGCCTCAGCAGCCAAAATCACCTGGGGGGGGGGGATGTGTTCTGTGTACCATCACTGCCTGTGCTGCTGTACAGGAGGGAATCCAAGTCAGCTGTTAAACCAGAGCAGCAGGGAATTAGCACAAAGCCCAGAGGAGCCCAGCTGAATTGTGTAGGGTGCTCAGGTCACTCAGGCTCTCTGGAAAGTCTCCAGCCCATTGCAGAGTGAAGGAGCTCAGAGGGGAATGAGCAGAGAAGGCAAATCCCACTGCAGTGGGCAGGGAGCCTGCCCAGCTACATTTGTTCCCGGTGCCAGTGCCCTGCAAGACTCCTAAAAGGGGTTAACAGGGGGTTAATCCCTGAACAGGGATTCCTCCTGCTCCCACTGGGCTGGCCGGGCTCTTTGGGATGCAGATCAGCTCTCCTCTCTGAACCTCACTGATTCTGCCATCAGCTGAAGGTGGGAGAGGCAGACCTGCTTTGGCATTTCCATGCTGCAAGAGGGCTGAGCACATTTACAGGGGAGAGGAGAGGGGCAGAGCTCCCCCAGTGATCCTCTGTGCCTCTGTCCTGCACAGCAGGGTTGGCTCATCCTGCTCACAGAAACAGGGAAATCTGCTCAGCTCTCAGGCAAACACAAGGCTGGTGGGTGAGGGGTTGGTTTCTTGGGCTGTTCCCAGTGGAGAAATCCCATATTGTTTTTCATGAGTGGAATACATTTGTGAAAAACGCCAATCACTTGTTTTTTTAATTCAAAAAGTATAATAGTAATAAAATGGTTATAAAAATAGTAATATAATTAGAGTAATATAATTTGGATAATTTGGATTAGGACAATACCAGACAATAAGAACAAAGAGTTACAGACAGTCTGGGTACCTTTTCTGGGCAAAATAAGGCCCCACGTTAACAGAGGATTAACCCTTAAAAACAACAGCCTGTTGCATATTCATACATCTCAGACATGGTGCATAAATTCCATTCAAACTCAGGATTCTGTCTGGGCAGTGTCAATGGCTGAGCAAGGTGGGAAGAAGTTCATTTCTTCTGACAAGGGAGCAATAAATTCTCTTTTTCTGAAAGATTGAGGTGTCCTGTGGCTGCTATCTCAATGGGAGTACCTCATTCCTTTCTTAAAAAAAATATCTCACATACATAGTTTCTATTTTAACATTATGTCATAACCTAAAATTATATTTAACACTCTACTTAAAAAAGTAACACAGCATAACTTCCTTACATAACACATACAATATTCATTTTAATATTTGTGAAAAGCCAATTAAAAAACAGGCATTTTTTCACACTTTGTAGAAGATTGTTCACCTGAAGGGAATTGGTGATTGGATTCTGGTGTGAGTGCTTTGATTCCCTGACCAGTTGGATCCAGGTGTGTGTGTGGGGACTGTGGGCTGACAGTCACCAGACTCTGGGCAGTTGGGTGCTTAGCAGATACAATGTAATATAATATAAAATATAATAAGTGTAATATAATATAAAATAATGATTATATTTATAATTAAATATAATTTATTATATTTATAATATATACACACAGAGGCATAGCCCTGACAAAGCCTGTCTCACAGGGGAAGCACAACCTCACCCTACAAGCTGCCTATTAAACCTACCTGCTTCTTTATTTACTCTGTGCATATTGGCAAAGGCATTTTCACAGCTCCCTCTGAAGGGACATGAATTTTGATCTCCACAGAAACACTATTCACCATTTTTCAGAGCCATTCCCCTGAGCATCACTGCCCTATAAATGCATTAGCACTACAGATTGCAACTGAGCAGCAGCCACTGCTGGTACAAGAGGTGACAGGGAAAGGGCTGCTCTCTGCAGAGATCTCCCATTCTTGGGCCATCTGATTTTTCTGACTTTCCACTTCAACCCTCTGTTTTTTCGCTTCAAAATTCATCTGTCTGGTTTTTCACTTCAACTTGCACTTTGCAATATTCTTCAAAGACGACAGCACACATGTACACATTTATTTCCATTAAATGTACACAGTTATTTATAATTCCATCCATTCATCCCCTCTGACTGCCTGGGAGGCAGCAGGACATGGCCTTTCAGTTAAACAAGGGATGGCTGCAGCATGTAACATGACACAGTGGTGGTAGACAGGCCATTTAAAGCCACATTGAACGTTTTAGTAAGCCTTGCCCTAGGTGGAAAGTGCTTATTTGAATTATTCCACCCCAGGACATTTTCTCCCTGGCAGAGTCAAAGTGCAGGGCAGTTTATTTATCTTTTGCTTTCAGAGTCCATACATGCATGAAGATCAGTGGCTTCCTTCAGATTCACCTTTCCTGGACTTTCAAATCCCAAATGTGCCTTCATCCATTTACAGCATCAGAATTATTTGCATGGTCAGAGCCTGACCTGCAATGGAGGGAAATGTTCCCTCCCAAACCATCCCATCACTGAGTTCAGCAGAGGCAAATGGCATTTTCCCCTTCCTCCTGCTGAGCTACACAACTCTCAGAGCACTGCAAGAGGCTGACATACATAGGCAATGGGAAATTACCCAAAAGTTTAATTAGTGCTGTGTGTCACAGCACTTTTTAGACCTGCTGACCAAACAAAAACCTCACCAGCAGTGAGGATGAAATAGATCTGATGATGTGATTCACTGACATTACACTGGATACAGAAATATATTCACCAAATGTCAGGTTATGAGGACAATATTCAGTTTATAAGGACAATATTCCATTTACAAGGACAATATTCAGTTTATAAGGACAATATTTTGTTTATAAGGACAATATTCATCACATGACTTCATGATGAAGTCTTGAAGATATCCTGGGTCATCTTCATGACCCCTTCCATAATTAGGTTCTCCTGTTTTTTCCCAGGGGTGGAGTTCTGTGGAGTTCTGAGTGTAATTCTGTGATTAGTAAGAAGCACAGCACACACCTGGGGTTTACTCTCCTAAACATTACCTAAGCTCTGCCATAAATTTCATTACAGCAGAACAGCAAACATCAGACATTGCAATGCTTGGGGGAAAAAAATAAAAAGTTAAAGGAGAACAAACAAGATCTAAGAGAACAACATTCTGTAGATTATGAAAATGTGTTTGACTGAACAATCCCAGCTGAAAGCTATCAGCCACAGCCAACACACCCAAACCAATTACTGATAAAGCTGCTCTGAAGCATGGATTAGTGAGAACTTGGAGAAACCATCCTGGCACGAAAGCTCTCCTCACTCTTTCTCTTTCAAACCTTGCCAAGGAAATGAACCCATGGAGATGTAATTAAATGCAACATAAAAAAAAAATCTGCTAGGAGAATAACAAGCATCCAACCAAACAAGGAGCCATATTTAAATCCGTTTTGTCAAACTTTGTAAAAAGTCATTTTTCCTTCCTCTCTCCTCCAGGCTGCTCTGACAGATAAACAATTAAAATTAGTGTAGTAATATCAGCAGTTTTTCAGACTTTTATTTCATTTCAGGTTCAAAAGACAAAAGGGTTCACAAGAGTTTCTGTACCAAAAGATACTGGTTTGCCAACTTGCATCCTTGATAAAAAGCTTTTCTGTAGCAATTCCCATGCATTAAGAAGCACAGAAAATATAATTTTGCATAAGCAGGTGATGACAGAGAGACCCTTAAAACCTTTGGAGATTTGAAACCCAGATGTTCCTCTGGCCAGGTATAAGTGTAGTGGTTGTTCTCATAGTATCTGCTAGGAATAGACAACAGCATTTCAGAACATCTGGAACATCTGGACTGATGCAAAGGCCTTTCAAATGTGCAATATAGAATTTACTAGCTGGTGATTTCTTTTGCAAATTATAGCAGAGCAAAAGGAGAAGGGTAATCATAAAGCCTGGTGATCAGATTTTTGTCTTTTCTACCTACAAATAGAGACAGATGTAGAAACACCTACAAATCTGTACAAAAATCTCAGGGGTATTGTCCCATTTGTGCTGCTGGCTCTGAAAGAGTTTTCTTTGGGGAGAACTGTAATTGCATGGTCAAAATGGATCAATGCAATTATTTAATTGTGATTTTCAATCGGGGGGGGGAGGACTAAAAGTTGCTGAGAAATAATTCCATGTTTCCAACTCCTCCTGCCTTTTAATCAAAACGTGTTGGTTATGTGTGTTATGTATCAAAGGACATACCCCACTGAAATTTCCTGGCTGAAGCTTTCCCTTCAGGGCCAGACAAGCCCCTCTGTGGTCTGTAGCAGGACATGTGCCTCTCATTCTGTGCAGCCCAGTATCTTGTCTAGTGGGAGCAAGTTGGTGCTCATTTCAAGTACTCCAAAACTGAGGCTTTTCCCTTTACTGAGAAGGAGAAACTCAATATATTTTGTCATACTGCATTGGTCTTGCCTTGAAGTGAGTGAAGCAAATTATACACAGGAAAAACAGGAGTTCTGGGTGGCTGGGCTTGCAAAAATCACTCTGGAACATTGCACTAATCAGGCAGCAGATTTATGAGGGGAAGAGAGAGATGGACAACAAAAGTAAAAATGTGGTTTCTATACCAGTACAACAAGTTCAGAGTAAAAAAGGAGAAGGTCAAGTGAGAGGAAGAACAAATTTAGTACTTGTGGTTCTAACTTTTTTGTGTGTGCAAGGGTCTGATTTCCTGCTCTCTCACATCCTTGAACAGCACAAGAGACATGCTGGAAAACACAACTGACTGAAAGGGCTGCCAGCAATCAGACCAGTACCAGCAATCAGACTGTGATAGATGAGTGATGCCATGGCTGGCTCTCACAATGAAAAGGCAAATATCATGGATAGATGTTCAGAGAAGTTCCATAGACTTGCAGTTATGTTTTACCCCTTTGTGCTGTTCTCAGGGGGTGCCCTGGGTTATAATTTTCTAAAAAACTGGTGCCCACTGTCCATCCTTGGTGTAGCTTCAGAGGCTTCTGGCTGCCCAGGGTGTATAATAATAAAACTGTCATTCTTTTCTGCATTTCCATTATCCAGAACTCTAAACCAATACTGATCCTTTAAAAAAGCACATAATTATATTATAATTATATTTGCCTTCTTCCCGTAAATATTTTGTAGCTAGAAATGCTTAAAGCTCTACAATGAATGCCCAAAATGTCACAGGCAAAGCTAAATGCAATTGCTTTGTTCCAGTTTTCATACAGTGAATTAATTAAAATAACATTAATTGCCTGCTCTCATTTCAAAACAGATTTGTGATATATCAGCATTAGAGTCAAGTTGACATTTCCCAGTAAATCACTTCTCCAGCTGAAAAATGTTTCAATGAGAATAAGATTTCCAAAGAAAGAAATTAATTTGGGCTGTGTGTTGTGATTTGGATTTGTTTTTAAATGAAATTTAGACTTCTGATAAAATTAACTTTTAAAATTCAATTTCAGCATCTTGACTGAAGTTTACTGTTCACTCTTTAGATTCTTTTAATAACAGGAACATATTAGAAATCAAATTAAAAATGAATAGCTTTGATGAAAATGTATTAACTGTTCTGACCCCCTGCTATTTTAAATTGTTACTGCTTTAGAAGCCCTGTGAAGACAGAAGGTAAAAAATTGACATTTTTGGCATTTTGTACAAAAAAGAGGCACATGTGGATGCAGTTGAGGAGACAACATCAGGCAGATAACATTAGCTGAGGGTGGCAATGCTTTGGTCTTTCCTCTGCAAACACTTCAGACAGCAAATCAAACACTGAAATTTGTGCAAGTGCTGATGTGCTTTGTTGAGGGGAGGGATTTGAGCACATTCTGAAGGTTAATCATGTACTTCACACGCTGTACTGGATTTATTCTTGTGGGTCTCATCCAAAGCCCTTGAAGTCAGTGACATTTCTTTCTGACTGGATTTGTGTATCACACTTTAGAAGAAGAAGCTAATTTCTTTCTCTTCAAAAATATTTTTCTCTGCAAATAATAATTTAAAGCAGCCCAGAACAAGCTATTAGTATAGTAAAAAATATTAGCATAGTAATTATTATGTTTAAAAAGCAATACAAATCCCTCATGTTTTTTATGTTAGGCATCTCTTGACTTTTTAATTAAACTTATCTGCACTCAGAATGTTCATGGAGTATAGGGAGCAATGGAGTCAAAATGATAAAGTTACTGAATGTAAAGTTTAATTAAAATTAAAAAATCACTGTTGACAAAACCTGCAAAGTAATTATATAACAAAATCTATCTGCTATTTAACCATCCTGTGAGGGGTTGGTTCCCTACAGAGCAGCACCTTGTGATCTGTTCTGTTCTTGATACCACATCTGAGTGGTGGAACAACTCCTGGTTTTTAAGGGGGGACAGGCAGTGAGTCATAAATTGCTGTAATTTACACAAAAACCAGACCTGGGCAACAGGAATGGCAGGGCCATGGCCAGAGCCAGGAGTGCTCCTCAAGCCATCACACCTGGAAAGTCCCAGCGGGGCAAGAACACAGGAACCTCACCCACACTGTGTGGGGAAAGATGAGAGCTTGGCAGGGAAGTTTCACAGATATTTATCATTGCCAGGAAGGACTCTGAATGTAGAACCTGAGAATGGAACAGAGATGGGAAAAAGTTTTGATAGAGAAGAATAATAGATGTGTAAATTGGGGACTGCTGAGCCAGTCTTACAGGACAACCAAGAAAGCCAAGGTTCAGTCCAGTTGGGAGGAGGATTTATGACTTAGGGCCAAGGAGAAGCTGACCACAAACAAAAAGATGTTTTTACCAAGCACAAAGATACCACAGGCAAACAAGACCTGTTCATGTGGCAAGTAGAAAAAAAAATATTTAAGAATTTTCCACTGCAAGAAAACTGAAAAACAACTTCAAGCTTAAAGTGTAACGTACTAACTCATGTGAGTGGATAGTAGTGACCATAGTATGGTAATTACCATAATATGGTAGTTTTAGTAGTTAGGATAGGCTGTAGGTCATAGTAAAGGTGTTGATTGGTTGTTATGTATCAAGATGCTCAGCAAAGAAAAATATATAATGCATTGTAACCAGAATTAAAGGGGCTTCAGGTACCTGTAGGCTGTAGCTGGCAGCTGCAGGCATGGCTCTGTCACCAGGACCCAAGGCTGCTGTAACATCTTGTGTGACATTCACATTCTCTGATAAAATTCCTTTGCCCAGGATTTCTCTCCTGGGAAGCTGAGGAGCCTCAGAGAAAAGGAAAACAATTCTGATCTCATTTGCTTCTCCTGTGCTGTGCTGATGTGGAATGTGTTTGGAGATTGTTCACCCCCAGGTGATTGTTCCATTGCATTCTGCTGGGAGTTGTTTTCACTCTTTGGCCAGTCAGGGCCAGGCTGTGTCAGGGCTCTGGAGAGAGTCAGGAGTTTTCATTGTTATCTTTTTAGCATTCTGTAAGTATCCTTTCTCTATTCTTTAGTACAGTATAGCATTCTTTAATATAATATAGTATCATAAAGTATTAAATTGGCCTTCTGAGAACATGGAGTCAGATCCATCATTCCTTCCTGCCTTGGTGGGGACATTTCCCAACAAATACAATAATCTTGGATACAATAAACTGCATTTTGAAGAGCTGCCTGGAGTCCCACATCTCTCCTCTCAGGCTCTTCCTATACTGAGTGTTTTCCACACTTGAGGATGCCACAGCAAAAGCCATCTCAATGCAATTCTGCTCTCTTGAATCCCTGTCTGGCCATTCCCCCACAGCCAGGCACGTGAAAAGATGCTCCCAGCTGGCCCTGTAATCCCTGCACAGCCCAGTTTGAGGCTCCTAGAGAAAGGAGAAGCGGACCCCAGCTTGTCTTATGTGTTCTACCAGACTCTGCCTCAAAGGCAGATGAGCTGCAGCCATAGCTGCATTCCAGTGAACTTGTGCTGAAAAGGAAAAATCATTTCAGCTTCAGAAAATCCAGAACTGCTCCACAGATACTGGAGCAAAGTGTCTCTTGCCCAGACCAATGCTTAGGAGAAATAAAATTAGGCTCTGAGCTTGCAGGGAATCACATTACACATTATCAGAAAGCTGTTCCTTGCTTAGACTTCATTCAAACACACCAGCTTAATTCTCATGATTTACAGAACTGCAGAAAACTCCCCAGATTTTTTCCCACCCTTCTTAGCCCTCTGGTAGAGTATAACACAGTAAGTAAAGCTGAGAAAATGGGATGGCAATTTCCTCTACTAATATTAAACCAAAGGAGAAAAAAAATCATTTTTGTGTACTCTGGAAGGAAAATCAGACAGTTCTTCTACCTTAAATATTAACTGATGCCATCCCTTGCAGGTGTAAACTATCAGTAAGATGAGTCTAAGTTTCTCATCTGCCTTTGACAAAGCAGAGTCTCTGTCATTCCAAAGCACCCTGGCAGAAATCACAAAATTCAAAGCACAAAGACATTACAGAAAAAGTCTAAAACATGTCAGGCTATTTTAGGGAGTAAGTAAAGTCCACAGAAAGAAATCTCTGCAAGGACAAGAGCAGCTATTTATGGGGAGGAAAACTTCATTAAGTTCTTAGGGAAGTTCCTGTAAAGGGCAGCACGAGTGGAGCCAAGAGTTGCCAGAGCAAATCCCAGGATTTCATCAGGGCTTACTGTAAACTTCAGAGCAGCACAAGGCACCCTGGCATCAGGACACTCCCTGAGTCACTGCACAGCCACAGCTTGGAAAGGTCACTCATTATCAGAGAATCCAACCCAGCACCATGAGCTGCTCTTGCCTTTTATCTGCTGAGTGAAATTTAGTTGTGACTAGACACGACACGACTCCACCATCAGATATGCCAAAGTGCCCTGAGGGCCTGGGGGACATCATACACTTGCTGTTGCCATGGAAATAATGATTCTGATTTAAGAAGTGATAGGCAGCAAGCTGTCAGGGTGTCATTCTTCAGCCTCCCAGGGGAGTCCTGGCAGTGAGGGCTGGGCTGAAATGCCTCCTTGCCATTCCTCTGAAATCTCCATCTCCAGGAAAACTTTGCTGATGCAGTTGTGACTCCCCTATTACATTTTCTGATGCCTTTTGTGCCATCATTCTGTGCAGTGCACTGTGGGATTTACTAACACTGATGGCTGGAAAATCCAATTTCTATTTGACACTTTATGCAAATTTCTATTCCATTTCTATTTCACTTTATCCAAATTTCTATTCCCACACTTTATGTAGGCCTTGGCCCAGGAGATGCAGGCACAGAATAGCTGTGCTTAGAGCAGAGATGGTTCATTTCTGCTCTGAAGTGTGAAGTGTTGCTCAGCAGTGACCTTATAGCCAAGACAAGACTGCCCAGTTCACCCAAACAGGAGACAGAGTGACAGCAGGCATCCTTCTGTTTGTCATGTTTTCAGATGCTCATTCTTCATGGGCTAACTCCTACCTTGCTGCATTAAATGTGAATTTGTGAGCATGAGGGCCTTGCCATGGTAAAAAGAAAAATTATTTCACCTTCTCTCAAAGAATTGCCCAACTGCATAAGAAGTTTTCCTTGCTGTAACCACTTCTTGAAAATCTTATTTAATGTATTTGGATGGTCCTGGATCCTTGCCAGAATCATAAATTTCCCCCCAGCTGCTTCTGCCATAAAACATTTCACCTCCTCCAAGGCTGAGGTACCGCTGACCACACCACACAGAGAGTCAAAAACTTGACATCTGGAAAAAAGCAAACATCCCTGACAGCCCAGAATCTCTGCTACACAGGGGCTGTTCTTCCTGCCCAAGCACATGGCAGGCTCAGGGGAAACTTCAGGCCCCAGCAGCTGAAGATGCAAGATCCTGTTGTATCCCTAATAACAACATCATTTCCAACACCTGAGAAATGAGTGAACCACTAAGAATGGTTGTGAAAAATGCCTATTTTATGAGTGGCTTTTTGCAAATATTAAAAGGAATATTGTATGTGTTATGTTAGGAAGTTATGCTGTATTAATTTTCTTAAGTAGTGTGGTAAGTGTTTTAGGTTATAAAAAATGTTAAAATAGAAACTATGCTATGTAAGATACTTTTTTCTAAAGAAAGGACTTGCACTGAGATAGCAGCCACAGGACACCTCAATCTGTCAGAGAAAGAGAATTTATTGCTCCATTATCAGAAGAAATGAACTTCTTCCTGCCTCGCTCAGCCATGAAGATGCTGTCAGGATTCAGAGGAAGAAGCTGACACTGCCCAGACAGACTCCTGTGTTTGAAAGGAATTTATGCATCATGGATGAGGTGCATGAATATGCAACAGGCTGTTGTTTTTAAGGGTTAATCCTCTGTTAATGTGGGGCCTGTTTTGGGCTTATTTTGCCCAGAAAGAGGTACCTGGACTGTCTGTAACACTTTGTGTCTATTGTCTCATATTGTCCTAATCCAAATTGTCCAAATTTTTATTACTCTAATTATATTACTATTTTCATAACCATTTTATTAGTATTAAACTTTTCAAAATTTAAAAACAAGTGATTGACATTTTTCACAATGGTTATGCTTTTCAGCCCATTTGATTTCTCTCTTTCACTGGGCTCTACCTGTCAGTCCTGCTGATGCTGCTGTAGCTGAAACCCCATCAACACCTGCCAGCAATTCTGTAACACCAGGCCAGATCCTCAGCGAGCACCAATTCCCATTTCTGCTTCATTCTATTTTACAATACATTGCTTTAACAGCAGGGGAAAGGACAGACAGGCACAAGAAGCATTTTCCCAGGCTCAGGGCACTGATCTGATGAGCATGGCAGTGTCTGACATTGCAGATTTCAGCTCCTTGTCCCAAGAGGAAAAGGCACCCATAAATCCTGCCTTCCATCGTGAGCTCTTGGTTTTCACACCTTGGGATTGCAGCCTTTATATTTTCAGATCCTTTGCTGCATTAGTGCATCACTCCAAACTCCATACAGAGTGTTAAACTGTCTTCACATTTTGGCCAGACAAAATGATTCCTCTAGGCATGAGACCCAAGGACACCTCACAACCTCAGGAGCCAAAAAGTACAAAAGTACAAAAAGTACTTTTATTTGTACAAAAAAGTACATACAAAAGTGAGTGGGGGGGAGTAAACTGGGGGTAAATTTTGTTGGTTTTCTCCAACCTCATGCACCCTGGAGGAAAACCCTCAATACAGAATGATAGCACACTTAAAATATCTAATAAATATCTTAAATATCTTAAAATATCTATCTGTCCAGCAGTTCAATAGCCTGTGGAATTAGCAGGGCTTTTTTCAGAAAGCAAACAGAAGAAAAATAACACAGTTCCAATCAGGTTTTCCCAACCACTCCACTACTTTCCTGTTAACATCCACTCTGCTGTTTACATGCAGAGGAGACAGAAGTTCATTTCATGCATTTGAATCAAATAATGGCAGAGTACAACAGTGTTTGATTCCCAGGCCTTCATCTTCTGTGGCTTATTGTGCCCTCTGCAGAGAACATGGTCTGGCTCAGCTGGCTTACTTGGGGAAAAAGGAAAAAAAAACTGTTGGTGTGTCCTTTAACAAGCACTATTTCCTGTTGATATCAAGGTTGTCTGAACTCATGTTTACCTTTTTAATTTTTAACCAGAATATAAATTGCCTTTATTTTTCAGTGTCACTATTCTCTGGAGTATGCATGAAATTTTGATTCACTTTCTTTGCACTCTTTTGGCTTCTTTCCAAAACACTCAGAAGCTTTAAGGGCATTGCATTCAGCTATTTATTAGCTGCAGCACTCCAGAGAAAGGAGAATGCAATGTTGCTCCAAGCTGGGAGCAAACCAGGGCCTTAAACACTGATGTGAAAAATCACTATTTACATTCTAATCCACTGCTCTTCACAGCCCTGGCAAGATGCTTGCCCAAAAATCACAGAATGGTTTGGGGTGGAAGGACCTGAAGAACCATCTTGTTCCAATCCCTCTCGTGGGCAGGGCCACCTTCCTAGAGCAGCCTGCCCAGCTCCTCAAGGAGCTTTTCCTGCTTTCCCAGCACCCTGTTCCAGCAGCTCTGGAGGTGCCTTCGAGGGGGAAGCACCGTGGGGGTCTCCAGGGGATGCAGAACAGCCATCATGCAGAGATGGAAGTGATGCAAGGTTATATTTCTTCTCCCTTCTATTGCAAATAGGCCCACTAAAATCACAGAATTCACAGAATGACCAGGTTGGAAGAGACCCTCAAGACCATGGAGTCCAACCCAGCCCCAACAGCTCAACTAAACCCTGGCACCCAGAGCCACATCCAGGCTTTGTTAAACACACCCAGGGATGGGGACTCCACCACCTCTCTGGGCAGAACATTCCAGAACTTTATCACTTTTTCTGTGAAAAACTTTTTCCCAATATCCAACCTAAATTCCCTTGGCACAGCTGGAGGCTGTGTGCTCTGGTTCTGTCAGTGCTGCCTGGAGAGAGAGCCCAGCCCCAGCTGAGCACAGGCACCTTTCAGGAGCTGTGAGAATGATGAGGTCGACAAGGACAGCCACAAACTATCAGCTGAGTAGCAGACAGGACCAAACTCCAGTAATTTTATTCATGTTTTGCACTCAAATTGTCATTTTGATGGTTGCTGTCTGTAACCATGATATTTTCTGAAAAATCCTTTCCTTAGGATTTACCCTCCTGAGAGGCTAAGAAGCCTCAGGAACAAATGTAAACAATGATTCTCTGCTGCTATGGAATGCAGCAGGTGGATCTGGGATTGGTCTCTGTGGTTGTTTCTCATTAATGGCCAATCCCAGCCCAGCTGTCCAGACTGTCTCAGTCAGACACAAACCTTTGTTATTCATTCCTTTTCTTTTCTTAGCCATCCTTCTGATGAAATCCTTTCCTCTATTCTTTTAGTAGAGTTTTAATATAATATATATCATAAAATAATAAATCAGCCTTCTGAAAGATGGAGTCAACTTTCTCATCTCTTCCCTCACCCTGGGACCCCTGTGAACACTGTCACAGCTGCCATGCACTGCAAGTCACTTATTTCAGCAGAGCATACTGCCTGTGCAAATGGCAGGCTGCTCCTTCTCCTGGGACTCAGAAATTTCCTCTTTCTGCCCTGGGGCTCTTCCTGAATGGTGACAGCAGCTCAGACTGTGGGGCTGTGGGGTTTTAGGCATCATTTCTACAGCAGCAGCTGTGGTCTGCACTGCTCTCCCACACCAATTCCATCCCTGCCCTGACCCAAACTGGGTGTGCCACATTCTGCCTGATGCCTCAGGATTTCAGCTTTTACATTTTTCAGATCCTGTACTGCATTAGAGCATCACTCCAAACTCCATACAGAGTGTTAGTTACTGTCTGCACAGTTTGGTCACACAAAACAATCCCTCTGGGCCTGGGACCCAAGGACACCCCACAGCCTCAGGCCCTGAAAATTATTTTTAAAAAAGTGAATTGTGAGGGAGCAAACTGGGGGTAAATTACTTCATTAGCTGAAGCTGTAATTGCAGAATTAACCCCTGATATGTGAATGGACCAAACTTTTAATGGTCTGAAAAACCGGTGCCCATTGTCCAGCTTGGGTGTAGCCTCTGGGAGGCTGTGACTGCCCAAGGTGTGGCTGTTGAAAGCCTTTAACAAATACCCACTTTATGCTCTGGATCTTGTCTGGCCTCTGCTCTAGGGAGCCACTCCAAGGCACCAAGGCCATGGGCTGTGAACACTCACACTCCTCAGGGCAATAAATGAGACAAGAGAGTCACCCACACCTCACAGATGCAGGTGTTTGATGGATGAGGAGCATGAGATTCTGCCTTTAACCCATCATAAACTTCACTGATTGCATAGGATACAAATCTTGAAGAAAAGAGTTTAAATCAGTACTTAAGACTCGTATTAGGAATGGGATAAAATGTACTGCCTAAAACTATAAAAGAATGAAGCACTAATTTTCTTTTCATTTATAACATTTAAGACCATTCAGATTATTTTTTCAGCATGAAAAATATTTCATCATCGAGATAGTTTTGAAAAAGAAGCTTGCAAGCTCTCTTATAAACTAATAAATGTTAGGTAAACATGATTTTATTTTCATTACTTTATAGTTATTTACTAATAAAATGCCATGCAATCATTTTGCTTAAATCAGTGACTCAGACACTTCAGGTTACAAGAGAAAGATGAAGTAAAAAATTCAGCACTGACAATGCAGTCATTGGAGTCTTTCCTGGAAGAACATTTGCAGAATATCTGAGCATTTCAATTTGTCCTGCAACTTCAAGGACTGTTATGTCTGATACACTGCTTTGAGTCTGTGGTGTCAATACTGACCAGATAGTTTAGGAGCCAATATAAAATGTGTTTTAATTCTATGAGCTCTGGCAGTCCACTGAATTATTTATACCATGCCATTTGCTTACTACAATCGAGTTTGACACCTCCAGATTTAGTATCACACATAAACCTTCCTTTCTGGGACAATGCTAACTTCACAGCCTTGCAACACTGCTAAGAACTCCAGGTGCAATAAATCTGCTTCACCTTTGAATCTGCAAAGCAAAAGGAGCTGATGGTATTCAATTTTCCATTTATTTCCTTTTTTTTTCCCCCTTAGTTTACTGAAAATCACGTGCACCTTTTAGAAAAATGGAACAATCCCAGCTGATAAAAGCCTGGTGGTGATAGCAAGTTGCACAATTTCCTGATCTTCAAGAATATTTCTTTGTCCTGCTTTTTTCACCCACCTGGTATGTGGGAGGCTCTGCTGTGTGCTGGTCTGGGTTGCAGCTGCTCAGCCACTGGATCCAGGTGACCTGGACAAAGTTCCAGCCCTGGCCCTTATTGGATCACAGTAACAAAATCCCCATGATTTTAATAATTTCTTTAGTGAGGAAAAGAGAGTGTAATGAATCAGCAGAGATGTTTCTGACACCCAGCAGGTGAGAAAAAGGCCAGTGGAAGGAGCTCTAACAAATAATAATCTATAAAGCTCTGATTTAACTCTGCTTGCAGTCTCAAACATTGCATTGGGAAAAAGAACACACTCATCAACCATTACATTTCAGGCTCAGCCCAACACAGAATTGAAAAGAACATGGTAAAACAGAATGTCAGGCTTGCTGCTGCCTTGGGAAAAATGGTGTCTGCTGTTCTTGTGCTAAAAATGGTTCCACTATTATGGGTGAAGCAGCTCAGTATTTGCAGGTTTAAAAAGCCCTCAGACATTCATTGTCTAGCAGGGCTTAACTGGTACCAGCACACAGGCAGGCCATTTGGAAATCTGGGCTCCAAGTCCAACACAGCAAACCTAGACATGCTGAGTTTGAACACAGCAAACCTAGACATGATGAATTTGAACACAGCAAACCTAGACATGATGAGTTTGAACACAGCAAACCTAGACATGCTGAGTTTGAACACAGCAAACTTAGACATGCTGAGTTTGAACACATTTTTAAAGTGCAGTTCTGACATGCTTCTACTCTCATGGAACAAGGAGGGCCAGCCCACCAACCTTGGCTCTGTTAAAAGCAAGCACACCCCATCACCATCATCCCTGAATTGTCTGGGTTACAAGGAACCCCAAACCCAGTTCCACCCCTGCCATGGGCAGGGACACTTTCCACCATCCCAGGTTGCTCCAAGCCCTGGCCTTGGACACTTCCAGGGATGGGGCATCCTCAGCATCTCTGGGCAGCTGTTGAGTTGAGGCCACAGCCTCAACTCCCTCACAAGGAAGAATTTTTCCTATTATCTAATAATTCTAATTTTTTCCGAATATCTAAATAGATATTTCCTAAATATTCATAAATATGTAAATATCTATTTTTTCCTAATATCTGATCTAAACCTACTCCTGTTTTAAAGCCATTGTGCCTTGTGCTGCCAGTGCATCCCCTTGGAGCCCCTCTCCAGCTCTCCTGTGGGCACCTGCTGCCTTATCACTTCAACATCATCTAAGAAAGTATTTCAAAATTTCTGTATAGGCAGGAAGAACAAACTAAAAAATCCTGAATTAATTTTGCAGAGAGAACACATGGCCCAAAAATATCTCAGCTTAAAAGCTGCATCACGTGTAGTCGCATATGTTGGGTAATAATTAGAAGACAATTAAATTGGGCACCAAAGGAATCTCTGTAATTTTATTTATGATATTAACTTGGAGAATTTTTTCCCCCAGCTGTGTAAAAGACATTAAGGCTATTTATCATCCTGGTAGCAATATGATGGTTTTCTACAGGGACATATGGAACTAAAGTGAGCTCGTATTTTCTAGATATGACTTTTAAAAATCAATCTATTCAGATTTGTTTTTATTTCTATCAAAATTTTTCAGCCATCAGATCCATCACTGCTTTACTAAATGAGCTACAGATCTAAATTCACCCAGAGTGGGAAGCAGTATTTAATTCCCAAGAAGCACAGGTATCTAACAGTTCCAAGATACAAAAAGAGCATAAATTCAAGGATGTTTCTCTAAGTGCACTCACAGGCCTGAGTCATGAATTTCTTCCAGCTTTCCTTTCTTTATCCACCTTATTTTTTGAAACCAGGCTCGTGCAATTAGCTTTTTCATTTATCTTTTCTGTTCTAAACAAAGACTTAATTTATGCTATAGAGTTCTATTTAGGACACTTTTCTGCTCCCAGGTGTGTAACACAGAGTATTTATTGGAGAGACCCAAATAAGACTGAACTATGCATGAAGATTGTACTTTCAAACCCAAACATTTGTTGGGATCTGCTACACAACTGTTCTAAATTAACAGAAATATTTTCTCAGCAACAGGGGTTTGGCCTAAAGAACAGACATAAATTAATCAAGTTGAATTAAAAAATGGTGGCTAGAGGAAAATTGTGGTGAATTAGAAACAACCTTATATATAATCACTGCTCTTAATGACTTTACCTTCTCTGTTACTATGCCAAAATCAAGAATCCAATTTTTATGTAAGGTATCCTAAAGTTTTCAGAATTGAGTTAAAACTCTTAAAGCTCCAACCAGTCCAGACCTGCAGGTAACAGTGACAGGTTGCTGCAGTGATGCCCACCCCAGCACAAGCTCTGCTGCTCAGCTGATGTGAAGAAAAGCTTTGCCCCCCTCTCTAACACCACCGGGGCTGTAAGAGCAGATTGTTTCACATCTCAGTGTGTAGGACACAACAACTAGTCAAAATTAGTTAAGTTCCCACTTCATTTAAGGAGCATATGGATGAAAGAATGCATGTGTGCACACACAAGGGGAAGGGAAAGAGGTCTAATATTTAAATGAGCTCTTACTACATTCCTTAACTTGCATTTGCTGCATTTCCCAGTCACATGCAGCTTAAAGAAAAAGTTATTTTCAAGTCTGAAAGAAGCTTTCTTGCTTCTTCCTCAAGCAGCTGCACCAAGATCTCACCACCCAAGCAGTCCATACTTGACAGTGCACTGGAGTTTCTACAAGATTTAAGCAGTTTTGTTAAATATGTGCCATACGCATGACACCGAGAAAAATAATTTTATTATGTCACATTTCTTTCTGTGATCATTTAATCCTTTCATTTTTATTTACCATGCCAAGGTTTGCACTGTAAATAAGTAGAATGAAGCTGAAAGATGTGGCAAAGGAAAGGAAAGTTTACAAACAAGGAACAGACGTGGATGTGCCTTGGAGGACAGAGACTGTATGATGCTACTTGCAGTTGGGAGGGGAGTGCTGAACTAAAGACAGAGACAATACTTCTTAAACAAGATTGTGCTTTTCAGCATCTGTACCAGATGCCCAGGTACATGGGTCCTCAGCACAAACATTTCAAAAGGTGTAGAGGTACTTGGAACAAATAAAAAAGGCACATGAAAAGCTGACTCTCTCTTTTGCATCCCACGGTCTTGCAAAACCCACCACTGATTTTAGAAACTGCAGTACATACATACATTTCTTACAAATGAGTATTTTTAAGACAGGATTTTTTAGGACATTATGTAAACCCCTGAAGCCAGAGATTTATGATGAAAACAATGTCGGACTCATAGCAAAATCACTGTGATTGCTGAAGCTATGAGGAAAACAAAAATCTACATGCACAGCCATGTCTCAGATGAGTCTGCTGGTACCTTGTCCTTGCTGGAGCTTCCCTTAGAATAGTTTTTAGTGGCAAATTGATAAACATTTATTTTGTGTTGCAATTTCTTTGCTGCTTCCAATACCAACATCTGAACTGTCTCCTGCAGACTGTGTCCTCTTCTCCAGGCTATGGGAGGTGTGTTTTTTGTTTCTTTACTGCAGAAGCTGTGAGAACTGCTTGGGGATGTACACAAGGTAAAGCTGGCTCCCTGTCCAGTTTGTCTCTGGCATGGTTTCCTCTCCTCTGGGCTGGTATTTATTTCAGAACCATGGTTCAGCTCACTACCAGATTTTGCAATCTGAGACAGCTGAAAAGGTCAATTAGAAGAACATATCCTGCTATCAAATTCCATTCCACAAAATCACTCATCACAAGCACATGGAGGAAGATAATGATTATTATAAATTGTGCATTCAGCTAGGTTTGTGGCTTTGCCAAAAGATTTGTGTAGGAAGAGCTGCAGAGGTGCCAGAAGGCAAAATATGCTTAGAGCAGGAATTCCTGCTTGCCCTTCCTGTTAGGCAGACCAGTGCTTGTTTGCCATGGCAAAAACTCTGTCAGAGGGAATTCCTGCTCTGCTGGAGCCCTCAGTCCTGCATCACCCACCTCTGACTGACCTGCATTCGCTGAGTCACTGCAGTTCCACTTTGAGGCCACCTGAGCCTCGAGAAGTTCTGGATATTCTAGGATATTCTTCCAAGCAGGGTAACCACCTTCTTGTAGATTCCATTTGAGACTGCTTCTTTTTTAAGCACTCAGCAAAACCCAGTGCCCAAAATTCTTCCAAAGGCGTTTGGATGGAAACTAAAATGAAAACTTGCAATCCTTCAGACTTTCCTACCTGGTGCTTCTTGGTAGCTGTCTGAGTTCAGTTGTATTTGTATTCATAAAATAAAACAACAAAAGAAGGATAGAGTGTAACACAATCTGGAAAGACCTAGAGATAGAAGAGAAGACAGCAAAAATCAGAAAGAAATGAAAACTTCGTAACAAGGTGAGAGACTGCCCAAGCCAGCAGTGAGGGTTGGTACAGGGTGCTCAAGCAAAAGACCCCTCCACTCAGAAAAGCAGCTCTTTTAAAGCCAGAATATCAAAAAGCAGAGGCAATATTTTTCCTAAGCTGGTACATAACTTCTGTTAAGAACCAGTTAATTGCTGTAAGAAGGGTGAGGGGTCCCAAGGGGAGCCCCATTCACATTCTCTGATGAAATCCCTTCACCCAGGATTGTTCTCCTGGGAAGCTGAGATGCCTCAGAGAAAAGGAAAACAATTCTGATCTCATTTGCTTCTCCTGTGCTGTGCTGATGTGGAATGTGTTTGGAGATTGTTCACCCCCAGGTGATTGTTCCATTGCATTCTGCTGGGAGTTGTTTTCACTCTTTGGCCAGTCAGGGCCAGGCTGTGTCAGGGCTCTGGAGAGAGTCAGGAGTTTTCATTGTTATCTTTTTAGCATTCTGGAAGGATCCTTGCTGTATTCTTTAGTATAGCATAGCATTCTTTAACATAATATAGTCTCATAAAATAATAAATTAGCCTTCTGAGAACATGGAGTTTCGTCATCCTTGCCTTTGCTGGGCCATCCCCTGCAAATACAATAATCTTGGGAAGTGGATCCTGCCTTTGTGGGAGCCCTGGCAGATCCACAGGGAAAGATCTCCGGTAGATCCTGACCGCTCAGAAAGAAATTAGAAGAAATTCTCTACATGAAAAACAGTTTCAGGTTACTACAGCATTCATTTAATTGTCTTTCTTCCCAAGATCAAGTGTTTGGGATATGAATTTCAATGATTAAATTAATTAAAAGTCACATAATCAGAGGACAAGATAATTTTGGCTGCATTTGCACTTTATAAATAGTTGGTAATTTGCTAAACTATGAAAACTGCTCAAAATGCTCACTTACATTTTATTACCTCTTTATTCTCCAAGACACCAGTTACATATTGAAATGACAAAAATAATGGTACAGTTAAAATAAAATTTATTATACAGCCTTATGATATTCATCCAAAAATTTTCAGAAGCCACTCAGAATGAACACCCATACAGAAACAACCCTTGCACACTTATCTCCATCTTAACAGCTCCAGTCCATGCCCACAGATGAGCTTCCATTAAAAAGGAACATGTGAGCAACAGGGATGGAGCAGAAGTTTACCAAGCAATAAAACCCCTTTAATCTACAGTTGGAATATATGCACTATTTCCTTATTCCAAAGCAAATTTCAGTCCAGCTAAAGGCTGGAGGCTGGAGAACCTTTTTGTAGATTCTTTTATGGCTCAAGTGCTGGCACAGGAGGACTAAGCAGTGTTTCCCCTTTGCCTGGCCAAGTGCTGAATTAAAAGGTGTCCAGAAAATTCATTTTGTCAGAACAATCTCAGAAAAAAACTGGAAATCTGTTTTCAGCCCATGTTTCCTAGATGTTAAAGCTTAAAAATCTAAAAGCCCTTTTTCTTAAAAAGCCTTTTTTCTTTAAAATTTCACAGAACATTAAGGATTTTTATAGTTTAAAAGACTTAGGGTGTATTTGACAGCTGTTCAGCTTAGTAACTGATATTATTAGACTATGAAAAAAAAAAAAATAAAGAGTGCTAATTTTTCTTTTGGCACAGCCAGAGTTTATTGTATTGCAGTTCATCATTTGCAGAGTTTGGAGGAAAATAAAGTATAATATTCATTCAGGCAGTATCAAGAGATAAAAACTGAGGTTTCAGAATTACTGACAAGAACTGAATCAGAGTCAGCAGGAACAATTTTTCTTCCCCAAAGACTTCCTAACAGTGCAATTGGATAGTCATTCAGGTGTGAATTTTATGGTTTCTGGCTATTAACTTGCTTCCTTCCATGCACACACACTTCAAAGAGCAGAAAAGAAAGAAATATTGCTGCAGCAAACTCCAGGGGTAAAAAGGAATGAGTCCTTTACAGAGCATCTGGAGGAAAGAGTGCATGGGTGTACACACAAGAGGAAGGGAAAGAGGTTTAATATTTAAATCTCAGCTTCCTCACTGCAAAGCTACAGGGTTTTTTTGGTTTTTTGTCCCTATTACTAAATACTACTACTACTTAAATTGCTAAAATATTAAGCTTCCTTACTTCTAGATTAAAATGAGCATTCAGGCAACCCAACAGTCTTTAATGAGTGACTGGAATAGGTCACACACTGGCAGCAATTTCCAACATGTTTAGAGGTGTTCAAATAAAATAATTTGAAGGAAGAGTAGAATAAATAAAAACTAGAGTGCATCAGAATTTCCAGTTCACTGAAGTTTATCTTGGAGGAAGTGGTTTTGTCCCTGCTTCCTAGAGTGGAAAAACTCCTTCAATTATATTTTTCCCCTGCTTCTCCTAACTGCTTTCCTTAAATATTTGTGGCTCTAGAAATTTTCCACCTCTTCAGAGGAAATATCCTACATCCTCCATACATTTTCCTCCCTGTTTGCATGCCAGAATGTTAAAGCTTTTGATGACTTACAAATTGAAAGCCAAGCAAGCAGGAAACAAGAGGAAATTCAGTTGAGCAAGGGCCATGTGCTGATTTTTGTTCTGCAGGAGGAGTTCAGCCACGTCCCACCAGCCCTAAACAGCCCAGCTGACCTGTCCTCAGGAGCACCTCTGATTCTGAGCCCTCATGATGAATCACTGCTGAGCCATGGACAAGTCTTTACCTTTCAATTCCTTTAACTTTACTCTATATCCAATGAACTGCAAGCAATTTATTATTTTTTTGTTCTTTAAACAACCTTATTCGAATTTCTGTCAGGCTACCCCTTAGTCTTTAAACATGACAAAAGTTCATTTGTTTATTTTTAAAATAAATTACATTTAGTTAGCTATTTCAGATAACCTATGTACAACATTAATGTCCAGCAAGGACTGCCAGTGAATCCAGAGAATGTGGAGTGAGATTTGGACTTCAGAAAGGTCACTCTGACATCTGAAGCTACACATGCAGAGCAGTCAGGGAAATGCACCATGCCAAAATTAGCTAAGAATCCAAGATCTAGAATAAATGAGTGTACACATTTTAAAGCCTCCTGAGCAGGGAACTGTGTAGTTTCCACAGAAAATAAAACTCCTGCAGCAGCGGTCCAAACAAGCAAAGATTTAAGAAGAAAATTCTCATATCATAATACAGGCATCCATCTCCTCATTTTGCAATCTCTGAAACAGCCAGCACTTTTACAAGCCAAAGCTTTCCAAGCTCTCTTCAGTATTTTATGTGCAATGCCTGTGTCCAGCCCAGCTGCTCTATGAAACTGCTGTACCCATGGCATGACCCTGGGGGAAGACAGACCTGAGGCTGTTTGCAGACTCCCAGCCATGAATGTGTCAGGGTTATGTGAGAATTCCCAGGGGCTGTGCCAGGCAGCCATGAAAGAGCAGATCCCCAGGGTGGTCTAAAGGCACTGGAAAAATCTCACATCAGGACATCAGTTTTGTATCACTCTATTTTCCTCACTCCTGCTGGCTGCAAGATCCACGTGTGGCCTTTAGAAGTCTCTCACATAATCTCACCCATAATTCTCTGGACAATTAATTACCAGTGTACTCAGGATGCAGCCTGGCAGATTACAGGGACAAAAGAAACTGCACTGAATCCTCCCCATGCCATCACCGTAAGCAGAGGGAAATTTGAAATCAGTTTGCTTTTCTAGATGGAAAAATGTTGATTCTTCAACTTCTTTTCTGCCTCTGTCAAGGTCAGGATTGAAAGAGCTAGAGGTGATATTTCATGTTCAGACTCAGATGTTTATTATTTCCTATCTATACCTATATCACATCTATATTCCTATTTCCTATCTATATCTATATATTTCCTATCTATATCAGTCTTACAAGCCATGAGTTCTGCATGAGTTTTTCACTAGCAAGCTACAAAATGGCCTCATATCTATCTCTACAAGGTCTTTTAAAGAAAAACTATTCAATTAAGAAATGACACCTAAGTTATTTTTACTTTTAACCCAATAACCAATCACCCATGTCCTTCAATGTGGACTTTTTTATCCAATTACACAAAACCATCCAAACCCATGGAGAACAAGGTGAAGAAGGACCAGCCTCAGTCCTAAAACCTCCATCTTTTTATATATATTACTATATTCTAAAACTTTAAATCTAAGTTTCCTACCCTGTGGTATCACACACTTCTATTCAAACTCCCCACCCACAATCCCAGTGCTGTCATTAAATTTTGGAAGCTTCTCCATGCTCTCAGGTCAAATGCAGTGTTCTCTTGAAGGTCTGTGCCTTTCAGCACAGAAAGCCCAAAACTCTCAGTAACCAGGGTTCCAACAGAAAAAGTAACTGCTTATTCCTACACTGCTTTTAATGCTGGAAACAGTCATCTGCTCTAATTGATGAAAGCAGAGAAATTGGCAATTTTAGGGCCTTGGCAGGCATTCTGTGACAAATGCTAACATCAAAACTCATTAGTGTTAGCATGTAATCTATATGAATGGTCTTTGGCAGTGATTAATTGGGGCTGGTCCTTTGGAAAGATGGGACTTTGCAAAGTACATTCAGAGTACATTCAGTACCTTCAAGCATTGCATGATGGTTTTAAATATAGGTGCCCAAAGTAGCAAAGGAAATCACATGAGAGAAAGGAATCACAGGAAATTGGATAAATAAAGCAGGGCTCAGAAAGAGAAAGAAGTGCCTTGCACAAAGTCTCCCCTTCATACAGGGGCTCCCTGGGACTGAGCACTCTGGGGTGTGCTCTGTCCCTCTCTCAGCTTCCTTCCTCAGCTGAGAAGTGTGCTGGCCAAATTTCACCCACTGACATTGACAAATCTCTTCTTTGAGCAGAGGGAATAACTCTGAGCCCCCTTTAGGTACACTGCACCCAAAACAAAACAGAGCAAAATGAAAAAATCAAACCAAAGACCCACCTCCAATGGGCAGCAGAGCAAGAGTAACCAGATGAGGTCCAAAATTAGGACCTACCCAAGGTAGCAAATTGTAATGCCACCTACAATATCAAAGCAGGGTTTCCTTTCTGGTGTGTAAATTCATTGGTTGTAATCCCCCTGAGGAGCAGGATTGATTTTTCCAAATAGACCTAATAGACCTGTTTTATTGGAAGTACATTTCCTGAGCAGGATTGGGGCTGCTCTGGGATCAGTTCCTGGAAGTACACATATTATTGTAACAGCTTCTCAGTGCCCAGCTGCTAATGGGCTGGATGTTCTCCTGGGAAAGCATGTTGAATAATTATCTTAAAAAGACAATGCCATGGAAATGTCATTTCAGCCTCCCCCTCCCTCAGACTGCAACAGGGAATACAAATTTCCTAAAATGATCCCACAGTGAATTTCCCACTTGTGAATTTCTACCCATGCCCCAAATCCATGTGTACTTTGGAATATACTTTTCTCTTTTTTTTAATCTGGCTGATTAAAGGAAATATGACAGGCAGTGAAACTGTCTCCACTGCAAGCAGTAGAACAACACTTTCCCAGTATTCCAGTTTGCAGCTTATTAGGTTGCTGCTGTCTTCAGGGATGCATTCCAATGAAATGTTCCAGATCTCCCCAAACTGGCTCATTCTCCCCAGGAAGAAGGGAACTCTTTACAGTTCAATGAGGAATAAAAGGGGGGACAGCAGGGAACAATTGAGCTCTATTCTTTTGCATTATTTTCTCTCCTGAAGTATCCCCTGAAAATCAGCCCAGCTGCCTAAACACTTTGAAATATATGTGGGAATTGAAAGCACAGAAAAAACACTGCTGAAGGTTTCCAGAAGCCTCTTCTGACCAAAGTGCCACAAGAGGAGGAAGATAACAGGGGCTGTACCCTGTGTGAGAGGGATTCAAACACCCAGAGATGCTTTGTTTGTTAGATGGAGGGGGCTCTGCCATGTGCCTGGCTCTGAAAAAATGAAAATACACCTGACACCTGGCCTAGAGGGTGGCTGGGCACCTGCTCACTCTGCTCTGGCAGGCTTGTGTTGCACAGAACATCATGGGAAGGGTCACAGACCTCATCTTGTGTTCAGCCTCTCCCTGACTCTCACAGCAAACTGCTTAATTACCTCTGCAAACAAACAAAACCAAAAAAACTAAAAACCAAAAACAAAATAACCCACCCAAAACAAAACAAACCCACAAAAAAACCCAACCCCCCAAAAGAAAACAAAAAAAAAAAAAAAAAACCAATAAACCACACAGAAAAATCCCCCCAAAATCTAGAATAAAACCATAAAAATAAAAATACACACACACACAAAAAAAAAAAAAAAAAAAAAAAAAAAAAAAAGGAGTTTAAAGCATGTACCATGTTCCCACCTGCAAAGGGTTGTTCTGTCAGAAGGGGGTTGTATAAAAACAGTGCTGGTGGGATTTAATAGACAAATCCATAGCCAGAGGACAATGATAAATAGAATAATTCCATAAAAATACGAACAAATAAATGCAACAGTCAAAACTTGGTAATAGGGTCAGCACAGAGGAGAACACAAATCCAAAGTCAGTCAGCTGGGGGAGTGGGGGGAAGAGGCAATTAGAGGAATTTAATCTATGAAAAGGTGATGGGAAGGGAAGGGAAGGGAAGGGAAGGGAAGGGAAGGGAAGGGAAGGGAAGGGAAGGGAAGGGAAGGGAAGGGAAGGAATAAACCCTAAACCCACTCATCAACAGTGTCCCACTCAATAATCCCTCTGGGATATTTGCTCAACAGCTTTTCTTGTAAAGGAGTTCCTTCATCTCTTCATCATCACAGAACATCTTGGTTTGACTCTTTTTAAGGGTATCTGCAATATCTAGGGTGTCTATTTTTAAACTGCAATAGTTAGAGCTGTGAGTGACCCAAAGTTGTGCCAAAGACTGACACTGTTGAGTCAGGGACAGAAAGATTCCAGTCTTCAGGTGGATCAGAAGGCTCAAGGATAACCTTTATTAGCAAGAAGTTGTGAGCTTTGTAGTCTCACTCACTAAGTAGGACTTGATTGTCTCAAAGTAGAAACACTTCACATTATTGGTGACTATGAATAGCACACTGTGGAGAACCACAACTATAAGAAATGGTTACAGAAAGAGAGATAATTGTTTGAATTCTTTTGTCTAAGATTCCCAGGCTCAGCCTGGGAAAAATTGTCTCTGTTCTTTCTTCAACTGCACTGAGAATATTCACAAAAGACAAAAGTGTGTCCATTCCAGCTACAAAGGCCATGCTCAGGGGTAAGTTCTGACAAGCTGGGATCTCCTGGCATCTAGACGTTTCTCATGAAAACATTCAGCCCTTCCTGAGAGTGGCCACTGGAACAAGCCTTGCAGAGAGCTTGTTCAAACAAAGAGCTTGTTCTCCTAGACTAGGGAGGTGTAGCCTCTGTCCCGCGGCCGCGGGGCTGTGCAGTGCCCGGCTGGGCGCCCCCGGCCCGGCCGAAGATGCCGCACCAAGCGCCACTGCCGGATCCCCTCAGAACCCTGGCACTGGTTACCGCCTGCGGCGTGGGTGGTGCAGGCGGATCTCGGCTACGAGGTAGCGAAGCAAAGGAACGAGGAGGGACGACTGTATAAGTACCAAGGATCTTTCAACGTCGTTCCTCTGTCGGTTCAGGGACAGGCGACAAAGGGGGTTCGGGACAGGGAGGCGCTGCTAAAGGGAGTGGGTGTGATAGGAGGAGACACAAAGCTTACCAATAGCAAGGACCCAGGGAGGAGCGTGGGTTACAGCTGAGCCACTGAGGATCACACAGGGGAGGGGAAAAACCCCAGGGGCAAATCATACATCGAATTAAGGAATGAGTGACCCAGAGAATTCTCGAGATAAGGGGGGTGGTCACCATGACAGGCAGGGGAGGGGGGGCAGCTCCAATAGGGAGAAACCATTGTGAGGGGAGTACATGGGGGGAACCGAGGGCCGAACCATTATTGAGTTACAAAAGGAATAACCGATCCTAAAAACACACAGGGAAGGAATGGAAAGCAAGACTCCTTTCCTCCTTTTTCAGTGGGCTTTCCTTTTCCCTCCTGCTGCTTCCAGAAACAATTAAACATGACTGTTGCCCCAGGGTGACCCCCGGGGTTTGGCATTGTCACACCTCACCGCTGAGAAGTCTCACAGACACATGGAAGGGACCTCTCACAGCTGAGATTCTCTCCCCACTTTTAAATAATTGGGGGAAAATAGCAGTAAACTGCCCCATTTTTAAACATGCCTAGATTTTAGTAAGATTTAAGTGATGACACATCTGAGTTCTGTTATGTTTATTCTTAATTTCAGGGCCTGTTGTCAATTGATGGAGGAATTATTTCTTTAATGAAATCCTGATACTCTTGAAGGAGACTTTGATACCCTTGTGGGTCAATACCTTCAGAACTGAAAGGAGATTCTTTATTCTTGACGTGGGAAAAAAGCCAAATTTCCCACAAATTACAAAGGCTTTTTTTCTTTTCAGTGTTTCAAGGAACACTTCAGCATTTAATACTATTATACAGAGGTGTCTAGGAGGGATGAGGTGTCTAGAAGAGGATGTCAAAATATCCTTTCCTACTACTTTCCTGCTGTTTCTTAATTTTATTTCTCATTAACTATCTCTGATTTAATTGGCAAAAAATTCCCAGGATCACAGAATGACCAGGTTGGAAGAGACCTTCAAGATCAGAGAGTCCAACCCAGCCCCAACAACCCCAACTAAACCCTGGCACACAGAGCCACATCCAGGCTGTGTTAAACACACCCAGGGATAGGGACTCCACCACCTCCCTGTGCAGCCATTCCAGAACTTTATCCCTCTTTGTGTGAAAACTTCTTCCTAATATCCAACCTGTATTTCCCTTGGCCCAGCTTGAGATTGAAATTAATTACGTATAATGAATTAAAATTAATTTCCCCAAACCAAGCCAGTTTTGCCCATGACAGCAGTCAGTGAGTGATCTCTGCCTGCCCTTTACTCAGCCCAGGAACCTTTGGTTGTATTTTCTGGCCTCTGCCTAGTTGGGGAGGGGGACAAGAGAGCAGCTCAGGTGGGCACCTGGCATCCAGGCAGGGGCAGCCCACCAGTCCTGTCCAAGGAGACCTGCAGGGGTGAGATACTGCACCTCCAGGAGGAAATCAGTGCATCCAAATTATAGCAGTCCTGTCCTGACTGACACGAGAACGTGTGGCTGAAATGGACTTGATCCAGTGTGCAAACCCAGGGCAGCACAGGGAATATTCCTCTGTCTGCTCTGGGGTGCCCTGACCCCCAGGGCAGCTCTGACTCTCACCCTCATCCATGGAGAAAGTTCCCCAGACCCCAAGATAGACTGGAACCCACCAAAGTGTGCAATAGATCATAGAGAGCAGTGTGGGTGTGTCACTGGGTGAGAAATTGAGGGTTTGGGGTTTTTAGGATGTTGTGGATGGCAGCAAGATGGAGGCACAGGGTGCTGTCCTGGGTTTCTTTTTCACCTTCTTCCTCCTCCTTCTCCATGGGTTTGGGTGGCATTCTGGAATTGGGCAGAAAAGTCTGCACTGGGGGCTCTGTGGGATCAGTTATTGGGGTAAAAGGGAAATAATCCAGGTGTCAGCTCTTAATGGGAGAGTTCAGTCTTAAAGTCCTTGTGCCAAGAGATTGTTGGGCATTTTGTGCCTTCTGATGAAAAGGTGCAGAACTCCCAGCAGTGAGACTGTTTTACTGATAAGAAATAATAAACACCTGAGTCCCAACATCTCAAGTGCCTTCAGTCCAGAGCCAGAGAAACCACAACTGGTACTGCCACAATCCAGAACACAGCTCCTCATCATTTCTGAATCCCAGCTAATGAATAACTGATGCAATATGAATCCTGCTGTGGTGTCTTGTAATGGATTGTTTGTGTTGCCTGAAATATGGTGGATGAGATTATCTGCCTATTTCTTTCCTGAGTCTCTCACAAAAATGATGTTTCTCAAGAGGCTGTCTTGAGAATAGACACATTTCCTGTATATTTCCAATATATTTCCAATAATTCACAAATTCCCAAACAGTCACATTTCCAATAATTCACAAAGAGGGTGAGGCTACAGGATTTTCTCTCTCAAATGGGTTTCAGCATATCCATGCTGCTCCATTGGATAGGAGTGCCAAGGATGTGTGATCAAATTCTGCTTGAGCTGATCCCCTCCTCAGCTCACTACAGCCAGGAGAAAGCAAAGGGTGAAATTTTCACCTTGCTGTAGCCTCCTCTCTGTCCTTCACAGTGGCACTTCACAGCCTCTTTCTCCAGGTGACCAGCCAGAAAGTTCTGGAATTTGCTCCCTGTTAAAGGCAGGAAGCAGAAGCTTTGCAGGAAACCACAAGAACATTTGGCATTTTCCTGAGCCAGAAGGTGGGGAGGGAAAATGTACCATGGGGTGGCAGCCAGACAACAACTTAAAACTGAGGAAAAGGATATTTCAAATGGCATGGCACCTGCTGCAGTGCAAGAGTGATGGGAACAGTGCAAATTACCAAACACCCAGTGCAAACAATTAAATAACTATTTAGGGCAATACAACACTGCAGGGCGTCCCCCTTGCCTCAAGAACGCCCTCCTAGGACAGCCCTCAAACAGGTAAGTGACAGTCTGTGACAGTGTTCACAGGGGTCCCAGGATGAGGGAAGAATGAGAAAGTTGACTCCATGTTCAGAAGGCTGATTTATTATTTTTTGATATATAATATGTTAAAAATTATACTAAAAGAATAGAAGAAAGGATTTCATCAGAAGGCTGGCTAAGAATAGAAAAGGAATGAACAACAAAGGTTTGTCTGTGACCAAGACAGCTGGACTGGGATTGGCCATTAATTAGAAACAACCAGATGAGACCAATCCCAGACCCACCTGGTGCATCCCACAGCAGCAGATAAGAATTGTTTACAGTTTGTTCCTGAGGCCTCTCAGCCTCTCAGGAGGAAAAATCCTAAGGAAAGGATTTTTCATAAAACATGTCAGTGTCAACAGTCCAGGCCAAAAAAGCTTTTCTCCATCTGGTGATGGCAAAAGGACTTTAAATGGCACCTAGAAACACTCTGTGATTATCACAGAGGGTCAAATAACACTGCAAATAACAAATAACAATGATCTGTGCTTCAGTGTGCTCACTAATGAGGAATTCCAGTGTTTTCTGCAATGTGGTTCAGAGAATGCTCAAGCACAAAGCAGTCAGACCCAAAGGGGTGGGCAGGTTTCAGTGGTGGTACAACCCAAATTCTCCCATCAGCTCCAGCCCCAAACTGCAGCTGCAAAGTGGAAAGGGCTGTCTAGCACCGGAGAAAAGCTTTAATATGTGATACAGATTATTAACATCCATAACTGTCTATGCATGGTTGTAATATCAATGTTCAAAAAGCTAAAACAAGCAAATAAATACCAATGTGGCCATAACAAAGGCACAAGCTGCACTTCTGTTTATTTGGCTTTGGCACATTTCTGTACTGATTTTAGAATCATGGAAACAAACTGATTTTGCAGGATGTTTGCATAATAGTCCCCTGCAGACTCCCCTGCCAACCTCTGAAATTAGGAACAAGCCACTGCTGCTAAATTTAGGATCAAGAATTCATATTTCTGTGACATCTTCTGCCAAAAACCCAGAGAAAAGATGTATTTACAGCCATGTATTTCAGACATGTTCATAGTTTAAAACAAAACTGACAAAAAATGCAGACTGACCACAGAGGACACTAATCAGTCTTGAGCAGGGGAGACAGAGACAGGTACAAAGAAAACCATCCTTATTTAGGTATCTGTAGCCACACTGGGTTTCAGTCACAAGAACAGCAGAATCAAATTGTTTGTCCTTAGAACAATTTTTACATTATATTCAGGTCCTATATATATTATACATAATATATTTTATTACATTATTATATATATTATGTATAATATAATATAATATAATATAATATAATATAATATAATATAATATAATATAATATAATATAATATAATATAATATAATATAAATTAAATGATATATAAAATTATATATAATAATATAATTTATCCAATCTAATGCACTTTGGAGACCTCCCAGAAGACAAGGACACACTATTTGTGACAGACTGACAGCACTGAACACAGCCACTCAGTTATTCCCACCCAAAAGCTCTCCTGGAAAAGGACATGACTTTCTCCCACTCTGACCAGAGGGTAAAATCTGATAGAGAATTGTGTGCTGCATTTGGAGGTTGGAGGAGAATGCATTTTTACTTATTCAGGCAAACTGTGTGAAAGGGAATTTAGGGAAAAGGGTTGCTGTGTGTAAACATTTATCTCCTATCACTAGCATTTAAATATGGAGATTTCAGGAAGTAAACATATTGTCAGAAGTCCAAACAATCTGCTTCTAAATCTGGTTGTGAGTGGTAACAATTAATCCACAAGCAGAATTTGTATTTAAGATTATTTTCTTCACAAAATAGGCTGCATGCTAGTCCTGACTGTCTAATCTGGGAGTACATGCTTAAGTGTATGATGATAAAATAATAAAATCATTTAGAACAATTCTGGGTTGGCAAACCTCTCTGAAGAATCTGTGCTCATTTGTCATCTGTGGATGCTGCAGTAACCACAGGGACAATGAGACTGATTACCAGAAGTAACAAAAACTTCAGAAATGCAACCCAGAACTGTTTTTAATGTACTCCATATTTAAATAAAAGGCCAACACCACCTCTGGGGCAGTGAGTGTGCCATCTGTTAGAGGTGCAGCTGTCACTAGAGGACACAAAACAACACAACTGCACACACTGCTGCTCTCAAGGTGAAAAAAGGGCAGTTTATTTTCTGACTCCAGCATTTATACATTTCTAATCATGACAGTGGATTGGAGGGTGACAGTGCCACCTCTCCAATGACACTGGACAAACCAACAGTCCATCAAATTTCTCCTCTTCCATAAAAGAATGCAGAACAATAAGTTATTTACATAAAGTGTGAGAGAAAGTTTGTTACAAGAATGTAAACATCAGAAGGCTCAGAAAATCTTAAAAAATCAGGGCGAAATGTAGCCAGTTAATAATAATAATAATAATAATAATAATAATAATAATAATAATAATTGCAGCCAGTTAAGCTTTGTCCTGCTACCAGCCTGCTGCAGAAACACAAAGAATGCCTCAAACACAGGAACAGACACTCAGGGTCTGACTGTGGATTTATCTGCCTGCAAACTTTACTCTTCAGTGGCTAATAGCACATTTTTTACCTCTCATTCCTTAAGAAAAACTCCTTACAGAATGTTTATTTCCCTGCTGCACACTCCAGGAATCAGCAGCTGAGGGATTTCCAGGAGCTGTATCCAGACCCTCAGGCTTCTTGTCACTGATGGGAGCTCTCATCCCTGAACCTGTCAGTTATTTTCCTAAATCCACTTCCAGTCTCTTCTACAGCCTCTGGCAACATTCCAGAGCTATTAGAGTGCAATGTGTGACAAAACACCTCCTCCTAGCTTCTTTCAAACCTGTTCATGTCCTTGCATCAGAGGCACTTTCTGACTTCTGAAAGGTAGGAAGCTGTGTCATTTCCCCACAGCCCTTGTGACAATGGAGATGCTTGTCTTGGCCTCATCCCCTCACTCCTTCAGCTGTCTCTGTCTGTTTACAGCCTCTCCCAAAACAAACCACATCCCTCATTCCTGATGCCCTACTCTGAGCTGACTCCACTGCACCCAAACTTGGAATGCTCACACTGTAGGAGAGGCCAAGAATTGCAGCTCTTGGGTTCAAACCAACACCTCAACTTCTCTGATCCCACTGTCAAACAAGTCCTGGCAGCTGAGAGGAGAGAGCCCAGCCTCAGACTGACCAGCAGAGCAGCACTGACACACATTTGGGAAAAAAAAAAAGGAAAAAAAAAAAAAAGAGAGAAAGGAAAATCTCCCAGGATGGCTGTGCCACCTCATGAGAGAATGATGTGATTTTAGAGGAGCTGGACTTCAACTCCACAGCCTATCATCAGCAACTTGGGGTCTGTAAACAACTATAAAACATCCAAGGCAAGATTGGATCAGGTCATTTTAGCAACCTGCAGAAGATCAGCTCACCTGGAGGCACCAGTCCCTGCTGAGGTGAGAGGCAGTGGAAGGGTTGAGCTGTTGATGCCCACTGATATAAATAAGATCACTTCCTCTTAAAACAATAATTGTGTCCTTGGAAACCCTGGACCTATCTATCTGTCACAGGGAATTCACTGTGGGACCAGGGCTAGCTTCTGGGAATTACCTTGGAAAAGGAAGAAATGTGGTTTTTAGAGAGAGTTTAGGGAAGTTTTTTTAACTTTCCTTCTAAGTTTGGCATGAGTCGTAGCAGCTGTTCCAAAATGAACCTGTGGTTTCTTCAACAGACTTCTGGAGAGGGCTGTAAGTTTCCAGCAAGGCAGGTTTGTAAGAGCAGTTCAGAAATGGAGTCCCTCACTCAAGCCAACAGCTCAGCACCTCTGTCCCTGACCTCCCACTGTCAGGCAGAGCTTAACCACACACAGGCATCTGACAGGGAAATGGAAAATATTGCAGCTCCATAATTCTGCAGATGGAAATCATAGGCAGCTTCAGCGAGGAGGGAGCTCACTGTGTGCCTGAATGTGGGACTGCACTTAAAGAACATTGTTTGGGAGGGAACAGGTGATATTTTCTGGGATCCCCTGTGGCAGGAAGGGATGAATCTGGCTCCATGATCTCAGAAGGCTGATATGATATGATATGATATGATATGATATATGATATGATATATGATATAGAATGCTATACTCAAACTATACTAAAGAATAGAGAAAGGATACAGACAGAAGGCTTAACAAGATACTAATGAAAAACTCCTGACTCTCCAGAGTCCTGACACAGCTGGCTGTGATTGGTCATTAAGTCAAAACAATTCACATGAAACCAATCAAACAAACACCTGTTGGATAAACAATCTCCCAACCACATTCCAAAGCAGCAAACACAGGAGAAGCAAACAGATAATTATTGTTTTAATTTTTCTCCTGAGGCTTCTCAGCTTTCCAGGAGAAGAAATCCTGCTGAAGGGATTTTTCAGAAAATATGACGGTGACAGGAACATACTTCTTGGGTACTGTCTGCCTCATTGCAGGTGTAAAAGAATTAGGCACAAGCAATATTCAATCTAGTCCAGACTGCAAGCAAAACTCTTGTTATTTGCAGAGTGACTGAAAAGCCAGAACTTTTACTGCATCAGTGATTCCTGTGGGTTAAGCAAAAATATAGACATGGAAAACGAAGTACATAGCACAGTAGTACTGAAGTGGTAAAGCAGTGACTCAGTAGTAATGTAACACCATAAAATGATTGTTCAGATTTAATGGCAGATTTTTTTTTTTTACATCGCAATTCACTGCAGAAAAAGAACAAAAAGGAAAAATTGCACTTGGCACCTTAGCTTGGGTTGCAGCACTGATTTAAACAGAAGGCTGTCATGGCGAGCTACAATTGTATGGAAAACTGACCCAGAATTATCTCTCCAGCAGCAGGACCTTCAAAGGAAGTAACCAAAGGCATCATACCCAAGTACAAGAGACATCATTCCTCCCCACCAAAAACCACTCAGACAGACAGCAACATCAGCTGGCTTAAGTTTGAGATGCATCCACAATAAGGACATGGTATATGAACACTGTCTGCACAAGTACACTGCAGACTGCATGAAATTTGCATTAATGAATATAATTTTACAAATACAGCTAAATGTTAATATTTACCAGTGCAAATAGCTCAACAAAAATTAGTGCCTCTGCAAAGCAGCTACTTCCTTAAAAGAGTGTTTGGAGTTTACAAGTTCTTCTCAAACAGAACTTGTTTAACATAACAAGAATGAACAAAACCCACCTGGAGGCCAACTATTCTTGATAGCATAAAAAAGAGAAACAGGCTAACTGAGTAGGGCACGGTAAGATCATGTTTTTAAAAGATCACTTTGTAACATCCAGGTTTGTTATTATGGTTACATCAGTTTCTGATTCTAGTCTCTTTTAGTTGATTTCTTTCTCTAAATTTATTGATTTACTGATTTATTGAGCAATAAACAGCTTTCAGGATATTGGTCTGAATCAAGGAATCCTAAAGTGTTTTCATCAAGGAGATTATAATCCCAGCTCTGGCCAGGACACTCTGATTAAATTGCAGGACAGAAATGGCTTTATTGTGTAAAAACATTTTCCTTAAAACAGCAGCTCTGACCCCTCCTGAAGTCTCCCACTACTATTATCTTTATCTTCCCCATTTTCCATAGGGAGAGACTTTAAAGCAGCATAGACAGCAATTCCCATTTTCTCTGCAGTGCACACAGGATCAGCTGCTACATTTCTGGCACAAATATTTGGAAAAGCCTGTTACAGCACAGGAGAGACCAGCTGCTGCATCAACACCAGCTGATAACAGCAGCACCAAAGAATTCTGAAAATGTGGAGCATATTTCTGCTTGTAAATATGGATTTACTCTCCATTTCAACTTTGCACTGCTAGGGGCACACTCACAATACACACACATATATATAACACACTGAGACAAATATAATGTATGTGAATTATTATGCATATATACAGATAGATATTGATAGAAATATAATGTATGTGAATTTTATGCATATATAGATAGATAGAAACTGAGAGAAATGTAATGCATGTGATTTTTATGCATATATATATAGACAAAAACAGAGAAATATAATGTATGTGAATTATTATGCATATATAGATAGATAGAAACTGAGAGAAATATAATGTATGTGAATTATTATGCATATATATAGATAGAAACTGAGAGAAATGTAATGCATGTGAATTTTTATGCATATATATAGATAGAAACTGAGAGAAATATAATGCATGTGAATTATTATACATATATACATAGATAGAAACTGGGGTAAATATGATAACTGTGCCTGCAATAGTATAAACATAAAAAAGTATGGCTGGATGAAGGGCACATGTCCAGCTGACATTCAGGCCATCCTGCACAATTTGAAGGCCCTGAAAGCATCCTGGTCCCTAGATGGTGCTATTCACTGCACTAACGAGGCAGCCTCAGCTCCTCACCAGCACCTAGGGACAAAAATTGCTTCTTGGTTCAAAATTACAGAGGCTGGGTACAGATATGAGTAATGCTCATTGTGTGGGTTTGCCACGTGCCTTGGACCCTAAGCCCACATAATTTCTGTGGGTTATGAGAACAGGAATCCCATTAAAGCAGCAGCAGTGAAGCCAGGGTCAGGCACAGCTTGTGAGGAGCAGCGTTTGCAATGTCCTGGGGTGTGGAGGAGGTTTTAAAGGGACTTCTGTGAGCCAGAGAGAAGTTTGAGAAGAGGATCCATGTTTACCCCTGAAAGAATTTCCTACCAAGGTCACTGACACAGAAACCAAGAAAGAAAGAAGGATAAACAAGAGAAACCTGGAGCTGCCTGTTCCAGTGAGCACTTGGTTTGTCTCTCCTGCCCAATGAGTGAAGTGTGAACTGATGGGCTCTGTAAGAATGGATACAAAGCATGCATGCTGGAATAAAACCAGTGTGAAGCCTTCTGAAAATGGAGAGTGTTGTTCTGTACTGTCTCTGTCTCAACCATGACCGTCTCAACTACAAAACTGGACAAGCTTTCTCTGCCTCCACGTGCAGCTGCCACACAACATTCCCATCCTTAACAGGAAGGTGCATCACACACTGGTTATACCAGTTTAAAACCCATTTTGACTGGTTTCACCCTGTCCTGTATCTCCCAGGGCAGCTGGGGCATCTGTCCCACCAGGAAAGGGTCCCCTGTCACACTGCTGCAGGGGTACCAGCTGTGGTTTCTCTGGCTCTGGACTGAAGGCACTCCAGACAGTGGGTTCATGTTGGGACTCAGGTGTTTATTATTTCTTACCAGTAAAACAGTCTCACTGCTGGGAGTTCTGCACCTTTTCATCAGAAGGCACAAAATGCCCAACAATCTCTTGGCACAAGGGCTTTTAAGACTGAACTCTCCCATTAAGAGCTGACCCCTGGATTATTTCCCTTTTACCCCAATAACTGATCCCACAGAGCCCCCAGTGCAGACTTTTCTGCCCAATTCCAGAATGCCACCCAAACCCATGGAGAAGGAGGAGGAAGAAGGTGAAAAAGAAACCCAGGACAGCACCCTGTGCCTCCATCTTGCTGCCATCCACAACATCCTAAAAACCCCAAACCCTCAATTTCTCACCCAGTGACACACCCACACTGCTCTCTATGATCTGTTGCACACTTTGGTGGGTTCCAGTCTATCCTGGGGTCTGGGAAACTTTCTCCATGGATGAGGGTCAGAGTCAGAGCTGCCCTGGAGGTCAGGGCACCCCAGAGCAGACAGAGGAATATTCCCTGTGCTGCCCTGGGTTTGCACACCCTGCCCTGTCACCCAGACTGCCTTCAGCCCCAGCACTGGAAGCTCTCTGCTCTCAGCTTGCATCTTTCCCACCACGTTTAGGTCAACACAATTTTACAGGTGTTGGAGGAAGTGGCAGTCATGGAGCTGAGCTATGTTAGGAACTGCATTTCCTTCTGCCTCCTTCCAGAACTTCGGGTTTGGGCAACCCAGAAAATCTCCCAGGGTGGGATTCAAAAGCCACTGAAGTTAGGAGTTCCTCTATTAGTCTGAAATATGATTTATAGGGGACATTTTGGCTCCTGTTCTTTACCCATAAGGTGGGAATGTCCCTATGACTGCATAAAAAAAGAAAAAAAAAATTTAAGTGTTTCAGGCATTGTAATATTTTTAATATTTGTGTTAAAATAAGTATTCTATAAAAGAAAATATATTATATTATATTATATTATATTATATTATATTATATTATATTATATTATATTATATCTATTATATTCTATTATATTATACTTATATTCTCTTATTATATTATATTCTCTTCTATTCTATTATATTATCTTATCTTCTATTATCTATTATATTCTATTATTACTTATCTATATTTTTTAGGGTTTTCAGGCCCTGTAATATTGAATAATAGATACATCTACAAAAAAATTGCACATCTGTTGTACTTTTTTCCTGATTCCCTGCCTTTATAAAAGGGTAGCTATATTTGGCTCATTGCTTAGGCATTCAACTTTTATAAATGAAGTATTTGAGCATCTCATAAACATGAACATTTCTCAGCCTATGCTGTTGGAATTTTTAAGGGCTTTTGAAAGTGATTAGACAGCATGGGCCAGTGACTGTCTCAGCAGAGAGAGATGAGCTGCACACATCTCTTCCAATACTCTTCACATCAGATGCTCCAGGCATGAGTTTCTTCAATAGAAAGCAGGGACTGTGATGATCTGTCTACAAACCCCGAGGTGATGTTGTGGTAAACAACTGCCCTCCATGGCCTAAGTGCCAAGCTGGCAATCCTATAACCACATAGAAACAGTCCCACTGAACTTTCTCAAGAAGTTCCCAGGCTTCTGTCCTAGACTTTGCTTAGGCATGTCACTTGTTTTCACGTGCTGGTGTTTCCTAAGAACCCCCCTGACTGATAGAAGGGTCTCCTCCAGCCAGGTCTCAGAAGCTCTTGGATTTAAATCACATTTGAGATGGCTCAGCCACCTCACATGGCACAAAGTCAGCAGGATGGCTCCTGTGGCAGTGCTGGAAACAGAAAAGTTTTAATAAATGGCAAAATAGCAAAGCTCTTTGCAGAGAAAACCTGAGCCAGGGGCAAGAGGTTCTAGCTCCTGGTAAAACACCTTACAAAATCAAGTAGTTCCTCTCTTCTTTTTCTAGTGAATTGCTTGGGTGGGACTTATTGGCTTCTGTCCAATTGCCCATCCTTAAGTTTGAGGTGAGGTTCCCAAGGTCCTATGAGATGTCTTTTTACCTAATTGAGGAGAGAAACTTCTGGGCTTATTTCCTTTTTAAGGAGACAAAGGATAGTTTTGTCTCTCCTCAACAGGGGGGCACATTCCAACACCTGACATTTTGGAAACTTCCTGAAGGTTTGTCACTGAAGACACGAGCCCCTGAACTCCTTCAGCAGGTTTGAAAACCTCTGTTAGGTAAAGTTATAAACTTGTCACAAAATATAAAACTCCTGATCAGAGCTGTTTAAAAGTTTCTGAAGTAAAGGGTGCCAAAAGTTAAGTGCACGAAAATGCCAAGGAAATGAATTAGGTGAGAAAGAGAAGGAATACCAACTTGGAAGAGAGAGGCTAGGATTATCTCTGCAAGGTAGCAGAGGGAGTGTTTCATGGGGATCACAGAAATTTAGTGCGCAGGAAAGATCAGAAGACAGAGATGCTCATGCTCCTTGCAGCTCCCTGTTTGGGGAGACATTTTGGGTGGAAGGACAGACAGAGGCTAACAAAAAAGCCATCACCCAGCTGGCACATCGGGCCACAATGAGCAACAAATCCCCAAATGGACAGGCTGCATTTCAAATTCAGGAGGAAATCAAAAGGAATCCCTGGCTCAGTGGTTAATCCCTAGCAGATTTCAATTTCCTGCCTTGGAGAGTCAGGGCATGAGGCTTCTTCAAAGGAGAATTTTAGCAGAACGGCATGTCTTCTGTCCCAGCTTCATTCTTGACAAAGGTGAAGATTTTCTGGCTCTGTGCTGCAGATTTCAGCCCCTTTTCCACCCCAGAAAAACCCCAAACCAAACACCCAACCCCCCAAACAATCATGCCATTACTCTTTAAGAAATTCTTTACCCTGAAAATTTCAGTCTCTTGATGTGCAAAGTTACAGACCATGGGCAGTGAGACCTTTTCCCAGGAAGTGCCTGGCACCATCAGGCCAATATTTCAATTGTACAGGTTTTTTCCAATTGTGCAATATTTTCAATTGTACAATTGAAATTTGTACAAAAGTACAATTTTCAATTATAATTGAATATATCTGTGCAGAGTACAAGTTGAGGTTGCAGTCATTTTGCACACCTGGATGAGAAAATTATTTTGACACTGAAACCACAAGAAACTGGACAATTTTGTCCACTGTCCTAGGGTAAGCCCCACCCTGATGCTCCAGGATGCATTTCACATACAGACACACACATGCAACTTACAGCAACTCTAAGCCCCCCAAAAAATCAACAATAAGCTGTTTGGATGTTGAAGGTACTTATTAATATTGTGCCTATGATTAATAGACACCAATGAGGGAGTGTTTTAAAATATTCAGGTCACCGAGGAGCCCAAATTTTAGATTGAATCAGGCTGCTTGAAAAGCCACTCCTACATCAGTCAGTCATTTAGCAAGTGACACTGAAAACAAAAAACTTCTCCTCATTAAAAGAAATAACTGGAATACTTCTCAGTTTTATCCTTGAGAATTACTCTAGATGCCATTCTCCCTGCCTTTTACTGAAATCCCAGACTTTAAAGGAATACCATGATAATTCCTTGCTAAGTGACAGTGGAATCCCTCCATAGTTGCACATTACATGCATCCACATTGAAACAAGATAATTTCATTAGGTCTGAATACCAAATACAAAATGTGGGGGCAGAGATCATTTTCCTAATCAGAAGTATCAGGCCCCTGGAACTCTCAGAGAATAGGGCTATTAAAATGTAAACAGTTCCTTTGAAATTTAAACTGCCATTTTCAAAACCAGATGTTCTTCTTGATCATTCCCTGCATAAGTTTCCAAAATTTCTGCTCATGATGGCTAACTGCAAATCAACTGGATAATAGCCTCAGAAACTCTTCCCACAACAGTTTAATTAGAATGCACAGCTACATTTTATCAGCACCTTTGATGAGGTGGTTTAAAACCATTAAATCATAAATTTTATCATAATGCATGCACATTTCCCCTAACCAGCCTAAAACCACATTCTGTGCTAGGGCAGAAAAACATCGGGTAGGACCTAAAAGCCCTGGACAAACTGGACGGAAAACTGATAATTTAACAGGTCAGCTTTAAAAGCACTGAGCTGAAAGCAGCACAAGATCCATGTTATTCATCTCTTCAGTGAGATGGGAGAAGTCAGGAGGAAAAGTTCCTATTGCCACAGGAGAGGGAGGGAGGGCTCCAGTTCTGGTTTCTGGGGTCAGCAGTAGGTTCTGGCAGCAGAAGTGGCATCAATGCACAAATGGCACCCAGCAGGAATTCTCCTCCAAGGAGGAATTCTCCAGCTGAAGAGGAGGGTGGATGAAAATCCAGCTGACGAAAAAATCCAAGGAGATTTCTCTTATGAAGTGTCCCAAGACTCTAAAATCTGGCCCAAGAATTCTATGGGTCACACCAAGCCACGATTCTGCATCCCTGCTGCTTTCAGGCCATTATGTGTGTTATTCAATAGCATCTGCAGAGCAATAGTTCTTTTGAGTTTTGCTTTTGTCCAGCGCTGCTTTTCCTCAGACATTCAGTAATTACAACCTTTGAAAGCACTTCATCAAGAGTGACTTTTTATTGCTCAGATTCCCCAGCAGTGGCAGAACTGAGCTCCAGTGACCTTTGGTTTGATCCTTAACATTCCTGCTTCTTCCAGCTTGGGCACTTCTGCAAGTGAGTCTTTCACTGTGCTTTTACATAATATTTACTTTAAAGGAGAAAGCTTTGATATGGGTCCACAGCCACCAGTTTTCTGTGCCTCAAAACCAACCTGAACCCCAGTCTCCATGGTAACAGATGCCACCAGTGAGCCCTAGCAAATCTTGGTTATTTTTGTGGAGAAGATGAACAGGGAAACCACAAGGTTTCTGTGAAATCTCTCAGTGCTGCCAGAGTTTTACTTCTCCTTTAATCCCCAGTTCATGGTGGGCACTAAAGGGTTCTATGCCTACACAGAGCCATGTCTAAATAATATTATCCTTCCTGTACTTTCTTTATAATGCCAGAAAGCCAACAGCAATTCCCCCAGATCTTTTATCCCATGAAAAACTGATCAAGACACACATCTGACTGTACTCTGCATATTACAGATGGACTTCACAATGTAGAACAAAACCCTCTGATTTAGGCTTTATGGCAATTTGCTGTCCCTTGAGCTCCCATTTCCTAAAAATCATTCAGGAAAAAAAAGTCTTGTGACAAAGTTTCCTCATGTGTGTCAAAGTCACCAAGGTTAGCCCAATAAAATGCCATGCAGATTTTTTTTTTTTTTTTAAACTGATGCTGACCCTCTCATGGCTTAACCATTGAAGCAGTTGGAGTATGGTCCCCACATTTTCCTGGGAAGCCTTTCTACCACCACAGCTTTCCAGCTGGAAAAGAAGCAGCATCAGGGCACCAGGGTAACCTCTCATCACTCTGAGGAGCTGCAGTGCAAGGCCCCAGTCTGCTCAGATTTCAGGCAGGGATTAAGCAGGTTTCTGCAGTTCAAACCTTTGTTTTACTCAGCCACACAAAACTCTGCAGCAGAATGCACTACTGTTTCTTTTTTCTTTTTTTTTTCCTTTCATTTTCTTTAGAGCCTTTAAAAATGCAGATACTTTCAGTGCTTTAGAAAACCCTGGCTATAAATGAAAGTTTTACTTAGAAGAACATATGTTCTCATTTGCTTTTAACTGTGTATACTATCAGTAACTGCAGGGTAAAATTTAATCAAGAATTATATTGCTGTGTCTGAAATCTCACCATCCAGCTCAGCCCCAGACAGCCCCTGCATGCCTTGAAGTCCTGTCCAGCTAAGTGGCACCTCAGCCATTCCTCCAGAACCAGTAAAAGCAGGGTACAACTCTTTGTTTGCAGAATTTCCTGCTGGTTTTGAAATACCTGTCTCTTTGAAAGCACCCCAGTGGCCCTCAGGTATTCAGTTCCCTCTCCCAGACAGGGATTCTTGCAGTTCCACTCCTGTTTCAAGGCATCTCCCCAGAGAACAGGCTGTGCTTGCACTGCCAAAGGCAGGAGCAGACACAGGATGAATTCACCCAGCTGATGTTTGCCCTTGGGGAGAAACACACAACGATCCAAACCCTGCAAAACCATTCATTCCCCATTTGAGATCTCCAGCACCAGTCTCATAAAGGCTCTCTGGCTGTGCTACATAATTTATATGGTGTTCACAGGCAGAATTCTCTGCATAAAGTTCTTCCTGGCTTGAAAAGCACAGGAGCAAATCCTAAGGAAATAAACTCTAAATTGAGAGACACTGGGGCTAACTGCTTCTGGGGGTGCTTTTCAGAGTGCCTGAGGCATTCAGAACTCAGAGATCTTTGAACAGTCACTAAAGAAAAAAAAAAAATTATTAAAATACAAAAAAAAGGGGAAAAAAGAAGAATTAAAAGAAGACAAAAATGCAGTGATTTGTTTAAAACTTGACTGACTTTGGAAAGAGCAGCAGAAACAAACAGGAGCTTACAAAAAACATTAAAGGACTAACAGGATTTAAGGTTCTCAAAGGTACATCCCTCTCCTTACCACACATCTGTGCAGCTCTCAGCATTGCTCCATCCCACTGGCAGTCACCAGCCTGGAGTGAAACACAACTAAACAATGGCAGTCTTCAGCTTGGATTCATGGAAAGAAGCCCAAAAATGGCACATTATCTTGACATTCTCAATTTTGGAAAGAACCAGAGTTTTCTTCTGCTTCCATGTCAACAAGTAGGTTCTGTTATTTCTTACTTTCTTTTCAAAAAAAAGTTGGAACTCAACCACCAAGGGCACGAAAGAAAGATGCACTGATGAGTGTCTTCCAGATTGGCAGCCAGAGAAGGAAAGATACAAATAAATAAACACTTATTTAAAAAGCCTTCAGCTGGTAAATTGAAATGTTTGGGTGAGGGCTGTCATATCTGCCCCAAGCCCATCTCTGTGATGAGCAACACCAGCCTTCCTGATTTGAATGTAGTTAATGACAATGCTCAAGGTTTTGAATCCAAGTGCCTCATTCATCATTGCCAGGCTTCCTGAAGGTGCAGGCAGAAGCAGAGAGGAGATGCCATTAGAGCAGATGTGTTCTATACTGTCCTTTTAATCTACACTCAGCTCATTAACTTTGATTGGTGTCCTAGTGTGGGTCAGCTTCAGAACTATTAACTCTGCAGCCCTCCTCCTAACGTGCACCAGCCCTTCAGTCATGTTTTTATAAAGCAAAGATTGATGTCTTTGCACCTATTGTTTGTTCTTCTCTCCCTTTCTTCGAAGGGTCTGCCAAGGACTGGCACAAGAAATAGAGAGGATCCTCCTGTGGTGACCACAAACCTGGTTCTGACAGGGAATTTTTGCTTGGATTTTCCAGAAATATCATAAGAGAGAAGCTGCACTGAGATGTCACCAGCTTGCTAACCTGTTGGATGGACTCTGTTGACCTGCTTGCAAAGGTCCCACTGCTTCTGAGGCCAGAAATCCTCCCTCACAGGGATTTGGACTGTCCAAACCATCCACTCTGCTGATTTCTCACATTTTCCAAACCATTCCAACACAGCCCTTCATCCTCACCCAGTTAAACAGGACTCAGGCTGTGCCTGCCTGGCAGGTGAGGATTTCTACTGGGTTCCTTTGTGATGGAAATATGAAAATAGAAATAAATGTATAAATAAAGAAAAGCTGGGATGTTTAACATGACTCAGGCTGTGCCTGCCTGTCAGGTGAGATTTTCTATTGGGTTTCTTTGTGATGGACATTAAACATATGAAGAATAGAAATAAATGTATAAATAAAGAAAATCTGGGTGTTCAACATGACTCAGTTAAACAGGACTCAGTCTGTGCCTGCCTGGCAGGTGAGATTTTCTATTGGGTTCCTTTGTGATGGACATTGAACATATGAAAAATAGAAATAAATGTATAAATAAAGAAAAGCTGGGGTGTTTTAGAGACAAGCTGTGTTGCTGTGTTGCTGCTACTGTTACTGCTACCCAGTACAACAGAATCTTACTAATTTCTACTCACTGACTTGCACAACTTGATTTTTGCCTTTTTTTTTTTTCCTTTTGCCTTTGTGCTTCTGGTATTTATTTCCATGTATTTATCACCTTTAGAGCACAGCTTTCCTTGCACTTTGCCTAATGCCAATGCACTAATTTTCAGGAAAACACCAGAGCAACTGACCTGAAAAGCCCACATCTGTAGAAGCAGCAAACAGAAATATGAATGAATGAAAGCCAGAAGCAACACGCTTTGGATAATTAAGGGCCTTTTGTACTTTTAATTGCATATATTCAGAAGTGGCTGCATGGAGAGCAGTTTAAAGACCTGTGCACTGTGGGATTGCTGGGGAGCTCCTGTTAAAAGTCTGAAAAACCTTCTGGGGGACAGCCAAGGTTAAGCAAGGCACAGGATGTGCAGAGGTCACCTTGTGTTGGAGAGCTCCCTCTGCCTCACTCAAGTCTCTCTGAAGGGTTCTCCCACCTACATGCATAACACCTCTCCAAAGGCTGCAATTTGAGCTGCTCAGAATAAACCACCAGCTTTTAACAACGCCTTATTTCATGTTCCACCATGCTAAACAATCCCTCCTTGTCACCAACATGATTTATGAAAAATCCTTTCCTTAGGATTTTTCCCTCCTGAGAAGCTGAGAGGTCTCAGGAACAAACTGCAAACAATGATTCTCTGCTGCTGTGGGATGCACCAGGTGGATCTGGGATTGGTCTCTGTGGTTGTTTCTCATTAATGGCCAATCCCAGCCCAGCTGTCCAGACTGTCTCAGTCACAGACAAACCTTTGTTATTCATTCCTTTTCTATTCTCAGCCAGCCTTCTGCAGAAATCCTTTCTTCTGTTCTTTTAGTATAGTTTTAATATAATCTATCATAAAATGATAAATCAGCCTTCTGAACATGGAGTCAACTTTCTCATCTCTTCCCTCACCCTGGGACCCTTTTGGACAATACCACAGCTCCTCATGGCTCCAGCCAAGAATTAGGAGCACTAAAACCAAACATACCCAGGGGCCAATTCTCAGCTCACTCTGAGGTATAAATTTTTTCTCAACTAAGGTTTTTAAGAAACAGTTGGTCATTTAGAGACAGCACAGACTCAGTGGCACTTAGAAGCAAAGAACTCAGACACCTGAAGTCAGATTCCAGAGAATTTGCAAGGATGTGAGCAGATGGCCATGTCTCAGTCTCCCTCTGGCTACTCCAGTTTCATTCCTGCAAAGCTTTACCACACAATTAAAAACACGTGGATGAGGTCTTCCCCTTGCCAGGTGTGTATTCAGACAAGGACAAAGTAAGGTCAGTAAGAACAAAGAGGTTTTGAAAAGAGAAGGCAGGGCAGGTTGAGTGTCTGCTGTGAAATAAAGGGTGACAAAAAGCTCCCAGATCTTTGGGGCTGAGGGGACACACAAAATCCATATTCCCTGCTCCTGACAGCACACAGAGGAGACAGGGTCAGGAGGCAGCACACCTTGACAACACCAGCTTTTAATGCCTCAAAGGAGCTGGCTCTTCTTTGGCTCCCCTTTTACAGCAGCTGCTGTGCCAGACTGACTCCATAATTATCCTGCATTCGTGGGTTTTTTCTCCTCTCTGGCTACACACAGAAAACTGGCTGTTGATTAGAACTTTATTCAAGCATCCCTTGGTATCCCAGCTCATCTGAAGCATGAGAAGGTAATTTAATTTTCACTCTTCTAGTCCCACAAGCTGCACTCTGGGGGACAATAGGAAAGGAAGCAGGCTGTGGGGCTCAGCTATTCTCCTTATGAGCTTAGTGACACAAAAAAAGAGATGAACTATCAATGAATGCTGCCTTTCCCCAGCCAATTCTCTTCAGTTCATGCTTTCTGTACACCCAGGAGAATAATTTCAATTGGTTAGGAGTTTCTCACATTGAGTATGTCACCTTGTAGAGCAAAAGGTGACACAGCAGCACAGCTTGTCTCTAAAATATCCCAGCCTTGTTTTATCCAGCTTTTGGTTAAAGGGGTCAGAAACCCCTGTTTCGAGCAACAGAAAAATAGCTCATTTAGTAGTGAGATGGAGGGAAATGCCACCAAAACCAGACCTTATGAAATGCTAGAGATGAAACTCATTTTGCAGAGAGAGGACCTGGCACAAAAAGGCCCAGATTCACACAGAAAACAGACAGCAGATCCCTCAGTTCACTAAACTACAGGAGGCAAAGGTGAAAGAAGGTAAGGGGTCCCACCAATGAGGCTACAAAACCTCTGATTTCGTTTGTGTTTGGCAGTGAGTGAAGAACATTTCATCTCTCGAGTCACTGAGCAAATGCACTCCTTGTGGATGTAAAAGGAGAAGTGGCTTGGCTGCCTGCAGAATACAAGTGGTGTTTGCTAAAAGAGAAGCTCAGGGTTGGGTAAGCCAGTCCCAGTGTCCATGTTTCCTGCTGAATCCTGCTACATTTCAGTTATGTGCTTAAAAATTGGGGTTTTTTTCCATTCTCAGGAAGTTGGAAAGGTGTTTGTCTCAAACCACTGAGCCGAGCCTCTGAGACAAAGTGGGGATTTTTGAAATGTTCTTACAGTCTGTGAAAACCCTCAGAGAGGTATCAGGTCACTGCTGGAGTGATGCAAATTGTGTTAATCCTGCTCTGTAAAATTGCTGCAGTGCCTTCAGAAGGTGCATTTCTGTCAGGGATTACAGGAACTGAGCTCTGCTGTGGTGCCTTCTGGGTTTCTAGGGCTGGCTGACAAGACCAGGCAGGTAAATATTAATCAGCAGACAGCAGCTGCTGTTGGAGTGCTCTTGATTTAAGATGTGGATAACAGCTGAGGAGACAAACCTGATGTTTACTGAAAATTAGAATTGTGCCTGTTTATAAAAGTGTCAGAGACAACTTCATAAGAGCACTGCCTTGAAATGGAGTTTATATTTGTTTCAGCTTCCAGAAGTCAGCTCAGGAACTTCACATGGAGGGGAAGTATGAATAAAGACAATAAACTGAGATATTCTAAAAGTACCTGCAGGATGACCTCATATAACTGCATTATGATTTTTAAGCCACACCTTCAGCTGAAAGCTGCCCATCACTGATGAAATCAATATTATTAAGTTTGGTTTGCCTTACCTCAAAATTTGTCCCTGATTTGCAGAATAAACCACAATAAATTCATCAATCTGCATAATAACTGAATAATTAGCTAATTAGCATGAAAGCAGATCTCCAGTGATGTATGCCTGTATGTCCATTAGCAGCAAGCATTTCCTGATTCAAGTGAGTGAAAGAAATCTCAATTTGATAAATAAAATAAAAGCAGCTTTCTTTTCCCTTTCAAGAGACTGAACAGGAACAGATTTCAGGAAAAAAAAAATCAACAGTGATTAACCTAGAATAAAATGCCTGCTCAAAAAGACCAGCTTAAACATGTGATGATGAGGAAGTTAATTTCCTGAAATTTATAGGTTCCTGTAAAACCTATAGATGCACATCATGAATTAGATTAACTTTATTTTAAAGTGATATTGTGCAGAACGAAGGAGCTGCAGTTCTTTAACATCTTCTGGGCTTGCTGCTTAGTATTAAACAGGTTTTATGGGCAGAAAAAAGAGCCCACTAATTTAATGTCTAGCCACTCACCTTGTCCTTGCTGACTGTTTAATACAAAGTGTATTATTAACATTATTAAAAACAGCAAATGACCAAGAAGTGGAGTCCCATGTTTTAATTTCCCTTCCTAGCTGTGAATTATGGCAGCTACCAGCTGGCTGGCTTCCCACAAGCTGAAATCCTCTGTCACTCATACCTGCTCCCCCAGGAAGTGTACTGCCTAAATCCCTATTTTATCTCCTCCCCACCATGTTTGATATTGCCTGTAAAACATGCAAAGCCCAAATTCCAAATGAGACAGTCCCACCCTGCCCAACCACTCCCCCTCTGTCCTGCAGGGATCACTATTGAAATATCCTGTGAACTGCCACAATTGTGCACTTCAGACATATTTTGTTTTTTCTTTGCTGGACCTTGCCCTGATGCATTTATTGGGCACGAGATGCAAACCTTAGACAGCAAACCCCTGTAAAACCTTAATGAGATAGCCCAGAATACTGAAAGCTGGCAGCTTTTTTGGATTATGTGTCACTTCTGCTTATCCTCTCAGCTGGCATGGTTTGTGGAAAGGTGTGACAGGCCAGAAATCAGCTCAGCTTCCAGGGGTCTGCACTGACAGTGTGAGCAGCAGTGCCTGGCAGTCCTGCAGTGCATTCCTGATAAATCAGCTGACACTTCTCTGCTGGTTTCAGTGAGATCCAGGTCTCATGCTGCTGGTGGCTGAGGTGATTGAAGCTCTGGGAAGGCCCTGAGTTTAGCAGGTGGCTTTGATATATGGTCACCACAGCAGCTCCTCAGCTGGAGCCAGGTGGATTGAAATTCTCTTTTCCCTTGGGGCAAGCTGCACCAAGGGAAATTTAGGTTGGATATTGGGAAAAATTTTCACAGAAATGCTGATAAAGTTCTGGAATGTTCTGCCCAGGGAGGTGGTGGAGTCCCCATCCCTGGGTGTGTTTAACAAAGCCTGGATGTGGCACTGGGTGCCAGGGGTGAGTTGAGCTGTTGGGAATGGGTTGGACTCGAAGATTTTTAAGTTAGTCTCTTCCAACCCAGGGATTCTGTGAATTTGGGAGGCCTTTTTAACCAGGCACTGCTGTTCCTCTGGTCATGGGACAGCCCAAGCAGAGCTAGGAGAGCCTGCAGCCTAAAGCTCCCATCACACCTGCCCTTAGAGCACATCCCCCCATTCTGCTGTGCCCAGGAGGATAAATATTTTTGGAAAGATTTGGTAAGATTGATATCCTGAGTGGATTCCATATCCCTGTCCTTTATGCAAAATCCCTTAAAGCCTGATCTGCAATTCCCACACTGGAATGCATTCTGTGCTTGGCACCTTTTGGGCACAAACAATGCCAAGCTTTGGGAATTTTTCAAGCTGGAAAGGAGAGACAATGGGCAAGCAAGGAGGTACTGGCATTTGTCAAGGTCACCCAATCCCTCAGGGCAAATGTTGAAAGAAAACAGAAATTATGTCAGGCCCACCTGATTCTGATCTTTTGGCTAGTCCAGAGCCATTCAATATTCCACTGGGGAGACCACTCCAATTTCCTAACTCCAGGAGTTTAAGAAGTATTACCCTTTCTACACAAAATCCTGTAAGATAATTCTCCAAGGTTTTTTTTTTTTTTTTAAATCCTCTAAGAGGGAAAATTGCAAAGATCTATCACAGCAGCAAACCTTGTCAGATTAATGAGATACCCCTGTCTGTAATGCAGTCAGGGATTTCAGCTGGATCTCACTAATTGCCATTAAATGAAATCATCAGCCTGCTCTCTTCTCCAGCCTGTATGGCAAGCCTGACAATGAATATATCCCCACTGAGGAAAGCAAATGACAATATAAGGGCAGGATGGAGCAGAGTAATTCCCATTGCAGACACTCTTTCCCAGCCTGTGAAATCACCAACTCTGCACTAACCAGAGAGGATTACCAAGTGCACTGGGTGCTCTTTTATACAGGTCCTCCAGGAACTTTCCCTGCATGCAGCTGTGTTACCAAGAGATTTATGCTCTCTGAACACACCAGCAGCACAGACCCATATTTGGGGTGATATCTGGGATAACATGGGTTAAGACCCATATTATTTTAGGGTTAATTGTAATCCTATGTTTAATTAGATATACCAAATATTAAGTGGAATTTTATGAAGAAAAAGATTCCACATTTGGACAGGCTATGCCATATTTGACATCACAGCAAACTGCACATTAGAGATGTAAGGTTTGCTCACCTCTCCAGCCCTCACACCTCTTTGCATTCCCATTGACCCTTTGGTGGGGCATTGGTGCTGACTGAAGGTACAGTGAAGCTCTCAGCAGTGACAAATGAGGACAGTCTGGAGGGTACATCTGGGTCCAAACTGGGCCCAAGTCAAATGAGGACCATGGAGATTCCATCTTAAGGACTTTCTTAAGAGAAAGAAATCATCTTTCAATCAGGTGTGGCTTGTCTGTGCCACGGATTGACCTTGGCACAGGGCAGCTGACAGCAAGTCCCATCTGCCCAGATTTCAGAATCTGAGTATCCAAAAGGAACCTGAGGCAGAGACTTCTGTGCTCCATCTGCAATTCCCAAAATCACATGTAAAGCCCAGGAAAAGTCTACTGGTAAAATACTTTGTACTCCAAATGTCAAGTTGTGCTCCTGTATCTTTTTAGAATCATTCAGATCTGATCAGATCCCACAGGCCAGATGTATCTCCATGCAGGTTTTTAGAGACCCAGTGGATTTCTAACACAAATTAGATAATCAGATGTTGCCACATACAAATCTTTTTACTTTAGTGAAAAACAAGAAAAAAAAAAAAAAATAAAGGTGTCCCAAAACTATTTTATAAAATATGGGTTAGAGCAGTCACAGACACTTCCTATGCTTCCAAAGAGCCAGACTGTGAACTGAGGACAACTGTGCCTGGAGTAAAATAGAGATTCTCTGCACAAAATGTACACCTGGTTCTTCACCCTTGCTGGAAAATGCAATTTTCTCACTTGAGCAACCTGCAGTTTGCAGAGATACAGAATGGACTGAGGCTTGGAGCAGTTGAACTGACTGATGGAGACATCATCAGCTCATTATTCTTTGGTTATCTGTGCACGTTTTTAGTAGGCTGCCATTTGTAGCTAACACAAGCAAGAAAAAAACCAATCTGCTTGAAAAGGAGAGGCTTAGCAGGTCCAGCTATCTGAAAACACTCTGGACTTATCCTACTGATCATATAAACATTCCCGTTGGAAGGAATATATGATATATGATACATTATATAATATTATATAATAGTATAGATATAATATAATATAATATAAATATAATAGATAGAATATATAATATATAATATATAAGTATAGATAGATATTATATATTATATATGATATAGTATATGATATACTATATCTAATAATATTATACAGTAGATAATAATATATCTTATATAATATATTATTATAATTAAATAATATATATTGTATAATATATAATAATATATATATTTTATAATTATATCATATACATTATATATAATATATTATATTATATAGTTATATAATATATAATAATAATATATATTATATAATATAATATATTATGCATAACATATATTGTTATATAATTATATATAAAAATATATATATATATCTACATAAATATATACACATATAAAATATAATTATATTATTAGCTGATAATAATATAATATTATATTTATTATATTTTTAATTATTAAATATTAAAATGGTAATAATATTCCAATATTCCAATATTCTGTATTGGAATATGTACACATGCATATGACTCCCCAAAGCTCAGGAAAATAATGGAATCTGCTTCATCCATTGTGGGTTTTCTGAAGCACTGCCTTGCTCCAGACAATATTTCCTTAGCCCCAGCAGGTGGGTCAGTGAGCCAGCTCACCTGGAGAGCTCAGCTCACAAGCGTGCTTCCTCTGCTGAGAGGCAACTCCCCAAGCATTTATGTAGCAATCCTCTTGTTCCCTGAGAAGCACACCTAGAGAAAACAGCATTGCAGGGATTTTAGGGCAGTGGAAATTTTAATCTTTGAGTGCTGAAAGAAACAACAAGGGCTTTGGTTTGCAGTTTATTATTCCATAGTTCAGATTTGACAGTCTGGAGAGATAAGAAAACAGAAAAGAAGGTAAATGTGAGGAGAAGGCTCAGAGAAAACTTAACTTCCACCTTTCTTCCAATGAGACTAACACCCAATGAGAAGGAAAGTTCAATACCCTTTGCCAGCAGAAGAATCTGTACCTTGCTGCAGGCAGTAGTCCCTGGGAATGGGATCATTTAGGAGATCAGGGATTGTTTGGCTTCAAGGCTTTCTGTGCTTTGCTGGTTTGTCTGCTGCCAACACAGAACTCATTCCAAGCCCCTGTGACACAGCTGTTTGTTTCTTACATCTTCTTTTCTGCCCACTGTTCAGCAACAGTCTCAGCATCAGCAGCATGCATAAATAATGTCACAGACTTCCCATTTCCCTTGGAACACACGAGCTGTGAGATTTCATACACAGTATTTTCATTTAGCTGGTGGCATTCAGTGCAGCAGCTCCCATGCAAACACAAAGAAACATTCCAATACAATCAGAAACTACACTGTAAATGCAAAACAAATGTAAACATCTTTAAGAGCAATTTGCTGCTTGTGATGCTGAAGGGCACCTGAACAGTCAGAATATGCAAGTCACAAAAATCATGAGCTCTTTTTTTTGATCTGTTTGGGCTGTGGAATTCCTGATTTTGAAGGAGCAATTCCATGCTATCATGCTTCTAAAAAAATTTAAGAATCAATGATGTGGATCAAATGCTTTTAACAAAAAGAAAAAACAGAGCCCCTTCTGATATTTGGTAGCTCATCAGAAAAGGTCAAGTGTTCCATGCAAATAAAAAAAAATCTATAAAGACACCTTCTGCCAGTCCCTAAGCTATTAAAATTTCAAGATAAGGAAGCAGGGCAAGTTTTTGCCTTCCTTATCGATGTGCAGTTTTGTTAAGACCTTTGTGTTGTCCTGGTTACTGCAGCTGTGGGCTTCAACCTGGCTTCTTGCAGCTGTCCCCATTAAAATATTAAAAAAATAAATAAATAAAAATCCTGCCTGCTTTTATTTATACCTTGTTCCAAGCTTAGTGAACTAAACTCACCAAGTCTACTCTCAGCTGACAAATTCTAGAGGTCTCAGTTTGTATTGTCTTTAAGGCCAAGCTAGAAGATTCCTTTTGCTTCAATAGTTGGATTTTCAGCCAGAAAAAAAATCCATGTACCATGGAATTTCACACTTCACAGTCAGTATAGCCCAGCCTGTTGATCTCTGCCACCCAAACCCAGCTCACTTCACACCCCTAAACCAGCAGAGGTTCTGTCCCACCACTGCACCTGAGATGAGCTTGGGAAGGATGAGGTTAGCTGTAAGGGCTGGGGCACAGGCCCAGGGAATCTGAATGGTTTATTCAGAGAAATGAGCTGGTTTTACATCTCCTCAGGGCACAGGGTGTCCTTCCATGGCAGCTCTCACTACGTGACCTCTCCCACGTTGCCATGTCACAACACACTCTCTAAATGTCCTCCCATGGGGTGATCACTGTGCTCAGGGCTCTGCCAAGGGACACCTCCTGCCCACAAGGGCAGTCTGGGACAGCTGCTTTGTGCCTCCATGTGCTCTTCTGTGTCACCATGTCCTCTCTGTGCCACCATGTCCTCCCCTGTGCCTCCGTGTGCCCCTCTGTGACACCATGTCCTCCTTTGTCCCTCCATCTGCCCCTCTGTGCCACCATGTCCTCCTTTCTCCCTCCACGTGCCTCTCTGTGCCACCATGTTCTTCTTTGTCCCTCCATGTGCCCCTCTGTGCCACCATGTGCCCCTCTGTGCCACCATGTGCCTCTTTGTCCCTCCACGTGCCCCTCTGTGCCACCAGGTGCCTCTTTGTCCCTCCACGTGCCCCTCTGTGCCACCATGTGCCTCTTTGTCCCGCCATCTGCCCCTCTGTGCCACCATGTCCTCCTTTCTCCCTCCATGTGCCTCTCTGTGCCACCATGTTCTTCTTTGTCCCTCCATGCACCCCTCTGTGCCACCATGTGCCTCCTGTGCCACCATGTCCTCCTTTGTCCCTCCATCTGCCCCTCTGTGCCACCATGTCCTCCCCTGTGCCACCATGTCCTCCTTGTCCTTCCACGTGCCCCTCTGTGCCACCATGTCCCCCTTTGTCCCTCCACATGCCCCTCTGTGCCGCCATGTCCTCCCCTGTGCCACCATGTCCTCCTTGTCCTTCCACGTGTCCCTCTGTGCCACCATGTGCCTCCTTGTCCCTCCACGTGTCCCTCTGTGCCACCATGTCCCCCTTTGTCCCTCCCCCATGCTGCCAGCCCCCCTGAGTGCCATTTCCAGCCATTTCCTGAACACCTGCAGAGCTGGTGGCCCCACCAGCTCCCTGGGCAGCCTGTTCCAATGTTATCAGCAGCTTCCCTGAAGGAATCTCCATCCCATGGTGTGCTAGCCCCACAATAAACACTCTGCTGCAGATGGATCTCTAGGAGGAGGAGAAAGCTGATCTCTGCTGTCTCATCCAGCCCCAGGGGCAGGGATGGAGAGCAGTTCCCAGGCTGGGGTGTCTCTCAAGCTGCCCTCTCCCTCCAGCTGTGCTCCTGAGCTCATCCAACACCAACACCTTCCTAGGCACGGGTCCAAACCACTTTGGGACTTTTGGTTTGTCTCCAAATGCTAGGTGTTTGTCACCGTTATATTTTCTGAACAATCCCTCCGCCAGGATTTCTTCTCCTGGGAAGCTGAGAAGCCTCAGAGAAAAATGAAAACAATAATTATCTGATTTGCTTCTCCTGTGCTTTGCTGCTTTGGAGGTGGTTGGAGATTGTTTATCCACAGGTGACTGTTCATTGGTTTCATGGGAATTGTTTTCATTTATTGGCCAATGTTGGGGCTCTGGAGAGTGTCACGAGTTTTTCATTAGTATCCTCTAGCCTTCTGTCTGGATCCTTTCTCCATTCTTTGGTACAGTATTCTTTAATATAATATAGATCATAAAATAATAAATTATGATCTATATTCTATTAAAGAATACTGTACTGAGCTGAGTCCATTCTACTGGCATTTCCCTGTGCCATAAACACACAAAAAAAAGCCCTGTAAAATGTATGTCAGTGACATTTGCAGTGTTCTGAAGTTTAAGCCACCAATTATTCAGCCAGTCCCTTGTTTATTGTCTCAATAACCCACCAAGGAAAGGTGAAAGGCTAACCAATGAAAACTCTGAATAGTAAAAAGGTTAAAGTGCCTTAAAAGTTTGTGGGTTTGCTACTGACTACACTGAGGATATAAATGATGGTGTCTTGTTCTCATGACAATGACAAGAAAGCAGGACAAAAACCTGTTCTTGTGGTAAAAGCTCTACAGGAAATCAAGTGTGGCAAATTTAACTCTTTCTCTTTGCAATCTGCAGGGTTTCCAAATGTCATAATCTGTGTGAGAGGATTCAACAGCCCCCAGTTACATATTGATAGCACTTCTCATAGATGCAGTTTTAATTTTGAACGTGCTATTGGGTACCTGAATGCCATATTATCTATCCACTGTGGTTAAACAGATGCAGTGAATAATGCATTCCCATTTGACTCTCTTTGATCATTCCATCTTTGTTTCAAAGCTGGCACAGAACAGCTGCTTAAGGTACAGAGCTCAAAAGACACTCTAAATATAAATGATGGACACTTGATGAGGCACAAAGCCTGCAGGATGTGCTCCCTGCAAGGACTCACATAATGCTCAGACTGCAGATATTATTATTATTATTACCATTATTACCATAATTATTATTACTTATTATTATTATTATTATTATTATTATTATTATTATTATTATTATTATTATTATTATTATTATTATTATTATTATTTCACATGGGAAAATATATTGAAACTAATTATCTCAACTACTCCTCAGAAGAACAACCTTAGAGATCCTATCTGCTGAGGACAGGAAAATTTGTTAATTAATGTAAGTCCTGTGGAAGTTTAAAGCAAAGGAAACAAATGTAGTGGAGTTCTGCAAGAATTTTGATGAGATTCACTTGCACTTGTTCCTGTCAAAGAAATCAGAAACAAAATAAGTTCTCATAGAAACATAAGATTGTTGCTTGCAGTTTAATCATTTCCATTTAATTACATGGTCAGGATGAAACATTTAATGACTATTTCATTCATATTCCAAGAAGTAACATCGTGTGCTCCTTCCAACTTAGCTGAAAATGGTAAAAAACTGCAATCTCAGGCTTTGGTAAAGTACTTGAAAGTCACCTAACAGTCTGACTGCTCTCACCCTACACCAAACCAGTGCTGAAGGGATTCCAGGTAATGAAAAGAATTAAAGAATTTATTTCAGTGAGAAATCCTGCTGGAATGTGAGAGCTGTAATGACAAACTGATGCTAATCAATGTATTTTAATGCATCTTCAAAGGTCAGTAGGTGAAAGACGAATGAAAAGATGCAAATAAAATTATGGGTGATTTTTCAAAGTACTTTGATGCTACTATGGTAGGTCCAATTAAAGAGATTAATTAGAAAAACAAAACCTTTTATCCTAAAATGTATTTTAGCCCTTCTTCATATTTAACAGTAGAGGACACAGAAGGAAATCCACACTCTAGAGAGCTGTGAGTTCATTTTAAGAGCAGTGCATTCCCTAAGAGTGAGCAGCAGTTGAAGGCATTGCCCCTAAGAAAGGCATTGGCAAGAAATATTTTAAATTTGTGAAAAGATTTCTGAGAAGAAAGCTGCATTCAGAGGGTGGGTTAAAGTCTTTGGAGAGGAAAGTGATTTTAAAAAGAAATGAGATAGATCAGCTTAGGAGAGAAAGATCTGCTACTGAAGAGATCTCTAATTTTGTCAAAGGTGGCATGACAAGAAACTCTAGGAGGAGGTCACGCCTGACAAATGCAAACTGCTTCAACAGTGAGGGTAATTAACTAGCCAAAAAAGAAATCAAAAAGAACAAAAATCTGGAAACCATTGCTTGATTTCATGTCATCTCAGCAGGAGTCTGGAAGCTGGGCAGAGACAGATTATCCAGTGTCATCATGGCTAGAAAATGTTATTTAAAAAACTTCTTCTGATGTTCCACTCCATGGAAGAGGAAAATCAATGAGTGAAGACAGGGGTTATACAAAAGATCTTATAATTGTGTGAACCACAGGATTTTGGAGAGCAAGTGTGGGTTACACACAAGTGAAACATGCTTTTAGAACAGAGGTAAGCCTGTACATTTTCCTCTCAAACTGATTTTGACCAAATTAACACACTGCACGAAAGGAACAGTTTTTTTCCTCTAAAAATAACTTCCACATCCTGAAATTGCTCAAGCAGAGAAAAACAAAGAATTAGGGGGTACAGCTAATGTAACACATCCCAAAAGTCATCCAGCCAGTCTCAGCACTTCCAGGTGCAGTGTCAGTCAGTCCAGCTGCCCGAGACAGCAGTCAAGGGTGCAGGTGGAGAGGATGGAGCTTCTACTTCACCTTTTCCCCACGTGGGGAACCCCTGAGGGAGCTGGGGGTGCTCAGCCTGGAGAAAAGGAGACTCAGGGGTGCCCTCATCACTCTCACAGCTCCTGAAAGGTGCCTGTGCTCAGCTGGGCTGGGCTCTGTCTCCAGGCAGCACTGACACAACCAGAGCACACAGCCTCCAGCTGGGCCAAGGAAAATTTAGGTTGGATATTGGGAAAAAGTTTTTACACAAAGGGTGATAAAGTTCTGGAATGGCTGCCCAGGGAGGTGGTGGAGTCACCATCCCTGGGTGTGTTTAATACAGCCTGGATGTGGCTCTGGGTGCCAGGGTTGAGTTGAGGTTTAGGGCATGGGTTGGACTAAATGATCTTACAGTTCTCTTCCAGCCTGGTCATTCTGTGATTCTGGGAATTCTGTGAAGATACTGCTACGTTGGGAGCAGGAGAGATAAACCCCTCTTCAGCTTCTCAGCCTCCACAACAAAAGCCAGCGAGAGGGGGTCTACTGCTGCAGGTCTTGATGTCTTTTGGGGCTACCTAAAAACAGAGACAGACAGAATTAAAGGAATAAAAAGCAGTTCTATTTATTGAAGGGATTCAGGTGCATTTTGGGCAGACAAAGGGGCTACACCCAAAAATGGACCATGGCTCACAGGTTTTCACACTTTTATAATTTTTGGCCATTTGCATATTGGGGGTTCATCTGACAATTCCAGCTTCAGGTAATGAAGCCATGGACCCCCAGTTTGCTCCCCCAACTCACTTTTGTTTCCATCTCTGGGGCCTGAGGCAGTGAGGTGTCCTTGATTGCCAGGCCTGGAGAGGAATTGTTGTGTCTGCTCAAAATGGGAAAGCAGCAGCTCACACTGAGTGTGGAGTTTAGAGTTATGCACTAAAGAAGTGCATGGAGTGTCACTGTCCCTGTCACTCAGAGCCCACCCATTCCCAGCAACTTCAGGAGTTCATGTCCAGCATCCAAGAGCTACTGCAAGGCTCATTTGCACCAGGTTTGGCTGAAGTTACCCCTTTAAAACAGGCATATTTTATCTTTATAACATGCAGGACCACAGCCCTACACTAACTGCACTATTTTACTCAGCACTGAAATCCTTGGTTAATTAGAGATTTAGAAAGCAGATTCAAATTCCTAAACATTATAAAAAAACCTGACATAGGCTCCAAAAATCAGTTAAATATGACTGTATTAATTGCTGCAGTATCTTTCAATATAGATGACACCATTATTTATCTGCAGAAGGCTGAGAATTCAGGAATACTCCCCAAAGCCCTCCATCAGTCTGTCAGAGGTCTGTAGCTGTCTCCCATGCTCTTCTTTAGCATAAAAAGCACCACATCCTGTAAGGCTCCCACTCATCACTGGCTGTGCCTGTCAGGAGCTCTCTGAGGAGCTGATGCAGGGAGGCTCCAGATCCAGATTCCCAGGGCAGCAGCACTCCTGCTTTGTCCAGAGGCACAAAGCTGCACAAAAGGCATTAAATGCACGTGGCTGAACTGGAAGAGAAAAGCACAGGAATGGTGCAGGCTTAGAGTGTCTCAGGAGAAAGGCTTCAAGGGTAAAATCACAAGTTTTCCTATGCCCAGCCCAGCCCCTGCTGCTAAATGAGCATTTATTTTAGTGCCCAGTGGTTTGGGGAGTGGTGAGTGTGCAGGGTGAGCCCTCACCATCAGCGTGGGGAGCTGTGCTGTGCTGCTCTGCATCCCTTCCATCAGTGCCCTGCTGCTTTGCCAAGCATGCCAAAGCACCAGCTCTAAGCTCTTCAACTCGAGTTACACTGTGCACACAGCACAGGGAAAGATCTCCAGGTGCAGGGGACTGAGGATCCCCCAGGCTCTCTGCAGCAACCCAGGGTGCTGGAGCTCTGCCTGCTGAGAATTCCAGACTTGCTGTGCTGCCAGGCTCTGACCCCCAGGAGAGCCCTGCATGTCACCTGAGACTTTGGAAAAAGCTTCCAAAAGTGATTGACAGCTCTGGGATTGTGGGTGTGGAGTTTGATTGGAAGTGTGGAATATCACAGGGTGGGAAACTTGGAGTTTTAAAATATAGTTAGATATACAGAGCAAGATAGAAGTTTTAAAACAAAAGCCCAAGACCAGACAAGAAAAACCTCACTGTTCATCACTATCACTGGAAATCCACTGCAGAACTGTCCAGGGCAACTTTGGTGCAAACACAACTCTCAGGAAATGAAAACTTCAAATAAAAGATACAGCAGATTACCCCATTAATAGAAAACATTTTTTGGATAGTAGTCTGATTGGTAAAACTCTAGACTAGGCATCTGTCTGGGTTTAATTTCCACTTCCAAAGCTGGTTTGTGTCCCTGAAAAAAGGCTCCTTAATGTGCAGCTATGGAAGTTTCACACACACACCCTGCTGAGCATGCAGATAAAAGGAATTAACCTGACCCAGTGGGTTTGCAGCAAAGATTTACAGGATAACCCACCAAACCAAGCATGAGAACCACAGTGTTGGCCATCAGCTGTTAGAAGTCTTTTCCTGCACAGCATCCAAGACTTTGGGCCCCGCAGGGATGATCTGCTCCCCAGGGTGTCCCAGGGTTTTTATCCTCTGCTGTCTCTGCCTGCTGGAGCTCTGCTCTCACAGAGCCCAAGGACAGAGCCCTGGCCCCACTCTGACTGCCAGCAGAGCCTGAGGAAAGCTCTCTAAAGCTCTGCTCCCCCTCATTCCTCTCACTTGCCTTGTCTGTGGAGGCTTTTGAGGAAAGGACTGTTCTGTAAGATTTTATCCTCCCTAATTCCAGCCTCAGGTACAAAACGTGCTCTTTAAACACAACTTATGAACATACTGTACTGACCTTTCACTTTATACCATTCTTTAACCTCCAAGCATAGCATATCATGTGTAAATTTGTGTATTTTAACTTCAGTTCCCATTCACAAGGTAAACTTTCAACTTACTCTTTGCACAACCCAGTCAAAGACAGACATATTTTACTGAGGGGAAATTGATGAATGACCCAAGCTGGTTAGCAGGGCCAGTGAGAAATCACCTCTCAGTGACCTTAAAGAAAAAAATTAATCTGTACTTGTGCAAGGTATACAGTTACTGCACTTGGAAAGCTTTTTGGACAGCCCTTAGAGAGCTGATGGCAGGAGACTGAACAAGGATGTCCTGAACTGCTTTGTCTGCCCTAAATGTACCTGAAGGCCCTTCAATAAATAGAACTGATTTTTATTCCCTTAATTCTGTCTGGCTTCTGTTTTTAGGTAGCCCCAAAAGACATCAAGACCGGTAGCAGCAGACCCCATCTCACTGTGGCACTGTGGGATGTCCCTTGGCTCTTCTGCAGTCAGAGAAGAATGGATGCTCAAAAGAGAACAAACAAATAACAAATCCCATTTGTGTTGTACACCCAACGTGTTGGAATTTCTCATCTGTAATATTCTGGACTGCAAAGCAGAGTGTGAAGGCAAAAGCACACACTGGTGGGTGAAGGGCATCACATGCTTGGCAATAAATTCATGGAACCAGTGCCAGCCTCCCATTAATGGACTGCTCCAAAATCCATGGAAAGCAGAGATTTGGAAAGGAAGCTCGTTTTCTAAGTTTTCTAAGTTTTGAGTTTAATTTTGGGAGGCTAGGTAGATGACTTGGGCCTGAGCTTTCTCCATTTGTATTGCAAATTGTTTTCTTACACATTAAATTTACCACTTTGTTGGAAAGTTGCTAAAAGGAGCTGAAGGTAATGAATCCTCCAAGTCATTGCTGCCATTGTTACCTGTGATATAAAGGAGGGTTTTAAGTAAGTTTAATTAAAAATTAAAAAGGGTACATCTGTAACACACCTGTACTGGGCTGAGGCAGCCCTTGACCACCAAGCTGAGACAATCAGCCACTGCAGCCACACCCTGGATATGTAACCTTAAATCCCCTTGCTCTTGCAAACCCCAAAAAGATGGAAACATGAACCAAATGCAATTTGTGTGATTTTTCCAGTGCTGTCAGGAAGCAAACAGCGCTGCACAGTGCCACTCCAGCTGCAGCAATGTGGGGATTTCCCTCTCCAAAGACAGGAGTGGTAAGAACCGGGTCAGTTCTTTGTTTCACATCAGGATGTGCCTCCAGGGAAGAGTAATTCAAGTAGGTGTTTTCAGTTTCAGAAATCCCACCTGGCTGAACCCTCCCAGACATCAGTAGGATGAGTGTCTTGTAAAGGAGCCTCCATCCTCATCTGCCATTCTCTCAGGAAAAGAGAGAATGGCAGATGAGGATGGAGGCTCCTTTACAAGTGAAGATTCAGGATGCTGGAGGAGAATTTTCAAGAACATCCAAAGCCACTGTAGCTTTGGGAAAAGGTCAGGAGGACCACACCAAGCAATGAATTCAGCAGAACTGGTGCTCTTACACCTCTGGCTCTCACTTTGAAAAGGGAATTCTTCCCCAGTGACAATGATAAATGGAGTTTCAGGCTTGATATTTCTTTCCCAGCAAGTAATTGGGTCTTTCAATGAATACAAGGGACTGGCAAAAGAGATAGGTGTTTTAAAATGATTTTTCCAAAATTCTTCTCCACCTGGAAGCAGTGAACCTGGCTACACACTGCACTGTGCTTCTAAACCCTCAGCAAATAAATCCAGTGCCATGATCCGTGTTGATGGAATATATCCCAATTTAACTAGAGCCAGCCTTGCTTGTGCAAAGAGTGAGAGCACAGAACAAAATCAAAAAGCCTTCACATGGCCTAGAAGGTGAGACTGAAAATATAAAATATAACTATATATTCAAAATTTATAATATCTATTATTACATATATTATATAGTTAGTGCAAAACATATCATATAGTATATAAATATATTAAATATATTAAATGGAAATATATATTTATATATCTATATAAATATAATATATATATCTATATATTACATTTATATTATATATCTATATTATATATATAAAATATATATTTGTAAAAATATATTTGTATTTTATAAAAATTTAATATATTTATATAATATAGTACATATCATATATTCTTATTTATAAATATATAGTCCTTAGTTATAAATATATACTATTTATAAATGTATATGATATAAAATATCTATTTTGAATATATATTTTATAAGTATAATATAAATTTATATTAAATATACATATAAACGATAAAATTTTACTGGGAAAAAGGATTAAGAGCGATTAGAGTAAGAAAATGCTAAAATATAATGACTCATTAATTTAATTATTTGTACTCCTACAATAAGAAAAGAAAGGAAGTGGAACAATAGTGTGGATACCCAAAGTGCCCCATTTCCCCACAGCACCCCAGCCAGGCTAGCACAGATAACAAGGCATAAGCTGATCAATGAGCTGCTCATTTATGCATTAATGAAATGTGTGCAGCAATTCACTCAGCTGATAAGGGTTCCCACAGGGGACTGTGTCCAGGGGAAAACAAATTATCCAAAGGAATGGCAGTGCTCAGAGGAAGAGAAGAGCTGATGGGGAGCAGTCAGACCTGAGAGCCCCTTCCATCCCTGTGCACCCCCTTCCTCTGCACAGCTCACAGGGCAGAGACAGCAAGGAGATATCCCAGCACAGAGCTGTCTGGACACAGAAAAGCAGCCTGGATTTCACCCCTTTATTTTAACAGCACATGTGGGGTGGTTGGGAGGTCCCCAGGATGAATTGATGAATCTGACTCCATGTTCTCAGAAGGCTAATTCATTATTATTTTATATTACATATTATATTAACATATATTGATATTAACATATATTATATGTATATTATATTAACGTATATTATATTATAGTTATATGTAACGTATATTATATTATATTAATGTATATTATATTATATTATATTATACGTATATTATATTATATTTATTATATTATATTTATTATATTACTATTTATTATATTATATTTATTACATTTCATATCTATCATTTATATTACTTTATATTAATTGTATATTATATTATATTATATTATATTATATTATATTATATTATATTATATATTATATTTATTATGTTACATAAAATTCCATTATATATATGATATGATTAATTTATTCTAGAATGCTATACTAAAACTCTACTAAAGAATTCAGAAAGGATACAGACAGAAGGTTTAAAAAAAAGTATAATAAAACACTCATGACTCCGGAGAGCCTTGACACAGCTGGCTGTGATTGGCCATTAAGCAAAAACAATTCACCTGTTGGATTAACACTCTCCAAGCCACATTCCAGAGCAGCAAAACAGGAGAGGCTGAGGCTTCTCAGCTTCCCAGGAGAAAAATCCTGGGCAAAGAGGATTTTTCAGAAAATGTGACAGTGACACACATGGATCCTTCTCTTAAACCCAACAGGAAACCTTCCTACCAGCAGCTGCTGAAGCAGTGCCCAAAGCCTGGCTCTGGCTTTAGGAAGCACAACTCCAGTGCCCCTTTGGCATTAAGGTCCCTGGGGAAGGAGTCAGGCTGGCTGCAGGGGCTGATAGCATTGTCCACAGCATCAGGTCAAGCTCCTGTGTCACAACAGGACACGAAACGAAATGACACACACGCTGGAACCTCCAGGGTAAAAATGAAGGGAAGCTCATTCTCACTGTCTATAGAATTCCAAAAGTGACCCTGGATGGGAGGGTGACAGTGCCACCTCTCCAATGACACTGCTCAAACCAACAGTCCATCAGTTTTCTCCTCCTCCAGAAAAGAATGTAAAAACAATCTTTATCTGCATAAAAGTGTGTGAGGAAGTCCATAACAAAAATGTAAACATCAGAAGGCTCAGAAGGACTTGGGAGATCAGGGTGACACTCCTGAGTGCAGAGAGCTGCTGTGCAGAGCCCTGAGCTCACCCTGAACCAGGGATGCCTTTTTGGGGCTACCTAAAAACAGAGACAGACAGAATTAAAGGAATAAAAATCAGTTCTATTTACTGAAGGGCCTTCAGGTACATTTAGGGCACACAAAGCCCCCCAGGGGCTACACCCAAAAATGGACCATGGGTTTGCACACATTTATAAGTTTGGGCCATTTGCACATTGGGGGTTCATCTGACAATTCCAGCTTCAGCTAATGAAGCCATGGACCCCCAGTTTGCTCCCCCAACTCACTTTTGTTTCCATCTCTCGGGCCTGAGGCAGTGAGGTGTCCTTGATTGCCAGGCCTGGAGAGGAATTGTTGTGTCTGCCCAAAATGGGAAAGCAGCAGCTCACACTGAGTGTGGAGTTTGGAGTTATGCACTAAAGAACTGCAGGAGTACAAATAGATGGAAATATTAAAGCCAAAATCCCAAGGCATCACCAGCACCACATGCCCAGAGCTCAGGAAGGGCAGCCCCACTCTGCTCCACCTTCAGGGCTGCCCAGCTTCAGTTTGCTTTCTGTTCTCAGCTCCTCAGAGAAACCTAAACCCAAAACATCTTGCTGCCTCCTCCAGCTTTTGCAGAGAAAATGAGCCTTTGGAGCACTTAGAGGAGCAGAGGAATTTTCAATTAGCAGCAGATATCCTGAGTTCATTATGGCACAAATACCTTTGTGCAGCATGTGAGGGAATCTCCTGGCTGCACGTGTAGGGTATGGATTTTTAATACAGTGATTTGGTACTGAGGAAGCTGCAATTTGCCATTAGAGATGCCATGGCTTCTCACAAATGAGGTCAAGGTCAGTAATTCTGGTCACTAAATACATTCCAGCTGGGTTCCAACTTGTTTCAATTTACCCTGTGACAATTGGGTAACTGTGCTGTGAAATATCATCATTTTGTCAAAAAAACACAACTGCTCCAGCACTGACTGGAATAATGATATACTGAAATAAGCTGTAAAGACTACATGGCAATGAGAAGCTCTTCAGAAGCAGATGACCTTATTATAACAGAGCTTGAATATCAAGTTGCCCTAAACAGCAGAGTAAGGTACAAATAAATCTTTTGTAATGCAGAGTTTCAGCTGAGATCAGATATAACAAATCTGCTTGTGCAGGCTGTCCAAAACAGCACAATTCATTTCACAGCAAAAAGGGAGAGAAGAGCAATGATCACCCTGATTTTTTAAGTTTTTCTGAGCCTTCTGATGTTTACATTCTCGTAACAAACTTTCTCACACGCTTTATGTAAATAATTGATTGTTTTGCATTCTTTTATGGAGGAGGAGAAAAATTTGATGGATTGTTGGTTTGTCCAGTGTCATTGGAGAGGTGGCACTGTCACCCTCCAATCCACTGTCACTTTGGGAAAACTGTAAATGTTGGAGTCAGAAATTTAAAAATTCTCTTTTTGCCTTGGAAGAGCTACATGTCCATGTCGTGTTATTTCATATCCCACAGTGACAAGCAATGTTCCCCATCTCTTCCTGAGGGAGCACTGTACAGCACTGCAGGTGTACACATCAGAGGTGGAATTGTGAGCCTGGCTGTCCCTTGTAGAGAGCTGGGCTGGAAATGAAGGGTACCAGCTGTAGGGAGGGAGGACTCATTCCTAAGCTGCTTCATGAATGAGTTTTTGTGGCTTCCCAAAGGAGAGAAATGAATCTGAGGACAGTGGAAAGCAGAGCAGCTGAGGTTGCCAGGAAGGCCCTGCTGGGAGCAGCAAAAGAAGAATTTTTTGCAGTTTCCCACCACTGAGTATTCCCCAATTGACTGAAAGCAGAGGCAGCAGCTCCATTAGTGTTTTATAGAGTGCAGAAATCAATGTGAAATTCCATATGCAGTGCTGAGACACCAGCACAAACGTGTTTGGGGGCATTTATTCACATCTGTGCAGGGGCCCAGGGAGATGGAGCCCCTCCTCTGCATCCCATTTGCATGAAGTCAAACAAAATTGATGTGGTGTTTGGCAGGGGGTGTAGGGGGGTGCTCAGAGCCATGCCACTGAGCTTGTCAGCTAGGATATTTCATTCTGCTATTGGAAATCATTATTCTCACTCTCTGGAAATCTCCCTGTGTTTTGAGTGGCTTGTGGAGCAAATGGAACTGCACCAGTGAAGCCATTCAGAATATAAAATGTCACAGCAAAAATGCAGTGTGTCTTGAGAATTAAACATGGGTATTGAGCTCCTTGCCAGGTTAATCACTCTTCTGCCAGTCGTGGTATTTCATCTTTCCAAGCCCTGTTTACACAGGTACACCTTCCTTCAGTAGTCAGACATGGAGAACTCAATCTGTTTCCATGTTTCAGAAGGAAACTCATGACTTCCAGTACTCACAAGTAACTTGTAGTGACCCCAGAAAAGGAAATTCCATTTCTCTCACTCTCCCTGTGCTGATCCAGAAGTGCCTGCCTGGTTATTTCAGTTCTGGCTTCCACTTTCTGCCAAAAATTTAGTGGTTTTGTTAAAGACTGCATTAGGATCAGGGAGACACAGGGGACCAGCAAAGATGGGCAGTGAAATGTGGCCAAACTCACAAAATAACTGTGTGCCTTTAGGCACCAGACAGAGACAGGAGATGGAAACAAACCTAGAAGTTCTCACAGAGATGCCTGCTCAGATTTTTCCCAAAATCTTTCTCAGTCCATTCCCAATTGAGCTCAGAAGATGGGTTCACCTCCTGGAACACTTCTGGAGTAGCATTTCCATGAGCCCCACACTGATCTGCAGGGCTGGGCTGCTCCTTGGCAGGGTTGAACACACCTTTGTCCTCTCACAAGCTCATCAGCTTTCACTCTCTTACCCTGATGAAAGGTGCCTTTCAATAATTATCATTAATCATTATCATTCAATAATTTAATCACTGCAAGCAGCACTAGTGCATCTAGAAATAAGTCACTTGAACAAGGAAAAATATTCAAAATTCTGTATTCCCATTTCTTTTTTAATAATGCTCAAGCTTGCTGACAATATGCTGCAGCACAATGGAAAATTGTCATTTATAAAATAATGTAAAATCTAGCTGGTCTGTGGGAATAAGATAAGGGCTGTTTATCAACAGGAAGAAAATGACTGAACTTGGAAATAGGATCCTTCATTTTCAGGCTGCACAGATGGAATTAGCAACACAAAGAAGGTATTCAGCATTTCAAAAATCTTAGTGCACTGATGCATCTTACTAAAACTATCTGCAATGAAAGGCTCTGCCTCAAAATTCTATTAATTTTAAGCACAGAATATTTAAAATTCATCTAAAGTGATGCACTCTAAGCAAAGTTGATCTGTTTAAATGATGTATATATTCTTGGTACTTGCACACAAATATATGTGCTTGTACTTCCCCGTGATAAGATTTCAGTCATTTTTATTTTCTATTAAATATCTATGTAATTGACACCAACATTTTTTATCTCATTTTGTTCAGCATGCACAGGCATTTATAGTTCTGTACAAATACCATCTGAAGTGAGAACACAAAATAAAGCCTTTTCTCTTAATGTGAAAATTTAAAAACTCTTTCTATAATTTATTTTCTCATTTCTTTTCTACCAGATTGTACTTGCATTTAGCATCACTTCAGCTGAAGTATAAAGTAAATTTCTCACCCAGAGACTCCATCTTCAGGAGAAATGTCTGTTTCCAAGCTTTGTATAGCCTATTTAACATTTTTCACATTAAATCTCTCCTAGATGAATCCAGTATATTGCTCAGCAGTTATTGAAATTTATGAACATGTTTAAGCTTTTTCACACTGCTGTTAACCATTATGATTGCCTCCTTTAAATCTCCCATTTTATAGCTATCACTTCAGCAGGCTGTCTTGGTGACATTCATGAATTTCTCAGAGCCCAGCCGTGCCTGAGAAATTCACATTTTGGGGCAGAGTTTTGTTTCCAAAGCCATTCCCATGCTCTCTGCTGGAACTCTGCTCTAAAACCCTAAAGTACTGCAAGGGCTGGGTGAGGAAAGGCAAGTCTGCCCCCAGGACACTTGCACTCACTTCCCAGAAATCTGCATTATTTCCTGGTAAACCTGTGAATTCCTGACACACTCCCACCACCAAACACACAATATGTGCACCCAGAAGCAGAATCAGGTAGGAAAAACCAGAGAGGACTTGCCAGCTAGGTGAAAATGTCTCCTTTTTTCTCCTCATTGTGGGATTTTACAGCTGGAGCAAGTTAATTCAAATTGCAACAGAAAAGAGAAGCCCAGGTGAAAACAAATCTGTAATCAAGTATGCAAATTCAGGCTGCCCAAATATCAGGGCTGGGAAGAGAGGGCTGACCTTTCCAAAACACAAAATCTTATTTCTACTCTCATTCATGCAACCCAGTCCAAAGCTGATGAAGTCACAGACTATGCAATAACCATGAATGCTTCTCCTCTCCACATCCCACTCAGATTTGAGCTGTAGGTCTTCAGGGCAGCAGCCACCTCAGCACACAACAATATTCTCACAGCTAATCCTGCAGAGCAAACAGTCAGAATCTCATTATTTTTTACAGCTCAGGGTTCCCAGCAAAAACCACAGAATTCCTATGCAAAAGCTTTAGAGAATCCAGTGGTGATGGTTGGTGAGTTTTATTTGCTCTAAATGCTGGAGCTGGTTTACACCAGGGATGTACAGTGTTGATTCCTGCCTGAGGACTTGATTCAGACCTCAGGGCTTGAATGGTTCAGTGCCTAAGAGGGTTCCTTGTCATTGTCACATTTTCTGAAAAATCCCTTTGCCAGGATTTCTTCTCCTGGGAAGCTGAGAAGCCTCAGAGAAACATGAGGACAATAATCATCTCATTTGCTTCTCCTGTGTTTTGCTGCTTTGGAATGTGGTTTGGACATTGTTTATCCAACTGGTCATTGTTTTATTTAATGTAAATTGTTTTGACTGGATTACCAATCCAGGTCAGGCTGTGTCAGGACTCTGGGGAGAGTCAGGAGTTTTTCATTAGTATCTTGTTAAGCCTTCTGTCTGTATCCTTTCTCTATTCTTTAGTATAGTTTAGTACAGCATTCTTTAATATAATAGAACACCATAAAATAATAAATTAGCCTTCTGAGAACATGGAGTCAGACTCTTCTCTTCTCTTCTCCTGCAAAAGCCACAGTTCCTTATTTGTGGAGTCAGACACAGTCCTGCCAAAATGCTAACAACTCTGAACACACTGGGTTTAGGCAAGATTTATAATTCTTCCCAGCCTCACTACCCCTTACTTTAATGCTTAATTTTTCCTGGTTATAAACAGTGGTGAATCAGCACTGAAAAGAAAAATGAAGTCTCAAATCTCTTTTTAAAAGTTAAATCACATACTAACAGGTCTGTGCCATTAATTGTTAATGATAATAAAACTGCACTATTTTTCATGAGAACATTCTCCATTTATTCTTGTTATGTCACACGTACCTGGTAAAAATATTTGGTAGGCACTGGTGTTTAATTAAAACAGGTTTTAATAAGGTAATTTTTCCCCTAGATTCCTTGTAGGAGTGATATAATTTGCTCCAGCTCGTTTAACCACAGTTCAGCAGAAGGAAGCAGCAAAGACCCTGCAGTGAAAGGACAGAGTGCAGCTGCTCTGTTCTGCCCACCCTTGGAAGGATGCTCATTTTGTTGCTCTTTAATGTGCATCATTTATTAAAGTGCATAATTTATTTGCTTTAGGGGCAAATAAACTGGCAGAAGGATCTGCTGAGTTAGGAAGCACCAACATTTTTACCCGTTTCTCTTTTTCTGGATGTGGTCATTTCCTGAGTGGCCCTTTCACAAAAATAAATCATTTACTTAGATGGTAGAAGGTGCAACTTTTTGAGGAACTTTTACTGGTCAAGCCCTTTTCTTAGGACTTAAAAAGGAAATAAAAAGGCCAGCAAGAGTGGACAGGTGACATGCCATTTTTAGAAAGCCAGCACCTTGCATCAACTTTGAGCAACAATCACAATGAAAGAAAAAACTTACTACAATTTCCTACATATTTATATCAAGTATGGGGTAGAGTTAAAGTTGTAATTGCAAAGTGCAGGTCACTCTTTTGAGAAGTCATCCATTTGGAGCTGTTCCCCATGGAAACTGAGGACTGAAAAAAATAAATGTGGGGAAAAAATCAGCTCTTGGTAACCACGTAAAAAGTTTTCTAATTTGTACTTAGTTATTAAAGATTGCTAAATACAGACAGGCACTGGGACCCAAATCTACTTTAAATACATATTTAAATCAAAGTTTTGCTCAGATAAATTGGTTTATCAGTGGCCATGGGCTGAATACACCTATTAGAGTAGTCAGATTTCTGAATAGAAAACTTATAGGAAACCTCTAACCTACTTGTCAACTAGAGAGGAGCTGTAAACAACATCTGTGATTCTGCTTCAGGAGAATTTTATGTTTTGCAAGGCCCTGGCCACCTCCACTTCCCAACCATCCAGCCCTCCTACCCAGCACGAGATCATTGATTGCCAGGTAGAGCCTTGCACAATTTTGACAGGAAGTTTCTTTGTGTTGGCAATCAGAGACCACCAGGCAGCTCTCCTGTTCATGGGCTCTCCAGCACCATAAATGCCATCTCATTTATTTCTTCCTTTGGGAAATGGATTTGTAGGGAATTCTCAGAGCCTGACAGAAGGCTCACACAGTGTGCATCTGTATGCAAACCCTGAGATAGGAAATGCTGACTTAGGAATGCCCTGGAATGGGACAGACATTGGTGAGAGAGAAATGGAACCAGAAACACGTTTCAGAGGGTGGCCTTGGAAATAAGACTTGATGCTTTGGAGAAATAGAACTGTGGAAGATGCATTGTAGTGGGACCCACCAAGGGTAATTTTAGATAATTTAGCTTTTAAGGCATCTGCAGCATAGTGTGGCAAAAAGCTGACAGGCCAAGAAACACTTGTAGTGTATTGTAATTAGGAAATAATTGGCTTCTGATTGTGATGTCATGAATTATAACATCTGTATTGTCTCACCCTTCTCATGAGACTGAAAATGGAATAAAAACTTCTCAGTTGACCCATCTCGGACCAGAAAAGTGATCAATCCAACACCTTCCCAAATTGAATGATCTGGGGTATCTCACTGCCTTCTGGTGCTGAAAGAGAATTGCAATCTTTACACACAGGTAAAGACACACGAATGCTTCTCCTCTCCCCACCTCCCCCAGTTTGAGCTGTAGGTCTTCAGGGCAGCAGCCACCTCAGCACACAGAAATATTCTCACAGCTAATCCTGCAGAGCAAACAGTCAGCATCTCTCTCATTTTACAGCTCAGGGTTATATTATATTATATTATATTATATTATATTATATTATATTATATTATATTATATTATATTATATTATATTATATTATATTATATTATATTATATTATATTATATTATATATATTATATTATATTATATTATATTATATATCATAACATATCATATCATAATGCATCATATCATAATACATCATATCATATCACAATGATATGATATTACATTACATTATATTAATTCTAAAGAGAAAGGAGACATCAGAAAGCTGGACAAGAATGAATAATAAAAACCCGTGATAGACTCAGAGAGTCCAACACAGTGGACTGGGATTGGTCATTAATTAAAACCAATTCACATGGAACCTATCAAACATTCACCTGTTGGTGAGCAGCCTCCAGCCCACATTCCAAGCAATCAGCTAATTACTGTTTACATTTCTTTTCTGAGGCTTCTCAGGAGAAACATCCTGGGGAAGGGATTTTTCAGGAACTATCGTGGTGACCACGTTCAGACTGGCCAAGCAGACTCCTCTTGCCAAAGGACACTGCTGACCCATCAGCCATGGAGCGAACCCAGAGGCTGTGTGAGAATTCTCACAGGCTAAACAATGAAAATGGGGTTTATGTATAATAACAATAACAGTAACAGAAGCACAGAACTCTATTGAGTCTTTCCAGTTTAAAATAGCTTGTTTTACTCAGCCTTAGGAAAGGAAGGAGACTTTCTTTACCATGTCAATCACAAACCATGAGTTATTACATGCCTGTTTGATTTTTCAAGTTAGTATAATTACATGCTGTTGCTTCTAAATACAACTTCAGGGAAGGCAGGTATCAAAAAATCCCCCCACGTTCTGATTCATTGGTATGCCATGCAGCCAAAAACTTGTAGAATCTGTTAATGATACATGAATTATGTATGCTACAGCTCAATATAACATTTGGTGTGATTTAAACAGCATGAACTTTTAGTGAAAGTCATTTTGATTCTGTGATGTATTACACTTCCAAAACCCTTAGCAGGAGGTGGGAATTGAATGATGTTCTCTGAAAGCTTTTATTTGTTAGGCATACACAATGCAGCTGCAGCTAGATCCTAAATAATGGCAAGGAGCAAAATGCAGGACCTGATATGTGAAATTAGGTTGCTGCACAGCTTGATTGTGAGGGTGTCAGTGGGGGAGTGGGAAGCAGGAAAGGGGAAGAAAAGGGGCAGGAATCACCATACCCCTTTTTCCTGGAGCATCTGCACTTCCAGCCAGCCTGGCAATACTTTTTATTTCATCACTGATCCCCTGAACAGTTTCTCTGCAACACCACCCTGCTGGCTCTCAGTGCCATGGCCAGGCTGCCAGCTCAATGCCTGAGCCAGGAACCACCAGGGGAAAAAGATCCTGGGCCTTACAAGAAAAGAAAAAGGGATTTGCATAAGCACATAACTCATTTTTAAAAAGCTAAATGCAAGAAAGAAGAGAAATTAAAACACAGATGATCATTATTTTTATGTTCTTTTGAAGATGCCCAAGATTGTCTGGAAATAATTTAAATACCTCTGGACATGACAGCACCCATTTCTGATGCCCAAGGAAAGCTGTAAGCACCAAGCCATTTCTCACATAAATATCCTCAGCAATCCTTCAGAGGAAACCATTATTGAGATTTACAAAATGTGTCCATGGAGGAAGATGCTTCTTTACAAGCTCTATTACTGCAAACTGTGGGTTTATTGCTGTGATATTGTAAAAAAGCCTTTTCAGCACATTTCCCAAAACAGGGACCTGTTTTTTTAAACTTTAAATCTTTTCAAGCACGGGAGTTTCTCTCCTTCCTGTAATATTTTGTAATTTCTTTTCCACAGCATTTAGCATTGACCAACCTGCTCTTTAACATATTAAAGAGAAACTTGTCACTGACATGGTTGTAGGTGCAAGAACAAATCATGGTTTGAAAACCTTGCCTTGGAACTAGCAGGCAAGGACAAAAAAACCAAATTCTGCCTCAAATATAATCATTCTCCCTCAATATCATTTTAAAAACTTGCAATTTAGCAGAGAAATAAGTGAGATCTCTGTCGTGCCACTCACTAGCTTTGACAAATAATCTACCTCACTCTACAAAACCTTATATTTGCTCACAAAATAGGATCATTGTTTTAGGGTTGAGTTTGAGTGTACAGAGGGGTTTTCCCACTAAATTAATCCCTCCTCCTGGAGACAGAAGCATAAATGTTATGATTTTCTTGCCAGATATTTATATAAACTGCCACGAAGCATGATGGCAAACAATATCAGTTCTCTCTCACACCAGCCCCTAAGAAGGGCAGCCCCTTGTAATCCTGAAATCAAGCTAAAGCCAGGCAGCAGCTGTGGGTTTGGTGTGAGGGATAACACTGCTCCAGAATAACCTCCTGGGAGCTGACCACTGAGCACAACCTGCCACAAACAACACCCACAATGATCTGTCTGCTAGAAGCATGATTATGGATGGGCCTGAAAGGCAGAATGGCACAAAAACTCACTCGATAAAATGAAGTGAAAAAAATCATTCCAGGCTCCCCAGGCCTTTCCACTCTAGTGTGGAAAGGACACCTCTCTAATGCCTTAGGTACACACTCCAGGAAAATCTTCCAAGATTTTTTCCAGGCACACAAAGCACCAACTGAAGGATTAAAATGTGCATACAGTTACTTGCTCTACACACAGGAAGAATGACAGAGAAGGTTTGTAAAATCAAATCAATATGAGCACAAGTAGATGTCAAAGAGAATCAGAGTAGCTGGTTGTAGTGTTCAAAGGAAATAGAAATTCATCTGAGTGTGCCTCTTCTCACCACACTGGGTAAAGGTTTCAGGCTTCATTCTGTGCAAATGCTTGAGGCATATTTGCAAGCAGTGGGAAAGGCATAAGAGCACCTGCTCTGGAGACACAATCATTTCCCACAGCAGAGTTTCTGTTTTGTCACAATCCAACCATCAGAATATCAAATCAGGGTGGCCCCCAGCCAGGGAATAATGTGCTCTGACTCCATGATTTCAGAGGGCTGAACAAATGCTTTATTAACTATATTATATTACACTAATACTATATTAAAACTATACTAAAGAGATACTAAAGAGAAACCTGTGACTGTCTGAGACAGCCTGGACCCAGCTTTTCCCCCAATTAGCCAATCAATCCAAATAACCACCAGAGTCCAATTAACAAATCCCTTTGGGTAATCAATCTCCGTAACACATTCCACATGTGCCAAACAACAGGGGCAGCAAGCAGAGATGAGAATTGTTTTCTCTTCTTCTCCCTGTGCTTCTCACTGCCTTCCCCAGGAAAAATCTTGGGAGAGAGAATTCTGTCTCTCTCTGTTCAGAGAATGTGAATGCCACCTCAGAAGAGAGAGCTTCTCAGATACCAAGCTCATGCTGCCCTTGCCTGCCTCCAGAAAGCAAAACCACCAACTCCTTCTGGAAGAGCTTCCAACATTTCAAACCTTTCCAGTGCTGTGTCCCCTGTGACACTGTTTAGGGACTCTGAACTGAGGAAGCTCCTTCTGTTTCAATGATGAATCACTTTCTAAACTGAACTCACCCAAGGAGATTTTAAATTGTCATTGCTGATATGCTGGTCCTCTCTAAGAGAAAAACAGTATTTTTGGGTTTTTTTAATTTAACAGAACTCCTCAATCCACTACAGACTAGTGCACTCCACCTGCTATTCTCAAGGAACATTCCAATTATGCTCTTGGCTTGTTAAATGAATACACTTTTATTCTGACCATGGAGAAATAATGAAAGATTGATAGGGTACAAAGGTGGCAGTAATGAAATTGATTAGAAACTGCCCTGTTTGCCAGGGTGATTCACACAGTGGATGCACCACACACATAACTTGGAGTCTTCTTTTATTAGAACTGAACCTTGTTCTCATTGGCCAGACTTCTTCAAAAATTCACTCAAGTTTGTGTTAAAAACCCTGAATTTTAACACATAGATATCCCTAGATACATTTGTAGTCATAGTATATGGTCATTCCTATATGTAATGACTTCAGCTTCTGCAGGGTAGCTCATTAAAATTAGCATGTTGAGTTAGAGATTCGTTATCCTGAAAAACATCAGCCTGATACTTAATTTCGGAGATCCTGTAATAAAAGGCAAATTAAGGGTGTGACTTTTGAAAGGTCTCCTTGTACAGAAGGCATTTTTTCCTCTCCTGAAGGCAGTGGAGCAGAGGGCACAGACAGAGCAAGAGGAGGTGGTGGTAAGGGATGTGATCCTCCAGGCTCTGCAAGGCACAAATTCCAAACCTGAGCTCACAAAAGCAAAAGTCCAACACTGTTACCCTAAAAATGGGAGGAAAATATTCCTTTTGTCCAAGTGTTGATGCTGTCACTTCACTCCAGACTAGGATGGTGTCTGTCAGGGGATCCAACACACAGAAAAATTCACCAAAAAATAAAGATTAGTACTGAGCATGGCAGCATTCCCCACCAGGCCCCATGAAATGATGGATTTTTTTCTTTGTTTTGCTAAGTCACAGCATTCTAAACACAACATACTCAGTAACAGGACTTGGGATGCAGTAGGGGAAGGGGCCAAAATCATTAAAAACACAGACATCTCTTCTGCAGCAGCATACAAATATAACTACTGCCATGGTGGGCTGTTCATGTGACAGTAGTCACAACCAGGCAAAAAGAGAGAAAATTATTTTATTGATTTTCCTTTCCCCTAATACAAACCTTTTTTGCAAAAGCACCCACTTCAGAAAAAGAAAAGTAAAAGACACTCCACTTGCTTTTAAAAAAGGAAGAATTGGAGTTTTGACATTTTTCCTCCTGCACTTTCTTCTTCTTTGACTTAGTGCAATAAAAATTCTGCAGGAACTGTGTTTTCTTCCCATTCTCCTCCTTCTGTCTCAGCTTCTCCATTTTCAAAGCTTTGCCAGCTTCAATGGGGTAGTGGCAGAAGGCAGAATTTCATTTCTCTTTTGTCCCTGACTTTTCCAAAGCTGGAGAAGTTTTGCAATGTATGTAGGAGTACAGGGAGAAAAAACCTCCTGTCTGAATCCTTTGGTTTGTGCTTTGAAATTCTGTTTCCTTCTTATTTATCTAAAACTGAAGTTGAGAGAGATCTGTTGACTCAAAAATTCATGTGTGGACGTTTGGGTGGAGGAGAAACACGATGGGAACAGCAGAGCATTTGCTACAGTTCAAAGCCAGGGAGAAACCTCACCCAAAGATCAGGAAAAGGCATTTCTTCCTGCTCCCATCCTGCACCTGAGGTACAAATGAATATCACCTGTGCTGTCTGATGCATTGGCAACAGCCTGGAAGAGTTATGAGATGTGAGACAAGAGTCTGGAATTAGAGAGGATGGAAATTCCTGGAAGACAGCCAGAGCTCTTCTTCTACTGCTTCCTCTACGGTCAGTGGGGAAAGACAAGTTTGGTTATAAGGGTGATTTTAGCTCACCCAGACATCTCTTTGTCTCTTTTAGGAGAGGACAAATCAGATTTTGAAGGTGTCTCTTTGTGACAATGTTTGCTGGGGTCTTAGGATCAGGGAAGAGATGAGAAAGTTGACTCCATGTTCAGAAGGCTGATTTATTATTTTTATGATATATATTATATTAAAACTCTACTAAAAGAATAGAGGAAAGGATTCCATCAGAAGGCTGGCTGAGAATAGAAAAGGAATGAATAACAAAGGTTTGTCTGTGACCCAGACAGTCTGGACAGCTGGGCTGGGATTGGCCATTAATTGGAAACAACCAGATGAGACCAATCCCAGCCCCACCTGGTGCATCCCACAGCAGCAGAGAATCATTGTTTGCACTTTGTTCCTGAGGCCTCTCAGCTTCTCAGGAGGGAAAAATCCTAAGGAAAGGATTTTCCATAAAACATGTCAGTGACACCCCTTCTCTCACTGGAAATCAAAGGTGAAAACCTAAGCTGAGATTGTTGAAGTCACCCAGGATAAATCCTAGCCAGGGTAAATCCTGGCTATCCTGGGGGCCAAAATGAAGAGAACACAATATGGCAGAAGCCTCCCTGCCACTGCCAGTATTACCTCCTCCAATAAAAAAAGCAAAGGGAGTTGAGTTTTCCTACGGCTGTGTTCTGCATTTCTGCTGGCTGTGAATGGGAGTGCTTTCAGGCAGAGCTCCACTGGGAGATCATCTCAGGGGAAAGGAAGGGGGATGTGCTTCTTCCTAGGCTTCAGAGAAAATGACTTGTAAATAAAGCAGTTTATTGGATGTATTGGAAATAGAAAGACAGTAGGAAAAGTCTACTGAAAGCTTTGCTCTCCCTCTTTTCTCTTGACATTCTTTCCACGTTCTCCTTCTCTACTTCATCCTTATAGCAGGCCAAAAACTGAAATAAACCCTGTAAGCCCTTAAATACATCTGCTTTTCTTTTTCTCTCTTTTTTAAAATTTTTTTAAAGAAGAGCTATCAGAATTAAATCCATGATTTTCAATGCTGTGGGGGAAAAAACTAAAACATTTTGCTCTTCCTGCCATCCAAAGCTGGGGCACAACCTGCATTCCAGAGCTGGGGGGTTTGGGCTGGGAGCAGCAGGAAAACACACTCAAAGAGGCATTCCCAGACCTTGGGACTGCTGACCCAGAGCTGCCAAACAGAGCAGCAGGTCACAGGAAAAGCAAGGATTGAGAGCTGGGGAAGCAAAGCCAGCAAGCCTACAGGTGAAAACTGCTCTCATGCTGTGCCTGGGGCTGAATTCTATGGAGAAAAAAAGGCTACAAAGTGCTTGGAAAGTGAGCAAAAGCTCCTCATCCAATTCCAATAGGCTGTGTCTGTGCAGCAACATTCAAAGATTCTCACACCAAGTGCTCTCCAGAGAAAACAGAGCAATCCCAGAGCCCAACATGCTCTAATGCTGAAGTTCATCTGATGAAACCTGAAAACACTGCACCAAATAAAGGTCAGTGTGTCAATAAATGGACTGTCAGGGGGACCCAGCCAGGTGTCTTGCTTGAGAGAGGCTCCCCCAAAGCCAGACTGGGGAGAGAACCCCTGTCCTGGCAGCCCTGGAGCAGCAGCAGGGCTCATCCACAGCCAGGTCACAGGGCTTGGTGTCACCCAGAGCTGCTCAGTGACGTCCTGGAGCAGCAGCAATGCTCATCCACAGCCAGGTCACACAGTCTGGTGTCACCCAGAGCTGCTCAGTGACGTCCTGGCAGCCCTGGAGCAGCAGGGCTCATCCACAGCCAGGTCACAGGGCTTGGTGCCACCCAGAGGGGCACAGTGACATCCTGGAGCAGCAGCAATGCTCACCCACAGCCAGGTCACAGGGCTTGGTGTCACTCAGAGCTGCACAGTGACATCCTGGAGCCTCAGAAAACTTAATGACAGCCAGGACACAGGGCTTGGTGTCACCCAGAGGTACACAGTGACACCCTGGCAGCCCTGGAGCAGCAGCAGGGCTCATCCACAGCCAGGTCACACAGCCTGGTGTCCCCAAGAGCTGCTCAGTGACCTCCTGGAGCAGCAGCAGGGCTCATCCACAGCCAGAACACCCAGCCTGGTGTCACCCAGAGCTGCTCAGTGACATCCTGGAGCAGCAGCAGGGCTCATCCACAGCCAGGTCACACAGCCTGGTGTCACCTAGAGCTGCTCAGTGACGTCCTGCTGAACCTTCCCTTGGGGCTCCCAGAGCACTTCTACAGCTCTCCTCTAACAACCCATCAGGAAAATCCCAATCTTTTCCCACCCCCTTTGTTTTTGTATTTACAGGGAAAGGCAGACAGCACCATGGGAAAAAGAAACACAAACCAGAGCAAGATGCTGTGGGAAAGCATTGGGATCCTTCAAAACAATGCCAAGGAATTTGATAGGCCCCATGTGTTTGGAAAAATGTTACACATCTCCCAGAATCAGAGGTTTGCCTTCATAGAGACATGGACAGCACTGACCAGTGCTCCAGAAAGGTGCAAAGAACTCCTAAACTGGTCTGGAGATGATGGTGTTTCTTCTGGACTCTGGAGAAAAGCCAGCTCTGCATCTCCCCCAGGCAGGGTGATGCCAGGAGTGGCACAGCTCCAGCCCAGGGAGGAGCCTGGCAGCACTGCACCCATCACCTCTCCCCAGGAGGAGCCCAAACCTGTCCAGGGCTCCCCAGGGGCTCCTCAGCCCCTGCTGCAGGTCACAGCTGCCCAGAAAGAACTGATTTCTGTTCCCATAAATACAAGTGAGCAACTGAGGCCCCTGCTCCTCCAGCAGATGGGCCATTTGTGGTTCTCCCAAGGAAAGAACAGATAGCCTTTTCTCAAAATATCAGGGAAGTACCAGGCTGCACAGAGGCTCTGTCATTTATTTTCCTCTTTACTATGAACATTTCTGAGCACAACTGCTGCACAGCAGAGAAAAGAGGGGAAAGAGGGGCATTATGGTATGTTTGCAACAATTAAATGCTGCCAGCAGCTTTCTTCCTGGGATGCACATCCAAAGCATGGTCAGGCTTTTTTGGAAAGCAGGAAAGCAGCCTCCACTGGTGACAGCCAGCCATTCTTAGTGTCAGAAGTTCTGCAGACTGCAGTTGCTAAAGATTTATCCTTTATCCATACCAAAAGATGCTGACCCGGGGTCTGCTAGTTAGGATGGAAAAGAGAGAAACCCGAAAGAGCCATAAAAAGTTTTGTTCTCATCTGAACAGCCATAAGAAGTCTCAGCCTCAGATGATGATGCATCTCAAGTAATGTTGAAGTAAATGCTCAAGATGCACAGCAACAAACAGCCTTTAGTGTAAACCAAGTGTTTTGTTTCCCTTTAGCTTTAGAACTGCCTTCCATGCCCCCAGTGCTGCTCTGCAGCCACTGCTGCTGCTGCCCCCACAGCCTGGCAGCCCCACAGCTCAGCTGGGCCCTGCTGGAGCCCTGGGAGCTGAGAATTTCACACTTTCTGTGCTGCCAGGCACTGACCCCCAGGAGAAAACTGCATCTGAGCTCAGGAGGTGGAGAAGGCTTCCAGAATGGAATGACAGAACTGGGATTGTGGGTGTGGAGTTTGAATGGAAGTGTGTGATATCAGAAAAATGGAAAAATCAGAGTTTGGGGTTTTAGAATATAGAAATAAATATGAAGCAAGATGGGAGTTTTAAGGCAGAGACAGGTTGTTCTTCTTTACCTTCTTCTTCATGCTGCTCCATGGGTTTGGGTGATTTGTAATTGGACAGAGAGGTCCACACTGCAGGCTTCCAGGGATCAGTTATTGGGGTAAAAGGGAAATAATCGAGGTGTCAACTCTTAACTGGATAGTTCAGTCTTAAAAGCCCTTGTGCCAAGAGATTGTTGGGCATTTTGTGCCTTCTGATGAAAAGGTGCAGAACTCCCAGCAGTGAGACTGTTTTACTGATAAGAAATAATAAACACCTGAGTGTGAACATGAAATACTGTCTGGAGTGCCTTCAGTCCAGAGCCAGAGGAACTGATAGTTCCCCACAGCTCAGCTGTCCCCCAGAGCCTCCCATCCTTGGGCACAGCAGCCCCACAGGAGCCCTAATGGCTCGTGGGGATGGGACCAGCAAATCTGCTCGTTTGCCCAAATTACCCCCAAATTGCCCCAAATAGTTGGTGGGACAACACCTTTCAGCAGTGACACCAGCACCCCTAAAACCCTCCTTGGAGTGAACCCCTGCAAAAATAGCTGTTCTGGACAGTGGCTGTGTCTAAGGGCTGCACTGGCTTCTTTCTTAGAGGGAGCACCTCGTTTATAGCTTCATTTTTATTTCCTGTTTAAAGTATGAACATAATACTGAAAAAAAAAAAATACAACCAAACAAAAAGCCACATTGATAATACCAACTATCTTGTTGCTGAAATTAGGTATTTTGTATGGATTTGCAGCATATTTCAGCAGTAGCTGATGCTGGATTAGTTTTGCCTTGCAGTAATTCTGGGTCACAGCAAGGACACACCCAATGTAGGCAACCCTGAGAAAACAAGATTAATATTCCCATTCCCACCCAAGGGCCAGGACAGGGCTTTACATTTCAGGTTTTAATACCACAGCCTCTAAAGGGACAGACAGAGAGCATGGCCTTGTACAAACTGGCAGCAAGTCCTGATGAGATAATGAATATTGCTCTGAGTTCAAGTTAATTGGGAAATTTTGGAAAGAAACATGGTTGCCACCAGAGGGAGAGGAAAATTTAGGAGATTTGGCTGGGTCATAAGGGATTAATTGAAGCTTGCAAGGGTGGGGGGGAAAGAGAGAAAGGATTTTCTCATGGTTTAGGCAGCCCCTCTTGTGCCAGAGCACACAGAATATAATACACACACAGATTATAATATAGACAAGATTATAATATACACACAAATAGATTATAACACACACACAAATTATAATATACAGATTATAATACACACACAGATTGTAATATACACAGAGATTATAATACACACAGATTATAATATACAAACAGATTATAATATACACACAAATAGATTATAATATGCACACAAATTATAATTTACACAGATTGTAATATAGAAACAGATTATAATAAACACATAGATTATAATATATAACCAGATTATAATATACACACAGATTACAATATATACACAGATTATAAAACACACACAGATTATAATATACAAACATATAATATACAGATTATAATATACACAGAGATTATAACACACAGATATTATAATACACAGAGATTATATTATACACACAGATCATAATATACACAGAGATTATAATACACACAAACTATAATATACATAAGATTATAATATACAAAGAGATTATAATATACACACAGAGATTATAATGTACGAAGAGATTATAATATACAAACAGATTATAATGCACACAGAGATTATAATGCACAGATTATAATATATACAGAATATAATACACAGATTATAATATATACAGATGAAAAAACACAGATTCTATTATACAAACAGATTATGATTTACACACAGATTATAATATACAGATTATAATATACACACAGATTATAGTACACACAGAATATAATACACACAGATTATAATATACACACATATTATAATATACACACAGAGATTATACTAACTCACACAGATTATAATACACACAGATTATAATATACAAAGAGATTATAATACACAGATTATAATATACAAATAGATTATAATGCACACAGAGTTTATAATACACAGATTATAACATATACAGATTATAATACACTGATTATATACAGATTACAAAACAGAGATTCTATTATACAAACAGATTATAATTTACACAGAGATTATAATACACACATAGATTATAATATACAGATTATAATATACACACAGATTATAGTACACACAGAATATAATACACACAGATTATAATATACACACATATATATAATATACACAAAGAGATTATACTAATACACAGAGATTATAATTGCCTCTCTGAGTTGCTGCAGACCAAGTGCAGAGTGTTCCCCAGATTTCCCACTGATCACCTCGCTCATCCCTGGGCATTCTGAGAGCCCCAGCTGGAGCTGGGTCACTGCACTGCAGCAGCTGAGCTGCCACCACAAGCCAGGGCAGTGTCCCATCAGATTAGGCAAGCAGAAATGATTATAATAAACTGCTGCCTTTTTGGGTTTTTTGACTCAATCTGAGTCCCAGCTCCTGATCTGGAGAGGGAGCATGCCCACCCACCATGCTGTCAGCTCGTGGCCAGGCTGAGGAACAATTAGCATTCCTGAAACCCTCATCTCAAAATGCTGAGTAGCACAGGAAAGCCCGTGAGGAAATCAATCCTTCTCCAACCAGAACAAGGTGTGGACAGCATGCAGTACATAAAGCAGAGCAGGAGCCATCCCCCAGAGAGGCTGAAATGGAGGAAGACAGGCCATCCTCTGGAGAGGGGCAGCATTTCTAGGCAGGAGAGGCACCCAGGTGAGGCAGGAAGAACACTTCAGCTCCTGCAAGGAAGGGCAGCCTCCAGGGACACCTGCTCTGGGGTCAGGGTTTGCTTTGGGGCCAGGAGAAGGGCAGGGATGGCAAACTGGGGAGGCACACAAGACTGGGGCCATGGATTTGGGGTCCCATGGCAGCAGCAGTGTTTCACTGCAGCTCTCCCTGCTGAATGCAGAGCAGGACTGCCACCATGATATTTTCTGGAAAATCCTTTCACCGGGATTTTTTTCTCCTGAGAAGCTGAAAACCCTCAGAAAAGAAACATAAACAATATTATCTGATCATTCCTCCCTGAGTTTTCCTGCTTTAGAACGAGGCAGGTGCATCTTTGATTAGTTCCATGTGAATTGGTTTGACTTCATGACCAATCCCAGTCCATCTGTGTCAGTCATGGGTTCTTATTATTATTTCCTTTCCCATCTGATGTACTCTTTTCTCTATAGTTTAGTATAGTAATTATAATAGAATATAATTATAAATATAATATAAATTATAATAGAATAACATATTATTATTATACTATAATTATTATATTGTATCATATTGTATTATATTTATATTATTGTATTTATATTGTAAAATATAGAAAATAATAGTACATTATAATATTGTAATAGTCTATCATAGTATAATCTTATTATATTATATTATATTATATTATATTATATTATATTATATTATATTATATTATATTATATTATATTATATTATTATATTATATTATATTATATTATATTATATTATATTATTATATTCAGCCTTCTGAGAACTTGGAGTCAGATTCTCACCTCTCACCTCATCCTGGGACCCACAACACAGAACCACAGATGCCAAGTGGAAGCTCAGGGCTGTTGAAAGACATTTCCACTGAGAATTGTTTTTCAGTCCAGGAGCACACTCAGAGGCAGGCTGATCTACTTGTGCTCTGCTGGCAATAAGTGCATTTTGAGAAGATTTTTGTGCTCCTAACACTGGTTTCATGGGAGAGCACTGGCCAGGAGCTGCTGTTGATGTCCAGGCTCAAAATGCTGAGGGTATGCAGGCTTTTTTTTAAATTTCTGATAATCTTAGAAAAGAAACAGACACACAGGAGTGGAGCAGCAGAGACACTCCCAGTTACCTCACAGTGCAGGAATTCTCTTGTTCCTGGTTTCCATTCAGGCCCAAAACCTGCATTTCATGTTTGTTCAAAACCAGAACAGCTGGCTAAGGCCAGGTCACATGGAGATCATGATAAACAAGCCTTGATTTGTTGTACCTTTGGGCTTAGTCTCTCCTGCAGCCAAAGCCCAAAAATTCCCCCTCCTCAAGCCCGTGTGTCTTGTGCTATACATTAAAATCCATCTGGAGTTCACTAATTGGAACCATATGCTCTGTGGGCATGCACCAAGCTAATTATGACACAGAACACATTTCAGAGCATGAAGCTTTAAAACAACCATCCTGGGGTGTGCTTTAAAGGTTTGTTACCTTTAAAGAAAGCAAAGCAGGGTTTGAATATTCCTGGTGCAGGACAGGATGAAGGTTTGTGCATCCCTGCTGCAGCTGAGAAAAGCGTTCACAGTCAGAGCTCAACCCCCACCACGCAGAGCAGGCTGATAAAATTGAAATAAAGGGAATAAAAACCCCTTTATTTCAATTTTATCTGTTTCTCAGCCTGCCTCTGTGTGTGTCTGGGCATCTCACAGGAACACTCACACAGCAGAAACAGGGAACAGCTTCCCACATGTTCCAGGGGAAGAGAGTTACTGTCAGAACCCAGGACATTGCTCTGGCTGCCCTGGAGAGCTCCAGACCCTGGCAGGGGCTCAGAGACCTTGGCACAGAGTCACAAACACCTGTGGCTGTGATTTTAGCCCATGGAAACAATTCCCAACTTTGTGTGAAGAGTTACACACCAAAAGGGTTTGAGTAGAATGACGGTGAATTTGTCACCAGAGTGAAAAATAAGAATTTTGGGGGTTTAGAATGGGGGTTCAAGAGGCAAGGTGGAGGAATCTGGGTGTGTCCTGTCCTCCTTCTTGTCCTCCATCTCCTGCTGTGATGGTGGCACTTCTGGATTGGTTTAGAGCACAGACAGACTGTCTAACATAGTGATGGGTATTGGGAAATTATTGTAAATAAAGCACACGTAGTTCTTGGTATAAAAAGCCAACACCACCCCAAGGGGGGACAGTGTGCCACAACCTGACCTGCTGGACAGAGCTCAGCAGGGCAGAGAAAGAATGTTATAGATAAGGAAAAATAAACAACCTTGAGAACCAGAGCTGAGGAATCCTTCTTCAGTTGGGGGGCTGGGAAAAAAGAGACTTTCTGATCCCTTGGGAGCCATTCCAGCACAGAAACCCCAGAAGTTACATCTGCACAAGATGAAGTTCCTGATCTGTTAGAATCAGCTGTTCAGAGGTCTGTGAGGCTTTGGGGCTGTTCTTCCAAGTGGCCCAAGGAGAAACCAACCCCTGGGAACACTCTGCCTCTTCCAAAGATGAATGGCTGCACAGCTGGTTCTTAGACAAGCTGGTGTTATCTTCACAGGTGCTGATTTATGGAGAACAAAATAATTATATTTGGATTGAAAATCTGCAGTGCTCCAACTGCAATTCAAGGGGGACGTTTTGGGATGCTGCAGAGCTTGCAGCTTGCTGTGGATTTGTGTGCTTGGGAATCAATTGCCATTAGCAAAACAAGAGCCAAGTGCTGTTCAAGTGTATTTAGCTTGAAGGTTCTATTGGGGTACTATAAAGGAGCTCATCTTCAGAAGACAAACCCTGTAACTCCTGAATTACTTTCCAGTATTTCCAATTTAGGGGCTTCCTGTTGTTGTGGGCTTTTTGTGTGGTTTTTGGTTTGTTTATTAGTTTGTTTTCCAGGGGGACAGAACACAGAGCCTTGCCAAAATAACCCCCACCCCCCCAGAAAAA